>NC_084562.2:4565000-5197500 GCF_033978685.3 Nerophis lumbriciformis | reverse complement strand
CAAATTAGAATGCATGCAAAAGAAAATCATACGGGCCCTGTCATGGTCCAAGTTTAATGCCCCCACTCGACATCTATTCCAAAATTATCATCTCTTAAGACTGACAGAGTTCAATATTTATCACAATGCTTGTCTAACCTATCAAGTCATCCACAGGCTGAATCTTAGGCTCTGTAGCTTGGTTCCTACTTTTCATCCCCAGCATGCCCACAACACTCGTAACTTTAATCTGATATCAGGTAAACATCGTCTACTGGCTTGTACTGCTCGAAGTGTTGTATGCAGGGGACCAAAGATTTGGAACCAGCTTGATGAGAGCCTCAGGATGCTGTATTAATTCTCCAACTTCAAAAAGAAACTGAAATCTTACCTATTAACCACCTATCTCTAATGCCTCATGTGGGGTAGACTAGTGTTGGGTTTTGCATGGTTGAATGAATGTATGTATGTGTATGTACAGTATGTGTATGCTTGATTTAGTACTCTTATTTTATGTTTATCATATATATTTTTTGTGCTTGCCACCATGTTTCGGCATTCCATGCATATACTGTCCTCTGTACCCCCTGCTAAAAGCTTCTTCTCGCTTATTTGGGGGACCCTTTCACTTACCACCATCCTTAAATGATATTCACTACTATTGTAATTGTTCTATGGTATTGTGAATAAACTTGATACTTGAAAAAATATATATAAACATTTTTGTTACATGTCCCTTGGCAAGTTTCACTGCAATAAGGCGCTTTTGGTAGCCATCCACAAGCTTCTGGCAAGCTCCTGGTTGAATTTTTGACCACTCCTCTTGAAAAAATTGGTGCAGTTCAGCTAAATGTGTTGGTTTTCTGACAAAAGACTAAGTTTCTTCAGCATTGTCCACACGTTTAAGTCAGGACTTTGGGAAGGTCATTCTAAAACCTTAATTCTAGCCTGATTTACCCATTCCTTTACCACTTTTGATGTGTGTAAGAATTTGGAGGTAATCCTTCTTTTTCATTGTCCCATTTACTCTCTGTAAAGTACCAGTTCCATTGGCAGCAAACCAGGCCCAGAGCATACTCTGCAAAAAAGTCAGTGTTCAAAAACAAGAAAAAAAAATACAAAATGAGGGGTATTTTATTTGAACTAAGCAAAATTATCTGCCAATAGAACAAGAAAATTTGGCTTGTCAAGACTTTCCAAAACAAGTAAACTTAGCTAACCTCAATGAACCCCAAAATACCTTAAAATAAGTATATTCTCACTAATAACAACTGTACTACTTTATGAGTACCTATTTTCTATTGTTTCATTGAAAATAAAACAACAAAGTCCACTTAGCTGTCATCTGTTTTAATTATGAGACACAATTGTGTCAAAGTCATGATTTTTTTGTTCATGCTTGAAATAAGAAATGATTACTTTAAAAAAGTAGTTTTATACTTGTGAGTGTTGATGACACAACTTTGCAGCACTTGATATTTTAGTTTCAAGAATGTTTTACTCAATATAGGTCATAAAATCTCAGCAACAATCTGTAATATATTACTGAGATCATTTAGGACCAAAACACTTAAAAGAAGTAAAACACTCTAACATAAAATTTGCTAAGTGAGAAGAATTATCGTATCAGACAGAAAATAAGCAAATATCACCTTTATTTGAGATATTTAATCTTACTTAGATTTCAGTTTTTGCAGTGTAATACTACCTCCACCATGCTTGATGGTAGGAATGGTGTTCATGGGATTAAAGGCCTCACCTTTTCTCCTCCAAACATATTGCTGGGTATTGTGGCCAAACAGCTCAATTTTTGTTTCATCTGACCAAATAACTTTTCTCCTTAAGGTCTTATCTTTGTCCATGTGATGTCAGATGAAACAAAAATGGAGCTGTTTGGCCACAATACCCAGCCCCAAAAAAAACAAAAAAAACTTCATGAATGTTTTTTTTGACCAACAAGTATGTGCTTCAATCACTCTATCACACAAAAACAGGAGTTGTAGAAATTATTGGAAACTCAAGACAGCCATGACATTATGTTCTTTACAAGTGTATGTAAACTTTTGACCACAACTGTACATACAGTACTGAAAGAGCCCATTGCAATCAGATAAACAACATTTCACTAAGGAGTTCTCCTTACATATTTTTTGCTACTGGAAGATAATTGATATTATGAACTAAAAAAAACACTGCTTCCATGTACAGCATATTTTTCCGCAAGTTTGCTTTAGTTCTTTAAAGGCCTACTGAAATGTTATTTTCTTATTTAAACGGGGATAGCAGGTCCATTCTATGTGTCATACTTGATCATTTCGCGATATTGCCATATTTTTGCTGAATGGATTTAGTAGAGAACATCGACGATAAAGTTCGCAACTTTTGGTCGCTGATAAAAAAGCCTTGCCTGTACCGGAAGTAGCAGACGAGTAGCGTGACGTCACAGGTTGTGGAGCTCCTCACATCTGCACATTGTTTACAATCATGGCCACCTCTCGGACCGAGAAAGCGACGATTTCCCCATTAATTTGAGCGAGGATGAAAGATTTGTGGATGAGGAAAGTGAGAGTGAAGGACTAGAGGGCAGTGGGAGCGATTCAGATAGGGAAGATGCTGTGAGAGGCGGGTGGGACCTGATATTCAGCTGGGAATGACTAAAACAGTAAATAAACACAAGACATATATATACACTATTAGCCACAACACAACCAGGCTTATATTTAATATGCCACAAATTAATCCCGCATAAAAAACACCTCCCCCTCCCGTCCATATAACCCGCCAATACAACTCAAACACCTGCACAACACACTCAATCCCACAGCCCAAAGTACCGTTCACCTCCCCAAAGTTCATACAGCACATATATTTCCCCAAAGTCCCCAAAGTTACGTACGTGACATGCACATAGCGGCACGCACCTACGGGCAAGCGATCAAATGTTTGGAAGCCGCAGCTGCATGCATACTCACGGTACCGCGTCTTCGTATCCAACTCAAAGTCCTCCTGGTAAGAGTCTCTGTTGTCCCAGTTCTCCACAGGCCAATGGTAAAGCTTGACTGTCATCTTTCGGGAATGTAAACAATGAAACACCGGCTGTTTTATCCGGCACAACATTTAGGGGGTGCATTCTACGGCGGGGGTGCGTTATCCAGCACAACACCTGCCGCAATACACCGCTTCCCACCTACAGCTTTCTTCTTTGCTGTCTCCATTGTTCATTGAACACATTGCAAAAGATTCACCAACACAGATGTCCAGAATACTGTGGAATTTTGCGATGAAAACAGACGACTTAATAGCTGGCCACCATGCTGTCCCAAAATGTCCTCCACAATCCGTGACGTCACGCGCTGACGTCATCATACCAAGACGTTTTCAGCAGGATATTTTGCGCGAAATTTAAAAGTGCACTTTAGTAAGCTAACCCGGCCGTATTGGCATGTGTTGCAATGTTAAGATTTCATCATTGATATATAAACTATCAGACTGCGTGGTCGGTAGTAGTGGGTTTCAGTAGGCCTTTAAATACTATCCCAAAATAAGATGATTCGGGATAAAGATACTCCCAAAGCACATAATATCAATATGAAAATGCCTCCAGTTTTCTGCAGGCCCGCCCACATTTTGGAGCTTACTGACTATTGCGGGCGTTTATTTAAATTGCATGAAAACAACTGATAAAAATATGTGTGTTTGTCTCACATAAGGATTGTGAATCATAGGCAAAATAAAAAATCTAGTTCCTCTTTAACATATTGAAGGTCAAATAACAGGGTTTTTATTCATTCTAAAAAGGTGTCTCAGGCACCCCCAAGAGACCACAGCGCCGTTGATGGAATTGTAGTAATCCTTTCTTGGACAGCATCTGTTTGTCTAACAGTCTAGTCTACCATTGAAGTACTTTTACAGCACAACAATTCATTATCATCACCCACTGTGGGATCTGTTGGTTTTTTTCCCCCCACAATCGACTCTTCCCAAAAAAAATATATTTATATTAGGGAGTATTTCTGACAAACCACTCACTAAATTATCCACCAGTAAATTGTTGTGAATTTGCATATAAAGTCTATGTTAAGCTTGAGTTTGCACACAACTCTCAATCTTGCCAACCTGAAATGAATTGTTAACCTTGTGTCTGGAGCCATATATCCCTTTCAACCCCCAGATGCTTTAACAAAAACACGATTAATTAAACGCCGCAGTTTAGTGGGAATCAGTCACCACGGTGGTTACCTCGAATTAATTAGGTTGACAGCATGTAATTTAGCCAACCAAGCATCAGTAATAAGTCTGCTCCAGGTTTTCTCCTGAAATTAAAGCTTACTTTTATAAACCAAAGCTTTATTTATACAATTAACTTTCAATCTAGTTATATGTTTCAATCTGTGATTAAATGCGTTCATACTTCACACCTGCAAACAGTCCCTTTAATGTCCCTTTTCTGGAAGACATCTCAATGAAGTGCCTGAGTAATGAGTCAGTACAGTACAGTCTAGTGAGCTGATCCAATGTGTTCATCATGCAGTAATACAGTACATTATCCATTTAGAACACAGATTGTTCCATTGTCCCATATTCTCAAAAGCAAGCCAAAACATTACAAAACAAGAGTAAATCACAATATTTATTTGATGATATAAAACCCCCACATTAGCACACTGTTGCTGCAAAACACACCTAACTCCAAGCCCCATTTTGTACATAGGGTTTAAAAGTATACTACAGAGGAACCTCAAATATGAACCTGATCGGTTCTTAAGCAAGGATCGTAAACCAAAAAGTGCGTATAGTGAAGCAGAGTTCCCAAAAAGAATCAATATAAACATGAATAATTGGTTCTAACCTCAACAAAAGTCCCTATTTTAATAAAATACTGGACACCTTGAAGGCACTACACACACACACATATACACACACACATATACACACACACATATACATATATATATATATATATATATATATATATATTAGGGCTGGAACAACTAATCGATTACATCGATTAAAATCGATTATAAAAATAGTTGGCGATTAATTTAGTCAGATTCGGTGGATCTATGCTATGCGCATGCGCAAAGGCAATTTAATTTTTTTTTTTTTTAATTTTTTATAAACCTTTATTTATAAACTGCAACATGTACAAACAGCTGAGAAACAATAATCAAAATAAGTATAGTGCCAGTATGCTGGGTTTTTTTTTCAATAAAATACTGGAAAGGATAGAAATGTAGTTTGTCTCTTTTATCCGATTATTAATTGAAGTAATAATCGACAGATTAATTGATTATCAAATTAATCGTTAGTTGCAGCCCTAATATATATATATAAGTTTACATACACTCGTAAAGAACATAATGTAATGGCTGTTCCAATAATTTCTACAACTCCTATTTTTTTGTGATAGAGTGATTGGAGCACATACTTGTTGGTCACAAAAAACATTCATGAAGTTTGGTTCTTTTATGAATTTATTATGGGTCTACCGAAAATGTGACCAAATCTGCTGGGTCAAAAGTATACATACAGCAAAGTTAATATTTTGTTACATGTCCCTTGGCAAGTTTCACTGCAATAAGGCGCTTTTGGTAGCCATCCACAAGCTTCTGGCAAACTTCTGGTCCGGGGGTCTCCGCTGTCGTATTTTACGCTTCATAATGCGCCACACATTTCGATGAGAGCCAGGTCTGGACTGCAGGGGGGCCAGGAAAGTACCCGCACTCTTTTTTTACGAAGCCACGCTGTTGCAACACGTGCTGAATGTGGCTTGGCATTGTCTTGCTGAAATAAGCAGGGGCGTCCATGAAAAAGAAGGCGCTTAGATGGCAGCATATGTTCTTCCAAAACCTGTATGTACCTTTCAGCAATAATGGCGCCTTCACAGATGTGTAAGTTACCCATGCCTTGGGCACTAATGCACCCCCATACCAATACAGATGCTGGCTTTTGAACTTTGCATGGATAACAGTCTGGATGGTTCGCTTCCCCTTTGGTCCGGATGACACAATGTCGAATATTTCCAAAAACAATTTGAAATGTGGACTCGTCAGACCACAGAAAGCTTTTCCACTTTGCATGAGTCCATCTTAGATGATCTCGGGCCCAGAGAAGCCGGCGGCGTTTCTGGATGTTGTTGATAAATGGCTTTCGCTTTGCATAGTAGAGCTTTAACTTGCACTTACAGATGTAGCTACAAACTGTATTTAGTGACAGTGGTTTTCTGAAGAGTTCCTGAGCCCATGTGGTGATATCCTTTAGAGATTGATGTTGGTTTTTGATACAGTGCCGTCTGAGGGATCGAAGGTCATGGTCATTCAATGTTGGTTTCCGGCCATGCCTCTTATGTGGAGTGATTTCTCCAGATTCTCTGAACCTTTTGATGATATTATGGACCGTAGATGTTGAAATCCCTACATTTCTTGCAATTGCACTTTGAGAAACGTTGTTCTTAAACTGTTTGACTATTTGCTCACGCAGTTGTGGACAAAGGGGTGTACCTCGCCCCATCCTTTCTTGTGAACGACTGAGCATTTTTTGAGAAGCTGTTTTTATACCCAATCATGGCACCCACCTGCTCCCAATTAGCCTGCACACCTGTGGGATGTTCCAAATAAGTGTTTGATGAGCATTCCTCAACTTTATCAGTATTTATTGCCACCTTTCCCAACTTCTTTATCACGGGTTGCTGGCATCAAATTCTAAAGTTAATGATTATTTGCAAAAAAAAAAAATGTTTATCAGTTTCAACATCAAATATGTTGTCTTTGTAGCATGTTCAACTGAATATGGGTTGAAAATGATTTGCAAATCATTGTATTCCGTTTATATTTACATCTAACACAATTTCCCAACTCATATGGAAACGGGGTTTGTAAAACTGAATGTATAAATGTTCTGATACTGTTGAGTTCCCCTGGAGATGTTCAGAGACACTTCAAGTTGCTTTGGGAAAAAGGTAGCGATTAGGGAACTTATATTGCACTTGAAAATCGAAGACGTCAAGATAACAGTGTCATTGTAAAACATACTGTAAATATGTTCATTACACAGCAACAGGTAGATTATACATACTTTAAGTTCTAACTTCTAACCTAAAGTTCTTTTTTTTTACATTTGAAACACTTCCTTGTGGTCTACATAACATGTAATGGTGGTTATTTGCTCAAAATTCTGCATAGATAATGTTTTATGATTGTCTCTTCATAATGCGGCTTTTTGTGAGCGGTCTTATTTAATGCATGTGCCTCCACTTCGACTGCTTCCATTTGGAGTCTACTGATAGATATAAGTTAGAACTCCACACTACTTTGTATTAGAGATGGCAACAGCGGAGGATGCATGTGCATGTACAAGCCAGTCTGCCCCACAACAAGAGAATAGAGAAAAAAAAGGAGCTTATTGACTACACAACAATAGCGGCCTCGCGCAAAGCACTTTGGGTAAATTTATACTATATATGGATAATCCACTGACGTCACCGGCATGAAAAATGTCAAAGGTTGTGCAAATTCCAAACGGCTCATTTGGAATTTTAAGCTAAAAATAAGTATTTGAAGCTAAAAATAAGGGTAACACTCTAGTATGGGGAACATATTCTAAGTAACAAAGACTTAATTTAGAGTTATTTGGACACTAGGGGAACATACAAGGGTTATGGTTACTATTAAGCAATAATTCTCAGGTTTTTGAGGGAAGACTCTTAGTTAATGGCTTACTGGTTGTATAATAAGGCCAAGCAGAATGAGGCATTAATAAGTACTTAATAATGACTAATTAAGAGCCAATATATTACTAATTTGCATGTTAATAAGCAACTAATTAATGGTGAATATGTTCTCCATACTAAAGTGTTACCGAAATAAGTATTTTATTGTGAAAATTAGCAATATTCAACTTTCAATTGTTAAATTCTTAAAAATATATATATATATCGTATTTGAATAATTATTTTCTTAATTTCAGAATTTTAAACTAGAATAGACATATTGCAATTATTCACGCTAAAATTAAGATTATGATGTAAAGTCAATGACTAAATATAAGTACCGTATTTTTTGGACTATAAGTCGCAGTTTTTTTCATAGTTTGGCTGGGCTCCAGTGCGATTTATATGTTTTTTTCCCTTCTTTATTATGCATTTTCGGCAGGCGCGACTTATACTCCGGTGCGACTTATACTCCGAAAAATACGTTAAATAGCTCTTTAACCAATGGAATTTTCAAGAAATACATTTAAATTGCAGTGAACTTAAAGTTAAAGTTAAAGTACCAATGATTGTCACACACACACACACTAGGTGTGGCGAAATTATTCTCTGCATTTGACCCATCACCCTTGGGAGGTGAGGGTGAGAGGAGCAGTGAGCAGCAGCGGTGGTCACGCCCGGGAATCCTTTTTGGTGATTTAAATTGGGTCCCATTTTTATAGTCTTTGGTATGACTCGGCCGGGGTTTGAACTCACAACCTACCAATCTCAGGGCGGACACTCTAACCACAAGGCCACTGAGTAGGTTACAAGTAGGTTAACTTGTTGCTGGCCAGACTACAAAGCTGTCAACTCTCAACAAAACGCCACAGATTTGAAGACACGTTTTAAGATTATACAGTTGAAAGTTATTAATGGTCACCAATCAGTAAAAAATAATAAATAGACTTAATTAAAAGTGTGCAGGATTAATACATCATTAATACATTGATAAAATACTATCAACACTTTAAAAAGGACATTTAACGTAAGTAAAAAATATTCATAAGAGTATATTTACCCACCCCTGCGACTGCACAATGTTTTCTATCCACTGTTTGTAACTGTGTCACACATCAATAATTAAGTAACCATGGCCGCACTGCATCTAGCGAGTGACTGCATGGACAGATGAGAATGAAAAGGCGTGCAGGATGACTGACTTGGCTGCCGATTGATTAGCAAGTAGACATTAGACAACATGAGGGAGGGGGGAGGGGGGGACTTGCCTATTTCTCATCAGCAAGCACAGTGACTCCAACCTCATTTGCTGCAGAAATATAATGATATAAAGCTGGCTATGTCACAGTGCAGACAGCTCCTTGCTGGTGCTCGGTACAATATCAATTGTTTTCCTATCATGTGCAACATGAATGTATTGGGCGGTTAAAAGCGGGGTTTGATCATGACTGCGGTGGTGGGCCTGCTAGGGTATGGACTGCAAAGCTACACCGCCTAATCCAAATTTATGTTGAACCACGGTCCTGCCGAGCTGCCGTAAATAATTTGTTATTATTAAAGGTAGAGTCGAACTGAAATTCCTTGTCATGATTAATTTAATGCTCTCTCTAATATGTCATTTCTAATTCATAAGAGAAGTCAAGCTCCTCTCACTGAGCTCTACTTTGCATCAGCCGAGGGGCATAACAACGGTAAGTGAATGAATGCACCTTGTCATTAAGGCTGAGTGAAGCCACTGGATTCTATTTGGAGATCAGTGGGCGGAGCCGTGAGGATGACCTCGCCACTTTGGATTCCAACCCAGCACTTTATGTCAGGGGTCTTCAGTGTTTTCTCAGGCCCAGGACCCCAATATTGATGAAATGATGGGAGCCCCTATTTAAAGTATAAATCTTGTAAGGATGCTCCGATCAGGGTTTTATGCTGCCGATTCTGATACTGATCATGAGTGAGATGGGCCGATATCAATACCGATCACGACATCAAATCAAATCTTTATTTATAGAGCACTTCTCTTACACAGGCAAGTGGCAAACACAAAGTGCTTTACACAAAAAAGAAAAACGAGAAGAAAACACTTTCTCACACACACACACACACACACACACACACACACACACACACACACACACACACACACACACACACACACACGTATTTGTTACCTTCTTGAGACCTCCGAAAAATGCCTACCACTTTAGGACCACCCTTTCTAGATATATACAGATTTGTATTTACAACATTAATAACATATACATGCTATGCATATATAAAAAAGCTTGTTGTGAAAAATGAGTTGGAATTTAACAAGACAAAAGGTCACAATTTCACAAGAAAAACTTTGAATTTTGGCAGTATTATAATAAAAGTCGTAATTGTACTCAACGCAGGTTAAAATCTTATGAGAAAAACGGAACGTTTGTGCAATATTATGATAAAAGTTGGAATTTAACTCAACAGTCGCAATTTTACAAGAAAAGCTTAACATTTTGGCAATTTTTTGAAAAGAGTCGTCATTTTACTTGACAAAAGTCACAATTATATAAGAAAACTTTTAAAATGTTGGCAATATTATAATAATAATCGGAATTTTATGACAAAAGTCATAACTTTACTAAAGAAATGTCACTATTTTGAGTTTGATTTGAGTTTGAGTTTGAGTTTATTTCGAACATGCAAGTATACAACATGATACCTCACAATTTCCAGTTTCTCTTTTCAACATGTTCGAAAAGGAGTAGGAAGAAGCAGAGCTTATTTAATCCTACCCCTTTTCTTTTACATAACAGTTGCTAGAACTTTTTGTTCACTTCCTGTTCACAATTTATTCACAATATACTCCATAAGTAATCACAATAAAAATAAATAAATAATAATAATTGAATAATAATAATTGGTGAAGTAAGTCATATTTCATATGATGAGATAAGTAAGTTTATTTTGAGAATGAATGAATGAATGGATGGATGGAATAAATTGAGAATGTTTGTCATGGTTCTTGTTCTTTGTACTTTGTAAACACTTTAAGTTTGAAGAGTTTCTTGAAGTGGATCATATTAGTACATTGTTTGATTGCTTTGCTTAATCCATTCCATAATTTAATTCCACATACTGATATACTGAAGGTCTTAAGTGTTGTACGTGCATACAAATGTTTTAAATTACATTTTTCTCTAAGATTATATTTCTCCTCTTTTTTTGAGAAGAATTGTTGTATATTCTTGGGTAGCAGGTTATAGCTTGCTTTGTACATAATTTTAGCCGTTTGCAAATTCACTATGTCGTGGAATTTCAGTATTTTTGATTCAATAAATAAAGGGTTTGTATTAGAGATGCGCGGTTTGCGGGCACAACCGCGGAGTCCGCGGATTATCCGCGGATCGGGCGGATGAAATTTAAAAAAATTAGATTTTATCCGCGGGTCGGGTCGGATCGGGTGGTTCAAATTATAAAAAAAAAATTGATTTTAAATAGATTCAGGCGGGTGGCAGTTAAACCAATTCGGAAATATATATACATAGTTAAATGTTGTTACCCACATACGAAAAACGAGCAGGCACCTGCAGCATATGCCACAACAGAAGAAAAAAAAAAAAGAGATGGACACTTTTACGGAGCGGAGAAGGGACGCCTCGCCGGGGTCCATGACCGAGGCCCCTTCCCCCGAGAGGGCTCCACCGGGAGCCGTAGCTGAGGCGATCCGCGAGAAGGGCCCGACGCACGTCCAGGGTCACCACCGCGCCCACCGCACCGACACCCCGCCTCGTCCGCCTTCGCCGCGGCCGGCGTCACGCGCAGCAGGTAAGCAGCTTACCTGCCCGCCACCCCCGTGGCCGGGGGCTCGTAACAGGGGTCACTCCGCGCGCTCCGCCCGCGCAGCTTACCTGCCCGCCACCCCTGTTGCCGGGGGCGCGTAACAGGGGTCACTCCGCGCGCAGTGCGCTCACGAAAGGGGTGGGGCTCACCCTGGTTGATATAGACAGCAGCTAGGACGGTGGCCATGGAAGTTGGAACCCGCTAAGGAGTGTGTAACAACCCACCTGCCGAATCAACTAGCCCTGAAAATGGATGGCGCTGGAGCGTCGGGCCCATATACCCGGCCGTCGCCGGCAGCGAGACGCGCTTGGAGGTGCGCTCAGCGCGGCTCTCATATGACTGCGCACTGGTGTGCGTCTGGTTCGTGACAGCGTGGCACGCGAATGTCTGTGCTGCATTGGATCAGTCTCCTTTCTTTAACAGGCAAAAGCTTTATAACCTCACTAATGCCTTGCATCGTCTATATTAGATATATAACAACGGGCGGGTGCGGGCGGATGGCGGGCGGATGCGGTTCTGAACAAATGTTAGATCGGGTGGATTGCGGATGGTTGACGACTTTCTGATGCGGTTGCGGATGAAATAATTGCCTATCCGCGCATCTCTAGTTTGTATGTTCTCTATATCCAACATTATGTAGTATTCTAACTGAAAGATGCAGCGTTGCAAGCTAACTGAATTAGGCACACTACTTATATTTATTTATGGCGGTATGAGACTAAATTCCTCACTGTTGCATGGTAAAAAAAACTTGTTTGGTCCGCGGACCCTCGGCCCTTGGAGTTAAAATGTTCAGGCACCCCTGCTCTAGACTCTTGTTAATCCACTTGTTAAATTCCAATTAATAACTGCTTACTTTCTTGATGTTTCAAGCTTAGCCAAAGATACTTGCGTATACAAGGAATTTGTCTTCGGCAGTTGTTAGCTCTCTAAGCATACAACAAATAGACAAGTACTGTATTTTTCAGACTATAAGTCGCAGTTTTTTTCATAGTTTGGCCGGGCTCCAGTGCGACTTATATATGTTTTTTTCCTTCTTTATTATGCATTTTCAGCAGGTGCGACTTATACTCCGGTGCGACTTATACTCCGAAAAATACGGTATACATTCACTGCGCAAGCAAGTACTCTAGGTGCATACTTTATAGCAAGACAATAGACAATATACTAGTCACCTGTCAACATTATAAACAAGTAAGATTATACAAGATTGGTGCAAAGTAAAAATATATACATAAGAGAAATATATAGTGACAAAAATGTAGAGAAAGAGAGTAGTGCAAAAAAAGCCAGGTGCATGGTCTGTAATGTGCAATAAGCTTGTAATGTACAATAAGAGTGTAAAATGCATGATGTATGAGTGATAAAGTCAGAAATTGGCATTGAACGCCATTAATACTTTTTCACGAAAATTGTTCCGATACCGATACTGGCCGATTACAGGTCAAACCCCTGATACCTTGAATAAAAGTGTGTTTTAAATGAAACTGGTCCTCAAGGTATCTTGTTAACATGTGAAATGGAGAAAAAAAATGCAATCACCAAAAATGTCACGGCCCACCATGGAGTTCATCCACTAGCAGACTCCACAGACCCCCTATTGGAGACCTCTGCTATACAGTATTTACAGTATTCAGGGTTGGGCCATAAACTAAGTAATATTTGGTTGAGTGAAAAGAAAAAGGAATATTGTTTTTACTAGTGTTGTTCCGATACTAATATTTTGGTAGCCAAAATTATTTAGATACTTTTCGGTACTTTGATACTTTTCGAAATAAAGGGGACCGCAAAAATTGCATTATTGGCTTTATTTTAACAAAAAATCTTAGGGTAAATCAAACATATATTTCTTATTGCAAGTTTGTCCTTAAATAAAATAGTGAACATACAAGACATCCTGTCTTTAGTAGTAAGTAAGCAAACAAAGGCTCCTAATTAAGTCTGCTGACATATGCAGTAACATATTGTCATTGTCCATTATTTTGTCAAAATTAATAAGGACAAGTCGTTAAAAAAGAATTATTAATCTACTTGTTCATTTACTGTTAATATCTGCTTACTTTCTCTTTTAACATGTTCTATCTACACTTCTGTTAAAATGTAATAAGCACTTATTCTTCTGTTGTTTGGATCCTTTACATTAGTTTTGGATGATACCACAAATTTGGGTATCAATCCGATACCAAGTCATTACAGGATTATACATTTGTCATATTTAAAGTCTTTTGTGTCCAAGGACATATTTCCTGAGTTTATAAACATAATATACATTTTATTAAAACGAAAGAAGATGTTTTGATGCTAAAAAATATTGACGTAATCATAGTAGACTTGATACGCGCCTGTACTTGGTATCATTACAGTGGATGTTAGGTGTAGATCCACCCATAGCATTTGTTTATATTTTGACACCGGTGAGCTACGGTGTGTAGTGAAGCATGTTTAGCTATTTCTCGTCCTGCAGGGATGATACTTGTAATAAACGTACTTTATTTGTCGCCATGGAGGCGAAGATTAGTGATTTAGAAGTAGTTAAAACACTGCAGACTGCGGCTGGACTTTAGCCGTTAGCTAGCTAGCCATGTCTTAAAGCATCTCTTCCGGTTGTTGGCGTTTCAGTGTTATAACTTCACCTTTATCGTTAGTTTTAAGACCAAAATGCGTCCATTCTCCCTTTTCTGTCTATACACTGTCTGTTTGTAAGTACTCCGTGATTGTGCGCTGCCGAACATGCTCGTCTGCTCGTAAACCAGCAATTACACGACGTGACGACGACAGAGAGGTGGTGGACCAGTGCTTTTCAGAGGCGGTATAGTACCGAATATGATTCATTAGTATTGCGGTACTATACTATACCATACAACCCTAGTTTTTTACTAAAAATATATATCATTTGTATTTTGCATTATTTTCATTTATTGTATTAAGATGTATTGTTTATAAAACATTCCAAATAATTCATTCATTACTAAATGCTTTAAAAGGTGCCATATTTTGTATTGTAAATCAGCATGCGTCAGAATTGACAGCCAAAATGACTAACTTGGCTTGACTGCAAAGTGCTATGTTAGCCAATCCATCACTTAAAAACAGCACAACAAAAAATGTCTGAGTGGAATGCATCACTCATTCAAACCTGCTAATATTTCATCCGTGAAATATGGTCTATACACCGATGTTTCCAAGCACTGCTTCTTGGCTTGCCTCGTCGTACAAGTTTAATGCAGTTCAGTCAGTTCAGTCCGTGCCAGCTGCCTGGCGTTTCCACTTAATGCGATACCAGCATGAGTCCTCCGAAGATCACCTTGATCAATGTTTGCAATCCATCAAATGCCTAAAGTTGAAGCCGTTTTGCTGCTGCAGCACACCTGATTGAAATGAAAGTGTAACCACTAAGCAGCCTGATTCCCAGCGACCGCAGCGTGGATGAGCCATCAAAAATGTTGAACACATCCCAGCATCTTAAAGCTAAACTTGGACTTAAGTCATCAGCTTTGAGGGGATATTGCTGGTTATTATAGTTTCAATTATGTTCATTATGACCATAAGTAATGCAAGGCTATCCAAACGTTTTGCTTCCATTGCCACTTACAGAAAAAATAAAAGCAGGAAACATTATATAAAAACGGGGGATGCCAACATGTAAATGGTAAATGGGTTATACTTGTATAGGGCTTTTCTACCTTCAAGGTACTCAAAGCGCTTTGACAGTATTTCTACATGCACCCATTCACACACACATTTACACACTGATGGCGGGAGCTGCCATGCAAGGCCCTAACCACGACCCATCAGGAGCAAGGGTGAAGTGTCTGGCTCAAGGACACAACAGACGTGACTAGGTTGGTAGAAGCTGGGGATTGAACCAGGAACCCTCAGGTGGCTGGCACGGCCACTCTCTGCCGTCCGCCATGAGACGGCCAAATGGTTGAGTATGAGAAGGCCTAAAACTAAAAATGTACTGTTAATTTAAACATTTTTAATCATTTAAATGTGATTATAAATATGTTAAGTTTCATATTACTTCAGAGTGCAAAGTAGGCTTATCATCTCGGGATGGTCTCCTGCTGGCCCCACTATGGACTGGACTCTCACTATTATGTTAGATCCACTATGGCCTGGACTTTCACAATATTATGTCAGACCCACTCAACGTCCATGGGGGGGGGGGGGGCGTTACCCACATCTGCGGTCCTCTCCAAGGTTTCTAATAGGGGTGTGGGGAAAAAATTGATTCAGATTTGAATCGCGATTCTCATTTTTAAAAAATCAATTTTTTTAATTTTATTTTTTTAATTTGTTTTATTTATTTTATATTTTTTATTTTTTATTAATCAATCCAACAAAACAATACACAGCAATACCATAACAATGCAATCCGATTCCAAAACCAAACCCGACCCAGCAACACTCAGAACTGCAATAAACAGAGCAATTGAGGAGACACAAACACGACACAGAACAATCCAAAAGTAGTGAAACAAAAATTAATAATATCAACAACAGTATTAATATTAGTTAAAAAATCCCTCATTGACATTATCATTAGACATTTATAAAAATTAAAAACAATTAACAATCGTGTCACAGTGGCTTACACTTGCATCACATCTCATTAGCTTGACAACACACTGTGTCCAATATTTTCACAAAGATAAAATAAGTCATATTTTTGGTTCATTTAATAGTTAAAACAAATTTACATTATTGCACTCAGTTGATAAAACATTGTCCTTTACAATTACAAAAGCTTTTTACAAAAATCTACTACTCTGCTTGCATGTCAGCAGACTGGGGTAGATCCTGCTGAAATCCTATGTATTGAATGAATAGAGAATCCTTTTGAATCGGGAAAAAATAGTTTTTGAATCAAGAATCGATTTTTTAATCAAATCGTGACCCCAAGAATCGATATTGAATCAAATTGTGGGACACCCAAAGATTCACAGTCCTAGTTTCTTGTAGTCATTCTTATCGACGTCCCACTGGGTTGTGAGTTTTTCCTTGTCCTTATGTGGGCGCTGAACCGCGGATGTCGTTGTGGCTTGTGCAGCCCTTTGAGACACTTGTGATTTAGGCCTATATAAATAAACATTGATTGATTAATTGATTGATCTGTGAGTAATACTGTAACGTATTAATTTCGGGTCTCCCTATGTCTAGCATTAAAAGATTACAGTTGGTACAAAATGCGGCTGCTAGACTTTTGACAAGAACAAGAAAGTTTGATCATATTACGCCTATACTGGCTCACCTGCACTGGCTTCCTGTGCACTTAAGATGCAACTTTAAGGTTTTACTACTTACGTATAAAATACTACACGGTCTAGCTCCAGCCTATCTTGCCGATTGTATTGTACCATATGTCCCGGCAAGAAATCTGCGTTCAAAGAACTCCGGCTTATTAGTGATTCCCAGAGCCCAAAAAAAGTCTGCGGGCTGTAGAGCGTTTTCTATTCGGGCTCCAGTACTATGGAATGCCCTCCCGGTAACAGTTAGAGATGCTACCTCAGTAGAAACATTTAAGTCCCATCTCAAAACTCATTTGTATACTCTAGCCTTTGAATAGCCCCCCTTTTTTTTAGACAAGTTGATCTGCCGTTTTTTTTCTTTTCTCCTCTGCTCCCCCCTATCCCTTGTGGAAGGGGAGACACACAGATCCGGTGGCCATGGATGGGGTGCTGGCTGTCCGGGGTCGGGACGCGGGGTGGACCGCTCGCCTGTATATCGGTTGGGAACATCTCTGCGCTGCTGACCCGTCTCCGCTCGGGATGGTTTCCTGCTGACCCCACTATGGACTGGACTCTTACTGTTATGCTGGATCCACTATGGACTGTACTCTCACAATATTATGTTAGACCCACTCGACATCCATTGCATTCGGTCTCCCTAGAGGCGGGGGGGGGGGGGGGGGGGTTACCCACATATGCGGTCCTCTCCAAGGTTTCTCATAGTCATTCACATCGACGTCCCACTGGGGTGAGTTTTTCCTTGCCCTTATGTGGGCTCTGTACCGAGGATGTCGTTGTGGCTTGTGCAGCCCTTTGAGACACTTGTGATTTAGGGCTATATAAATAAACATTGATTGATTGATTGATTGATAATACAAATCCTAGTGTGACGCTTTGGGAGAATGTTGGCAATGGATGTTGCGTTTTCAAAAAGGCAGGAGAAAGCGAGAGGCATTTTGCAGGTGAAAGCCAGTCATTCTATGTATTTAAAAAACAAAACAAAAAAAACGAGTGCTGCTTGGAAGCACCGAAGCATGCTGCAAAAACAACAGCTGAAATAAGTAAAGTGAATGCTGGACGAGCAAAACTTACAGAAAAAATGTGGAGCGAGGAAAAACACACAGGGTAGTTCAGGATTTATCAGATCAGTCCAGTACGAGAGAAGCGTGACATGTAAATCGATGTTCCGACAAAAGAATGATGTTTGAGGGTCAACTTAGACCAGGGGTGTCAAACTCATTTTAGATGGGGGGCCACATGGAGAAAAATCTACTCCCAAGTGGGCCGGACTCGTAAAATCACGGCACCATAACTTAAAAAATACAACTTCAGATTGTTTTCTTTGTTTAAAATAGAACAATCACAATCTGAAAATGTACAAATCATAATGTTGTTAGGTTTTTTTTTACACTTACATGTTGCTGTTAATAGTATTCTACCTTTATTTGTCGTTATTTATACTTTCTGAATAAATGATGTGATACTGTCCATCAGTCAACTCATTGGTGTTCATTTTCAATCTATCAAGATAAAAAAAAACAAAAAAAACATCAAATTACAGGATGTTATTTATGTAGTTTAGGGGTGTAACGGTACACAATTTCGGTTCGGTACGTACCTCGGTTTAGAGGTCACGGTTCAGTTCATTTTCGGTACAGTAAGAAAACAACAAAATATAAATTTTTTGGTTATTTAATTAACAAATTTGTAAACAATGGCTTTATCCTTTGAACATTGGGAACACTATAATAATTCTGCCCACGTTAATCAACATTAAACTGCCTCAAGTTGTTGCTCAGATTAAATAAAATGACAAAACGTTTCTTCTACATATGAAAAGTGCAACATTAAACAGTTTCAAGTCAACTCATCATGCTTAATTTATTACAGAATTTGGGAAGCCTGTAGTTGATTTGTATTATATAAATGTTATATTTGTATCAACATGTGATAGCAGGGACCCTGCCATTCAAAACTAGGCTGCTCCATTACTAATGATTAATGTAACTATAGCTGGAAAAAAATGGTACAATAGTAATAGGAGAGACTATTCATCCCTGAACACCATGGAGTTCGTGTAGGCTTAATGATGCAGTTACATTATTATACCAACTATCAGAGACAGAAACTCTTCATTTAACATAATATCATTTTTTGCTGCTTCAACACAGCTCAATCAACACAGAAAAAGGTAAAATGAAATAACAGACAGACACATCTTTGCTGTCCGGGGCGCACACACACACACACACACACACACACACACACACCAAAATGAGCTAACGTTACGATAAAAGCGAATTAGCCTTCACCTCAAGCCAGGACTGTCAGCGAGCTGAGCTACCTTTTATATTTCTAGAAGGTCAATGGGCTCATAGTGATGTTACTAGTAGTTGACTGGGAGGTGTTTATTATAATTTGGGGAGAGTCCGCTGCCTGATGCTTACCTGCTAAACGCTAAGCACTGACTACATGCGCTCTGAATACGCACTACTGATTGGCTGTTACCGCTCTGTTTGTAACCAATCAGATGGTTGTGTGGGTGGGACAATGCTGGGTGCTGTGTAGAGTACTGACAAAGACAGAGGCAGAAGGAAGCGGAGGTGGCTACTTAATATGTTCGTGTGGAAACTCGTTCGGTACACCTTCCGAACCGAACCGAAACCCCCGTACCGAAACGGTTCAATACAAATACACGTACCGTTACACCCCTAATGTACTTTGCTCATTTTCCTCGACTGGTGCAATAACATGTGGTTTATTTTCTTTACATATGTAGCAACATCTACAAAGATACAAAGAATTGCTATTGCGACATCTAGTGGACACATTTAGAACGGCAGTTTCTTTCATTCAAAAATTGTTATACTTCGCAAACTCATCCCGCGGGCCGGAACAAACTTGTCCGCGGGCCGTATGTTCGACACCCCTGACTTAGATAGTCCTAAATTAACAAACATAAAACAGGCGTATGTCCCCTGCTCGGGGACAGGTGTAAAGCAGTCCCAGGAAAACACCAACAAAACAGGAAAAAACACCAAAATAAAAGCACAGGACAGGAACTAAAGCATTAAACAGCAGAAAACACTAACACACTCAAGACATGATCATAGTAACACTTTTTTTTAAATTATTATATTATTATTAGTACATTTCCTGGGGGTTAATGTCCTCCCTAACTTTAAAACCTAGTGACACCTCTGTTTCCTACTTTTATGGAAGGTCTTTGTACACACCACAATTATGTGCAACGAGATGCAAAAGAGAAACTTATACATAACATTCTCCTATGCTCTCACAAATAGATTAAATATATGTTTACATTTCTTCTATCACCTCATCTTGTTGGGCTTTGATGACATTATGACATCCATAATTAATGACGTGTTCATACAGTATGTAAGTTTGCCTATCCAGGAGGAACAAACCGTTTTGCATTTTTAACAAGGGGTGTATATAGTTGCTTCCTAGTGTGATTCAGGCCCCAACTAACCAAGCTATAATTAGTTCATATTATCATTTATGGCGTTGTTTTTTTTTTTATCAACTTACATATTTAAATAACAGACAAAAAAATTTTTTTTACAAAAGCTGTAAACTATGTCATAGGATCTGTGCGCTATTATCTCTTGTGTTTAAAACGTATTTAATAACAGCACACGATTGGTTGGTTTCATTTCATGCAGCGTGATTGCGCCTTATAACACGCATGGACAATTAATAAAACATCCATAATGTTTCCTGGGCTCCGTGTTAAGTCTGCTCTAATTTCATAGATTATGTACAGTGCATCGGGAAGGTATTCACAGCGCTTCACCTTTCTACATTTTGTTATGTTACAGCCGTATTCCTAAATGGAATACATCCATTTCTGTCCCTCAAAATTCTGCACACAATACCCCATCATGACAATGTGTAAATATTGTTTTAAAAATCTTTGCAAATTCATTAAAAATTAAAAAAAATAGAAATCACATGTCGATAAGTATTGTCAGCCTTTGCTCAATAATTTGTTGATGCACCTTTGGCAGCAATTACAGCCTCAAGTCTTTTTGAATAAAATACCACAAGCTTGGCACACCTATCGTTGGGAAGTTTCACCCATTAATCTTTGCGGCACCTCTCAAGCTCTCTCAGGTAGGATGCAAAGCGTTGTTTTTTTATCCAGGATGTCTCTGTACGTTGCTGCATTCATCGTTTCCTCTCTCCTGACCAGTCTCCAAGTTCCTGCAGCTGAAAACCATCCCCACATCATGATGCTGCCACTAGGGATGTCCGATAATGGCTTTTTGCCGATATCCGATATTCCGATATTGTCCAACTCTTTAATTACAGATACCGATATCAACCGATATATGCAGTCGTGGAATTAACACATTATTATGCCTAATTTGGACAACCAGGTATGGTGAAGATAAGGTACTTTTTAAAAAAATTAATAAAATAAGATAAATTAAAAACATTTTCTTGAATAAAAAAGAAAGTAAAACAATACAAAAACAGTTACATAGAAACTAGTAATTAATGAAAATTAGTAAAATTAGCTGTTAAAGGTTAGTACTATTAGTGGACCAGCAGCACGCACAATCATGTGCGCTTACGGCATACTTGCCAACCCTCCTGAATTTTCCGGGAGACTCCCGAAATTCAGCGCCTCTCCCGAAAACCTCCCGGGACAAATATTCTCCCGAAAATCTCCCGATTTTCAGCAGGAGCTGGAGGCCACGCCCCCTCCAGCTCCATGCGGACCTGAGTGAGGACAGCCTTTTTTCACTACGGGAGGACAACAGGGTGACAAGAACTAAATCATCCAGACTAGAGATACATTGTATTATTATGTTTATCTAACCTAAAAATAAATAGATATTTATTAATAAATAAAAAAAATAAATAAATAAATAAATTTTTACTATATTTTGCTAAAAACATAAAAATTAATTGTATTTTTATTTCTATTTTTTCTGACTCCTTATTACATCCAGCCATAGAATTTTACATTAAAATAAACATATTTGAAGTAATTAATTTTAAATTATCATAACAATTCATTTAAAATGACCATATTTAATTATTAAAATAATTGCTTGTTTATCAACAACTTTAGCATTTTATTCACTACATTTTGAAGCTCTCAGAAGCCAAGTTATGTTATATTCCTTAATATTTATTTATGCAAGTTTGAAGTATCAAACACAGTTTTGTTTGCATATTTTCAGGATATATATATATATATATATATATATATATATATATATATATATATATATATATATATATGTGTGTCTTAATAAGGTTATCCAAAAAATAGTGCTCGATACCGTAGTAGAGCGCAATATATGTATGTGTGGGAAAAAATCACAAGACTATTTCATCTGAAATAGATGAAATAGTCTTGTGATAGTCTTGTGATTTTTTCCCACACATACACACATATATATATATATATATATATATATATATATATATATATATATATATATATATATATGTATGAAATACTTGACTTGGTGAATTCTAGCTGTCAATATACTCCTCCCCTTTTAACCACGCCCCCAACCACACCCCGCCCCACCCCCCCACCTCCCGAAATCGGAGGTCTCAAGGTTGGCAAGTATGGCTTACGGACTGTATCCCTGCTGACTGTATTAATATATATTGATATATAATGTAGGAGCCAGAATATTAATAACAGAAAGAAACAACCCTTTTGTGTGAATGAAAGTGAGGGGGGAGGGAGGTTTTTTGAGTTGGTGCACTAATTGTAAGTGTATCTTGTGTTTTTGTTGTTGATTTAATAAAAATAAAAAAAATAAAAAAATAAATAAAACGATACCGATAAAAAAAACCGATACAGATCATTTCCGATATTACATTTTAACGCATTTATCGCCCGATAATATCGGTTGGCCGATATTATCGGACATCTCTAGCTGCCACCACCATGCCTCACTGTAGGGCTGGTATTGGCCTGGTGATGAGCGGTGCCTGGTTTCCTCCAAACATGACGCCTCGCCTTCACGCCAAATACTTCAATCTTTGTTTCTCATGGTCTGAGTCTTTCAGGTGCATGTTGGAAAACGTTTCACTAAGAAAATGCTTCCGTCTGACCATTCTACCACACACGCCTGATTGGTGGTTTGCTGCAGAGATGGTTGTCCTTCTGGAAGGTTCTCCTCTCAACATAGAGGAATGCTGTAGCTCTGACAGAGTGACCATCTGGTTCTTGGTCACCTCCCTGACTCGACTTAGATGAATGCAGCAATGTACAGAGATATCCTGGATGAAAACCAACGCTTTCCATCCAACCTGATGGAGCTTGAGAAATGCTGCATGGAAGAAATGGGCGAGTAATCAAACAACAAGAGAAATGGGAGAACCTACACAAAGATAGGTGTGCCAAGCATGAGACATCATAGTCTAAAAATACTTGAGGCTGTAATTGCAGCCAAAGGTGCATCAACAAAGTATTGAGCAAAGGCTGTGAATACTTATGTACATTTCTTTTTTTATATTTCAATAAATTTGCATTTAAAAAAAAAATGTCAATATGGGGTATTGTCTGCAGAACTTTGAGGACAAAAATTACTTTTATTCCATTCTCGAATACGGTTGTAAAAGAACAAAATGTGGAAAAGTGAAGCGCTGTGAATACTTTCCGGATGCACTGTATATGTCATTGTACATCTATGATGTCACTGTTGAGCCCCGGGAGATGACGTCAGCCGTCCTGGCATTCAACAATAATCAGTATTTGCCATATTTGCAAGAGTATATTATTTGAATGAGTTAGTTTCTTCGTGTCTTTCTCAGCGGGTAAACATATAGTGAAGTGAATTATATTTATATAGCGCTTTTCTCTAGTGACTCAAAGCGCTTTACATAGTGAAACCCAATATCTAAGTTACATTTAAACCAGTGTGGGTGGCACTGGGAGCAGGTGGGTAAAGTGTCTTGCCCAAGGACACAACGGAAGTGACTAGGATGGCGGAAGCGGGGATCGAACCTGGAGCCCTCAAGTTGCTGGCACGGCCACCAACCGAGCTATACCGCCCCATGATATGATAGACATCTGCTAATTGTTATGCTTTAAGTTGCAAGCAAAACTTTGAGTTACAAGTAGAGATGTCTGATTATATCGGACTGCCAATATTATCGGCCGATAAATGCTTTAAAATGTGGTATCGGAAATTATCGGTATCGGTTTCAAAATGATCAGGATCTGTTTCAAAAAGTAAAATGCATGACTTTTTAAAACGCCACTGTCTACACGGATGTAGGGAGAAGTACAGAGCGCCAATAAACCTTAAAGGCACTGCCTTTGTGTGCTGGCCCAGTCACATAATATCTACGGCTTTTCACACACACACACAAGTGCATGCAAACATACTTGGTCAACAGCCTGTATAAACAACTTTAACACTGTTACAAATATGCGCCACACTGTGAACCCACACCAAACAAGAATGACAAACACATTCCGGGAGAACATCCGCACCGTAACACAACATAAACACAACAGAACAAATACCCAGAACCCCTTCCGGGACGCTACAATATACACCCCCCGCTATCCCCTACTTTTAACTTTTAAACTTAACGTGTGTGGCCAAAACCGGGGGAAAGTGGTGCTCCACTTCGTTTGAAATGATAGTAGCTACAATGATACGTAAAACTTTAAAAGAAGCGGGCGACTGATAACCCCCAATATAAATATAATTTGTGTATGAGCCAGATTACATTTTCATGTGAAAATTATGATTTATTTGGTTGAATGTGATCTTTTACATTTAAACATGCCAGCTGTCATGGTCAGGTTGAGCGTTGATTCGGCGTGACCTAGTGATGGGTCCGGCAACACCGATGCATCGCCGCATGCGTCGAGCTCATAGAGCAAAACCCTGTGTCGGTGCGCGTACCGCTTTTAGAAAGTCACGTGACCGATCATGAGATGTTTCGGTCACGTGACCGATACGCGAACTGTGTCACACTGACGCCTCCTCTGTGGCCTGTGAGCGGGTCTTTTCTACAGCCAGAGAAATAATAACTAAGAAGATAAATTGTTTAAAATGTAATATGTTGGAAAAACTGTTTTTTTATTATAAAAATGTGTAAAAAAAATAAAAATAAAAAAAAATTCCCAGTCCACAAGCATCCTCATTCACAACACATTCTCTTAGATTTCCATGTTATGATACATGTTCACATTATTTATTGACTGTATCTAAAAAAAGATAAAAATATATTTTTATTTAAATGAAGATATGAAATAATCCTAAATGAAATACAATGACTTGGTTTATATTATTATTATATATAATATATATATATATATATATATATATATATATATATATATATATATATATATATATTATTCTATTGTAATATTTTTCTATTTTGTTTCCATTTATACCCCCATTATTTACTTTTTACGTTTTAAATTCGATCTCAATTTTGTACACTGCTGCTGGAATTTTAATTTTCCTGAGGGAACTCTCCTGAAGGAATCAATAAAGTACTAGTGAAGTGAAGTAAATTATATTTATATAGCGCTTTTCTCAAGTGACTCAAAGCACTTTACATAGTGAAACCCAATATCTAAGTTACATTTAAACCAGTGTGGGTGGCACTGGGAGCAGGTGGGTAAAGTGTCTTGCCCAAGGACACGACGGCAGTGACTAGGATGGCGGAAGTGGGGATCGAACCTGGAACCCTCAAGTTGCTGGCACGGCCGCTCTACCAACCGAGCTATACCGCTTTGGTATCTATCTATTGTTGCGTTTGGACCAGTTGTTCCTCCCAGGGAATTCAAGTTTCTGGTCATCGCTCCCAAGCTCTTTACGACACTTAAAGCTGAGTAAAAGAACCACCAGAGACAGAATAGGTATTTTGTAATATATTTGCAAAGCTTTGTAAATATCATGAGACCAGTCCAGCATAGAACATTCAATCGCGCAGCTAAGATGGTCTGCCCTAAAAAATGGAAACCTTCTATCCTATAAAGTCTCTCTCCCTCCCACCCTCGTTGTCTTGTCTTTCCAGCCCAAACACATGCCCATTGTCCTCCGCATCTGGACAGAAGAATAGATAAGAAGGAGTATCTCTCTTTCTTACATTCCATACCCAAGGTTAGCACACAGTATTTGCAGACAACCAAAAGACCACAATTGGAAGAAAAACACTAGCTGTTTTGTAATATGATTATGAAATCAAAGAAGTAACACGTAAATATGGATATATGTAAATATCTGCCTCCGACACTATCTATTGTATATACTAGGTCATAAAATCAGTGTCAGTTGAGTCGGTCCATAGGTTGCCGGTAGGGATTTTTAATGTCCAGCAGATGTCAGTATTTAGTGACACAGTATCGACACAGTATCAATACAGTTTTGCAATGTGTCGAAACGCTTCATGACGCCTCATCAACCCATCACTAGCGTGACCCCAAGGGTGCAGACAACGGCAGGTGGAATGCAAGTAAAATAAAATGTAATACTCACAAAGAGGAACATCACACAAAGCGTCTCAAAAGGAAGAACAAGAATGATCCAACAATGAAGGAGGGACCCAGGTGGAACTAAATGGAAGTAATTAAACGAGGAACAGGTGTGCTGACAGGACATGGAACAGAAAGTGAAGGTGCTGCAAAACACAGAGACCAAACAGGAAACACTGACAAAACAAGAGCATCAGGACAGGAAGTGATTCCAAACACAGGAAAACCCAAACATAACTAAACGGTCAGTAGCAAGCCTGACACCAGCGCTATTTAAAAGAATACGAAAGACTTTGACTGTTGTTTGATTACTCAATTTATTATTATAGCCCAGGAGAGGACTGGCGCAGCCGTATGTGACACCGAGTTGACCCCCTGCAGCCCTCCACCGTCCCCGGTCTCGGAGGTGCCAGTATGCCGAACACATTGTGACAGCAATAGGTGGCAAAATAAACGCCTCCAAAAATTAATAGACATCCTCACAAATACTAATATGAATATGAATCATTAAATGCCTTGGCAAAAAGGAGAGTTATGTGTTTTTACATTGTTGAAATCGAATGTTAGCAAAGCTCCAAAGACCACCTGTGTGTGTCACCAAATTATCCACGGCCTGTAAAAATGTACGTACGTGAAGCATGAAGCTGACGTGAGGCAACGCACATTTCTACGTCAACGTCAGTCTTGATACATCTCAACGTTGCCGTGAAAAAACTGTTTTTTGTGTGTAAGTAAGCTTAATAGATGAGGTCCCAGGCCTTACTCGCTACCATCAGCTCATAGCTAAAGATGGACATAACTTTGCATGCATGGTAAGGAAAAAAGTGAGTCTAAAGGTGAGAAGTGCAGAGAAGAGGAAGCTGAAGTTCATTGAATTAAAAGGGGTCATTAGAATAATACACAAAGCGTGCTACTATGAACAAACCGATCCATTATTTATAAGTTCTAATTCTTTGTGTACCTCTTGCTTGCTCGGCCTCGGTATAAACCATTTGCTTGCCTAACAGAATTGCCATTGCGACATACAGGGGACACAATGAGAGCAGCAGGTTCATTCATTTAAGAATATAGCTCTTTTACACTTAGCAAACTCATCTCGCGGGCCAGATTTCGCCTGTTTGCGGGCCTGATCCGGCCCACGGGCCGCATGTTTGTCATCAGATCGAATATTAAAATTGGAAAAAATTTGTGTCGATTTTGAGTATTTGTAAAGTATCTTTAGCCTCTTAAGGCCCAAGCTGTTTGTTTACATGCTTTTTTTATTTCTCTTTGCTATTTGGGGGTATGCTGTATTTTTTTTTTTTTGGTCATAAAAAAATCCAATCATGTGCGTATCCCTGCAGACTGTATTGATCTATATTGATATATAATGTGGGAACCAGAATATTAATAACAGAAAGAAACAACCCTTTGTGTGAATGAGTAAATGGGGGAGGGAGGTTTTTTGGGTTGGTGCACTAATTGTAAGTGTATCTTGTGTTTTTTATGTTGATTTAATTAGAAAAAGAAAAAAGAAAAAAAAAGAAAAAAAAATTAATTGTTTTTTAATTTCTTGTGCGGCCCGGTACCAATCGATCCACGGACCGGTACAGGGCCACGGCCCGGTGGTTGGGGACCACTGTTCTAAAGTATCAAATCATAAGGTTGATGCATTTTTGCGTAAGCTTGCACACAGCTTTGGATGCTTTTTTTTCCGCGGGGTTCTGCAGTTGTGACGTCACAGCGAGGTGCTTATTTGACATTAATAATGTAAGTCGAGCTCTCAACCAGAGGGAAAGGAACTCGTCTCCCACTGCTTCGGGCTATGAGGAAACAAAACAAAAAGGTAGGATAAAGTATTACTTTCACATACCGTATTTTTCGGACTTAAAATCCTTTCATTTTCTCAACTCAAGATTCAAGATTATTTATTGTCAATTCTTAACATGCACAAGACACACAAGAACTGAAAAGTATATTTTCGGCACAGTCCCACTAAGAGCAGACATACGTTACAGGGAGACAAGATGAGACCGCCGAAGACGGAGCCATTTTTACGGCGCTCATTAAAAAAAAGGTGAGAAAAAGGTGATATTGGGAAAGGGGGGAAGAGTAAAAAAATATCAGTCAAAGGCTGGATCCACAAGAGGGGGTCCAGACTGAGTCCAAAGGAAAAATCCTCAACTATCTATATTGCGCCTTACAACCCGGTGTGCCTAATGTACGTGTTAATTCTGGTTGTGCTTACCAACCTCGGAGCATTTTTTATTTTGTACATGGTGTAATGATATGTGCATCCAGTAGATCGCAGTCACACATAAGAGATACGTGTGGATTGCAGGCTGTCACCTGTTAAATAAACGGCACAAGCAAGTACCCGTTAGCAAGCAACACCAAAACGTTGATGTTTACAGAACATTACACAAGGCGCTCAAAAATCTGTCAACATGTTTTAATACGACTTTGGTCGGCTACGAAGCCGCACCGTTTGATGGAATGCACAGCATTATGGACTTACTGTGCTTCAACACGGTGTTACTTTTGATAGCAGTTTTCAATTCAGTTTTAGTCATAGTCTTTTGACAAAAATTTTAGTCATCTGAATTGGTTTAGTTTTTGTCGACTAAATTCCTCCACATTTGAGTCGACTAAAATTTAAGTAAACTTTGTCGACTAATATACACTATATTGCCAAAAGTATTTGGCCACCCATCCAAATGATCAGAATCAGGTGTCTTAATCACTTGGCCCGACCACAGGTGTATAAAATCAAGCACTTATGCATGGAGACTGTTTCTACAAACATTTATGAAAGAATGGGCCGCTCTCAGGAGCTCAGCGATTTCCAGCATGGAACTGTCATAGGATGCCACCTGTGCAACAAATCCAGTCGTGAAATGTCCTCGCTCCTAAATATTCCAAAGTCAACTGTCGGCTTTATTATAGGAAAATGGAAGAGTTTGGGAACAACAGCAACTCAGCCACGAAGTGGTAGGAGTGTGAAATTTGGTGGAGGAGGAATTATGATGTGGGGTTGCTTTTCAGGAGTTGGGCTTGGCCCCTTAGTTCTAGTGAAAGGAACTTTGAATGCTCCAGGATACCAAAACATTTTGGACAATTCCATGCTCCCAACCTTGTGGGAACAGTTTGGAGTGGGCCCCTTCCTCTTCCAACATGACTGTGCACCAGTGCACAAAGCAAGGTCCATAAAGACGAGAATGACAGAGTCTGGTGTGGATGAACTTGACTGGCCTGCACAGAGTCCTGACCTGAATCCAATAGAACACCTTTGGGATGAATTAGAACAGAGACTGAGAGCCAGGCCTTTTCGACCAACATAAGTGAGTGACCTCATCAACGCGCTTTTGGAAGAATGGTCGAAAATTCCTAAATACACACTCAACAACCTTGTGGACAGCCTTCCCAGAAGAGTTGAAGCTGTAATAGCTGCAAAAGGTGGACCGGCATCATATTGAACCCTATGGGTTAGGAATGGGATGGCACTTCAAGTTCATAAGCGAGTCAAGGCAGGTGGCCAAATACTTTTGGCACTATAGTGTATTAAGTATAATGCATATTTGAAGAAAAAACTATATTCACAACAAGACCTGCACTCCATGTATATATCAATACTTACATTTCGCACTAACCTTACTGTGTGTTATTATCATAGCTGAAATTAAGCATTTTTTTTTTCCAATTGTTGAATAATATGTGACTAAAATAGTCACATGAAGAAACATGTCGTGAACTCGCATGGCTACAGTAGTTGTGACCCCAAGATGCAGGAAACAAGAGAACGATGAGCAGGTAAGAGTCTTTTAATACTCAAAATAGGGAGAAGCAGTCATGCATGCAAAGGTTCTAAACATAGTCAATCCTCGAGCACTGAGGAACAGGCGAGGCAGGTATAAACATCCGCCTGATTGGCAACTGCAAACAGATGTGCATGCCCGGCTGCCAATCAGGGACAGGTGAGGGGAACGAGCGCTCAGGGAGACAAGCAGGAAATGCAACAAAAATAAGAGCGCTGACAGGAAATAAACACCAAACAAGGAAACACAAACCGAAGTGAAGTGACAGATCGTCACAAAACAAACAAGTTTTATTCTGGATCGTGTATAACGACACTGAGTGTGCACAACCGGTGTCTTTGCCGCTGCCCCGTTTAAATACAGCAACCAGTGTTATAAATCAAGAAAGTAAATATATCTCACATAACTGCCTTTCTTAGTGCGGTATTTTGAAAAATTATAAATCTGGTCTTTTGGGTTGTCAAGTCAAGGACATCGAATAAAGTGCACTGTACAGTTTTATTTAAAGATTTATTCAAATGAAAAGTGCGTAACAAAGAAAATCTAATATTATTTTTTATTTTTGTCCTACTCTGTTCAGCGGTCCTCGAACGCACCATAAAAACACGTCTCCTTTCCCTTGAGAGAAGATCGGTCTACATAATTATGTTCTAAGACAGCACAGCTGGTTTCCAATTGAATATATTAGTTCTCAGACATAGCCCAATTTAAGTTTAGATTGGGCTATATTGTTTCTTAGTGGGGAAAGATGTTCATGTTAGCATTCTGGCACCAGTCAGTCCGTGTGTTTATCACAGTCCAGTTATCAATCTCGGTTTTTCGATCATTCGAATTTAAAAGGGTAATTCTAACCGTCAGGAGATTTTTCCGCGGTCATCATTAGTACCGTTTATCAGTTCATCCTATAGGGATTCCCTACAATAGTCTTTTCCCCCCTGTTTTTTGTCTTACAAAGACAGTAGTTCTGATTGGACCTCAGCGTGATTACCCCCCATCCCTCTCCCACATGCAACTGTGATTGGATAACTGTTACAATAACTTCTCCCACCTGCCGAAAGACAAAATTAAATATGATTGGATTTCGTCTCTGTCAACATTTTCGTCTTTTTTTTTTATCTGTCGGCTCCATTGTTTTCGTTAACGTGCATTTCTTTTAATGTGTTATTGTCCTTTTTTAGTCATGCAAAAACAGGTTTTTGACGTTAACAAAGACCATACTTGCCAACCCTCCCGAATTTTCCGGGAGACTCCCGAAATTCAGCGCCTCTCCCGAAAACCTCCCGGGACAAATATTCTCCCGAAAATCTACCGATTTTCAGCCGGAGCTGGAGGCCACGCCCCCTCCAGCTCCATGCGGACCTGAGTGAGGACACCTTTTTTTCAGGACGGGAGGGTGACAAGAACTAAATCATACAGACTAGAGACACATTGTATTATTATGTTTATCTTACCTAAAAATAAATATATTTATTCATTAAAAAAAAAAAAAAAACTAAATACATTTTTATTATATTTTGCTAAAAACATCAAAATTAATTGAATTTTTTTTTGTATTTTTTCTGACTCTTTATCCAGCCATAGACTTAAAATAAACATTTGAAATAATTAATTTTAAATGATCATAATAATTCATTTAAAATGACCATATTTAATTATTAAAATAATTGCTTGTTTATCAACAACTTTAGCATTTTATTCATTACATTTTGAAGCTCTCAGAAGCCAAGTTATGTTATATTCCTTAAGATTTATTTATGCAAGTTTGAAGTATCAATTATCCAAACACAGTTTTGTTTGCATATTATTATATATATATATATATATATATATATATATATATATATATATATATATATATATATATATATATATATCAGAGGTGTGGACTCGAGTCACATGACTTGGACTCGAGTCAGACTCGAGTCATGAATTTGATGACTTTAGACTCGACTTGACAAAATGTAAAAAGACTTGCAACTCGACTTAGACTTTAACATCAATGACTTGTGACTTCACTTGGACTTGAGCCTTTTGAATTGACATGACTTGACATGACTTGCTACTTTCCCCAAAACCCAAAGATGAAAAAGTTATTCGGGAGCGCTCCGTATTTTTCATTGTGTACTTGTCTATCAGCGTTGCGTGTGTCAGCTGGTGTGCTGTCAGTACAACAGCCAATCAAATTAGATCTACTTTGTTTCCATCACACAGCATTCATCCAATCAAATTGCAGGACAACCAACGAAGAAGACATGTCCAAACCACACGCCAGTGAACAAAAAATGATACCTAAAATAATTTCGTTTGGGTATAAAAATTACGAGGTGGTCAACACAAAACGGTTTGCAGTATGCAACACATGCGGTTCGAAAATTACTGATGGAGAAGCAACAACTTCCAACTTCGTCCGGCATTTGAAGTTGCACAAAGAACGGTAAGTTTTGAATGTAAGATAACGTTTATTGGCTAAGTAACGTGACTTTTATTTGCTGTGTAGTTAAATCTGTGAGGCTGTAAACTCACTGCTAACGTTATAACGTTATTGCAAACACGGGAATCTGTTGCAGTTCACTACCTTATTCATACTTTTTGTTCAGTGATTTTTTTCAAGCAGGGTTACGTTAGTCAATATATCACACGTAACGTTAGACGGCAGTCAGCAGCACCGCGTATTTTAGCCACCTAAAAAAAGACAAAAATAGTCAAATAAAGGTCAGTTAAAATGTATACTATATTATGAATATGTGTACTGTTTTAGCTAGCTTTCTGACATACTGTTGGTTGTTTACCTCAGTGGTCCCCAACTACCGGGCCGCGGCCCGCTACTGGTCCGTGGATCGATTGGTATCGGGCCGCACAAGAAATATACATATATTTTTTTTTTCTTTTTTTAATTAAATCAACATAAAAAACACAAGATACACTTACAAGTAGTGCACCAACCCAAAAAAACTCTCTCCCCCCCTTTTGTTCTGGGCATTGAACATGAAGACTCTTCCTTCACTGTTCCGAGTGGCCATGAGAGTCTTGGCAGTGCCTGCCTCCAGTGCTCCAGTGGAGCGAGTTTTCAGCCATAGTGGCATCATACTACGCCCCCATCGTGCACAAATGACTGACAGACTCTTGGCTAATTTGGTCTTTTGCAAATGCAATGCAGCATAGGGCCCTGACATATAAAAAGTACTACTTTTTTGTTATGTTCACGTATATGTCATGTTTTTTCAATGTTAACACTTTTGTACAAATAAGTACATTTGCACTTTATTTTTCAATGTGTTTGTTCTGTAAAGGAATGAGTTAATGTTTAAAATGACTGGTTAATAGTGCTATTATGAAGTGCAATGTCAGCACAATTTTCTTTCCTGCAATTTAAAATGCACTTGTTTTAATAAATAAATACAGCGTTTGAAAAGCATACACAATCTGTGTTAATATATTAGTCTGTGGTTAAAAGGACTTGAAAGGACTCGAAACTCAAAATGCAGGACTTAGGACTTGACTTGAGACTTTCCAGTCTTGACTTTGGACTTGACTCGGGGCTTGCCTGTCTTGACTCGGGACTTGACTCGGACTTGAGGGCAAAGACTTGAGACTTACTTGTGACTTGCAAAACAATGACTTGGTCCCACCTCTGATATATATATATATATATATATATATATATATATATATATATATATATATATATATATATATATATGTATGTATATATATATATATATATGTATATATATATATGTATGAAATACTTGACTTGGTGAATTCTAGCTGTCAATATACTCTTAACCACGCCCCCAACCACGCCCCACCCCACCCCTGACCACGCCCCCCACCCTCCACCCCCCATCTCCCGAAATCGGAGGTCTCAAGGATGGCAAGTATGACTAAGACAAACATTTTCAGTCAACAAAATGAACACTGCTTCAATATAGGGGTATTATTATGGTGTGTAGGGATGGGAATCGAAAACCGGTTCTTTTTCAGAACCGATTCGCAGTGTATCGATTCCTTGGAATCGCTATTTTTCAAACGATTCCCTTAGCGGTTCTTCCAGGTGAGAATGACGTCATCACGCAACGACCTGCATAGTGACGTCAGACAGCAACATGGTGGCACCTGGGCGTAAGAAGCGCTCTGAAGTTTACCGACATTTTACAAGAAAAGCTTGCAACGCCGCTGCTTGAAATAATTCCAAGGTTGCTATTGCATCAAGAGGAGGACATTCGAGAGATATGTGGAAATATTTGAACATACAGCATGCAATGAATGTCGTGTTTTTGAACAGCGCCGATCTCATCTTTGAAAACCCCACATTTTCCAGTTAAAGTTTTCATAAGCTGTTTTCATAATCATCAACATTATAAGAAAACAAAGCTTGAAATATCCTGTGTTGCATGTTATGAGCCACTGTTGTTACGGTCGGGTCGCATGTTTGGACGTGGGTCGTTCTCCCAGGATGCAGACGGAAACTCCGGAAGCAAAATGCAGGTGAGGAAAATTATTTATTCCGTATAAATCACACGGTGTACAAAAAAGAGACGCGTGCCGATTGCACGGGGAGCTGAGGCAAAACTTAGCACAGGAATCAAAAAAGGTAATAAGCATAGGAACCAGAAGCAAGGTATACCAACGTGACTGTTGCATGGAAGCAAACAAAAGCACCAGACTGAGTGAGGCGACAGGCAGGACTAAATAGCTCTCTGATTAGTGCCCAGGAACAGGTGAACGTCCCGAACACTAATCAGAGGCAGGTGACACTAATCAGCACCCATGACAACCGAGAAACACAAAACAAGGGTGCTGAAACACAACTTAAACCACACGTGAATCAAAAACGTAAATAAACTACAAACCCCGTTTCCATATGAGTTGGGAAATTGTGTTAGATGTAAATATAAACAGAATACAATGATTTGCCAATCATTTTCAACCCATATTCAATTGAATGCACTACAAAGACAAGATATTTGATGTTCAAACTCATAAACTTTTTTTTTTTTTTTTGCAAATAATAATTAAATTAGAATTTCATGGCTGCAACACGTGCCAAAGTAGTTGGGAAAGGGCATGTTCACCACTGTGTTACATGGCCTTTCCTTCCTTTCTTGATGTACAGCTTAAGTTGTTCAACAGTCCGGTGGTCACCGTTGTGGTATTTTAGGCTTCATAATGCGCCACACATTTTCAATGGGAGACAGGTCTGGACTACAGGCAGGCCAGTCTAGTACCCGCACTCTTTTACTATGAAGCTATGTTGATGTAACACGTGGCTTGGCATTGTCTTGCTGAAATAAGCAGGGGTGTCTATGGTAACGTTGCTTGGATGGCAACATATGTTGCTCCAAAACCTGTATGTACCTTTCAGCATTAATGGCGCCTTCACAGATGTGTAACTTACCCATGTCTTGGGCATTAATACACCCCCATACCATCACAGATGCTGGCTTTTCAACTTTGCGCCGATAACAATCCGGATGGTTCTTTTCCTCTTTGGTCCGGAGGACACGACGTCCACAGTTTCCAAAAACAATTTGAAATGTGGACTCGTCAGACCACAGAACACTTTTCCACTTTGTATCAGTCCATCTTAGATGAGCTCAGGCCCAGCGAAGCCGACGGCGTTTCTGGGTGTTGTTGGTAAACGGTTTTCGCCTTGCATAGGAGAGTTTTAACTTGCACTTACAGATGTAGCGACCAACTGTAGTTACTGACAGTGGGTTTCTGAAGTGTTCCTGAGCCCATGTGGTGATATCCTTTCCACACCAATGCCGCTTGTTGATGCAGTACAGCCTGAGGGATCGAAGGTCACGGGCTTAGCTGCTTATGTGCAGTGATTTCTCCAGATTCTCTGAACCTTTTGATGATCGTACGGACCGTAAATGGTGAAATCCCTAAATTCCTTGCAATAGCTGGTTGAGAAAGGTTTTTCTTAAACTGTTCAACAATTTGCTCACGCATTTGTTGACAAAGTGGTGACCCTCGCCCCATCCTTGTTTGTGAATGACTGAGCATTTCATGGAATCTACTTTTATACCCAATCATGGCACCCACCTGTTCCCAATTTGCCTGTTCACCTGTGGGATGTTCCAAATAAGTGTTTGATGAGCATTCCTCAACTTTATCAGTATTTTTTGCCACCTTTCCCAACTTCTTTGTCACATGTTGCTGGCATCAAATTCTAAAGTTAATGATTATTTGCAAAAAAAAAAAAATGTTTATCAGTTTGAACATTAAATATGTTGTCTTTGTAGCATATTCAACTGAATATGGGTTGAAAATGATTTGCAAATCATTGTATTCCGTTTATATTTACATCAAACACAATTTCCCAACTCATATGGAAACGGGGTTTGTATGATCCGGGCAACGGATCATAACAACTGTATTAGTTTCACCTTTTAAATCTAAACAATTATTTCTAGGCAGATGACAAAGATTCCTAGAAGTTTAAAAAATGTTACGAAATGTTACATTCTTGTGTAATTTCCAAATATAAAAGTTAAAAGTTAAAGTACCAATGATTGTCACACACACACACTAGGTGTGGCGAGATTATTCTCTGCATTTGACCCATCACCCTTGATCACCCCCTGGGAGGTGAGGGGAGCAGTGGGCAGCAGCGGTGGCCGCGCCCGGGAATCATTTTTGGTGATTTAACCCCCAATTCCAACCCTTGATGCTGAGTGCCAAGCAGGGAGGTAATGGGTCCCATTTTTATAGTCTTTGGTATGACTCGGCCGGGATTTGAACTCACAACCTACCGACCTCAGGTCGGACACTCTAACCACTAGGCCACTGAGTAGTAAAATATGATTTATTTTACAGATTTTTTTTGTTTTGTTTTGCATTTATTAAGAGATTTTCTATGCTATGTGCCTCTAAAGACCTCACTGGTGGCTTTGTAAGGTCATGTTAGCTCTAAACCAAACACAATTGATGCTAGTCCACCTTTTTGTTATCTTGTTTTTCCAAATAAGAATCGATAAGATTTTTTTTTCTCACTTTATGGTACACACTGCCCCATCAAAAAATGCACTATAACTAACTCCACAAAAACTCCATGGATAACCAAAGGGCTTGCGAACGCTTGCAAAAAGAAACATTATTTATATAGGACATTTTTTAAGCATCAAACCATAGAAACAGAACAAAAATACAAAACATATAAAAATAAATTAACCAGCATATTAAGAGCAAGCAGGAAAGAATACACCACCAAATTATTAATCCAAAAGAAAAATGATATAAAGGGAATTTGGAAGGTATTAAATACAATTATTGGGCACGGTTCAAACAGTCCTTGTTATCCAGAGTTTTTTGTTGAGAACGACCAAATCATTAGTGACAAGAAGATGATTGCTGACGGCTTCAACGTGTTTTTTGTAAATATTGGGCCTGAGCTGGCAAAAAAAATCCCAATTAATGATGAACAGCCCATGGAACTTATTGAAAAAAATATTTATTCGATGTTCCTTACTCCGACTGTCGAAAGGGAAGTCTTAGAGATTATTCAGAAAAGCAAGAACAAAACATCACGTGACATTTTTGACCTCGACATGAGGACCGTCCGGAACGTAGCGGAAGAAATCATCAAACCATTCACATACATCTGCAATTTATCTTTTCAACTTGGACAATTTCCTTCACAATTGAAACTCTCAAAAGTCATCCCCATCTTCAAATCTGGAGACAAACACCACTTCACAAATTACCGGCCCGTCTCCCTTCTGCCACAGTTGTCAAAAATATTGGGAAAATTATTTGATAATAGACTTCGTGGCTTCATTGGAAAGCACAAATTATTATATGATTGTTAATATGGGTTCCGACAAAATAGGTCAACTTCATTAGCTTTAAGTGATTTAATAGAGAACATCACTAATGGTATCGAGAAAAACAAATTTGTTATAGGAATTTTTATTGACCTGCAAAAGGCTTTCGATACCATTGACCACCAGATTTTGGTAAATAAACTGGAAAACTATGGCATAAGGGGAGTGGCAGGGAAATGGCTGAAGAGCTACTTGAATGAGAGACAGCAGATTGTTCAGATCGACCAACATCAATCTACACTCAGGAACATAACCTGTGGAGTCCCCCAGGGCTCGATACTAGGACCCACACTATTTATAATGTATATCAATGAAATATGTAAAGTAGCAACACTGCTGAAGTTCATCCTCTTTGCTGATGATACAACCATTACATGTGCAGGTGACGACATGAAGCAACTTCTGGCCTCTGTAACTGAGGAGATGATCAAGTTAAAAACGTGGTTTAATACCAACAAATTGTCTCTGAATTTAAAGAAGACCAAAATCATGCTCTTTAGCAATCGCAAAAGTGAAATGCCCAGCAGGATTGTTATTGATGATACACCAATAGAATATGTCCAACAAAATTTTAGGAGTGGTAATAGATGAAAATATATCATGGAAGCCTCATATAAGTTACCTAAGGACAAAAGTTGCTAAATGTTTTGGAATGATGAGGAGATCATGTCATTTATTGAACATCAATGCTCTGCTGTTATTGTATCATTCATTCATTATGTCATATTTAAACTATTGTGTTGAAGTCTGGGGAAATTGTTATAAATCTCATCTACAGCCTTTAGTCACTCTACAGAAAAAGGCCATTAGGATTGTGTCCAATGTTCACTACTTACATCATTCAAATCCACTATTCATGGAGTTAAAGCGACTTAAACTGTACGATGTAATCAACTTTAAAACTGCTCAAATTATGTTTAGGGCATCCAAAAACTCTCTACCATCCAATATACAAAACCTATTCCAGGATAGAGATGCTCACCATAGTTACAGTCTAAGAGGAAACAACAAATTACATTTGCCTAAATTTAGAACAACTTTAAAATCAATGTGCATTTCAGTGCGTGGAGTCAGTCTGTGGAACAACTTAGGGGAAGAGTTAAAAACCTGTTCTAACATGATTACATTTAAAAGACTGTTTAAAAAAGAAGTACTGAAGAAGTACGAGGAGGAAAGAGAGTGATGCCTTCAGCACAGAGCGATGGGAGAGAAGTGTATGGTCAGAGAGTGTTTGGGCCTGTGTGAGTGTGTGTGTGTGTGTGTGTGTGCGTGTGTGTGTGTGTGTGTGTGTGTGTGTGTGTGTGTGTGTGTGTGTGTGTGTGTGTGTGTGTGTGTGTGTGTTTTGTCTCGTCTTGTCTTGTCCCATAGTAACAGTGGTACTATTGCATTGTTAGTGTGTAGGAGTTTTTCTTGTTTTTGTTTGTATAGTATTGTTCTTGTATTATATTGTTTATGTTAAATAGGGAGTGAGTGAGAGGGGTTGGGATATTATAAGCAATTGCTTCATCCAACCCCTTTTCAAGCCATGCATAAATGTATCTGCCAAAATGTAAAAAAAAAAAAATGTGTGTTGTTGTACTGTGCAGGTTTGAAATAAATATTTCAAACAAAAAATCAAACAATAAGAGAACCAATAAAGAACCTGATTGTTAAGCGGAATCGAAAGTGGAATCGGAACTGGAAAAATATTATCAATTCCCATCTCTAATGGTGTATAAGGACCCAAACATGGCACCTATTAGGAGACATATTATATTATCTGGTATTTTGTTTCACAATATTATGCAAAACCAACTTTTCCTACCTATTGGTACCTGCTGATGTGTAGGGATGATGCTCGAACCCAGTTTTCCCGGTTGTTCGATAAGAAAAGAACCAAGTCCTCGGACTCGAATCCCTTTTTGAGAACCGGTACCCGTTATCGAGAGACCACTATAGTAAAGAAAAAGAGTTGTTTCTTTGTTCGAATCCCTGGGAACGAATCCCGTCCCAACAAGAAATGCCCCGTGAAACATCACAAGAAATGACGTCACGTAGCTCAGTCATTTGTCACGGTGGGGTGCAGCGTGCTGCGGTTATAGTTCCAGGGACGCAAAACTGACGGCTCCGGAGGAAAGCGTGCAGGTAGGAGATGATTTATTCCTCATAAATCATACACATTACAACAGACAGGGACGAAACAAAAGGAAAGCGTGCCGTTCGCACGAGAAGCTAAAGCAAAAACTTACTTAGCACAGGAATACTCAAAGCTAAGGTAACTTAGCACAGGAATCATGCGCTCGAAAACCAGAATGCCAACGTAACTGTTGCAAATGCAAACAATGAAGCCACGACGAGTGACCGGATAAAGCAGGCTTAAATAGAGTCTCTGATGAGCAAGGCAAGTGAAAATCATAAGTAACCATGGTGACTAAAACAAACCCCCGAAGTGCACAAAACAACTAAGGAAGTCCAAAACTAACAGAACATAACTAAACAAAACATGATCCGACAAATGTATACATCATTTAGTGACCTTTTTATAATAAAATATCTGTGAATTAGTATATACAATAGATTCAAGATTCAAAATTCAAGATGATTTATTGTCAATTCTTCACATGCACAAGACACACAAAAACTGAAAATTATATTTTCGGCACAGTCCCACTAAGAACAGACATACGTTACAGGGAGACAAGACGAGACCGCGGATGGTGCAGCCATTTTTACGGCGCTCCTTAAAAAAAAGGAGAGAAAAAGGTGATATTGGGATAGAGGGGAAGAGTAAAAAGTATCAGTCAAAGGCTGGATCAACAAGAGGGGGTTCAGACTGAGTCCAAGGGAAAAAACTTCAACTATCTACATTGCGCCTTGTAACCCGGTGTGCCTAATGTACATGTTAATTCTGGTTGTGCTTACTGACCTCGCAGCATTTTTTATTTTGTACATGGTGTAATGGTATGTGCATCCAGTAGATCCGTCGTTGCCAATTCAAGTATAAAGGAGCGTACAGTTCTGTCAGTAGACTTGCTATGGAAGTGCTAAAAACTACATAAATAAGACCGCTCACAAAACGGCTCATTTTGAAGAGACGGTCAGAAAGCTGCTTGAAGATGATCTGTAAAACATAATCTATGCAACATTTTGACCAAAGAACCACCATTACATGTTATGTAGACCACAAGGAATTGTTTTAAATGTAGACAAAAATAATCGGAATATGACACCCCCTAATGCGCCCTATTGTCCAAAAAAAATGTGTTAATCTTGTCACGGTTGGGGTTGCAGCTTGCTGCGGGATCGTTCCTCCAATGCTACACGGACTACTGCGGACGACAGCGTGAGGTAGGAGATTATTTATTGTCATAAGTCAAAGACCAACCGAAAACAAGCAAAAAGGATGCGTGCCGATTGCACGCGGAGCTAAGGCAAAACTTAGCACAGGAAATACAGAAGCAAGAAATCAGGGAAGTCAAACGTAACAGTTGCATGGAGCAAACAACGAAGCTACAATGAGTGACCGGAAAAGGCAGAACTAAATAGAGTCTCTGATGAGCAACAGGTGCGCAAAAAGGCAGGTGAAAATCATAAGTAACCATGGTGACTAAACTCAGGAAGTGCATAACCAGGAACTAAAAGGAGTCCAAAACAAACCGATAACACAAAACATGATCCGACCACGGATCATGACAAATCTTGGCATACACATAATAAGGTGCAACATGTAGTGATATAAATTCTACAAAAAAACAACTATTTTTTACGCAGCAAATCTGAACTATCTGAGAGTGTACAGGTCTACCTAATGTTGTGACCAGCTAACCAATATAATGTGTTTTAAGTTCGACTGTGTCTGAATGAAAACAACATTGAGGACTATGAAATACTGTATATATAACAGTGTACAAACCCCGTTTCCATATGAGTTGGGAAATTGTGTAAGATGTAAATATAAACGGAATACAATGATTTGCAAATCCTTTTCAACCCATATTCAATTGACAGCACTACAAAGACAAGATATTTGATGTTCAAACTCATAAACTTAATTTTTTTTTGCAAATAAAAATTAACTTAGAATTTCATGGCTGCAACACGTGCCAACGTAGTTGGGAAAGGGCATGTTCACCACTGCGTTACATCACCTTTTCTTTTAACAACACTCAATAAACGATTGGGAACTGAGGAAACTAATTGTTGAAGCTTTGAAAGTGTATTTCTTTCCCATTCTTGTTTTATGTAGAGCTTCAGTCGTTCAACAGTCCGGGGTCTCCGTTGTCGTATTTTACGCTTCATCATGCGCCACACATCTTCGATGGGAGACAGGTCTGGACTACAGGCGGGCCAGGGAAGTACTCGTACTCTTTTTTAACGAAGCCACGCTGTTGTATCACGTGCTGAATGTGACTTGGCATTGTCTTGCTGAAATAAGCAGGGGCGTCCATGAAAAAGACGGCGCTTAGATGGCAGCATATGTTGTTCCAAAACCTGTATGTACCTTTCAGCATTAATGGTGCCATCACAGATGTGTAAGTTACCCATGCCTTGGGCACTAATGCACCCCCATACCATCACAGATGCTGGCTTTTTAACTTTGCGTCGATAACAGTCTGGATGGTTCGCTTCCCCTTTGGTCCGGATGACACGATGTCGAATATTTCCAAAAAAAAATTGAAATGTGGACTCGTCAGACCACAGAACACTTTTCCACTTTGCATGAGTCCATCTTAGATGATCTCGGGCCCAGAGAAGCCGGCGGCGTTTCTGGATGTTGTTGATAAATGGCTTTCGCTTTGCATAGTAGAGCTTTAACTTGCACTTACAGATGTAGCGACAAGCTGTATTTAGTGACAGTGGTTTTCTGAAGTGTTCCTGAGCCCAAGTGGTGATATCCTTTAGAGATTGATGTTGGTTTTTGATACAGTGCCGTCTGAGGGATCGAAGGTCACGGTCATTCAATGTTGGTTTCCAGCCATGCCGCTTATGTGGAGTGATTTCTCCAGATTCTTTGAACCTTTTGATGATTTTATGGACCGTAAATGTTGAAATCCCTAAATTCCTTGCAATTGCACTTTGAGAAACGTTGTTCTTAAACTGTTTGACTATTTGCTCACGCAGTTGTGGACAAAGGGGTGTACCTCGCCCCATCCTTTCTTGTGAAAGACTGAGCATTTTTTGGGAAGCTGTTTTTATACCCAATCATGGCACCCACCTGTTCCCAATTAGCCTGCACACCTGTGGGATGTTCCAAATAAGTGTTTGATGAGCATTCCTCAACTTTATCAGTATTTATTGCCACCTTTCCCAACTTCTTTGTCACGTGTTGCTGGCATCAAATTCTAAAGTTAATGATGATTTGCAAAAAAAAAAATGTTTATCAGTTTGAACATCAAATATGTTGTCTTTGTAGCATATTCAACTGAATATGGGTTAAATGATTTGCAAACATTGTATTCCGTTTATATTTACATCCAACACAATTTCCAAACTCATATGGAAACGGGGTTTGTACATTGTTTTAAAGATACGTTTGATACTTTTTAAGAGGGTGGGTGTGGTTGCGATCGCAATCTGGGAACAGCTAAAAAAGTGACTGTGAACAGAATTGAAACACAAGGCTCATCCAAAACATGTTTCATTCACCACAAGGAAGAGTTTTCAACGCAAAAAAAAATAGAAAAATCATCACAGGTCCCCTTCGAAAGTGACACATTTTTGCTGTTATTTGGATTTAAAGAATTCTCTGAATTGCAATGAACTCAATTCCACTTCCTGTAATTGTAACACCAATTCAAGATCAACATTTTGTGGGGTGGAGCCAAATTAATACAAATTCAAATTCTTCAAATGAACTTACCGTATTTTTCGGACTATAAGTCGCAGTTTTTTTCATAGTTTGGACGGGGGTGCGACTTATACTCAGGAGTGACTTATGTGTGAAATTATTAACACATTACCGTAAAATATCAAATTATATTATTTAGCTCATTCACGTAAGAGACTAGACGTACAGTATAAGATTTCATCGGATTTAGCGATTAGGAGTGACAGATTGTTTGGTAAACGTATAGCATGTTCTATGTCATGTCTGTGATCATGTTTTGTTTAATTATGTTTTGCTTGGTTTTTGGACACTTTTAGTTCCTGGTTTCACTCCCTTGCTTTGTCACCATAGCAACCATTAGTTTCTCCTGGTTCACATCCTCATGTCACGCACCTGTCTCACGTTTTCACATTTTGAGTCACGCACCTGCTTTCACTGATCATGTCACTGCTATTTAAGCCAGTCTGTTTCTGTTGTTCGTCCTGGTGACATTCTGTCAAAACGTGGACTTTGGGGTTGGTTTTTCCATGGTGCAAAGGAAAGTTGGCGCGGGCAAGGCGTGAATGTAAGTATTATAACACTCAAAAAAGGAATGAACAAACCCCAAAGTCCACGTTTTGACAGAATGTCACCAGGACGAACAACAGAAACAGACTGGCTTAAATAGCAGTGACATGATCAGTGAAAGCCGGTGCGTGACTCAAAATGTGAAAACGTGAGACAGGTGTGTGACATGAGGATGTGAACCAGGTGAAACTAATGGTTGCTATGGTGACAAAGCAAGGGAATGAAACCAGGTACTAAAAGTGTCCAAAAACCAAGCAAAACATAACTAAACAAAACATGATCACAGACATGACATTCTATATGTTATAGTTATTTGAATGACTCTTACCATAATATGTTACGTTAACATACCAGGCACGTTCTCAGTTGGTTATTTATGCCTCATATAACACAGTTACCAATTAAACTGCTTTACTGTAAGGTCGGCCGCCGCCTCCTTCCTGAAGCTTCTTTTTGGAACTACCTTAGGTTGAAAAATGTTCCCAAGAAGCCTGTTGTTCACTATTCTTTAATTATTTTAAATTGCCTTTCAAATCTCTATTCTTGGTGTTGGGTTTTATCAAATAAATTTCCCCCAAAAATGCGACTTTTATATGTTTTTTTCCTTCTTTATTATGCATTTTCGACCGGTGCGATTTATACTCCGGAGCGACTTATACTCCGAAAAATACGGTAATCTGAATTTCAAATTCTGAATTGTGCACAAGTGTGTCCTCTACTCAAGAGAAACAGGTTTGAGATGAAGTGTCATACAAGGATCAAATGTGAGCACCGCAGCCAAAGCTCCTCTGTCTCAGAAATATAATGAGACAATTTCATGGTCTGTGGTTGAAGTGAAGATGTGTAATGAATTGTAAAGTCAGGGTGCTCCCCTACAGTCTAACAGTAGGTGCATTCATTCAATGTTATCCTCCAGTCACAGTGTCTGCTAAACATAAACCTTCATAAAATCATGGCCAGAATATTTCACAACAAACTGGTCATGTTCCAGAAAATGCACAATGCATGTTTTCATGCACTGGCTTGTCCTCGATGCACAACCTTTTTTGTTACTGGTAGTTTTTTTTGTTAATGTTTGTTTTGTTATAGTGTTTCAAATCAAATCACACCACACATTACTATTCTATACTTTGCAACCCATCCATTGAAGTATGGCGCTAAATTAGGGGCTAAAGTCTTGTACTTGGAAAAAAAATCACTTTGAAACTGAAAATTTAAAATTTTGATGTTTTTATTTAAAAACACATGTTTCCAAAATAAAGATAAGTGCACACATTTTTTTTCAGGTTGAAAAGAAATATTATTCACTAACAAATTATTTTTTGTAATTTTTCACTTTCATGAATTTTGATATTTCAGTATTTGGGTTTTTATTTATTTATTTATTTTTTCATATTCAAACTTTTGGCCTGACCTTTGTGTGGGAGGGCCTGTCATCAACTGAGAGAGGCGAGGCATCATCATGATGAACAGCTGAACAAAAAGGTTACGAACCGTCCCCTATCACGTTGCCTTCAGGGGATGGAATTGATGCTGTTTATTTGTTCAATATTGTGTATAAAACCAAGATAGGCTGAATATGAAATCAAAATAAAAAATTAATACGGAATAACTTGGCACTCAGCATCAGGGGTTGGAATTGGGGGTTAAATCACCAAAATGATTCCCGAGCGCGACCACCGCTGCTGCTCACTGCTCCCCTCACCTCCCAGAGGGTGGAACAAGGGGATGGGTCAAATGCAGAGGTTCATTTCCTCACACCTAGTGTGTGTAATTTTTTAAACTGTGACAAATCAGCTCCTATTATTGCCTCATTAACTTGTCTTTTCTTTTCTTCCCCACCATGACCCTTAGCCTCATTGAAGTCCTTAGCCTCAATTAAATCTGCATAGCGAGCACCTCTTCTCCCATTATACAATTGTTCCTATATATGCTCCACTTACTGCCACTCATTCTCACGCTGTCTCTGTGTGTTTTAGTTCCTACGTTTCCTGAAGGCAACGTGTTAGGGGACGGTCCATAGCTTTTTAGCAACGCTGTTGGACTAAATTCAGTCCAAAAGTCTAAATCTGGAAAAAAAACAAAAAAAAGACTATATTGATTAAAAAAATAAAAAAATAAACCGTAAAAAAAAAATATTTAAATCCGAAGAAAATAGAAGCTCAAATATCAAAACACTCACATTAAGGTGATTTAATAGCAATTTTACACACATGTACATCTCTAGTATATGTACTGGTACTCGTGTTTTAGTAAGCGTTATATTTGACTACCAGAATAGGTGTGAACTAGGGATGTCCGATAATGGCTTTTTGCCAAAATCCGATATTCCGATATTGTCCAACTCTTTAATTACCGATACCGATATCAACCGATATATGCAGTCGTAGAATTAACACATGATTATGCTTAATTTGGACAACCAGGTATGGTGAAGATAAGGTACTTTTTTTAAAAATTAATAAAATAAGATAAATAAATTAAAAACATTTTCTTGAATAAAAAAAGAAAGTAAAACAATATAAAAACAGTTACATAGAAACTAGTAATTAATGAAAATTAATAAAATTAACTGTTAAAGGTTAGTACCAGAGGTGGGACCAAGTCATTGTTTTGCAAGTCACAAGTAAGTCTCAAGTCTTTGCCCTCAAGTCCGAGTCAAGTCCCGAGTCAAGACAGGCAAGCCCCGAGTCAAGTCCAAAGTCAAGACTGGAAAGTCTCAAGTCAAGTCCTAAGTCCTGCATTTTGAGTTTCGAGTCCTTTCAAGTCCTTTTAACCACAGACTAATATATTAACACAGATTGTGTATGCTTTTCAAATGCTGAATTTATTTATTAAAACAAGTGCATTTTAAATGGCAGGAAAGAAAATTGTGCTGACATTGCACTTTATAATAGCACTATTAACCAGTCATTTTAAACATTAACTCATTCCTTTACAGAACAAACACATTGAAAAATAAAGTGCAAATGTACTTATTTGTACAAAAGTGTTAACATTGAAAAAACATGACATATACGTGAACATAACAAAAAAGTTGTACTTTTTATATGTCAGGGCCCTATGCTGCATTGCATTTGCAAAAGACCAAATTAGCCAAGAGTCTGTCAGTCATTTGTGCACGATGGGGGCGTAGTATGATGCCACCATGGCTGAAAACTCTGGCACTGCCAAGACTCTCATGGCCACTCAGAACAGTTCAATGCCCAGAACAAAAGGGGGGGAGAGTTTTTTTGGGTTGGTGCACTACTTGTAAGTGTATCTTGTGTTTTTTATGTTGATTGAATTAAAAAAAAAAAAATATATATATATATATATATATATATTCTTGTGCGGCCCGATACCAATCGATCCACGGACCAGTAACGGGCCGCGGCCCGGTGGTTGGGGACCACTGAGGTAAACAACCAACAGTATGTCAGAAAGCTAGCTAAAACGGTACACATATTCATAATATAGTATACATTTTAACTGACCTTTATGTTACTATTTTTGTCTTTTTTTTAGGTGGCTAAAATACGCGGTGCTGCTGACCGCCGTCTAACGTTACGTGTGATATATTGACTAACGTAACCCTGCTTAAAAAAAATCACTGAACAAAAAGTATGAATAAGGTAGTGAACTGCAACAGATTCCCGTGTTTGCAATAACGTTAGCAGTGAGTTTACAGCCTCACTGATTTAACTACACAGCAAATAAAAGTCACGTTACTTAGCCAATAAACGTTATCTTACATTCAAAACTTACCGTTCTTTGTGCAACTTCAAATGCCGGACGAAGTTGGAAGTTGTTGCCTCTCCATCAGTAATTTTCGAACCGCATGTGTTGCATGCTGCAAACCGTTTTGTGTTGACCACCTCGTAATTTTTATACCCAAACGAAATTATTTTAGGCATCATTTTTTGTTCACTGGCGTGTGGTTTGGACATGTCTTCTTCGTTGGTTGTCCTGCAATTTGATTGGATGAATGCTGTGTGATGAAAACAAAGTAGATCTAATTTGATTGGCTGTTGTACTGAGACCACACCAGCTGACACACGCAACGCTGATAGACAAGTACACAATGAAAAATATGGAGCGCTCCCGAATAACTTTTTCATCTTTGGGTTTTGGGGAAAGTAGCAAGTCATGTCAAGTCATGTCAATTCAAAAGGCTCAAGTCCAAGTGAAGTCACAAGTCATTGATGTTAAAGTCTAAGTCGAGTTGCAAGTCTTTTTACATTTTGTCAAGTCGAGTCTAAAGTCATCAAATTCATGACTCGAGTATGACTCGAGTCCAAGTCATGTGACTCGAGTCCACACCTCTGGTTAGTACTATTAGTGGACCAGCAGCAGGCACAATCATGTGTGCTTACGGACTGTATCCCTTGCAGACTGTATTGATATATATTGATATATAATGTAGGAACCAGAATATTAATAACAGGAAGAAACAACCCTTTTGTGTGAATGAGTGTAAATGGGGGAGGGAGGTTTTTTGGGTTGGTGCACTAATTGTAAGTGTATCTTGTGTTCTTTATGTTGATTTAATAAAAAAAATAATAATAAAAAAAATAAAAAATAAAAAACGATACCGATAGTAAAAAAAAAACGATACCAATAATTTCCGATATTACATTTTAACGCATTTATCGGCCGATGATGTCGGCAGGCCGATATTTTCGGACATCTCTAGTGTGAACCCGTCCTTATTGTGCTTTACTAACTTTCTTGAAATACCCTTATAATAATACCAATACCCTTTTCCATCAAAAGTTGAAAAATGTAAGGTTACTGGAATCTGTGTTTTTTTTTAGTTACTGTTGTTAAACTAGGGTTGTGGCTTCAAGTAAGGGTTAAGGTTTTTAATAACGTTGTTAACTAGTATTGGGCCTTGTTCACAGGTTTTCGAGACCAGGTAGGGGGTTTCGAACAAGTTGTGGCTGAGATTTTATATTATATACATACGTAGACAATTTAATATCAGACCGGGTTATTAACACAAGCTGAGGTTGCCGAAACATTAAGTCACAGGCTACTAATCCTTAGTGTTCTGCATGTTTTAGGTTTGAATCCCATCCTCATTGGTCTTAAGGGGGTCATATTATGATTTTTTTTCTACATTTAAAACACTTCTTTGTGGTCTACAGTGCTGTACGCTTAGCGTTGTTACTAGCAGCACCAGTGCTACTAAATGAAAAAAATTAGTAGCACAGAATTTTTTTGTAGCACAGAGAAAATGTTGCAACAATATAAAATGTCTTAAATACCACAATTTCATTATTAACACTCATACAGGGTACACATATGCACTCATACAACAAGTGTAGGGCTTGGCGATTGGACCTAAACTCAGTTTGGCTTATAAACTAACTCATAAATGGAAATTTGTTGCTTAAAATTTTGGGGACTGATAGAGATCCCAACTACACAAAAACAAGTAAGACAAGTAGGTTATGCATAATAGCATCCCAACTTAAGAGTTGTTTTGAGATAAGAAAAAAGAAAAAGCCTTTAAAATAATTAAGAAAAGTCAAATATAATCTCCAATCTTCTTTTTTCTCAGCACCAGTGATCAACACATACGGAATGTGGAATGTGTCAATCACAGTCCAATTTTTTAATGGTTATAATGTACATTTATTTCAAACATACTAAATAGATGGGTGAAAATTTTACTCTAGTTTTATCAAATTTGGATGGATTTCTTGTATGCGATGAAAGGGTTGAAGTTCCTTTTCGTACATCTGCGACAGTTTTTTTTTGTTTTTTTTTAAGTCGCACGCTCTATTTTTAGTCGCATTTGCGAACAAATTTGTCGCACCGTACACCACTGGTCTATGTGGTTGCATAGATTATGTTTTACAGACCATCTCCATGCCACTTTTTGACTGTCTCTACAGAATGCACAATTATATGTCTGGTCTTATTTACGTGCCTCCACTTCGACTGTGTCTTCTCCCCATCAGCCATGTCGTAGTTTTTAACGCTTCCATATCAAGTCTACTGACAGATATAAGTTCGAACTATACGCTACTTTGTATTAGTAATAGTATGCATAGCTCGTACATACCAGTCTTCCCCGCAACAAGAGGATAGAGAAACACAAGGAGCTTATTGACTAAAATGGCAGACTCGCGCGATGCTCTTTGGGTAAACCTTTACCATATATGGAAATATCCACTGATGTCCATACTTGCCAACCTTGAGACCTCCGAATTCGGGAGATGGGGGAGGGGTGTATATATTTTCAAGTATTTCTTATATATATATATATATATATATATATCGTTCGGCCACCGTGTGTGAAGTCTGATCTACAGAATTTGCAGGCAGCATACTCCTTCCCCTTTGAGCTGTCCTGGATTGATTGATTGATTGATTGAGACTTTTATTAGTAGATTGCACAGTACAGTACATATTCCTTACAATTGACCACTAAATGGTAACATCCGAATACGTTTTTCAACTTGTTTAAGTCGGGGTCCACGTTAATCAATTCATGATGAACTGAAATTATTTTTTCCAATCATTTTGGAACTTGCAAGCGTACTTCTACTTCTTACTCGTCGTCGCCATGTCTCTTCTTCGTTCTTCTGCTTCGTCTCTGTTATGTTTTTGGACATCACTACTTGCCGTAGTTTTGAAGCAATGCATGATGGGAATCCGGATGTTGTGTGTCAGTGTATTAACGTGCCGGCTGGAATAAACGCACGCTGAGAAATAGCTCTGTGCCTGCCCACTTTATGGGTTATAGATAAACCTATGGATAACGGAGACATATATAATAGTCTCCTTTTCAGGTTGTAGAGGACGCTAAAGGCAGTGCCTTTAAGGCACGCCCCCAATATTGTTGTCCGGGTGGAAATCGGGAGAAATTCCGGAAAATGGTTGCCCCGGGAGATTTTCGAGAGGGGCACTGAAATTCGGGAGTCTCCCGGGAAAAAAAAGCAAGTATGCTGATGTCACATGTGGGAAAATGTTTGGAGGATGTCTAAAGGAAGGCAAGATTTTTTTATAAATATCTCAGCCATGACTCCATGGTTTGATTTAAAACTTTTGATACTTATCGATCTTAAATTCACAAAAATAGGTGCCATAAGGTAAGAAAAGCTGGTAATGCATAATAAGTCAATTTCCTAACTTTCTTGCAATTCCACAATAGGTTATCTTTGGTGTTTCATACTAGGGTTACAGTTTCAAATAAGGATGTCAAATATGTTCGGGTTTGGCCATAGTGTTCAAGCCTGCCTACTAAAACATTGTTAGACCTTGTGCCTAATGAGTGTTATGTTAGGCCTACCTGAATTGGCTGACACTTCCTTAAAAAGACTGCTAAGCCATTGTTTTCTTCTCGCATGGGTTCAAATCCTATCCTCATTGTGAAGGAAAAGTCAGAAACCTTTCTTTATTTACGGATAAAGTTTCAAATAATGTTGTTAAAGAGTTGGGTTCCAAGTTGCGTTTAGGGCTCTTGATAACCTTATTAAACTATGGGCTGCTGTGCGTTTCGTGACATAGACTTTGTATACCTGTGGTTGGTACACATTTTGTTTGCCTCCCAGAATGGGTTGACAGTAAACCTAGAACCAAGAAACCCATTTGAAAATGATACGTAAAACTCTAAAAGAGGTAGGAGCACACATAGGTGAGTGATTACCCCCAATATAAATATAATTTTAGTAACTTACAATAAAATGGGTTTATTCAGTAGCCTGGCGATGGATTGCTACTTCATTGTGTTCTACAAGCATAGGGTTAAATCCCATCCACATCGTCCCTTGTTAACTTTCCTTCAATACCACATATGTTTTCTTTCTGGCTCTGAACGATGGCAGATGCTTTTCCCTCCCTCACTTATCACTCCTTTGTCCTTGTCCTAACTTTCTGAGAGCCTCTCCTTTGCACTGTTATCCAAAATCTAAAACTTGGAATTGATAAACTTGTCTCTGAACTCAATGTACAAGATGTTCTCAATGACAAGTACAGGTTCGGGGAAACTTGCACGTCCTGACGGGACATTTGCTGCTGGAACATGAAGGACTCTTGTGAGGAGTGGCGAGTCATGTGACTGGCAGTTCTTTCCGTCAAAGACATTTAAGATTTGTATCTATTTTGAACAATGATAACAGGTCATCTGCTTACTGTATTGAGCTTTGCTCTGGTCTATCGACAAATTCGGAAGACGATATCAGCCGTTCAAGGAGCCCAAAGGCTGCCTGTCGCAATGGATGGATAGGGCAGAGCTGTGAGCACTCAGACGTTGGCGATCTTGGAATTGAATCACAAAATTATTATCAATTTGAAAGCCAGAAAGGGCAATTAGAGCTGAAAAACCAATGGAATGTGTTGCTCACCTAACCACAAACAATCCTACAATTCGACACCCTTTGCATCTGCCTTGGCAAGGCTGTGCTGTAAACATCCCAGTGAGACCAGTGCAGTGAAAGACGCCCTGGAAATCCCTTTCCCCTTCTTCAATGACACCTGAGATATTGACTATAAACGCCGAGCAGAGCGACCTCCAGGCTTGGTCGCTCTGCTCGGCGTTTAGAGTCAATATAAGGACTAGAGGGCAGTGGGAGCGATTCAGATAGGGAAAATGCTGTGAGAGGCGGGTGGGACCTGATATTCAGCTGGGAATGACTAAAACAGTAAATAAACACAAGACATATATATACTCTATTAGCCACAACACAACCAGGCTTATATTTAATATGCCACAAATGAATCCCGCATAACAAACACCTCCCCCCTCCCGTCCATATAACCCGCCAATACAACTCAAACACCTGCACAACACACTCAATCCCACAGCCCAAAGTACTGTTCACTTCCCCAAAGTTCATACAGCACATATTTTTCCCCAAAGTGCCCAAAGTTACGTACGTGACATGCACATAGCGGCACGCACGTACGGGCAAACGATCAAATGTTTGGAAGCCGCAGCTGCATGCGTACTCACGGTACCGCGTCTGCGCATCCAACTCAAAGTCCTCCTGGTAAGAGTCTCTGTTGTCCCAGTTCTCCACAGGCCAATGGTAAAGCTTGACTGTCATCTTCCGGGTACCCATGGACTACGACAAACCCCTACGTCTTACTCCCACCTCGCGCATTCGTGGCTCAACCCCTCGTGGTATGTTGGCTTAGGGAGCAGCGCTCTGATGGCTGCAGTTTCAGACCGGATGCCCCCCTCCTCCCTTGTTGCAAGTCTCAAGTTTTTTCATGTGTGCTGTGACATGTGTTCAAATGGGCTTATTGGTGCTTGAGTTTTTTTCTGGTCTCAAACTAGTTTGGGAGCTGATTTTTTTTCTCCTCCTCCTATTTTTTTAAGTGCAATGACAATAAAGCTATTCCGTTGTATTCTAAAAGGTACATTGCTTGCTAAGAATGTGAGAGGTACTGTAATTGATCCCAGCTTTCTCCAAATACTTTGTTCCCTGTGCTTGACAAAAGATTGAAGTATGAATATGTAAAATGAAATCCCAACCGTAGCTTGAAGCCATTGTCTGAAAAACCTGATCTTGAAACCTATGATCAAGCCCAAATCCTAGTTCAACAAGGTCATTAAAAACCCTAACTGCCAATTCAAATCCCAAACCTAGTTTGAGAGTGTTATTTCAAACCCTAACAGTAACTAAAGAAAGTACAGTTTCCAGGAACCTAAATTTCCTGAAATTTCGTTAGAAAAGAAGGTACATATGTAGTTCATAGAAGACAATAACGATGGGTTTCAAACCCACATGTGCAGAACACAATGGATTAGCAGTCTATCGCCTTAATCTCTCGGCGACCTCATCTTCTTATTTTCCATCAATACATTCTGGTAGGCATAAACAACGCTCACTACGTGGTCTACAAAGTACAGGGTCTATGTCACAAAACGCACAGCGATGCCCACATTCTCCATATACTATGTTCCTTATGCTTGACAAAAACATGGTCTGAAAATGGGTACAATTAGGCCAGATGAGCTTGGTAGAACGTGATCTTGTATCTTGTATCATGTTTCAACTTGGACTAATGTGCTCAAATTCTTAACTCATTGTGGTATTGCAAGAAAGGTCTCAATTAGTTTAGCTCAAATTAGTGCTTGCTTCGCATTTGATATGTCGTGGGGTTGATCCGCGCATTCTCCAGGTGCTTTGTTCCCTATACTTTACAAAAGGATGGTCTGTTACTTGAAATCCTACCTAATCTTGAAACCTAAGAACCTAACTTAAGAACAATTGAAGTAAAGAGTATGATATAACTAATTGATTCATAATTTAAAAACAAACATATATTTTTTTTTTAAGAATCAATTTAAATTATGCTTTTTTAGGCCATCTATGGTTTACTCACTGCACGTATATGTCATCGGAATCAAATTGTTAGTTGTTGTAAGATTCACATCCCTAACAACTACGTTAGTGGTTTTTAGACTTAGACTTAGATTTAGACTTAGACTTCCTTTTTATTGTCATTCAAATTTGAACTTTATAGCACAGATAAGAACGAAATTTCGTTACATAAACTCATGGTAGTGCAGGATAAAAAAGCAATAAGGCCCATATATAAATAAATAAATATATATAAATAATATATAAATATATATATCAAATAAATAAATATATACAAAAATAAAAAAAATAAAAAATACTGCGATGAGGTGGCGACTTGTCCAGGGTGTACCCCGCCTTCTGCCCGATTGTAGCTGAGATAGGCTCCAGCGCCCCCCGCGACCCCAAAGGGAATAAGCGGTAGAAAATGGATGGATGGATATACAAAAATATATAAATAAATAAATAGATTACTGTACAGATAAATATATTGCACTTTTTCACATGTGTCCACGTTTATGGACGTATGTTATATTGTCTTTTTTATTCCAGCGAGTTAATCCATTTTGGGGGGAGTTGAGGGGATAATTTAATTATGATGCGTTCAAGAGTCTTACGGCCTGAGGGAAGAAGCTGTTACAGAACCTGGAGGTTCTGCTTCGGAGGCTGCGGAACCTCTTTCTAGAGTCCAGCAGTGAAAACAGTCCTTGGTGGGGGTGGGAGGAGTCTTTGCAGATTTTCTGAGCCCTGGTCAGGCAGCGGCTTTTTGCGATCTCCTGGATGGGAGGAAGAGGAGTCCCGATGATCTTTTCATTTTTAGTACATTATACCAAATTTTACATTTTAGTACATTATATTGTATTTGTTTTCAAACAGTATTCCTTATCAAAAAGTATTTTTATTTTTTATTTTACATTCGGTCGTGAAAGAAAATATGCTCATAGGTTGAGGTACGACTGTATCGTAAATGACAAAATAAACTATAGTGCCATTTAGTGCAACAATTGTGCTGACACTAGGGTTATACGGTATACCGCTATTAGTATAGCACCGCGATACTAATGAATCATATTCGGTACTATACCGACTCCAAAAATTACCGGTCCCCCATCGGTCGTCGTCCTCACGTCGTGTCATGCAGACGAGCATGTTCGGCAGTGCACAATCACAGAGTACTTACAAGCAGACACAGCGAGTAGCCAGAAAAGGGAGAACGGATACATTTTGGCTTAATAACTAAAGATAAAGGTGAAGTTATAACACTGAAACGCCCTTAGGACGAGGTGCTTTAAGACATGGCTAGCTCGCAAGTGGCTAATGTCTATTCGCAGTCATCATTGATGTAACTACTTCAAGATCACCAATCCGTATCTCCATGGAGACATGTCAAGCACATTTATTTCAAGAATCAACCCTGTAGGAGTGAGAGCTATACATGCTTCACTACACACCGCAACCATGACACTGGATGTAATAGAAAAGGTCTGTAAAAGATTAAACAACCACACTAAACAACAATGACAAACACATTTTGGGAGAATATTTGCACCGCAGCACAACATAAACACAACAGAACAAATTCCCAGAAGTCCCTGCAGCACCAACTCTTCCGGGGCGCTACAATATAAACAAACGCCATTGGTGGATCCACACCTAACATTCACTGTAATGATACCAAGTAGAGGAGCGTCTCTAGTTGATACTACTATGATTACATCGATATTTCATTTTTTTTTCTAAATTTGTATTATGTTTATAAACTCAGGAAATATGTCCCTGGACACATGAGGACTTTGAATATGACCAATGTATGATCCTGTAACTACTTGGTATTGGATTGATTCCCACATTTGTGGTATCATCCAAAACTAATATAAAGCATCCAAACAACAGAATAATAAGTGATTATTACATTTTAACAGAAGTGCAGATAGAACATGTTGAAACAGAAAATAACCAGATATTAACAGTAAATGAAGAAATAGATTAATTAATTGTCTACCACTTGTCCTTGATAATGTTGACAAAATAATACAATGATAAATGACACAATATGTTACTGCATATGTCAGCAGCTAAATTAGGAGCTGTTGTTTGCTTACTTACTACTAAAAGACATATGTCTTGTATGTTTACTATTTTATTTAAGGACTAAATTGCAATAAGAAACATATGTTTAATGTACCCTAAGATTTTTTATTAAAATGAAGACAATAATGATCTGTTTTGTGGTCCCCTTTATTTAGAAGAGTATCGAAAAGTACTGAAATACATTTTGGTACTGGTACTAAAATATTGGTATCGGAACAACACTAACTGACACAAACGATTATTTTAATGAACAATTACATTTCCACATTTCTTTGGATTCATACACATGCACAGATGCAGGAAGTGCATGAATTTCAATAGGAAGCATGTCTTGCCAGAACACTGGCGCAAACTGCGATGGTGCACTGAAATGATCCAGCCACAAGAAAATGCATGTTGCAGGGAACTTTTTCATATACTGTATACTGATGAGCAAGAACTGATATAGCCTGGTCGGTTGAGAGGCAAAACGTCTTCTAAGACAAATGGAACAGTCCAGTTGGAGGAGGTTGACGGAGAATATACGTATGCATCCTCAAATACTGTAGTAGATACATTGATTCAAATATGAACAAGTTTAGTACATGAAATTACTTTTATTCTTAGTGACGGGAGGAAAAACAAATCAGACAAATGTGCAGGTGTTTTATTACATGCAAGCCTTAAGTGTATAAAATATGTTAATATTTCCTTAACGCTGCTAATTTGAGTGCTCATTATCTATTGTTCACGTTTCATGTTTCCATGTCAGGTTGTGTGTCACCCGAGCAACGTCATGCCCAAGGTCGAGGTCAAGGTAGATTGATTTATATAGCACATTTCTAAAACACACTACTGCACCAAAGTGCTGTACATATTTAAAAAGAAAGGTAAAATATAAACAAATAATGATAATAATAATCAAAATTACAATTAGCACAAAACATTCCATATACAAAACACAGTTAAAATGCATAAAAATTGTGCAGAAAAAAAACTAAAGGTCAAAGATGAACAAATATTAAAAATGATCAAATCACAATAAATACAAAACATTCTATATATAAAACACAGTCAAAAATGGATAAAAAGAAAAAGATAACAATGTCATTGTCCATACATATGTCCAGCTCAGCTTGTGTTAAACGCCAGCGCAAATAAGTGAGTTTTTAAAGAGGATTTAATAGTATCAAAATATGTTGGCGCTTTGAAATTCAGAGAGAGAGCGTTCCAGAGTTTAGGGCCTGCTATTGCAAAAGCTTTGTCTCTTCCCTTCTTCAGTCTCAACCATGGATATTCTAAAAAGCACTGGTCAGATTACCTTAGAGCAGGGGTGTCAAACTCAAATACAGAGTGGGCCAAAATTTAAAACTGAACAAAGCCACGGGCCAAGGGTGAACAAATTAACCTTTTAATAGGGACCCAAACAAGTTTTGCATTGAATATTGAACAAGCAAGGCTTATATACCTTTATAGTGACATGCAAAATCGAGTTTCAAATAATAATAATAATAATAATTAAAAAATATCAATGGCATATCAAATACAATTTAAATAAAACTGGAATGCCTCTTTTCTATTTGCAGACTTCTGAGGTAAATATTAACATTAACTTTTTCCACAGGCTAATAAATTTGAAAATAAAATAACAACGAATACAACAACCATTCAGGACTTTAAACTGCTCAGTTTGCAACACACTGATCTAATCTGATGTGCCCAAGCCAGATACCTGCCATCTTTTCTTGGATGCTAGTTCATTAATGTCGGAGCTCAGGCTTTGAGCTGAGGCAACCTTCATTATCAAACGAAGGTGTCCATCGGTCATTATATCTCGTCCTCCCGGACCACAGTCTTGGGGGCGTGCCTTACATGCACTGCCTTTAACGTACTGTACGAGCTATCGTCACATCCGCTTTGCATCCATTCTAACATCGTTCCGACCCAGTCACAAGATATGTGCAGCTTCTGTACGCACACACGAGTGAATGCAACGCATACTTTATCAACAGCGATACAGGTTACACTGAGGGTGCCAGTATAAAAAACTTTAACACTGTTAGAAATATACGCCACACGGTGAATACACACCAAACAAGAATGACAAACACATTTCGGGAGAACATCCGCACTGTAACACAACATGAACACAACAGAACAAATACCCAGAATCCTTTGCAGCACTAACTCTTCCAGGACGCTACAAAATACACCCCCCCCCCCCCCCCCCCACACACACACACACACCTTGTAGCATACATGGTTCCTTTAAGCTAACAAATTAAAAAAAAATCCTGTGCTGTATGTATCGCATGCAAAGGTGCCATTGCAGTCATTAAACTTTGCAGATTATTTTGTAGTCTTTCTTTCCTATTATAAAAAGCTATTGAACATAGCTAGAGATTTGATTGCTAAACAGTCAGCTATGCCCTATTAGTGCTTTTACTAGCACGTCAAGTGCTACATATTTACTTATGTGTCAGTTCATTTATATGTACATGTGCATATAATCCACTATAGATGAGCTGCTCACTTGCCAAATGTATCCATGTAGCTCCTGCCATGTTAGTATAATATAGTGTTGTCCCGATACCAAAATGTATTTCGGTACTTTTCAGTACTTTTTTATATTTTTCTAAATAAAGGGGACAACAAAAAATCATATGGTACATTAAATATATGTTTTTTATTGCAAGTTTGCACTTAAATAAAATAGTGAACATATTGGACAACTTGTCTTTTATTAGTAAGTAAGCAAACAAAGGCTCCTAATTTAGCTGCTGACGTATGCAGTAACATATTGTGTCATTTATCATTCCATTATTTTGTCAAAATTATTAAGGACAAGTGGTAGAAAATTAATTATTAATCTACTTGTTCCTTTACTGTTAATATATGCCTACTTTCTCTTTTAACATGTTCTATCTACACTTCTGTTAAAATGTAATTATCACTTACTCTTCTGTTGTTTGGATGCTTTACATTATTTTTGGATGATACCACAAATTTGGGTATCAATTCGATACCAAGTCGTTACAGGATCATACATTGGTCATATTCAAAGTCCTCATGTGTTCAGGGACATATTTCCTGAGTTTATAAACATAATATACATTTGAAAAAAATCAAAAAATATTTTGTGATGCTAAAAGAATATCGATGTAATCATAGTAGTATCGACAAGATACAACCTTGTACTTGGTATCATTACAGTGGATGTTAGGTGTAGATCCACCAATGGTGTTTGTTTACATTGTCACGCGGTACTTTTTAGAGGCTGTATAGTACCGGATATAATTCATTAGTATCGCGGTATTATACTAATACCGGTACACCGTACAACCCTAGTACAATATGACACATAGCATGAAAAAAACTACCGTTTTTTTCGGAGTATAAGTCGCACCGGAGTATAAGTCGCACCTGCCGAAAATGCATAATAAAGAAGGAAAAAAACATGTATAAATCACACTGGAGCCCGGCCAAACTATGAAAAAAACTGCGACTTATAGTCCGAAAAATACGGTAGTTATTCAAGCTCATCTTAAAATTGTATGATATGAATATTTTTTTTACTAAATTACACTCACATCAGGTTTTTTTTATTTTATAACCGTTTTAAGGAAAGTCAGTGCAATGTCATATATTTTGTAGTTTTAAGCGATGCAATATTTGAACGAACTTACTTATTGTTTCTCATTGTGTGCTCTTATCATACATAAACAAACAATACAATCTAAGTCTTCAAAAGTTAATCCAGTCAGTACGTTTATTTTTTTAATATTTCTGCCTGATTCTGGATTCTCTCCCGTCACTATGAATAAACGTCCCTTGTGTACTAAACTTGTTTCTATTTGAATTGTTGTGCGTGCGTGTGCCTGCGGTTGTGTATAATTACTCAGACATGCAAGGTGACTCACCAAAGAAGCCGGGAGCCATAGCGAAATAGAAAAGAGAAAGCAAGAAAAGAAAGAGACAACAGGGTAGGGAAGCCAACGTTGTGAGGGGAAATGAATATTAATGATGACCTAGAAGTAGTAACAACATGAAAAGGTGAGTGTACTGCTGTAACATTTCCCACAGAACCTCCAGAAACATAAGTTTGTCTATGTCCAGGAAAGTGCGATGTTCAAATGCCTGCAAATTCCCCGCACAATTCGGGCAATCAGCGTCATTTGCTATAATCAAATTTATCTCTGAGTGGCGCACAAACACGCATATCTTTGTCTACTCTAAACTTATGTTATTTTGTTGTGTAGACGAAGCAAGCACAGCAACATATGTCAAAACCTTATTGATCAAACAGCACAACGGTAGTCCTCCCATGTAACTCAGACCCAGGGCCGGCCCGTGGCATAGGCCGTATAGGCAAATGCTAAGGGCGCCGTCCATCAGGGGGCGCCACGCCAGTGCCACAAATGTTGGAGAAAAAAAAATAAAAATAAAAAAATAAATTGGTACTATTATTTCTAAATACAAAAAAATAATCCCACGTTAATTAAAATGTAAAGTAAAGCCTATTTAATAGAAATATTATTTGTTACAACATTACGCCCCCCCCTTCCCCCCGCACGGTGCGCCCCTCCCTTCCCGTATCATGACTCGGACGTCACCACATCAAAAAATCAACACAAGATGTCAAAACGGCCAAAACTGTCAGGTGCCCAGGGAAGAAAAAAGAGAAAAGAAGAGGAGGAGAAACGAGAAAAGACAGAGGTAGCAGGTAGGTACCGTTAGCCTACATGAAATTATTTGTCTGTTAAAGAATGTGATAGTAACCTGCTTTTTAGCATTAAGCTAATGTTACATGATTCGGCAATTGCTAATCAATAAACAGCTAGTTCTGTTTTAACGTCGGGTTAATATTGTGGAGGGGGCTAAATTGTTATGGAAAATATTAATGTAACGTTAGGTAATTACAGTACTCCACCTTACATTCCTCAGGGACATTTGTATTAGATCTTTTAAGCAGGTGTTTTTTGTTTACATTGTTATTGCCTTCTGGTTAGCTAATGTTTGCCCTGCAGGTAATAGTCACTTTTCCACCCCTTTATACATTAGGTATAGTTGTAAACCGAGTTGTTAAAGTGCACATCAATAATGTTAATTAAGCAATATCACATGAGAGGGAATGCTGTTTTTTAATTTAAGCACTGCTGTGATTCGGTTAAAGATAATCATAACATAACATTCTCATATAATATATTATACTGTTACTTTGCATTCTGCTATTCAGCATTTCACTGTAATGATGACAATAAATTGAATCTAATCTAATTTGCATATCAGTTAACATCATACATATATCTCTTTGGTTTTTCATCTATATTATATCATTTCATTTTATTCCTGGAATCATATGTTTTTATTATTAAACTGTAATACTCAATGGTGTCACATACTCCTCTCTTCAGATGCACTGTTGAAGTTTCTAAATCCCACCCCTGGGCCATCTACCACATCTACCGCTGCTGCCTCCACTTCAGCAGCACAACCCACCAGTGATGCAGCATTAGCAGCACAACCCACCAGTTTTGCAGCAGCAAAACATACAGCCATCTCTTCACTTGATGAGAGATTTCAGAGCTTTGGAGAGGTGAATGACAAGTTTGGAGTACTCCTCAATTTCCACAACTTACAAAAAGAAGAGCTGCTACAGCCCTGAGTACTACTCTGACCCATGACAGCCAGCTGGACATTAATGGCACAGAACTTGCAATGGAAATGCAGAATTTCCCACCATTGCCATCAAAGAACATGACAAACATGGAACTCTTGACCTTCCTGCATGAGAAGAAGCTGGCAGAAATGTACCCCAACATGTGGGTTGCTCTGAAAATCTCTATTAAAAAGCACAAATAGAGAACTCTGTAGGATCCCCTTTTTTTGTAATATAGTTGTTAAAGTCATACTGGTTTGATATCTTGTTTTGTGCAGTGCCTTATTTATATTGTATTTTTAATTTATTTTATGCAACTTGTTGACACGTTTTATTTTGTGTTTATGTATGTAAAAAATATTGTATTTCATATATTCATTTTTTATTTTTTGTATTCATTTATTTATTCTTTTTTTTTTTTAATCTTGTTAACTATTCTGATTGTTAATTTGCTTTCTTTAAGTAAAAAAAAAAGGTCAAAGACAAAGCTATTCGGTTTCTTGTGAGTATATACACTTCACTGCCGATGTGGGGGGGCGCCACCTAAAATCTTGCCTAGGGCGCCAGATTGGTTAGGGCCGGGCCTGCTCAGACCTACTTCCTGTTCCCTTCTATAGCGTTAAGTCTTCTGGTATAATTTAGTATCTAAATATCAACACTTCCTAGTTTACATGTATTCATATATGTATTTAACCTTTACTTATCATGAGTAACAGGTTGTCATTAGCAATGCCGACCGAGCATATAGGCAGCCTTTGCATGACGGAGATGAGTGATGATGTGTAATAATAATAATAATACATCTCTGCTATAGATGACTCTCAACACTTAACATGTATTTTCTTAAAGGCCTACTGAAACCCACTACTACCGACCACGCAGTCTGATAGTTTATATATCAATGATGAAATCTTAACATTGCAACACATGCCAATACGGCCGGGTTAGCTTACTAAAGTGCGATTTTAAATTTTGCGCGAAATATCCTGCTGAAAACGTCTCGGTATGATGACGTCTGCGCGTGACGTCACGGATTGTACAGGACATTTTGGGACAGCATGGTGGCCAGCTATTAAGTCGTCTGTTTTCATCGCAAAATTCCACAGTATTCTGGACATCTGTGTTGGTGAATCCTTTGCAATTTGTTCAATGAACAATGGAGACAGCAAAGAAGAAAGCTGTAGGTGGGAAGCGGTGTATTGCGGCCGGTGGCTGCAGCAACACAAACACAGCCGGTGTTTCATTGTTTACATTCTCGGAAGATGACAGTCAAGCTTTACCATTGGCCTGTGGAGAACTGGGACAACAAAGACTCTTACCAGGACGACTTTGAGTTGGATGCGCAGACGCGGTACCGTGAGTACGCATGCAGCTGCGGCTTGATCAAATATGACACATAGAATGGACCTGCTATCCCCGTTTAAATAAGAAAATCGCATTTCAGTAGGCCTTTAACAATAGGAGTGAACTACATGCAATGTGTTGAAACATAAAGTAATGTTTAGGATGGACAAACACTTTTTAAATGCAAAACATACACATAAAAAGTCTGCAACTTGTGGACAATAAGGAAGCCTTTGGTGGTGTTTCTTTCTGTAATTATAATTCATCAATTATTACTATTATTAGGTATAATTACGGCTGTAACATGATTATTTTTTAATCAGATTACCGTATTTTCCGGACTATAAGGCGCACTTAAAATCTTTTTTTTTTCTCAAAACGCGACATTGCGCCTTATAACCCGCCTAAAGTACGGATTGATTCTGGTTTTGCTTACCGACCTTGATGCAATCGTATTTGGTACATGGTGTAATGATAAGTGTGACAAGTAGATGGCAGTCAAACATAAGAGATACGTGTAGACTGCAATATGATGGCAATATGACTCAAGTAAACAACACCAACATATTATTTGTTCCATTGACAACATAGAACATTACACGTGGCGCTCAAAAATCTATCAACATGTTTTAGTGCGACTTTGGTAAGCTATGAAGCCGCTCGGTATCATGGATTGTCGGCGCATTAAACATAGGAGTATTATTATGGTGTGTGTATAAGGTAAGACATATTATCTGGCGTTTTGTTTCACAAAATTATGCAAAAGCAACTTTTCTTACCTTCTGGTACCTGCTGATCTGTATTTGGGATCTGCATGAATCCTGAAAAATTGTGCGCATCCGCCTTTCTAGTCCGTGATGACACCGTAGTCGATAAGCTTCTTCTGTTTTTCTCTATCTTCTTGTCATGGGACATTCATCCTCCGCTGTTGCCATTTCTAATATAAAGTAGTATAAAGTTCTTACTTATATATGTCAGTAAACTCCCCATGAAAGCGCTAAAACATACCGGTATAGTGAGTTTACATTATTCACCCAAGGAACTTTAGTTATTAGAGAGTTCCGGTCGGACGGTTTTTCAAGGGACACATTTCCGGCCTTGTTGTTGTTTCCGGATGAGGAGATGCTACTCCGTTATTGATTTAAGTAAAGTCTGAATGTCATTAAAAAAGTTAGCTCTATATTTTGACATTCTTCCGGTATAACAAAGATGACGGGGAGAAGACTCTGCCGAAGGTGAGCCACGTAAATAAGACCGCCCACAAAACGATGCATCTGGAAGCGATTGTCAGAAAGATGATCTGTAAAACATAATCTATGCAACATTTTGACCAAAGAACCACCATTACATGTTATGTAGACCACAAGGAAGTGTTTTACATTTACCAAAAAATAAATAATTATGTGACTCCTTCAATACGCCCTATAATCTGGTGCGCCTTATATATGAAAAAGATCGAAAATAGACCATTCATCCGGTGCGCCCTATGGTCCGGAATATAAGGTAATCACATTTTGTAATTTGGATTATTCAGTTTTAATCACAGGGGATTAAAGCTTTTCACTAACATAAAAAAGTTCTGTCAGGATGTATTTTGGAGTGAAATTTGTCAGCGAGCGCACCATTCCGAGTTTCCTCACTTATTTTTGCACTGACGTATGCATTGATCTGATCTCTGATCGTATGGCAGTTAAAGTAAAAGAGCTTGTATAGTCAAAGTTGTAATAGTTATGATTAATTAAAAAAGTGCGATAAACAAAAAAGAAAAAATAATAACCTTTCTGGTGTTCGCCGCCACACAAATCACGGTACCCACTCGGGCTAGGCGATATGGACGAAAAAGTATATCTCGATATATTTTTACTTAAACTCGATATTCGATATATTTTCCAGTGAAAGTATATATATAAAGATATTCATTTTTTAACGAGATTAAGTGAAATTGAAGTGAATGACAACTGTACTGTAAACAGTCAGTGGCACTTTTATTAACCCAGTTAGTCAAGATGGGTATTAACAGCACAGAATAAACTGTTTAAGTAGCACAGAATTACATAGCATAAATAAAATAGAAAAACATTCTTTCCACGTAAAATAAATAACATAGCTGTGCAAATAATACAAAATGTATCAAACTCAGGTTCAAAATAAATTTGCAGGCAGGCACTTTTTAATTCCCAGTCGACGATGTAATGGACTGTCACACATGTACGGTTCTGGTCAGCGCCAAGTAAGACTTTACCTAATTGTGCGGCTATGACCTTCCTCACTTCGGCATACATTTTAGGCAGCATTTCCCTTGCTTGTCAACTCGAGAACAGTTTTGATTTGGGCTAACATGGTAAACAACTCAAAGGAATGTGTTATCCAGACGCATACATTTGTCCAAATGCGGCCAAGTAGACGCATTGTGGGTTTCTTGGACGTCGTCTACATCGTTAAAAGAAAAATCTAAAGAAGAGAATCCTTCTGCCATCTTCCACTAGTTTTTTTAATATATAAATCGCCCGCTTGAATCGCCCTCTTCTCTTCTACGACTCTCTCATCGTCATTTGGGATGTCTGTTGGGATTTCCCTTCCTGGTTCCATGACCCGCCCTATCTTGCCTCTGATTGGCCTGTCCCTAATGTTTTGCCCTAATCTCAACCAATCGTGACTCATCGTAGTAAACAACCAGCCAATCATGGATGTTCTTATACGTGTAAGCACGTCTTGGAAGGAGGAAGGGGAGTGTTGACAGGAAGCGAGGGAGAACAAGGAATACAACAAATAAGCGGTGTTTGGTCATTTTAACGTGAATTACATTATATCGATATTACGATATTTTCTTAATTCATATTTTGTATAAAAATGTATCGATATATCTTACAAACTTGATGTATCGCCCAGCCCTAGAACCCACACCGTTCTCGCGCGCTCTATTAAAAGGCCATCTGAAAACTAGGTACTTATATCCAATCCAATCCAATCCACTTTATTTATGTAGCACATTTAAACAACAAAAATGTTTCCAAAGTGCTGCACAACAATATTAAAAACAATATTCAAATATTATCCTTAGCTCCACGAATGACTGAATAAAAACAAAAAATGTATAAATATAAAACCAATATAAAAACAATATAAAAATAAACTTATAACTAACTTAGACATGTATTTAAAGTTCCGGGAACTCCATGCTATCTGGAATGTATATGTTTTTATTAGTTACACTCATTAAACAATTAATCGAAGTAACATAATATAAAAATAAGCTTTTTTTAATTAAATTACTTGATTGAATCGATTAATCGCTGCAGCCCCAATGTCTACCCTTCTCTTATAACATATTGCAATGTGTAACCTGTGACAATATTGCAACATACAGTTGACCAAAGGGTTTGTCATTCGGCTCAGGTAGCTTTTGAAGGCAGGTGTGAACCAGAAAATAAACGTCTCTCGCTTGGCATCCTCATTCATGATGCCCTAATAATTAAAAACTAACGTTCTCCGGGGAACCTACCCTGAACCAAATGGGAAACAGCCATAATGGAAAAGGGGTAATAAGTGCCTTTTGTCATCAACACACAAACACAGATTTATGAACCTTTCAAACACTCTGCCTCATGATTGCTAACTATTCCCTTTGTGTGTGTATTTTTTTTTTTTGTGCTATTCATCTCTCCCTTGATGTTTTTGATGTCTGCCTCTCATCCAAGTACACTTTTGTGATTTGGTGCTACCATACCACAATGAAGGACATTGCAAAATGCAGACTCCGCAAACGTGACATATTGAGACCCAAAGACTCAGACAGGTAGGAAAGGCATGAAGGAAAATGATGAATTGGTAGATAATATACAGTGATTTATTTTTTTTCCTGAACAAACTATAACAGTGAGTGAACATGTGTTGCACATCATGTTCTTGGTGTTTTTCTGTGGATAATTTAGTATATAAATATCAACAATGTGTCCTGTGTGGAAGAAAGACTGTTGAATGTGTAGTTTTCTCTTTGTAATCCAAATGATAAAGGACATATTAGCCAAATTAAATGCTGAAAAAAAATAAATTCCCTTCCCTATCTTGATGGTTATCTATTAAATAAAAACATTTTAAAAATCCATCCATCCATTTTCTACCGTTTGTCCCTTTTGGGATCAATTTAAAAAATATATATTTCTCAAGTAGTTCTCGTGCGCTCTAATAGAAAAGCCGTCTGACAACCAAGTACGTAATAGTGTTGTCCCGATACCAATATTTTGGTACCGGTATTGGTACCAAAATTATTTTGATACTTTTCGGTACTTTTCTAAATAAAGGGGACCACAAACAAAATTGCATTATTGGCTTTATTTTAACCAAAAATCTTATGGTACATTAAACATATGTTTATTATTGGAAGTTTGTCCTTAAATAAAATAGTGAGCATACAAGACAACTTGTCTCTTATTAGTTAGTAAGCAAACAAAGGCTCCTAATTTAGCATCTGACATATGCAGTTACATATTGTGTCATTAATCATTCTATTATTTTGTCAAAATTATTAAGGACAAGTGGTAGAAAATTAATTATTAATCTACTAGTTCATTTACTGTTAATATTGTCATGACTTGGACTGTGGCGTGGTTTGTTCTGCCGAGGTGCAAAAGATTTGGACCAGATATGACTTGCAGGTGAATACATATTTAATTTTACTATAACAAAAGGAACAAACTAAAGGCGCGCACAAAGGCGGAAGTACAAAACTTGACTATAAACAAAAAAACTTGCACAACGGCAGAAACTATGAACAATGAAACAAAAACACTAACTGTGGCATTGATAAACAAAAACTTACTTTGCATGGACTATGAAGAAAGCAGCGTGAACTGAGCATGAAGTAGAGTGTCAGGGGTATGATGTCGCCAGAAAGACAAACTGAAAACAATGAACTTAAAAACTACAGACATGATTAGTGAAAACAGGTGCGTGACTCAAAGTGTGAAACAGGTGCTTGACGTGACAGGTGAAAACTAATGGTTGCTATGGTGACAAACAAGAGTGCACAATGAGTCCAAACGTGGAACAGGTGAAACTAATGGGTAACCATGGAAACAAGACAAGGGAGTGAAAAGCAGGAACTAAAAAGAGTCCAAAACCAGACAGCACATGGCCAAACAAAAACATGATAAAGTTAAAGTTAAAGTTAAAGTACCAATGATTGTCACACACACACTAGGTGTGGCGAAATTATTCTCTGCATTTGACCCATCACCCTTGATCACCCCCTGGGAGGTGAGGGGAGCAGTGGGCAGCAGCGGTGGCTGCGCCCGGGAATCATTTTGGTGATTTAACCCCCAATTCCAACCCTTGATGCTGAGTGCCAAGCAGGGAGGTAATGGGTCCCATTTTTATAGTCTTTGGTATGACTCGGCCGGGATTTGAACTCCCAACCTACCGATCTCAGGACGGACACTCTAACGACAAATATCTGCTTACTTTCTCTTTTAACGTGTTCTATCTACACTTCTGTTAAAATGTAATAATCACTTATTCTTCTGTTGTTTGAAACTTTTTCATTAGCTTTGGATGATACCACACATCTAGGTATCGATCCCATACCGAGTCTTTACAGGATCATACATTGGTCCTATTCAAAGTCCTCATGTGTCCAGGGACATATTTCCTGAGTTTAAAAACATAATATACATTAAAAAAAAAACGAAAGCTGTCGTTGTGATGCCAAAAAATTTTGACGTAATCATAGTAGTATCAACTAGACACGCTACTGCACTTGGTATCATTACAGTGGATGTTAGGTGTAGATCCACCTGCAGGGATGATATTAGACCGGTACTTTTCAGAGGCGGTATAGTACCGAATATGATTCATTAGTATCGCGGCACTATACTAATCCCGGTATACCGTACAACCCTACTCTCAAGCCATCTTTGGTTTATCAGGTAACGGTTTCCATTATGTATTGTTCCAGCAAATGTGGAATGAGTGCACTGCCCACGTTAGCTAGCTAGCTTTTGAATTTGCAAATATTTCAGCATAGAGGAGAAAAGCTTCAGTCTCAGCAGACACAAGACATTAAAACAACGTTCAGAACTTGTTGAATTCGGTCCTGACGTTGAGCAACTCAAACTTAACGTTGGAACAACATGCTTTTTGACAACGTTGAATCAATGTTGGGTTCTGACATTGATTTGACCATTGAAATGTGGTCATTTTCCAACCAATATTTTACAACACTAATACAACATTGAAACAACATGCTTTTTGACAACGTCTATTACCATGAATTGATTAATGTGGACCCGGACTCAAACAAGTTGAAAAACTAATTCGGGTGTCACCATATAGTGGTCAATTGTACAATTGTACAATCTACTAATAAAAGTCTCAATCAATCAATATTCAATGTCATGTTGTGACATTGATTTAACCATTGAAATTTGGTCATTTTCCAACCAACAACGTGGATTTGACGCTAGACAGCATCTATTTTGCAACGTTGTTTCAAAGTCAGTTTTAAAGGAAATGTATGTATAAGCAACCTTGTATCAATGTCTTGTGCCTGCTGGGGTTGGAACCTCGATAAACGATCTCCTCATTGAACAAACCTTTTGAATCGCGAACCCCAGACCAAATAAAAAGATACTTTAGTGTACGAATGTTCTCTTCGTGTACAAACGTTTCATCCACCCTTTGTGTGTCTCGCAGTCAGTCAACTGTTGCTACTGTGCTAAGTGATACTTGATGTGCTTTTAAAATGTTTTTTTAACAGTATCATTTTTTACTTTTGCGAGCTCAACATGAGCCCAAATAAAGCAATGGACAAGCAATGTAGGGTTTGAAACATTGAGGAAGTCTCCACAGTGTTGTCGACACTGCCTGTCTGTTCAAGAACCAATCAAGTTTGTAAATTGAGATTTTACTATACAGTCAGTCTGGTCTTCCCCGAAGGCAAATGTCGAGGTACGCTTTGGTTTGCTGGGTAAGAAGGAACTTGACAGACAGAGGAAGAGGCGAGACGAGGAAATACTGCCACTATCAAGTCCCGACCAGCGCACACTCTTTCACTAAACTTCCAGCCAACTCTTAACAAGCGAAACGGATAAAAGATTGCAATGTAAGCAAACATTTATTTCAACTCTTTGTCAAATTGTAGAATCACTTGATTGAACCTTGTAAAACTGCATTGTCTTAAACAAAACAAATTTCCTTACGAAAAAGTAGGGTTGGGTATCGTTTTGATCTGGACAATTTCGGTTCCGGTTCCAATTCCCCCAATTCTCAATTCATATTGTTTTAAGAGGCGGGGTCAAAAATGTACTATTCTCTTGTGGCAATTTTTTTTACCAGTATATAAACATCATTCTTTTGAACTTTAGTATAAATATTATACCTGTAAATTGTATTTCCACAGGAATACACTTTCACCAAAGTTTCATTTTGTTTTTGAAAATCTCACAGAAAAAAAACCTTTACACATATCGTGTTTATGTTTTAGATACAGGACTGTTCCGGTCAGAATTTCATGCTGCCATTTCCGATCATCACATGTATTAAGTGTAATTTTTTAAATGTATTTATGGTAAGTGCGATTGATAGTGTAACAACATCAACAAAATATTTAAATTTGTTCCTTATTTATTTTTTTTACATACAAATGTTTGAGCAAAACAAAGTCAATGGTACACAATAAGTAAACAAAATGCATTACTTATTGACATGCGTTTTTTTGTTTTTTACCCTCAAAGTCCTCCGTTTCTAGGGCCTTATTTCCTGAGTTTGTAAGCATGAACAAAAATAACATTAAATAAAATAAAAATATGTTGGGGTAATAAATATATCAATTTAATCACTTTAATCTCAATTAAATATTGATACTACCCTTGGGATCAACACTACCGATTTATGAATCAACCTGTCGTCCCCTTACATGTGACTCAGTGGCCGCTAAACAGCCCAAAAAGTTGTTGTATTATCCTCTCTGTAAACTCTCAGGGCTCGAATTTAACCACAGCAACCGCGGCAAGTTCCACGACCGCCCTCGTCACTTGCCATAATGCCCTAAAAAATTGACCAGCATCGATGGCAAGAACATGCCGTTACTGCCCTTGACTTTTTACTTGTTAATGGACCAGGGATGTAACGATTAACGGTATAATGATTTATACAGAGATATATATATATATATATATATATATATATAGAAATATATACTGTATATATATATATATATGCATACACATATATTATATATTCATGCACATAAATATATATACACACATATATTATATATACATACATATATACATACATATATACGTACACATATATACATACATTTATATACTTACATACATATACATACATATATATATATATGTACATATGAGTGTGCAAGTGTATATATATATATATATATATATATATATACACAGACACATATATATATATATACATACACACATACATATATATATACATACATATATACATACATATATATATAAATATATATATATACATACACATATATATATATATATATACACACACATATATATACATATATACACGCATATACATACAAATACATACACACATACATATATACTGTATGTATATATATATATATATAAATATATATATATATATATATATATATATATATATACATATATATATATACACACACACATATATATACATACAAATACATACACACATATACATATATACTGTATATATATATATATATATATATATATATATATATATATATATATATATATATATGTGTGTGTGTGTGTGTATGTATATGTATATGTATATGAATTTATTATCATGATTTATGTTGGGCCAGCAGAAAAAGGCTTGCTGGCCCTGACGGTCCATTACTGCTAAACATTGACATAATTTCTCAGAGCTGTTTGCCTTGCAGAGAAATGTAGTTACTCAAATGTTGCACTATTGTTTTGTAAAGTGTACTGATTGTCAATTGTTTGAATCAAGACTCAATCCTGAGTCGAATCGTCACTACAAAATTCTGAATCAAATTAAATCGTGAGTTGTTGTCGGATTCACATCCCTACTATCGAGGGCCCGAGCTATGTTATAAATGATATGAGAAAAATGCACCTTTTTTAATTGATTTGCTTTATCTGTTGAAAGCAGAGGAAAAGGTTTTGGTCACAGTTGTGGCACATGTAGGTCACAGTACGACACCTGCCGACCATCGACGCAAAAATGGATGTGGATGTTATCACACTACAGACGTGCAAGAGCAAACGCCCTCATTTGCAGAGTGATGGGACCTTCCATTAGGCTAACCTGTGAACAAACACACTACATCATACGTCTCCATTTCATTTCCCGAGAGAGGAGCCAACGTCGATGGCTGATAACAAGAATACAGTAATTACAATCATCAGCGTTAGAGTGCAGTTTGTGGTCGACCAGTTGTAATAGATGATATGCATTTCTGATATTGCCGTGGGTGGCCATTAGATCATTTATGTGATTAAAATAAACCCCCAAACATTTTATTTCCATATTTACTTTCATAGCCATGTTGCTGTTTCTTCACTAGTACCTGACCTTACATAGGAGTCGGTCTTTGAATACCGTATTTTTCGGACTATAAGTCGCAGTGTTTTTCATAGTTTGGCTCCAGTGCGACTTATATATGTTTTTTTCCTTTTTTATTATGCATTTTCGGCAGGTGCGACTTATACTCCGGTGCGACTTATACTCCGAAAAAAACGGTATATGTCTCAGTTTTTGTACATTGTCTTAGCATTCGTCAGTTTTGTTGTATGGGGTAAAAGGTGATGACAATTGTAAGGGCCCACAGCCCGCTAGGGCCCACACTGCCATACACACCGATATTCTTTCAGGAGGCCTAGAATCCTAGCTACGGCCGGCTCTCGTACATATCGTAGCGTATAATACCGCAGAATCGAGTGCCCAAACAGAGAATCCCACAAGTTGTTGACTCAGCCTTAAAGTTAAAGTACCACACACTGGGTGTGGTGAAATTACCCTATGCATTTGACCCATCCCTTTGTTCCGCCCCCTGGGAGGTGAGGGGAGCAGTGAGCAGCAGCGATGGCCGCGCTCGGGGAATCATTTTGGTGATTTTACCCCCAATTCCAACCCTTGATGCTGAGTGCCAAGCAAGGAGGTAATGGGTCCCATTTTTATAGTCTTTGGTATGACTTGGCCAGGGTTTGAATTCACGACCTACCGATCTCAGGGCGGACACTCTAACCACAAGGCCACTGAGCATATAATTGTGTTTGTAACGTGTCTTAATTACAAAATGTACCAAACCCACTCTGAAGTCATTCTCCCCCAGCTCTGTCGGCCCTCTATGATGTCGTTACTAGTTGAGTTTGCTAACAAACATCGTTACCACTCTGTGTTTTTTTTTTTATATACACTATATTGCCAAAAGTATTTAGCCACCTGCCTTGACTCACATATAAACTTGAAGTGCCATGTTGGAAGAGGAAGGGGCCCGCTCCAAACTGTTCGCACAAAGATGGGAGCATGGAATTGTCCAAAATGTTTTGGTATTCCTTTCACTGGAACTAAGGGGCCAAGCCCAACTCCTGAAAAACAACCCCACACCATAATTCCTTCTTCACCAAATTTCACACTCGGCACAATGCAGTCCGAAATGTACCGTTCTCCTGGCAACGTCCAAACCCAGACTGGTCCATCAGATTGGCAGATGGAAAAACGTGATTCATCACTCCAGAGAAGGCGTCTCCACTGCTCTAGAGTCCAGTGGCGACATGCTTTTACACCACTTCATCCCACGCTTTGCATTGGACTTGGTGATGTATGGCTTAGATGCAGCTGCTCGGCCATGGAAACCCATTTCATGAAGCTCTCTGCGTACTGTACGTGGGCTAATTGGAAGGTCACATGAAGTTGAGAGCTCTGTAGCAACTGACTGTGCAGAAAGTCTGCGACCTCTTAGCACTATGCGAGGAAATTTCACGACTGGATTTGTTGCACAGGTGGCATCCTATGACAGTTCCACACTGGAAATCACTGTGCTCCTGAGCATACTTGCCAACCTTGAGACCTCCGAATTCGGGAGATGGGGGGGCGATTTTGAGGTGGGCGGGGCCGGGGTCCGGGTTAAGGGGGGAGGAGTATATTTATAGCTAGAATTCACTGAAATTCAAGTATTTCTTATATATACATATATATATATATATATATATATATATATATATATATAAATAAAATAAATACTTGACTTTCAGTATATATATTTATTTCATTATATATATATAAATATATATAAATAAAAGAAATAGTTGAATTTCAGTGTTCATTTATTTACACATATACACACACATAAAAGTCTGATCTACAAAAATGTGCAGACAGCATACCCCTTCCCCTTCGAGCTGTCCTGGATGAACTGAAATTATTTTTTCCAATCATTTTGGAACTTGCAAGCGTACTTCTTCTTCTTACTCGTCGTCGCCATGTCTCTTCTTCGTTCTTCTGCTTCGTCTCTGTTATGTTTTTGGACATTACTACTTGCCGTAGTTTTGAAGCAATGCATGATGGGAATCCGGGTGTTGTGTGTCAGTGTATTAACGTGCCGGCTGGAATAAACACACGCTGAGAAATAGCTCCGTGCCTGCCTACTTTATGGGTTATAGATAAACCTATGGATAACGGACACATATATAATAGTCTCCTTTTCAGGTGAGAGAGGACACTAAAGCCCAATATTGTTGTCCGGGTGGAAATCGGGAGAAATTCGGTAGAACGGTTGCCCCGGGAGATTTTCGAGAGGGGCACCGAAATTCAGGAGTCTCCCGGGAAAATCAGGAGGGTTGGCAAGTATGCTCCTGAGAGCGGCCAATTCTTATACAAATAGACAGAATTTCTAGGCGCAGTCAGGGCGTTGAGGGTATCTGGTTTGGTGGCTGCAGGATTGGGTCTCTGCTTTTTGCAGATTATGTGGTCCTGATGGCTTCATCTGGCCAAGATCTTCAGCTCTCACTGGATCGGTTCGCAGCCGAGTGTGAAGCGACTGGGATGGGAATCAGCACCTCCAAGTCCGAGTCCATGGTTCTCGCCCGGAAAAGGGTGGAGTGCTATCTCCGGGTTAGGGAGGAGATCTTGCACCAAGTGGAGGAGTTCAAGTACCTCGGAGTCTTGTTCACGAGTGAGGGAAGAGTGGATTGTGAGATCGACAGGCGGATCGGTGCGGCGTCTTCAGTAATGCGGACGCTGTATCGATCCGTTGTGGTGAAGAAGGAGCTGAGCCGGAAGGCAAAGCTCTCAATTTACCGGTCGATCTACGTTCTCATCCTCACCTATGGTCATGAGCTTTGGGTCATGACCGAAAGGACAAGATCACGGGTACAAGCGGCCGAAATAAGTTTCCTCCGCCGGGTGGCGGGGCTCTCCCTTAGAGATAGGGTGAGAAGCTCTGTCATCCGGGGGGAGCTCAAAGTAAAGCCGCTGCTCCTCCACATCGAGAGGAGGAGGAGGCCACGAGGAAGACCCAGGACACGTTGGGAAGACTGTCTCTCCCGGCTGGCCTGGGAACGCCTCGGGATCCCCCGGGAGGAGCTGGACGAAGTGGCTGGGGAGAGGGAAGTCTGGGCTTCCCTGCTTAGGCTGCTGCCCCCGCGACCCGACCTCGGATAAGCGGAAGAAGATGGAGGGATGGATGGATGGCTGTTTGTAGAAACAGTCTCCATGCCTAAGTGCTTGATTTTATAGACCTGTGGCCGGGCCAAGTGATTAGGACACCTGATTCTCATCATTTGGATGGGTGGCCAAATACTTTTGGCAATATACTGTATATATTTTTTCATTTTTTATTGAGTACGTGTCACGGTGGCGCATTGCGAATGTTGGCATGACCACAGGATGCAGAGACAGCAAGAGACTCGCAGATGAGTTTGTTCTTTTATCCGGAACGTCAGGCAAAAACAACACGTAATGCAGGAACTCAAGAATAATGCCAGAACACTGTGGCATGAAGAGGGTGTAGCACACAGGACATAGCAGAAACAACACAATGAACCAGCACCGTCTGGCACTTGGTGCTCGCAAATAAACTCTCCTAATTACAAACATGTCACAGGTATAGAGGATCAACACTCCAGTCAGAGAGAGTGGACCAAAAAACAAAAGCGCGCAGGACAGGAAAGCATAATACAAAATCAAAACAGTCATGATGGAATATGACAAGACTCTTCCCAAAAATAACAGATTTTAGACATTTAAAGGCAGTCTTAGATGTAAAACAAACGTTCAAAACCAAGTGAGGGTGGAGGACTGCCAAACGGTGCTCCTCGCCAGGAAGGACTGAAGGGACTGTCATCCATCCGGCCAGGAGTCCACACAGCCGACAGAGTCAGATGGCAACTTGAAAGTGAGATGGTCCCTTCATTAGGAACACAGGTAATGCATACTTTAAAAGAAGAACATTAAAAAGACTATTGAATTAAAGCAACAACTCGTTGCAAAACACACTGCTGGTGACCGTCTCCCTTCCATTTGCTTGTCAAGTACGCAGGCCCGGCCCTAACCAATCTGGCGCCCTAGGCAAGATTTTAGGTGGCGCCCCCCCCCCCCCCCACATCGGCAGTGAAGTGTATATACTCACAAGAAACCGAATAGCTTTATCTTTGACCTTTTTTTTTTTACTTACAACTATACCTAATATATAAAGGGGTGGAAAAGTGACTATTACCTGCAGGGCAAACATTAGCTAACCAGAAGGCAATAACAATGTAAACAAAAAACACCTGCTTAAAAGATCTAATACCTGAGGAATGTAAGGTGGGAGTACAGTAATTACCTAACGTTACATTATTATTTTCCATAACAATTTAGCCCCCTGCACAATATTAACCCGACGTTAAAACAGAACTAGCTATTTATTGATTAGCAATTGCCGAATCATGTAACATTAGCTTAATGCTAACAAGCCAGGTTACTATCACATTCTGTAACAGACAAATAATTTCATGTAGGCTAACGTTACCTACCTGCTACCTCTGTCTTTTCTCGTTTCTACTCCTCTTCTTTTCTCTTTTTTTCTTCCTTGGGCACCTGACAGTTTTGGCCGTTTTGACATCTTGTGTTGATTTTTTGATGTGTCCAAAAAGAGTCATGATACGGGAAGGGAGGGGGCGCACCGTGCGCGGGGGGGGGGGGGGGGGGGGGGGGGGCGTAATGTTGTAACAAATAATATTTCTATTAAATAGGCTTTACTTTGCATTTTAATTAACGTGGGATTATTTTTTTGTATTTAGAAATAATAGTACCAACTTTTTCTTTTCTTTTTTTTTTCTCCAACATTTGTGGCACTGGCGTGGCGCCCCCTGATGGACGGCGCCCTTAGCATTTGCCTATACGGCCTATGCCACGGGCCGGCCCTGCAAGTACGCTTCGTTTGAGAGGACGATGGTTTGTAGTAGTGTTGTCCCGATACCAATATTTTGGTACCGGTACCAAATTATTTCGACACCTTTCGGTACTTTTCGATACTTTTCTAAATAAAGGGGACCACAAAAAATTGCATTATTGTCTTTATTTTAACAAAAAATCTTAGGGTACATTAATATATGTTTCTTATTACAAGTTTGTCCTTAAATAAAATAGTGAACATACAAGACAACTTGTCTTTTAGTAGTAAGCACAAACCCCGTTTCCATATGAGTTGGGAAATTGTGTTAGATGTAAATATAAACGGAATACAATGATTTGCAAATCATTTTCAACCCATATTCAGTTGAATATGCTACAAAGACAACATATTTGATGTTCAAACTGATAAACTTTTTTTTTTTTTGCAAATAATCATTAACTTAAGAATTTGATGCCAGCAACACGTGACAAAGAAGTTGGGAAAGGTGGCAATAAATACTGATAAAGTTGAGGAATGCTCATCAAACACTTATTTGGAACATCCCACAGGTGAACGGGCAAATTGGGAACAGGTGGGTGCCATGATTGGGTATGAAAGTAGATTCCATGAAATGCTCAGTCATTCACAAACAAGGATCGGGCGAGGGTCACCACTTTGTCAACAAATGCGTGAGCAAATTATTGAACAGTTTAAGAAAAACCTTTCTCAACCAGCTATTGCAAGGAATTTAGGGATTTCACCATCTACGGTCCGTAATATCATCAAAAGGTTCAGAGAATCTGGAGAAATCACTCCACGTAAGCAGCTAAGCCGGTGATTTTTGAACCCTCGGGCTGTACTGCATCAATAAACGACATCAGTGTGTAAAGGATATCACCACATGGGCTCAGGAACACTTCAGAAAACCACTGTCAGTAACTACAGTTGGTCGCTACATCTGTAAGTGCAAGTTAAAACTCTCCTATGCAAGGCGAAAACCATTTATCAACAACACCCAGAAACGCCGTCGGCTTCGCTGGGCCTGAGCTCATCTAAGATGGACTGATACAAAGTAGAAAAGTGTTCTGTGGTCTGACGAGTCCACATTTCAAATTGTTTTTGGAAACTGTGGACGTCGTGTCCTCCGGACCAAAGAGGAAAAGAACTATCCGGATTGTTATAGGCGCAAAGTTGAAAAGCCAGCATCTGTGATGGTATGGGGGTGTATTAGTGCCCAAGACATGGGTAACTTACACATCTGTGAAGGCGCCATTAATGCTGAAAGATACATACAGGTTTTGGAGCAACATATGTTGCCATCCAAGCAACGTTACCATGGACGCCCCTGCTTATTTCAGCAAGACAATGCCAAGCCACGTGTTACATCAACGTGGCTTGATAGTAAAGGAGTGCGGGTACTAGACTGGCCTGCCTGTAGTCCAGACCTGTCTCCCATTGAAAATGTGTGGCGCATTATGAAGCCTAAAATACCACAACGGAGACCCCCGGATTGTTGAACAACTTAAGCTGTACATCAAGCATGAATGGGAAAGAATTCCACATGACAAGCTTAAAAAATGTGTCTCCTCAGTTCCCAAACGTTTACTGAGTGTCTATGTAGGCTATGTAACACAGTGGTGAACATGTCCTTTCCCAACTACTTCGGCACGTGTTGCAGCCATGAAATTCTAAGTTAATTATTATTTGCAAAAAAAATATAAAGTTTATGAGTTTGAACATCAAATATCTTGTCTTTGTAGTGCATTCAACTGAATATGGGTTGAAAAGGATTTGCAAATCATTGTATTCCGTTTATATTTACATCTATCACAATTTCCCAACTCATATGGAAACGGGGTTTGAGAGCAAACAAAGGCTCCTAATTATTCTGCTTGTTGGGAACTCGCGTGTCTGCCGTTTTGTGACCCCCAGATGCAAGAACCAGGAGAGTGAAGAGGAGGTAAGATGAGTTTTAATCTCAAATGAAGCAGTCTTGCATAAACGTTCCAACATAAAGTGTTATCATCGAGCACTGAGGAGTGCTCGAGACAAAGCATAAATAGGATACATGTTGATTGGCAGCAGGTGTGGACCGGCTGCCAATCAACGGCAGGTGAGGAAAAAACAGTGCTCCGCGGAACAAACAGGAAATAATACAAAATAAGAGCACTGACGGGAAGTAAATACAAAAACAAGGAAACAAACAGAAATGAAGTGACAGATTGTCACACTGCTGACATATGCAGGAACATATTGTGTCATTTCTCATTCTATTATTTTGTCAAAATTATTAATGACAAGTGGTAGAAAATGAATTATTAATCCATTTGTTCATTTACTGTTAATATCTGCTTACTTTCTGTTTTAACATGTTCTATCTACGCTTCTGTTAAAATGTAATAATCACTTATTCTTCTGTTGTTTGGATGCTTCACATTAGTTTTGGATGATACCACAAATTTGGGTATCAATCCGATACCAAGTCAATACAGGATCATACATTGGTCATATTCAAAGTCCTCATGTGTCCAGGGACATATTTACTGACTTTATAAACATAATATTGTCATGTCTGTGATCATGTTTTGTTTAGTTATGTTTTGCTTGGTTTTTGGACACTTTTTAGTTCTTGTCTTCACACCCTTGTTGATGATCCATGCTGCTCTTTTTCATGCTCTTTTCTTGTTCCAAGTAAGTTTTCTTTATTCAGGCCATAGCTTGCAAGTTTTGTTTTATGTTCATAGTTCTGCCTTCGTGCTAGTGTTTTATTTTCATAGCCACGTTTTGTACCTCCACTGTGAGCGCCTTTTGTTTGTTCCTTTTGAGTGTTAAAATTAAAAGATGTCACTACCTTCACGCCATTTACGGTCCAATTATTTTGCACCATGGGAAAACAAACACACCATAGTCCACCTCCTGACAAATATAAAAAAAAATGTAAACAAAGTAAGTTGTTGTGATGCCTAAAATATTGACGTAATCATTGTAGTATCGACTAGATACGCTCTTGTACTTGGTATCATTAGAGTGGATGTCAGGTGTAGATCCACCAGTTGCGTTTGTTTACATTTTGACGCTGGTGAGCTACGGTGTGTAGTGAAGCATGTTTAGCTATTTAGCTAGAAACTTACTTCATTTGTCGCCATGGAGACGAGGATTAGTGATTTAGAAGTAGCTAAATCACTGCCGATTGCGGATGGACGTTAGCTGCCAGCTAGCTAGCCATGTCTTAAATCACCTCTTCCTGAGGGCGTTTCAGTGTTATAACTTCACCTTTATCATTAGTTTTTAAGCCAAAATGCATCCATTCTCCCTTTTCTGTCTACACACTGTGTCTGCTTGTAAGTACTCTGTGATTGTGCGCTGCCGAACATGCTCGTCCGCTCCTAAAACCAGCAATGACACGACGTGACGACGACAGGGGTGTGCGGGGGGTGGCAGATCGGTACTTTTAAGAGCCAGTATAGTACAGAATATGATTCATTAGTATCGCGGTACTATACTAATACCGGTATACCGTACAACCGTAGTTAGTGGTGATTTGAAAATGCACAAAGCCGTGGAGGCAGCGGGTAGGTAAAAAGGTATTTCATAACTACACAAACAAAAAGGCTATGTCATGTCTGTGTGATAATGTTTTGTTTTAGTTTTGTTCGGTTTTGTTTTTGGACTATTTGTGCACTCTTGTTTTGTCAACATGACGACCGATTAGTTGCACCTGTCGGTCTCACACACCTGTTGTCAATCATGGCGGTAGTATTTAAGTTCATTGTTTTCAATTAGTCTGTCTGGCAACATCACTCTTTATCGTCACTCTGCATAATGCCATGTTCACAGTCCCATGCCAAGTAAGTTTTTGTTTCATTGTTCATAGTTTCTGCCTTTGTGCAAGTTTTGTTTTCATTAGCCACGTTTTTTACCTCCGCCATTGTGCGCGCCTTTCGTTTGTTCTTTTTTGATAATATTAAATAAAATCATGTACTTACATTTCCGTCTCGCCCGAGCCAACTTTCCGTTGCCTTCCGGAAAAACCAACCCCAAGGACCAAGTCTTGACAGGCTAGAGCAACTGGGAAGTGCTTTGAAAGCATAAGGGAAGCTATGCACGACAAAAACTAAAATCAACAGGCTACAAAGTAAATGAGAACAAAATGCTGGACAACAGCAAAGACTTACGATACTTGTGGAGCAGATACAACTTCCACAAAGTACATCCATACTCGACATGACGAGTAAAAATGTCCTGACGACAAAAGACAGAACACGCACAAGTTAAATAGTCTTGATTGATAATAGAAAACAGGTGCGGGGAATAGTGCTCAGAGGGAGCAGTCAAGTAGTTGCGGGGAAACACAAAAACAGAAGGACAGGAACTAAAGCACGAACCACAGGAAAACACTAACAAACTCAAAATAAGACACGGCCTGGTGTACCAAATATTCCTCAGTGTATGCAAAGTTGTGTCTTTACAACGAAGAGGATGTTTACTAAGACTTTAACTTAACTTTAACAAGTGCAAAAATTATGCAGACTGCCCTATTCAAAAGAGGATTTTGCTGTGCCCAATGAGAGATACTCATTTCTCTCCTTATTCATGACATCGTGTTCTCCAAAGGTCCAACCTGTGCTGTTTCGTTATGTTGTGGAATATGCAGCACACACACACACTATCTATTCTGGGCAAAATACTGCAGAAGTTTGATCTACCAAACAGAATCAATGTTTAGCACGCCAAAGGTGCACTCTGGTACTGCATGTAGGTAGGAGCTTGTTGTTGCATGATCAGATCATTTTAAAGTTTCGAAGATATGCAATTGCATGCAGCGCATTTTTTCTGTCAAAATAAAAATAACAAATACATTTAGCCAGAATGTGCCAGTTTGCACGCACATTTTACAAGTGCCAAATATAAACGCATAACAGTGGCCGCAGAACAGTTTTAGTCTTGATAAATCGCATTGAGAGTGCTAAATGATTATAGTTGCATCTTTTTCTGCCAGTATTGTGGGTGTTTCTAATAGTCAGCAAATATTCTGCATATATATACATGAACACAGACACGCTAAATGGGATGCGCTCTCTATTTTGCTCATTTAAAAGATGCAGAAGCTTAGTAGATCAGATCAAATGTGCATGTTTCAATAAGTGCATTAATACATTAGTAGATCAGGCCTTACATGTTTTGGGACTACGGATGGAAATAAGCCTCTGGCTAGTACCTGGTATGTTTACATGTTTCAATGCATTACAGCAGTGTTTTTCAACCACTGTGCCACGGCACACTAGTGTGCCGTGAGATACAGTCTGGTGTGCCGTGGGAGATTATCTAATGTCACCTACTTGGGTTAAAAATATTTTTTGCAAACCAGTAATTATAGTCTGCAAATGATGTGTTGTTGTTAAGTGTCTGTGCTGTCTAGAGCTCGACAGAGTAACCGTGTAATACTCTTCCATATCAGTAGGTAGCAGCCAGTAGCTAATTGCTTTGTAGTTGTCGGAAACAGCGGGAGGTAGTGTACAGGTAAAAAGGTGTCTAATGCTTAAACCAAAAATAAACAAAAGGTGAGTGCCCCTTAGAAAAGGCATTGAAGCTTAGGGAAGGCTATGCAGAACGAAACGAAAACTGAACTGGCTACAAAGTAAACAAAAACAGAATGCTGGACGACAGCAAAGACTTACTGTGGAGCAAAGACGGCGTCCACAATGTACATGACAATCAACAATGTCCCCACAAAGAAGGATAAAAACAACTGAAATATTCTTGACTGATAAAATAAAGTAGATACAGGAAATATCGCTCAAAGGAAGACATGAAACTGCTAGTGGAAAATACCAAAAAAAGAGAAAAAGCCACCAAAATAGGAGCGCAAGACAAGAACTAAAACACTACACACAGGAAAACAGCAATAAACTCCGAATAGGTCAGGGCGTGATGTGACAGGTGGTGACAGTACACCTACTTTGAGACAAGAACTATAGTGATGCATGCTTGGTTATGGTTTGAATTCATATACAACACTTGCGACAACGACTTTTTACTGTCAACTGAGTTTCGTCTTTTAATGATTTCTGCTGATGGCGTGCCTCTGCATTTTTTCAACGCAAAAAATGTGCCTTGGCTCAAAAAAGGTTGAAAAACACTGCATTACAGTATGTAGAGAAATGTTCATTAACATGCATGCCCTTCTAAATATATTGAATCTAATTATAGACTTCTATACATACACTATTAATTAAGTTGCTGAGTGCAGAAAATGTTGCGTCTAGTGCTGTTTTAAATCAATTACTGTCGTCACACACTTTAGATCGGAATAATTACCCACTTTTTAATGGTAAATTGTAACCATGCGACAAAGCATGGCGCGGTTGGGAGAGTGGCCGTGCCAGTAAGCTGATGGTTCCTGGTACGATCCCCAGCTTCTACCAACCTCGTCACGTCCGTTGTGTCCTTGAGCAAGACACTTCACCCTTGCTCCTGATGGGTCGTGGTTAGTGCCTTGCATGGCAGCTCCCGCCATCAGTGTGTGAATGTGTGTGTGAATGGATGAACGTGGAAATAGTGTCAAAGCGCTTTGAGTACCTTGAAGGTAGAAAAGCCCTCTACAAATATATATATATAATTTTAAAATAATTACATATAATTGTGTTCATACTTTTTCTTGCTTGTACTCCCTGCTTGGAATGCGGCAGAGATTGCACTGTCACTTTTTATTTGGCAGTCCCTCCTTTCTACTACAGTACATAGCCAAGATGGCGACTATTCAGGGTGACAGGTGTCCACCACTCATACTTGCCAACCCACCCGAAATTCAGCGCCTCTCCCGAAAACCTCCCGGGACAGATTTTCTCCCGAAAATCTCCCGAAATTCAGGCGGACCTGAGTGACGTGTCGACAGCCTGTTTTCACGTCCGCTTTCCCACAATATAAACAGCGTGCCTGCCCAATCACGTTATAACTGTAGAATGATCGAGGGCGAGTTCTTGGTTTCTTATGTGGGTTTATTGTTAGGCAGTTTCATTAACGTCCTCCCAGCGCGGCAACAACACACAACAACAGCAGTCACGTTTTTGTCTACCGTAAAGCAGTTCGTCTGCAGTAAACAGCAATGTTGTGACACTCTTAAACAGGACAATACTGCCATCTACTGTACATGCATATGTGACAATAACATCTACGGCTTTTAGAGAGTGCAGTGCACAACTGCGCACACAACAAGGAGACGAAGCAGAATGCATCACCAGAGAGGGTGTTCAGCATGGTTAGAAAAATAGTGACAGAGAATAAAACAAGGATGGACAATTCAACCCTTAACTCAACAATGAGTAGATGAGTGTTATGTGTGTGTATATGTGTAAATAAATGAACACTGAAATTCAAGTATTTCTCTTCTTTTTATATATATATAGCTAGAATTCACTGAAAGTCAAGAATTTCTTATATATATATATAAGCTGTAAATATAGTCCTCCCCTCTTAACCACGCCCCCAACCACACCCCCGCTCCACCCACCAACCACGCCCCCCCGAAATCGGAGGTCTCAAGGTTGGCAAGTATGCCACCACTACGCACTTACTTTGCCTTTTTGACCTTTTTTAATCAATCAATGTTTATTTATATAGCCCTAAATCACAAGTGTCTCTAAGGGCTGCACAAGCCACAACGTCATCCACAGTTCAGCGCCCACATAAGGGCAAGGACAAACTCACAACCCAGTGGGACGTCAATGAGAATGACTATGAGAAACCTTGGAGAGGACCGCAGATGTGGGTAACCTCCCCCCTCTAGGGGAGACCGGATGCAATGGACGTCGAGTGGGTCTGACATAATATTGTGAAAGTCCAGTCCATAGTGGATCTAACATAATAGTGAGAGTCCAGTCCATAGTGGGGCCAGCAGGAGACTATCCCGAGCGGAGACGGGTCAACAGCGCAGAGATGTCCCCAACCGATGCACAGGCGAGCGGTCCACCCCGGGTCCCGACTCTGGACAGCCACTTCATCCATGGCCACCAGACCTGTGCCCCCGCCCCCCTTCTCTCTCAGATGCAACGTCCTGCATTCTACCATGCTTGTCAGTGTAAAACACTTACAGAATGCACTCAAAAGATGCAAATTGAGACACAGCCAATGTCTACCATGCTGACATTTTTGTGCTGTGACATATTCCTCCAGACATCTTTTTACTCCGCTATGCACCAGCAATCCAATTGCCTGTTAGCAATGACAATGAGAGAAATGTCTGGCACAACTGAAATAAATGCAAAGTGAGAAGATGGAGGCTGAGGAGTTTTTCCAAACTAATTAAATGTGTCTGCAACAGCTTGTCCAAGTTGCTGCTTGGTGGTGTTGAGCTATGCAATTTGTTCCTTCCTGACGTCCCCCGGAAGAAGACAATTACCAAGGGCTGAAGGCACCGAGTGTCATTCGGGTAGGCTTTCATTCAACCAGTGACGTGCGGTGAGGTTGATGGCTGGTGAGGCACTGACTTCATCACAGTCAGATTTACAAACATATGAACCCTAAAGAGTATCTTATTCACCATTTGATTGGCAGCAGTTAACGGGTTATGTTTAAAAGCTCATATCAGCATTCTTCCCTGCTTGGCACTCAGTATCAAGGGTTGGAATTGGGGGTTAAATCACCAAAAATGATTCACGGGTGCGGCGCCGCTGCTGCCCACTGCTCCCCTCACCTCCCAGGGGGTGAACAAGGGGATGGGTCAAATGCAGAGGACAAATTTCACCACACCTAATGTGTGCGTGACAATCATTGGTACTTTAACTTAACTTTAACTTTACATATACAAACTGTAGCACACAAAAAAGCACATTTAATTAAAAAAAACGTTAATATGGTCTTACCTTTACTTATAAATGAAGTCCATGCGCAGTTCCTTTTGAACAAAAGCATCGATAACTTGTTTATAGAAGTCTTCCTTATCTTTCTTCAGTTTTAAAAGTCTCTCTGTCTCGATGGAGATCTTCCTTTAAGTATTACCTCCTGCTTCGATGGAAAGTCCAGTTTAGAAAACGGTTTTATTTTAGAAACGTAATCCTCCATATTAAAAGTCCAGGCGAGAGGAAAAAATAAACGATCACTGCTGACTGTTGCTGCTTGTTGTCACTTCTTCTGCAGCTGAGTAGTCGCATGAATGATCTCTGGGATCACTAGCGCCCCCTACCACCAGGAGGCGGGATTACTGTGAGCCTCACACAGTGCGTCTTCGCAGCAGTTTTATGATTGCTCAGCACAAGAAATACGTTACACACATACAGTTGTTGACAAAATACACTGTACATTATATACCTCAGCTAACTAAACTATGGAAATGTATAATATAATTCATATAGCAATACGGTCTCACTGCACAGCAGGCCAGCAGTTAGCCGAGTCATTGCGCAATCCATGGTGAGGCTCAACTCAGTGACGTGCCTCGACTGGCTGGTGACTCACCGCAAGTCTCTTCTCAATATTTGAACGGCAAATGTGAAAATTCAGCGATTTTGAATAAAAATAATCTAAAACTGGTGAAGTTAAATGGAAAATAACTTTATAGTATAATCACTGGATACATATAACAATTTAATTTTTTTTTTTCTTCTTACATTTTTTTTCTTTCCATGGTGGCACGTGAGGCCCCACCTCACCTGCCTCCCCTGACTGCACGTCACTGCATTCAACCCAAGCCTTACATTTAAACCAAAATGACCAAAAACTGAGATTGCCTTGGATGAAGGACAAAGTGGCTGCAGAATAGTTGTTGATAATGGTAATGGTCTTATTTGTTTCGGTCATACTGTAATATCACATGGCTACACTTGCATAATTCATCATGTTTGTTTATTTATCTACCTCGCAGTCGAATTGTTAGACGTTAAACTCCCTCCTGCCTCTATAGGGGGAGAGGATACAGCCGGTGTGTTGGGAAGATAGGATGTTACTAGATGAGGAACACGGAACTTGTCTGGACGCGCCGCCATCATTAACGGAGCTCGCCGTGCCACCTCGCGCCAATGGCAGGCAAAAGCCTGCCGTCGGCCCCAGTGGGACTCGCCTGAAGTGCTTTTCGTGTCCTTCTCGCCAGTTCCAGGTCCTAAATGGCTGTCAAAGTGTCCCAACTTGTCGGAACATATCCTCAGCCATCTACTTTTCAGGTGAGAGGCATGATTTATGATCTACAGTAAACCTACAGGGAGCAGGGAAGCGAGGAAACAGCAGACCAATCGATGATGTAAACATTGGGACACACGGAAGTGATCACATCGCCGCTATACATAGTTTGTCTGCTTTAGCGCTTATGATAACAATATCACCAATACTTGGTTGATATTCAAGTCACAAAATGTGAATGGAGTATTCTTTCCGCTTTTTGAATGGTTGTTCGTCAGATTTTATGGCTGCAATAGTGGAGCTGTCATTGGCTCCACTGTAAGCAGACTTTTATTTATGTTTATTTACGTGATCACTATCGAGTGTGCCTATGTTTACATCATCGAGTGGTCTGCTGCGTTCTCATTTCCTTTCTCCCTGTAAGTTTATTGTAGATCATAAATCATGCATCTCACCTGCACAGAAGACGCTTGAGTAGGTATTCCGACAAGTTGGTACACTTTGACAGCCATTTAGGACCCGAAACTGGCGAGGACGACACAAAGAGACGCTTGTTCCCCCCGCGCCCCCACCCCGTTTCTTTGTGAGGTTTATGAGACATTCTTCACTAAAATGGCAATATATGAACATCTCAGCAGACAGCATCCCAATGACAGCAGACCTTGTACAGTAAGGGATGTTTTATTAAAGTTGACTTTGGCTAAGCTTGTCATATATAAGCTTGTCTCCAAGTTCCAGATTTATACCCGCAAGTCCCGCCAACCTCACTCTCTTGGCTTCCGTCTTCTCCAACATTTCACCTTCTCTTCGTGTTCACTTCTATAAGCAGTAGTTCATCCTCGGTATGTTCAGGTTCAAAAAGATAAGGTTGTGAATCCTCATTTGTCCAAAAATAGTAGTATTTCTTGACTATTACCAAGTCTGCCATGATTCCATCACACTCACATTAGTTTCCGAAAGTAGGAACACATTTGTTGCCGAAAGTTGGAAGTGCGTTGCTATGGAAATGGAATGAAATGTGTCAAGGAAAGAAGTTCTGGTAATGCATGAAATGACCAAAATATTGTACATATTACATTTTGTTTTGAATGTGTCTGTTACTACATTATATGGAGACTTGCAGTGTGTATATAAAACATTGCTGGAGGGTTTTGCAGTTGTTTTAGAGGGCTTTAAAAGTTACAACGGTGACACCCATTAGCCGCATTTTCCATGCGTTTTTTTATCATCTTCAGGATCATAAAAAAAAAATACATGTGTGTTCTTGTCTCTCATAATGGTTGTAAACGATAGGCAAAATTCCAAATAAAAAGAGCAGTTAGTTCTTCTCCGAGCTGACGACCTCAATAAACCATCCAATCTCTACCATGTTTATTTGTGGTTCTGTGCGTTTTTGCTTCGAGGTGGAAATATTTTTCAATGAGATTTGTGTTTTGCTCTCTTCAATGTAATGACTGTTTATATAATAACTTTGTAAGTACTGTCTTGGCTTTTTTTTTTCTACGTCTGAGTGATGTTGCTGAGACCAAGAGACTAATCAAATGTATAGCACTTTATACTATCTGTTCATTTCTCTCATAATAAAAAACAATGCCATGGATTTGAGTGGTGACTATGGACAAAATCTAACATAGCAGGTTCAGTGTAAAAATCATTAGTCGAAAACAGCCAGTAAAACAGAATGTTGTGATATAGAGAAAGGGTGAGATTGAATAATCATTGCTTTTTCCTACTCTTTCTCGGACATGTTGATTTAAGCAAATGTGAACATGAGATATGATCCAGTTATGGTTGTGCAATATGGATGCTATAAATAATATCATTTTGACTTACAACAGGGCTTTTAATTGCTTGGATTTACATGACGTTACAGCCGGCTCATTAAATATGTGTGCTGGTCAAGCCAGCGTCTGTTCTCAAAAGTATTGTTCATCTTACTTTAAAAAAGTAATTAGTTGCAGTTATAAATTACTTCTCCTAAAAAGTAATAGAGTTACTAACCCAGTTACCTCCTTGTAAGAGTAATTAGTTACTCAGCAAAGTAACTGGGAAATTTTTTTTTTGTTATTTTTTACTCTACGTTTGATAACATCTTTAACATCAAAGATGTTAACTGATTGAAGAATAAAAACACCACAAACAGTATTTTAGAACATTTGACATTTATCTGAACTCAATAGATTGCAGTGTATCATTGATATGCATTTAAATAAAAAATTACAACAACAAAAAAATATTCCATATAGTAACGACATTAAATATTAAAGTACAAAACCCAATGAGGTACCAAAAATGTAAACTTACAGAACTGTCTCAGAAAATCAGAATATTGTGATGAAGTTCTTTATTTTCTGTAATGCAATTAAAAAAACAAAAATGTCATACATTCTGGATTCATTACACATAAACTGAAATATTGCGAGCCTTTTATTATTTTAATATTGCTGAATATGGCATACAGCTTAAGAAAACTCAAAAATACTATCTCAAAAAATTAAAATTTTTCCTCAGACCAAGTAAAAAAAAAAGATGTATAACAGCAAAACAAAATCAAACATTTGAAAATGTCAATTAATACACTCAGTACTTGGTTGGGAATCCTTTTGCATGGATTACTGCATCAATGCGGCGTGGCATTGAGGCAATCAGCCTGTGGCATTGCTGAGGTGTTATGGATGCCCAGGATGCTTCAATAGCAGCCTTTAGCTCATTTGCATTATTGGGTCTGGTGTCTTCACAATACCCCACACATTCTCTATAGGGTTCAGGTCAGGGGAGTTGGCAGGCCAATCGAGGACAGTAATGCCATGGTCAGTACACCAGTTAGTGGTAGTTTTGGCACAGTGGGCAGGTGCCAGATCATGCTGGAAAATGAAATCATCATCTCCATAGAGCTTTTCAACAGATGGAAGCATGTAGTGCTGTAAAATCTCTAGAAGCGTCTGACTTGGGCTATGGAAAAGAAGCACTGGACAGTTGCAGAGTGGTCCAGAGTCCTGTTTTCAGACGAAAGCAAGTTTTGTATTTCATTTGGAAGTCAAGGCGCTAGAGTCTGGAGGAAGGCTGGTGAGGAGCAAAATCCAAGTTGCTTGAAATCCAGTGTGAAGTTCCCACAGTCAGCAATGGTTTGGGGAGCCATGTCAGCTGCTGGTGTTGGTCCCCTGTGTTTCATCAAGTCCAGAGTCAATGGAGCTGTGTACCAAGCGATTTTAGAGCACTACATGCTTCCATCTGTTGAAAAGCTCTATGGAGATGATGATATCATTTTCCAGCATGATCTGGCACCTGCCCACAGTGCCAAACCCACCAGTAACTGGTGTATTGACCATGGCATTACTGTCCTCGATTGGCCTGCCAACTCCGATGACCTGAACCCCATAGAGAATGTGTGGGGTATTGTGAAGAAGAAGCTGAAAGACACCAGACCCAATAATGCAAATGAACTAAAGGCCGCTATTGAAGCATCCTGGGCATCCATACCACCTCAGCAATGCCACAGGCTGATTGCCTCCATGCCACGCCGCATTGATGCAGTAATCAGTGCAAAAGGATTCCCAATTAAGTACTGAGTGCATTAGTTGACATTTTCAAATGTTTGATTTTGTTTTGCTGTTATAAATCTTTTTTTTTTAACTTGGTCTGAGTAAATATTCTAATTTTTTGAGATGGGATTTTTGAGTTTTCTTAAGCTGTATGCCATAATCAGCAATATTAAAATAATAAAAGGCTTGTAATATTTCAGTTGATGTGTAATGAATCCAGAATGTGTGACATTTTAGTTTTTTTAATTGCATTACAGAAAATAAAGAACTTTATCATAATATTCTAATTTTCTGAGACAGTCCTGTATGTAAAAAGACACAAGGGAACATTTGGCTTTTAAGTAGTGCAATTCTCTGTACCTGTATATCTAAATACAGCCTGAAAAACTTTTAGATAAAACTGTTAACAAATTTGGTGAAAATAAATGACATGCTTTCAAGTAAGATGTTTAAAAATAAAATTCAATTTTTGTACAAATATTGGAATCTTTTCTTAAGCTAATTTTAAATATCATCTGTGATTAATCATGATCAATCCAAATTCCACAATGTGCTGAATCTGATTTAAAGAAATGACTGCATTTGTGGTTGGTTTTGTGTTATGTCGGCATGTGTTGCTCTGAAGTGTGATTTGAATTGCTTGAGGCAGACGTAGATAAACACTTTTTTCCTGGACATAGCGTACACGTTACATAAACATGTGTGCCATTTTTGCAATGAGCGAAAAGTCGTTCCGGTGCTTGCAGTTTGAGAACGCTACTTTTGAATCTCCCCGCTTCCCTTCTCACTGCATGTAGCTGATGTGTGGCCGAAACCTTACATCTTGCGCTTTATTTAACCAAACTGTCGTAACGTAAAGTTCTCAGTAACGGTAACGGCGTTGCAACGATGGCAACAGTAATTTATTAGATTACTCACCATGAACAAATTAACGCCGTTAGTAACGCCATTATACTCTACCGCAGTTATCACCAACACTGGTTGTCACTTGCCACGTGTACATGCACAACATTTATTCAATCCGATCATCATTCGGATTATAATGGTACTATGTACATGGACCCTGAAAAACTCACTCACTGCAGGTGCTGAGTAAGCAGTGACTTTCACTCTAAACAAACATGGATTAGTGAATTTCTGCTTGCCCAACATTATCACGGTATTTACATTTTTTTCTTCTGTTCACTACTTTTGTTTTATCTCTCTTTCTGAAATGGAGCTGTTCTGTGCTTTTTATGTTGTGATTATGTAGGAGTTGCAGCGTTTCTTCATGTTACAAGATTATGTGTCTGTGTTAGAGGCTAGCAGTTAGCACTTGGAGTAGGTGTATTGTCGTGAATAAAACAGCTCGTTAAGACGACAACTGGATCCCTTCTTTTGTTGTTACATCGACACATATCATACTTTTGTTTTTGCTCGTCTTGTCTTAAAGCAAAAAAACTCAACAGCATATAATGCTACTTCTGTACATGCAGAATGGGGGAGACAGCAGCAAGACAATCACTTATTTCTAAGACTATTAAATGTAGTCCCCGCTCCACCACCAAAGTATAGCTGACATCAAAGACATGCACAGTAAGGATAATTCTAACCCAAATTGCTAAACATGCTACTCTACACGCCGTAGGCCATAGGCCATAAGCCATAGGAGGATACAAAAAAAGCCATGCTAAGCGCTAAGCTAGAGTTCTTGAATGTAAACAGGATTGGGGGGATCGATACAAGTATGGACAGTAACTATACCAAATATAGAATCAGTAAATGGTTGATAGATTCATATTTTTTACTATAACTAAATCATTTTTGTTATTGGTTGCAAATGCAGAAATTAAGCTCCAAAAGTAGTTTTTGTTTTTGCTTAATTATTTTGCACTTTCAACTTTATTATTATTTTTCCATGCAATAAAAGGGAATAGGGAAATAATTCAAATATTATTTGATATTGTCGGATTACAGATGCGGTCAAACATTTTATCATTTAATGATCCTGAAAATGTTAAGTATCAGTTTCTACATTGGTATGGCCAATACTGCCCCGTAATCAATGCCCAAAATTGTAGTAGCGCCCAAAACTAATGCCAAGTATCCAAACAACAGGAGAATAAGTGCTAGTACATTTTAACAGAAGTGTGTGTATATTTAAATACATTAATAATAATTTTGAGAAAAGAATACAACTTGAACTGACTTAATAATGTACTGCATAGGGGAGGAGATCTTGCCTCAAGTGGAAGAGTTCAAGTACCTCGGAGTCTTGTGCACGAGTGAGGGAAGAGTGGATCATGAGATCGACAGGCGGATCGGTGCGGCATCTTCAGTAATGCGGACACTGTATCGATCCGTTGTGGTGAAGAAGGAGCTGAGCCGGAAGGCAAAGCTCTCAATTTACCGGTCGATCTACGTTCCCATCCTCACCTATGGTCATGAGCTTTGGGTTATGACCGAAAGGACAAGATCACGGGTACAAGTGGCCGAAATGAGTTTCTTCCGCCGGGTGGCGGGGCTCTCCCTTAGAGATAGGGTGGGAAGCTCTGTCATCCGGGGGGAGCTGCTCCTCCACATCGAGAGGAGCCAGATGAGGTGGTTCGGGCATTTGGTCAGGAACGCCCTAGGGAGGTGTTTCGGGCACGTACAACCGGTAGGAGGCCACGGGGAAGTCCCAGGACACATTGGGAAGACTATGTCTCCCGGCTGGCCTGGGAATGCCTCGGGATCCCCCGGGAGGAGCTGGACGAAGTGGCTGGGGAGAGGGAAGTCTGGGCTTATCAGCTTAGGCTTCTGCCCCCGCGACCCAACCTCGGATAAGCGGAAGAAGATGGATGGATGGATGGATGTTACAGCATATTTTAGAAGCCATTTAGAGCCTTTGCAACCTATTTTGAATTGTTTTTATTGTCATGGATATGCCAAATAATATAATTATGAAGCCTCTAATATGTATTGCAATATAGATTTTAGGCCACATCACCCATCCCCAGATCCAGTGTAACCTGATATGCATGTTCAAAATAAACTCAAACTCAGTTTGCATGTGTAATTAGGTTTGTTTTTTCCAGGTATTCCTCCGACATCCCAAAAACATGCATGTTAAGTTAATTACAGACTCTAAATTGTCCATCAGTGAGAATGTGAGTGTGAATGGCTGTGTGTTCATATACAGCATGTCCACAGTCAGCTGGGATTGTCTCCTAATGAAGACAAGTGGTATAGAAAATGGATGAATGGAGGGATGGCTTTTTTTAATCTTCAACGGAGACTTTTATTTGCAGGCTGTGCCTACAATGTTTTGGACTTGAGATTTGGGGGGATTGCTGTCATAAAACATCAGCTATAAAGTTCACGGTAAAGTCATTGAAACACAACTTTGCATCTTTGTAGTACTTAACTAGAGGGCGAGAGGCAGAGATGTCAAAGGCAGCTAATGAGAATTTTTTTTTTTGAAAATATAGACTCTCGGTAACCTCAAACTGCTCAACTAATCAAAGCATTTTCCTGCGAGACCTATATCTCACCCCAGATTACTCAGAAAATAACTTCCATATTGGAAAGCTGACCTGTTATGGCTGCAGAAGCAAATATATTTCACAGCCCAGTAAACATTATATCAATCCATTCAAGCATGTTAATGTGGCTTTTCATTTAAAGAAGAATGCTCGTCAATCATTCCTTGTCACTCTACCTGAAAAACTGCAATTTTCCAAAGCATCTGTTTACTCAGTCAAAGGAGAGAGTGAATGAAGGTGGGCAGGGGAACATGGAGGTTTGTCTGGTGCCAGTTCGGGCCGGTAGGATGATGGGTGCTTGTCCATCAAGGTGGGAGGCAGCAGCTGCACACGCGAGGGCTCTCTGTAAGGTTGGCGTCTCCTGACTGTGACAAGGCCCCCCAGGTAACCTGTGACTCCTAATAATAGTAATGTGCATCAGACTAAAGTCAATTAACTATGAAGTAAACATTTGTGCTACATTTAATAGTCCCTAAGAGCTTCTTATTTGATTGCCTCCCTATCACCTGTAATGAATAATTTACCTGTCAGGAATGAATGTGCTTGCTGGGAAAAGGACCGCCTTCAAATCAAGAATCAAATCAAAGGGAAGTATACTGAGCAGATTTTTTTTTGTCATCATTCAGAAGCAAGCAAAGACAAAATCATCCATCAAGTCAAAAACATGGCACTTTATAAAGGCAAGTCAGCAAAATTGTCAATGAAATAATTTTTCTCTTGCAAACTGATGAGTGATAACCAGGCCGAGCTGGTACTATTGCCCTGGCTGACGAGATGCATGTGGATAAAGTGCTAACCACAGCGCAGCATGAGTCCTTGATACAGCTTGTTTAGTCGAATATAAAAATAACGTTATTTAGTTTACAACTAATCTTCATTCAGAAACACACGACTCGCTTTATAATTACCGTATGTTCCTGACTATAGAACTACAACCACTATATTTTAGAAGAAAAAATACTGTTTCATCTAAATAATAAATAAATTGTGGTAGTCAGTGACAGTTTTATTTTTATATCAAGAAGAGTGAAATAATTATGGACTCAGGCTATGTCTACACTAAGCCGGATAACCCCTTAAAGGGGAACATTATCACAATTTCAGAATGGTTAAAACCATTAAAAATCAGTTCCCAGTGGCTTATTATATTTTTCAACGTTTTTTTCAACATTTTACCTATCACGCAATATCCCTTAAAAAAAGCTTCAAAGTGCCTGATTTTATCTATCGTTATAAACACCCGTCCATTTTCCTGTGACGTCACATAGTGAAGCCAACACAAACAAACATGGCGGAAAGAACAGCAAGCTATAGCGACATTAGCTCGGATTCAGACTCGGATTTCAGCGGCTTAAGCGATTCAACAGATTACGAATGTATTAAAACGGATGGTTGTAGTGTGGAGGCAGGTAGCGAAAACGAAATTGAAGAAGAAACTGAAGCTATTGAGCCATATCGGTTTGAACCGTATGCAAGCGAAACCGACGAAAACGACACGACAACCAGTGACACGGGAGAAAGCGAGGACGAATTCGGCGATCGCCTTCTAACCAACGATTGGTATGTGTTTGTTTGGCATTAAAGGAAACTAACAACTATGAACTAGGTTTACAGCATATGAAATACATTTGGCAACAACATGCACTCTGAGAGTGCAGACAGCCCAATTTTCATCAATTAATATATTCTGTAGACATACCCTCATCCGCGCTCTTTTCCTGAAAGCTGATCTGTCCAGTTTTGGAGTTGATGTCAGCAGGCCAGGGAAGCTAGGGTCGATAGCTCGCTCGTCTGTGGGAACAAACTGCCGCCATTGCTTGCCGTGCTACCGAGGCCCTTTGTCCCTGAATTGCTCACACACTCCGGCAGATTCAATGGGGGTCTGGCGGCAGATTTCTTTGACTTTATCGTTGGAAATGCATCTGCTTTGAGTGTCGCAGGATATCCACACATTCTTGCCATCTCTGTCGTAGCATAGCTTTCGTCGGTAAAGTGTGCAGAACAAACGTCCAATTTCTTGCCACTTTCGCATCTTTGGGCCACTGGTGCAACTTGAATCCGTCCCTGTTCGTGTTGTTACACCCTCCGACAACACACCGACGAGGCATGATGTCTCCAAGGTACGGAAAACAGTCGAAAAAACGGAAAATAACAGAGCTGATTTGACTCGGTGTTTGAGAAAATGGCGGATTGCTTCCCAATGTGACGTCACATCGCTCCGAGAGCGAATATTAGAAAGGCATTTAATTTGCCAAAATTCACCCATTTAGGGTTCGGAAATCGGTTAAAAAAATATATGGTCTTTTTTCTGCAACATCAAGGTATATATTGACGCTTACATAGGTCTGGTGAGAATGTTCCCCTTTAAACAAATAATGATTTAGCCGAAGCCTCGTTTCAGCCACACTAAATCAGGGTTTAAGGTCCCCCTCCTCGAACAAATTTTTACACGGGTAAGTGCGCCGTGTATTTCTTGAATCTCCGACTCTTATCTTTGTATGGACTCATTGATCGTTTACAAACTGAGTTCGGAGAGGAAGTGATACTAGAAAGACCGCGCCCCACAAAGGAAGTGACGTCAGAAAGATGGAGGCGAGTCATCCAGACATGCCCGTTTGGAAATCACACATCAATACTTTAAGAGAAGGAAACGAGCGATTGCAGCTATTTGGGATACAACACATCTCAGACGGCAACAAAGACAGTTGAGCGACGGTTTTGGATAAGGCCTGGAAGAATGGCAGCCTGGTGGGATATGTTTGTCAACGAGTGTGTTGTGCCAGCTGAGCGGCAAGAGAACTTTCGAATGTCCAGTTCAGCTGTGATTCTACTTAGTGAAAAACTTTGTTATGTTATTAGCCGCATCGGTCTATAAGCCACAGATATTTTGTGAAATAAGTTATTAACACTAAAAGATTTTGCAAATGTTTATTTACATACCTTGGCGTGAATCCCTTAGGGGTGATAAGACGGCTGGGCAGCGCCTGAAGAGCTGCAGCCTCCCATCGTAACCCCCACTCCCTCCCCTCTGTTGCAAGTCTCAAGATGTATGTTGTAATATGTATATGTGCTTTGCTGTGGAGGTTTTTTCCCCACTCCAGACTGGGCCCCCTTAGGAGCCTAGTCTATTTGTATTTTTTTACTCATCCTCCCCCAGCGTTTACCTTTTTCCCATCTTTTACGGGGCGCCTTGTGGCGACCCATCAGCGTTCCTGTTCTGTAACTCTGTACACTGTTTATTTGTCAAATCTTGAACGGGTTTGTGCTGAAAACAAAGTTTTGTTGTACTTGTGCAATGACAATAAAGACCTACCTAACTACCTACTTTAATTGTTTCCAAACGGTGCCTGTGACATGGCATTCAAACAAAACAGAAGTCATCATCATGGACCCATTAGCTGGGGAAGGTAGCTCTCCAATCAGCTAAACAGACTCAATAACTCCACGTGACGTTTTGGTGAATTTACTTAGGAATTTGTAAAACTGAAACAATACAAAAAGAATGCCATTGTACGTTAATAATACTAACACAGACGCTTGTAAATGTGTTAGCATACTAGCCAATGCTAACGCTAGCTTGATTACATTAAGATACACGTACAAGTATGCATGAAAAAACTACAATCATCAAACATGTGACGGTATAGTACCTGTAAGTACGAATCTTTTTAGTTATATTGTAAAACTTACAAACATTGTTTGAAATGATGAATGAAGAAACCACGAGTAGAAACACGATGGACGACAAGAAGACGGAATGACATTCTGACAATAAAATTGCATTTGTGTACAAATATTGTTTTTTTCTTAATTAATCATGATTAATTCAAATTCCAAAATGTGATTAATCTGATTTTTTTTTAATTATCATTTGACAGCCCTACTTTTCGCATTTCATTATGTCTCCCACATAGGTATGAGCCGATCGGCCACCGATCAGTATCGGCCGGTTTTCAAAGAAAAGTATGTGGTTTCGTTTGGCTGACACTGTTTATTTTTGTTTTTATTTTCTGACAAGCAGCTTATTATGTTTCTCCATACACGATGCAGACTGTAATCACCTCCAATATGGCATATATACTGCAGTTCATAGTACTCTTACCACTGCAAGACAATGCTAAACATGTTACACACCAAGAGCAAGCCAGGAGCAGGCATGCTAATAGCTAAGCTAACCGCTAAGCGAGATTTAAACAACACCAAGAAATAAGTGCTTAGTACATATTAGGACGTAGCTGGAACCACGTCGCAGAATAAAGTAAGCGGTTATTAACAGGAAATTAACAAGTAGATTAATAAGAGTGTAACGTAAGAGGAGGGGGGGGGGGGGGGGGGGTTCCATCCGTAAATTGGTGTCGACACCATATGTCGATACGAAAGTGATTAGGTCTCTATTTGTATTTTCTCAAAATAATTTGTATTTGTTGGGGGTTTTTTTATGTTTACAAACTCAGGGAATAATTCCCAGGACACAGGAGGACTTTGAGGGTAAAAACCAAATAATTAAAATGGGTAGTAGTTTTTGCTTTTGTTTAGTTATTGTTAATGATTGTCTTTGTTTTGCTCAAACAATTGTATAAAGTTAATGTAGAACTAGTTCAAAAATTGTGTTGCTGTTGTAGTTAATAGCCCTCAACATAAAGATATGGAAAAGTATACAGTTAATTCATGTGATTGATATCGGCAGATCTCACTCATGGATGATCGGAATTGGCAGATTAAAACCCTGATTGGGACATCCCAACTCCCAACTCTAAGGTGGGCTCTTCTGCTTTCAGTGCACCAGAAAACAGTAGTTCAGTATCATGAAGTTCAGTGATATTAAACAAATGCCCACAGTTGGCCACATTTGTGGAGCATCATTAAAACCTCTAAAGGCGTAGTGACCACATGCGTGGACAGCACCTTTTAGCTCTTATTTCCAAAATTGTGTACACTACGGAATTGGGATCTTATGGCCGCATGTGTGGACACTTATACCGCCATCTGGTGGGGAGCACTGAGTGCCACGCTCGGAAATCATTTGGTGATATAACCCCCAATTCCAACCCTTGATGCTGAGTGCCAACCAGGCATTTTTTGTAGTCTTTGGTATGACTCAGCCGGGGTTTGAACTCACCACCTCCCAGTCTCAGGGCGGACACTCTAACCACAGGGCCACTGAGCTGGTACTCCGTGATTGTGCAGAAGTATGTTATTCAAGACAGAGTGTGAAGTTTGCACTTTAGTGATCTCAGTGTTGGAGATGATTTGCATGCAATGTACAATGCTACATTTTTGTTAACAAAACAACTATTGCTTTATAAACATTTACAGGTAACACATGTGATCGGTATCGGACGATTTTACTCGTAAATTATCATTATCCGAATCGGCGGCATGAAACCTTGATCTGAACATCCCTAAAACATAAACAACAGGATGTGTAAAAGAAAAAAACAACAACATTTAGAGGTTTTCAAGAATAGGTGAAACTTTTGTGAAAGTGTACTGTGGAAAGCAGTTTTTTATCTATATTCAAGGATTGATATTCATATACTGATTGAAAATAGCCCGCTGAGAACTTTATTACTCTCACATTATCATGAATGTAATCATTCAATAACTGTAGCCACTTCACATCCATTGTAGCTGGTCACCCTGGTGGAGGGTCCCCAGATGCGGCCCCATCCCAAAGTTTCTACTTTTTCATCATCTTGAGCTTTTGGAGTTTTTCCTTGCCCCGATAGGTTCAGATATGGGGGTATCATTGTGGTTTGTGAATCCCTTTGAGGCAGTTTGTAATTAAGGACTGTACAAATAAACGTTGGTCGATTGATTAATTGATTGATTGATTAATTGATCGATAGGGGCATTAAAAGTAAATTTTTGACCCAGCCTCTTAAAACCCAGTCTTTTGGCTATGGAGACCAGCTGCTAGGTCTCTGCCACACCAGAGTCCGTTTGGAGAGACTGGAGGAGATGCGAATGAAGAGACAGGGCTGCGGAGCACCGGGACGAACAAGCTTCACAGTGTCTCGGGTGAATGAGCAGTTATCGGACACCTCGGTCTCCTTGGACGCATCCTCGCTCATGGACACTGGCCGAGAGCTGGTGGGCGGCCGAGGGTGAAGTTGGCTCTCTTGGTTGCTTTGTTGGGTCTGCTCCTGTCTTTGGCCATGCTCCCCCTACCCTAGCAGACGATGACGTGGAACACCGCAGAGGCCACCACAGTGTATATGTTGGTTTTTTTGTTTGTTTTTTATTGTTTTACTTTTGTGGCTGTGTGTAGAAGTGGCTGGTTGCATCAGCTCTGCTCTTTTAATGTCTTTAATGTGCTTTGTGTTCTTTGATGTTTCCTTATTACACACGTTTATGTGTGCCATGGCTATGAGGGTTTTTTTCTTCCCTGGCCTCAGTCTGGACACCCTCTCCAGGGGCCCAGGCTTATCAATCAATGTCAATCAATGTTTATTTATATAGCCCTAAATCACAAATGTCTCAAAGGGCTGCACAAGCCACAACGACATCCTCGGTACAAAGCCCACATACGGGCAAGGAAAAACTCACCCCAGTGGGACGTCGATGTGAATGACTATGAGAAACCTTGGAGAGGACCGCATATGTGGGTAACCCCCCCCCCCCCCCCCCCCCCCCTCTAGGGGAGACCGAAAGCAATGGATGTCGAGTGGGTCTGACATAATATTGTGAGAGTCCAGTCCATAGTGGATCCAACATAATAGTAAGAGTCCAGTCCATAGTGGGGCCAGCAGGACACCATCCTGAGCGGAGACGGGTCAGCAGCGCAGAGATGTTCCCAGCCGATGCACAGGCGAGCGGTCTACCCCGGGTCCCGACTCTGGACAGCCAGCACTTCATCCATGGCCGCCGGACCTGTGCCCCCCCCCTCCACAAGGAAAAGGGGAGCAGAGGAGAAAAGAAAACTGGTCTAACAGGGGGGCTATTTAAAGGCTAGAGTATACAAATGAGTTTTAAGATGGGACTTAAATGCTTCTACTGAGGCTTAGACTGAATTTTTTTTTTCTCACCCCCCCAGCGTTTACCTGTTTCTCACCTTTTTTGTAAGGGGCGCCGGAAGTTGGCAGACCTGTCAGCGATCCTGTTCTGTCTCCCTGTAATGTTTGTCTGCTCTTGAATGGGATTGTGCTGAAAATCTTAACTTTCCCTCGGGGATTAATAAAGTATTTCTGATTCTGATTCTGATAATCAGAATCATGAATTGTTTGAAACCGGAATCTAAACGAGGAACCGGAATCATTATAATTGAAAAGTGCCCAACTGTGGATAAAGGTAATGAAGGTTTATCTCCATTTTTTTTAATTACAAATTAATGTAAGTATTAAATGTGTTTGCTAGCTCTGGTTGACTTAATTGACTTGATTGTTGATTCAGGCATGAGTTCTGATTTAAACTTCTTACTCGACATACAACATGTCTTAGGAACGCAACCTGTTCGTAACCCGAGGACCATCTGTGAGTATGACTCTTCGATTTTTTTTTTTTTTTGCACAGTCCGACCTAGGAGAGAAGCAACAAGGAGAACTATAATAAAAAATGTGACAAGAAATGAAAGATCAGGTGATGGCGACAGCAATGCAATCTCTTGAAATCCCTCATCATGACTATAACAAGTCCGGGGCTGCTATTGAATGCGTCTGTCACGTCTGTCTGGCTCCCCTGTATTGGCAGGAGGATCATGTCTGTGCATAACTCCATCTCACCATCTGTTCCTGGCCAGACTGCTAACATCTATTCTCACAACATCCTGGTCACTTCTCTTAGTCTGATCTTGGGTGCCTGCATTTATATACGAACCCCTTTTACCCTTTGTCACCCTGCCAACCAAACAACAGTGGGCCACTTAACAAGCTGCACTTGAAAAGTAATTCCTGTAACCTGTTCAATAGGATTATCAAAGCTCAGTTGGTGTCTTTGAAAGTGACACATGCAGCTTCTCCTATCCTCCATCCGGGCTTAATAAGAAGTCACAAATAGCTTCATCATGAGAACTTTTCTTTCTAAACACAGCAAACATCTGTCTCATTAATTGTTTATTCCTCTATTCTACAAATTAGAAATGGGTAATTAAATAAAATGCATTTTATGATTAAATGTATGCTAAATATCAGTGACGTGCAGTCACTAGAGGCAGGTGAGGTGGGGCCTCACCTGCCATCATGGAAAGAAAAAAAATGTAAAAAGAAAAAAATATATATTAAATTGTTAAATGTATCCAGTGATTATACTATACAGTTATTTTCCATTTAACTTCACCAGTTTTAGATTATTTTTATTCAAAATTGCTGAATTTTTCACATTTGCCGTTCAAATACTGAGAAGAGACGGTGCGGTGAACAGCAGCCAGTCGAGGCACGTCACTCAGTGCCTCAACATGGACGGACTCGGCTAACTGCTGACCTGCTGTGCAGTGAGACCGTATTGCTATATGAATTATATTATACATTTCCATCGTTTAGTTAGCTGAGGTATATAATGTACAGTGTATTTTGTCAACAACTGTATGTGTGTAACGTATTTCTTGTGCTGAGCGATCATAAAACGGCTGCAAAAGACGCACTGGCTGAGGCTCGCCTCCTGCACTCCCGCCGTAGAATGCACGGCAACCCCTGACGGGAGTGTTATATCAACTAAAGCCCACACTTAAACTTTCCACGTGCAAGGTTGAATCTATTTAAAAAAGTTATTTCATAAGAAGCCAAAAAGTGCAAAAACAATAATGTTCGTGTTGGAGGAGTTGTGAATGACTGCAGGGCCACAACATTAGGTACGCCTGCAGACTGCAGGTGTACCTAATTCACAACTCCTCCAACACGAACATTATTGTTTTTGCACTTTTTGGCTTCTTATTAAATAACTTTTGTAACCTATTTTTATGGGCTTTCCTCTTTGTGATGTTAAGTTCCTGTTATGCGCTGTTATACAGTATATGCCTTGAGCTCTTATTTTGAAGGCGCTAAGACCGGAATTTTGACACGTTGGAGTGGAGCGGAAGTTTTTGAAAGAAGGTAAATAAAGTGGTCCTCGTGTAAACTGGAGCCTCCGTGTTTGTTATTTTGTAGTTTCATACAGTATAGGCGACATTTATAAACCCTCGGTTACACTTTTTTAAATAGATTCAATCTTGTACGTGGAAAGTTGAAGTGAGGGCTTTAGTCAGTGACGTGCGGTGAGGTTCATGACTGGTGAGGCACTGACTTCATCACAGTCAGATTTACAAACATGAACCCTAAAGAGTATCTTATTCACCATTTCATTGGCAGCAGTTAACGGGTTATGTTTAAAAGCTCATACCAGCATTCTTCCCTGCTTGGCACTCAGCATCAAGGGTTGGAATTGGGGGTTAAATCACCAACAATTATTCCCGGGCACGGCGCCGCTGCTGCCCACTGCTCCCCTCACATCCCAGGGGGTGATCAAGGGGATGGGTCAAATGCAGAGGACATATTTCACCACACCTAGTGTGTGTGACAATCATTGGTACGTTAACTCATTGGCGTTGTTAGGCCTATTTTAGGGGGGCTCAAGCCCCCCTAAAATATTCTTAAGCCCCCCTAAATAATTTGGTGTTTTTTTGTTTTTTTTTACACATACATGCCGACATATTCATTATAAAGTGGCCCAAATATGAGTTTTAATAAATAATCATTAAACCTGTTATTATTCACTCAGTTTCCCCTCACTTCGTAGCGTAAGGTAGAGCCCCTTTAGTGCGTCGGTATCCAATCCATTCCACTTGTTCATATAGAAAATGCCCACATCACTCAAATTCCAGCCCGCATTTTCTCTGCGACCTTGCTTGCAGTCCTGCAGGTGTACGAAGCACATTATCTTCCTTTACAATGAGTGAAGCTGCACAAAAGCTTGTGTGTACAATTGTAAATCATTTATTTTTTAAGTTTTGTGTTTCTTGTAGAATCTATATAAAGTAATATACATAAGCCTATTGTTAAAATAATGAAAAAAACATCATTAAATATATTTGTTTTATTGTATTGTTACATTAATAGCTGTTTTGTTATTATAGGATGGCTTGTTAAACATTTAATAGGATTTTCAGAGGGAGGAAAAACCAAGACATTTAATATAAAATGTAAAATGAATAAATACATAAAAAGAAAAAGAAAATATATGGTTAAAAGCCATCGTCCCGGGGAGCATTTCTTTTCGTCCCGTGCATTTTTTTTAAATAATTATAATAACAATGAATAATTTCTCAGTCTTTGTTAGCCGTTTGTGAAGTTTTGTGCTCGTGCGTAACATTCGCTCGCATCCTGTGCATCTCCTGGGGGAAAAGCCCCCCCTGTCCTTAAAAGCTAGTGACGCCCCTGCTTTAACTTAACTTTAACTTTACACATACAAACTGTAGCACACAAAAAAGCACATTTAATAAAAAAAAACGTTATTATGGTCTTACCTTTACTTATAAGTGCGGGTACAGTGGTGTTCGGTGTGGAGGAGTTGTGAATGAATGAAATATGAAATCCGTGCTGCAGTCTGCAGGTGTACCTAATGTAGTGTCCTTGCAGTCGTTCACGGCTCCTCCGGCGCGAGCAATGTTGTTTTTGCACTTTTTGGCTTCTTGTTAAGTGACTTTTTTTGGGTGGATTCAGTCTTGCACGTGGAGGGTTTGGGTGTGGGCTTTGGTTGGTGTGGCGTTCCCGTCCGTGGGTGCAGTCTGCGGCGAACGTGTCTTAAGCACCAGGAGGTGCTTAAGACACCCGTTAACTGCTGCCAATCAAATGGTGAATAAGATACACTTTAGGGTTCCTATGTTTGTAAATCTGACTGTGATGAAGTCAGTGCCTCACCAGCCATCAACCTCACCGCACGTCACTGCTAAATATGTAAATATTATCTTGCCTATATGATCCCTGGTTAAAAAGAGGAGAGTTGTTTGATTTTTCCAGACAAAAAGCAGATAACATACCTGCCACCAAACTACAGACATTTTAAATGGCAACTTTGTGGCTTTAAGAAACACTAAAATAAATCAAGAAAATAAATTGTGGTAGTCAGTAACAGTTTAATTTTTAGATCAAGAAGAGTGAAATAATTATGGACTCAGGCTATGTCTACACTAAGCCGGATAACCCCTTAAATCATGGGTGTCAAACTCTGGCCCGCGGGCCAAAATTGGCCTGCTGTGTAATTCCACTTGGCCCTTGAGGCAATATCAAATTAACACTAGAGCTGGCCAGCCGATTATATACAGCGGCGGTGAATCCACACCAAACAAGAATGACAAGCACATTTCGGGAGAACATCCGCACCATAAGACAACATAAACACAACAAAACAAATACCCAGAATCCTATGCAGCCCTAACTTTTCCGGGCTGCAATATACACCCCCGCTACCACCAAACCCTGCCCCCCCAATTCCGCCCACCTCAACCGACGCTCGGAGGGGGGTGGGGGGAGGGGGGGTTTGGTGGTAGCGGGGGTGTATATTGCAGTCCGGAAGAGTTAGGGCTGCATGGGATTATGGGTATTTGTTTTGTTGTGTTTATGTTGTCTTACGGTGCGGATGTTCTCCCAAAATGTGTTTGTCATTCTTGTTTGGTGTGTATTCACAGTGTGGCGCATATTTGTAACAGTGTTAAAGTTATTTATACGGGCACCCTCAGTGTAACCTGTATCGCTGTTGGTCAAGTATGCATTGCATTAACGTGAGTGTGCGTACAGAAGCCGCACATATCTTGTGACTGGGCCGGCACGTTGTTAGAATGGATGAGAAGCAGACGTGACGACAGCTCGTAGAGGACGTTAAACGCAGTGCCTTTAAGGCACGCCCCCAAGACTGTGGTCCGGGTGGACTACGAGATATAATGACTGATGAAAAACTTCGTTCGATAATGAAGGTTGCCTCAGCTCAAAGCCTGAGCTCCAACATTAATGAACTAGCATTCAAGAAAAGATCCCAGGTATCTGGCTTGGGCACATCAGATTAGATCAGTGTGTTGCAAACTGAGCAGTTTAAAGTCCTGAATGGTTGGTTTATTCATTGTTATTTTATTTTCTAATTAATTAACCTGTGGAAAAAGTTAATGTTGATATTTACCTCAGAAGGCTGCAAATAGAAAAGAGGCATTACATTTTTATTTAAATTGTATTTGATATGCCATTGATATTTTTTAATTATTATTATTATTATTTGAAACTCGATTTTGCATGTCACTATAAAGTTATATAAGCCTTGCTTGTTCAATATTCAATGCAAAACTTGTTTGGGTCACTTTTAAAAGATTAATTTGTTCAACCTTGGCCTGCGGCTTTGTTCAGTTTTAAATTTTGGCACACTCTGTATTTGAGTTTGACACCCCTGCCTTAAACAAATAATTATTTAGCCTAAGCCTCGTTTTAGCCACACTAAATCAGGGTTTAAGTCCCCTTCCACGAACAATTTTTTACACGGGTAAGTGCCTCTCTTATTTCTTAAATCTCCGGCTCTTACCTTTGTATGGACTCATTGATCGTTTACAAACTGAGTTCGGAGAGGAAGTGACTCTAGAAAGACCGCGCCCCACACAGGAAGTGACGTCAGAAAGATGGAGGCGAGTCATCCAGACATGCCCGTGTGGAAATCACACATTAATACCTTAAGAGAAGGAAACGGGCGATTGCAGCTATTTGGGATACAACACCATCTCAGATGGCAACATAGACGGTTGAGCGACGGTTTTGGATAAGTCCTGGAAGAACGGCAGCCTGGTGGGATATGTTTGTCAACGAGTGTGTTGTGCCAGCTGAGCGGCAAGAGAACTTTCGAATGTCCAGTTCAGCTGTGATTCTACTTAGTGAAAAACTTTGTCCATTTGTCGAAAGCGAGACAAAGACAGACTACGAAAAACAGCGAATGCATTTGGACTGGCAAAGCAGACTATCATTTATTGTCCGCAATGTTTGTCGAGCGATTACTCAACGTCTAGTTGTGTACTCCATAACTATTGTATTGAAGTGGTTGCGGCCGCCAAGTACAACAGCCAATTTCATTCTATAAGCACAGTGTCCTGCTGTTGGTTGTTTTAAAATGTTTTTTATCACATTGTTTACTTTCACACATCCATTAAAGATATGATCCATGTATGATGGCTCAGGTGTGATTCACTACAATAGTCTAACAGCTGCTGATGGTGAGGCAAGCAAGGTTTACTGTTAAAAGAAATGTGGCAATAGACGAGGGGCGAGGGGATCTTAAACGGTGGCATTGTGGGGTGTGTGGACAAGGATAAGGTTAGGTGGGATATAGCCTGGATAACCTAAGACCTAAGACATGGACCAAACGAGTGTCAAACTACTCTTAATCAATCTTGCTCCAACTTTCTCTGATTGCTGTTGTCAGCACAGCCTTGCAGTTTGGATACTTTTCAGGGACAGTTTTCTTTGATTTCCACCACAGATTTTCAATTACATTGAGATCCAAATTATTTGCAGGCCATGCCATTGACCAGGGGCGTCACTAGCTTTTAAGGACAGCGGGGGCTTAGCCCCCAGGAGATGCACAGGATGCGAGCGAACGTTACGCACGAGCACAACACTTCACAAACGGCTAACAAAGACTTAGAAATTATTCATTGTTATTATTATTATTTTTTTTTAAATGCACGGGACGAATTGAAATGCTCCCCGGGACGATGGCTTTTAACAATTTTTTTTCTTTTTCTTTTTATGTATTTATTCATTTTACATTATATATTAAATGTCTTGGTTTTTCCTCCCTCTGAAAATCCTATGAAATGTTTAACAAGCCATCCTATAATAATACAACAGCTATTAATGTAACAATACAATAAAACAAATATATTTAATTATGTTTTTTTCATTATTTTAACAATAGGCTAATGTATATTACTTTATATAGATTCTACAAGAAACACAAAACTTAAAAAATAAATTATTTACAATTGCACACACAAGGTTTTGTGCAGCTTCACTCATTGTAAAGGAAGATAATGTGCTTCGTACACCTGCAGGACCGCAAGCAAGGTCGCAGAGAAAATGCGGACTGGAATTTGAGTGATGTGGGCATTTTCTATATGAACAAGTGGAATGGATTGGATACCGACGCACTAAAGGGGCTTTACCTTACGCTACGATGTGAGGGGAAATAATAACAGGTTTAATGATTATTTATTTAAACTCATATTTGGGCCACTTTATAATGAATATGTCGGCATGTATGTGTAAAAAAAAAACAAAAAAACACCAAATTATTTAAGGGGGCTTAAGAATATTTTAGGGGGGCTTGAGCCCCCCTAAAATAGGCCTAACAACGCCAATGCCATTAACCTTATGTATCTATCTTCAAGGAGTTTTGCAGTTTTTGCTCTATGCAAATTGCATTATTGTCTTGAAAAATTATGTCCTCATCCCCAAACTTCCTTTCAATTGATGGAATGTATAATGACAGCCATCTCCCCAGCGCAATTAGCTGACATGCAGCCGCATATCATCAATGATTGTTGAAATTTGCATGTTTTTTTCAGGCCATCGTCTTCATAAATCTCATTGGAACGGCACCAAACAAAAGTGTCAGCATTATCACCTTACCCAATGCAGAGTCTCAATTCATCACTGAATATGACTTTTATCCAGTCATCCATAGTCCATTTGCCATTGAAAATGACTATAGTATTGTGTCTTGTCTGCTATCTACTTTGTTTCTACAAAATTAAACAACTGAAGGAACATCCTCTAAATCTGGCAATTTCACTTTTTTTTCCGGGGGTTGTATGATGAGTGAGCTACTGTGTCTCTGAAGTCCTCTGTCAATGACACGGTCATATTCAGCAGAATAATGCTGACACAGGAGTTTGGCAGACACACACACACTTACACAGCATTTCACAATTGAGTATCTACTTTGTATTAAGTAGAGCATGCAAAGAGCACTCTGCATTAATGTAGCCTACAAATTGGAACGAAATAATAACTACATAATTACTATCCCCTTGTTTACCACGTTGTCGTTGAGTTGTAAACATTATGCCAAAGACATGGTCTAAACCAACTACCAAGGCCGAGAGTTTTTCTCAGCAGTCATTGTGACAATGAGGAGGTACTGTAAATTAAAATCATAAGTAATGTATTATTGTTCCATACATTATTTTCCTTTCAGATGTATATTAACATTTCGCATTTGCCTGTTTGTATCAGACTCATATTAGTTATACTACAGCAAGCCACCAGTGCTATTTGAAGGTTCATATTTGTGAGTCTGCCATGCTCTCTATTACTGTCGAACGCAGTGTTGTAGTTTGTGGAGAACACAGGCATGGGAAAGGTCATTTGCTGGCGTGCAACAACTGCACTTACTCAGCGTTCCTCAATTATGTGAACGTAAAAGATTGAGGCCATGTCCACAGGTACAATGATATTTTCAAAAATGAAAATATTCCCTGCACTGGTGTTAAAACATTTTCGAGGGCTGTCTTTGACGAGAGATAGTCGAATCTGATTCAATAGATTCTGCCCATCGTCGTCGATCTAGGTAAATAAACAGACTGGTCATTCACTAGGTGTCGTTAACATCACATGGATGTGCATTAGCACAGGGGTTTTCAAACTAAAGCGGCCTGCCGACATCAAATCAAATCAAATCAACTTTATTTATAGAGCACATTTAAAATTTACCACAGGGGTAGCCAAAGTGCTGTACAATGAGCAGGTTAAAAGATAAAACGAGTACCGAGCAAACACAACACAACACAAACAGAACACGATAAAAAATAAATAATTAAAATAGAATTAATAAAAACATAAAAACATAAAAACAGGATCACAGCAGGTGTATTATGGGGCGCCATTGCAGGATGGATATCACTCAGTGTTAAAAGCCATGGAATAAAAGTATGTTTTTAAGAGAGATTTAAAAACAGGAAGAGAGGAGGCTTGTCTAACACTCAGGGGTAGGTCGTTCCAGAGCTTGGGAGCAGCAACGGCGAAAGCTCTGTCACCTCTAAGCTTCAGCCTTGTGTCAGGGACCGTCAACAGCAGCTGATCGGCTGATCTTAAGGATCGGGTGGGGCAGTAAGGCTGAAGGAGGTCGGAGAGATAGGTTGGCGCGAGGTTGTTTAGACATTTAAAAACAAATAAAAGGAGTTTAAAATGTATTCGGTAACGCACAGGGAGCCAGTGAAGGGACGCTAAAATAGGGGTGATGTGCTCACGTCTGCGGGTCTGTGTTAGCAGACGAGCAGCAGAGTTCTGCACGAGCTGCAGGCGGGCGAGGGAGGCCTGGCTAATGCCAACATACAGGGCATTACAATAATCAAGACGAGTCGAGATAAAAGCGTGGATTAATTTCTCAAGATCATGTCTTGATAGAAGCGGTTTCACTTTCGCTATTTGGCGTAATTGATAAAAGCTTTTTTGAACGACGCTGCTGATTTTTTTTTCGAATTTAAAATCTGAGTCAAACTTTACCCCCAGGTTTGTGACAGAGTCGCTGAGATACGGGGTCAGAGTGCCGAGGTCAACGTTGGGGGAGGGAGAGCGACTTGGACCGAACAACATTACATCTTTAATTTAGCCCGTGAGAGGGCACAAGTTCAAAAGGCACTTAATTCGGGGGTGGTGTTTTCATAATACCTGCTATTTCTGTTGTGATGCCATTGTGAGTAACTCAAGTTAGTGACCATTCATTACAGAAATCCAGCACAGCTATTAATTATATCTCACAATCCAAACAACCTTCTCTAGTCATGGTGCAGGGGAAAAAAATGCAACCAGCAAAAAAATCAACATGGGAACAGATGACTTTGTGGATAATATAAAAAAACGTCCTATCACCTTAAAAAAGTAAAATAAAATTACATTAATTTAAATCTATTACAAGGGATGATGGGGAAAATGCAAAACACTCTCAACACTTATCAATGTTTGGCACATTTTAGCTGCTTGATATTTTTAAATGATTTAGGAAGGTTGTCACGCAAGTAAACAAGGTAGGAGTTGAATGTTCACATAGTCTTTATAACCAATTATATATATATATATATATATATATATATATATATATATATATATATATATATATATATATATATATATATATATAAACCTGCGAAACAGGCTTGTAGGGATGATATGATATAGCCTCTGTGTTTTTCCTTGACCTAACGTATATTCCGCTCTACTCCGGTATTGAGCACTGTATAATGGATAAACCACAGAAACCTTGAATATATATATATATATATATATATATATGTATATATACATATGTATATATACCGTATTTTTCGGACTATAAGTCGCAGTTTTTTTCATAGTTTGGCCGGGGGTGAGACTTATACTCAGGAGCGACTTATGTGTGAAATTATTAACACATTACCGTAAAATATCAAATAATATTATTTAGCTCATTCACGTAAGAGACTAGACGTATAAGATTTCATGGGATTTAACGATTAGGAGTGACAGATAGTTTGGTAAACGTATAGCACGTTCTATATGTTATAGTTATTTGAATGACTCTTACCATAATATGTTACGTTAACATACCAGGCACGTTCTCAGTTGGTTATTTATGCGTCATATAACGTACACTTATTCAGCCTGTTGTTCACTATTCTTTATTTATTTTAAATTGCCTTTCAAATGTCTATTCTTGATGTTGGGTTTTATCAAATAAATTTCCCCCAAAAATGCGACTTATACTCCAGTGCGACTTATATATGCTTTTTTCCTTCTTTATTATGCATTTTCGGCAGGTGCGACTTATACTCCGGTGCGACTTATACTCCGAAAAATAGGGTATATATATATATATATATACATATATATCGGCCCCCAGCCAAATCTTTTAAGCCCAATGCGGCCCCCCAGTCAAAAGTTTGGACATCCCTGATCTAGCACTTATTTACGTGACTATCCCAAAGTTAATTAAAAGTATGTATTAACTAGGCTTGGGCGATATGACCTAAAAATAAATTATTTTACGATTATTTCTGTTTTTTTCCCCTACTTTTTAAAGAAACCATTAATATAAATGAAAGAGATAATTGAAAACAAGTATATCTTTTATTGACTAGTTTGAAATGACACTACATACACTGCATCTTACTCTAAGCAAATGTTATTATTTTTAGACTATGTATACATTTTTACTTTTTTGGAATCATTTTTAAAGAAATAAATTAAGATAAAATACATTTGCTGGGGGGAGCCCAGGCAAGGATGATTTTGACATCTGGGAAAAATAACGCTGATTAACTTAAAAGATGAAAGAACAAAGTTAACCGTGTGTGGGTAAATAGCACAAAGACAGACAATGTAGGGATTTATTTACAGTCATCCATGTCCATTTGTTTGGACCAAATAGGTCCTAAATTAAGTCTAATTTGTGTCTAATACATATTACAGTACAGTATTTGTCTTGTTTTCTATTATTACTTTGTGGTGATCAAAAAAAATAGTCAACAAGCAAGACTTTTGTTTCAACAACAGGTCAACAATAACTTCCTGGCCATGGAGATGAGGCCATTGATTACTTTCATGTTAAGCTGAGCCCTTTAACGTGGGCAATTTTAAAAAGCTACAGCAGGACCAATGTGGCTATTTTCATTGCAAAGTGTCAAGTTTTTGCAGAACACACGTCCATGGTTTCAGCACGTGGAAGTACAGTTCTTTTTTTTCTTTTTAACATGTCCTGTCTAGCTTCTGAGGCAGTTCATATAGTTGGTGTAGATGCCAATACCTCCTGTGCAGAATTGATATAAAAAAGAGCAGTGTGGGATACTATATTGTTGCCTTATTTTTATTTGACTTTTTTAAATGGATGTGTTTAATGTTTGGCCAGCTGGACCGGCGCAGCAGGGGATCGGAAGAAGACAATAAAGAAGAGAGAGAGGGAAATTGCGGGGACAACAACAAAAAAAGAGAACAACACCAGCAAATATGATATGTACAAATATGATACAAACAATTATAGCAAAGATCCAGCTACTGAAGTAGATAGTAATAACACAGAAATGACAATGAACATTATTGCACTACATAGGAATAAAAATAACAATACAAATAACACTATTGATACTAAATAATAAAAAAATAATTACCTATATTATCCAAATTACTATTGCTTCAAATGCTACAATACATACATTTTGTGAACAATTGAATGACCAAAAAATGCAGATAAATGCGGGGGGAAGAAAGAGGAGCGGACTATATTAACCTTAAAGGCCTACTGAAACCCACTACTACCGACCACGCAGTCTGATAGTTTATACATCAATGATGAAATCTTAACATTGCAACACATGCCAATACGGCTGGGTTAGCTTACTAAAGTGCAATTTTAAATTTTGCGCGAAATATCCTGCTGAAAAACGTCTCGGTATGATGACGCCTGCGCGCGGCGTCACGGATTGTAGAGGACATTTTGGGACAGCATGGTGGCCAGCTATTAAGTCGTCTGTTTTCATCGCAAAATTCCACAGTATTCTGGACATCTGTGTTGGTGAATCTTTAGCAATTTGTTCAATGAACAATGGAGACAGCAAAGAAGAAAGCTGTAGGTGGGAAGCGGTGTATTGCGGCAGGTGTTGTGCCGGATAACGCACCCCCGCCGTAGAATGCACCCCCTGACTGTTGTACCGGATAACACAGCCGGTGTTTCATTGTTTACATTCCCGGAAGATGACAGTCAAGCTTTACCATTGGCCTGTGGAGAACTGGGACAACAGAGACTCTTACCAGGAGGACTTTGAGTTGGATGCGCAGACGCGGTACCGTGAGCACGCATGCAGCTGCGGCTTCCAAACATTTGATCGCTTGCCCGTACGTGCGTGCCACTATGTGCATGTCACGTACGTAACTTTGGGGACTTTGGGGAAATATATGTGCTTTATTAACTTTGGGGAGGTGAACTGCACTTTGGGCTGTGGGATTGAGTGTGTTGTGCAGGTGTTTGAGTTGTATTGGCGGGTTATATGGACGGGAGGGGGGAGGTGTTTGTTATACGGGATTAACTTGTGGCATATTAAATATAAGCCTGGTTGTGTTGTGGCTTATATGTCTTTTGTTTATTTACTGTTTTAGTCATTCCCAGCTGAATATCAGGTCTCATCTGAATCGCTCCCACTGCCCTCTAGTCCTTCACTCTCACTTTCCTCATCCACAAATCTTTCATCCTCGCTCAAATTAATGGGGAAATCGTAGCTTTCTCGGTCCGAATCGCTCTCGCTGCTGGTGGCCATGATTGTAAACAATGTGCAGATGTGAGAAGCTCCACAACCTGTGATGTCACGCGCATATCGTCTGCTACTTCCGGTACAGGCAAGGCTTTTTTATCAGCGACCAAAAGTTGTGAACTTTATCATCGATGTTCTCTACTAAATCCTTTCAGCAAAAATATGGCAATGTTGCAAAATGATCAAGTATGACACATAGAATGGACCTGCTATCCCCGTTTGAATAAGAAAATCGCATTTCAGTAGGCCTTTAAAGATTGTTATTGTAAAAATAGGTTAAGCTTTAGCAGTGTGCTGTGTTTTACCCAGTTTCCCCTGGGGGGGACAGCTTTAATATAAATTTGATGAAATGTGATTATATGCCTCAGTGAATGTATGTAAATGTGCATGTGTATGTACAGTACGTGTATATGTATGTTTGTACAGTGAACGTGCTTGTGGATGTATGTATTTTTGTATGTGTGTTTGCATGTACAATATATTTGTCTCCCAGTATGCGCGGGAGCCAAAGTATGGCCCCAACCACCCAGAAAGTCCAAACCAAAACAACAGGTGCGGTACACAGGAAACAAGGGACCACTGGTGCCACGCAGGCAGGCCGGCAGAGGACAAGGCACGGGAGAAGCAGGAGACAACTAGCCTCTTAGTCAGCGAGAGACCACACCCTACGCAGGCAGACAGATGGGACCCCCTGCCCTGAAGGGCCCAGAGACTCCCCGCAGCCGGACGAGAAGACCGCCCCGCCACCTAGAAATGACACTTGGAGGATCCTCCGGGCTATCGGTGAGTACTGTAATCTACAGTAGAACACACTCAAGGCAACTATAGTGGGTGAAACGAGCGTAGAGGTGACTTTATGGGTGTTTTTTTATGTTTAAAGAGCTCAAACAATGTAAAAAAAAACAAAAAAAACAAAAACATTATACTTTGCTAAAATCAATTTAGCACAATCAGGCCTGGACCTAATTGGCCACGATAAACGAGGGACGATTATAATTTGAACTGAAGGACACCTTGCAACTGCAGTTTGAAAAACATAAGTAAATCAAACGTTTCCCAAATAAATCCTTTCTACAATTCTATGGTTGTGCAGACCAGGGGTCCCCAAACTTTGGCCGTATATATATATATATATATATATATATATATATATATATATATATATATATATATATATATATATATATATATATATATATATAAATCAAATCAAATCAAATCAACTTTATTTATAAAGCACATTTAAAATTTACCACAGGGGTAGCCAAAGTGCTGTACAATGGGCAGGTTAAAAGATAAAATGAGTACCGAGCAAACACAACACAACACAAACAGAACACGATAAAAAATTAATAAATAAAATAGAATAAATAAAAACATAAAAACAGGTTCACAGCAGGTGTATTATGGGGCGCCATTGCAGGATGGATATCACTCAGTGTTAAAAGCCATGGAATAAAAGCATGTTTTTAAGAGAGATTTAAAAACAGGAAGAGAGGAGGCTTGTCTAACACTCAGAGGTAGGTCGTTCCAGAGCTTGGGAGCAGCAACAGCGAAAGCTCTGTCACCTCTAAGCTTCAGCCCATATATATACAGTATATATATATATGTATATATATATATATATGTACATATATATATATATTATATATATATATATATATATATATATATATATATATATATATATATATATATATATATATATATATATATATATTTCAAGCGTGATGATTTCACATCATCAATGAGAAAATGCATTTTTAGACAGTATGATTTGCCTGAGCGGCTAGGAGACACCGAGAGTAATAAGCGGTAGAAAATAGATTAGAAACGACAGATTTATAAAAAATAATAGTGGTCCCCCGTAGTTTGGGGACCACTGGTGTAGACTAATCTGTGTCATGATCCCACCGCAAATGCCGCGCCCTCGCGCTGCAAAACCAGGTGACTAAATGATATCCGCTCTATTTTAGGGCTATCTCTGATTTTTACAGGACAATAAAAGCAATATTGCCTTCGGTATGCCATAGATAGCCATACCCATTAGGTATGTGTGGGTACCCAACCAGTTGCAGGCCTCAATACTGAATTCAGTAACATTAGGTGGGCTAAGTGGAAACCCTGTGGACTGCCAGTTGACGTTGACTGATGTAAACTTCCACAAACTCCTCTTGTTTTTAAACACTCAGTGTTAGAAATAAAGGGCAGCCGGCTTGTACTTGTCCACTTTTTTCTACGTCTCATCTTTGTGCATTGTCTGGAGACCCAAGTTGCTTCAATTAAATTAAAAAAGCAGAGTGTGTGTCTCCTTCTCCCTTTTGCCTCCTCTTCAAAAGAACTGCATTTTGGGAAACATAACAAAAGTTTTTTTTTCTCAAAATCTACACTCTTCTCTCTTCTTCTGTACCGCCTCAGTCTCCAGCTTTCTATTTTGGTCCCTGTATTTGTCAGTAATGCTTTCATCCCACACTCTTAGTGTGTAGGCTACTTCCTTGATGCAACCTCATCCCTATCGCAGAACGTTCTCATCCCCTTGCTTGTTATCATTTATCGGTAATTGAAAAGCAGACGTGCTGGCAAATGGGGTCAAGTGAGAGGAGGCAAAACAAAGGTAAAATGATGAGGACTGAATTTAGTGTGGTCATACTTGTACTGATGTAACGGAGTTATTATGTAAGAGCACGGGCCGTTTCAAACCATTATATCTACACCGAAAATAGCAATTTGTCTTCATTTGAAATCTTCTGTAAAGTTTAAACCTAATCAAAATTGAAAATTCCGGTTGTATATTTTATACACATTACAATTATGGGCCAGCATTATTATACGTCATTTATACAACACGGACATGCTGCAATGCTATTTTTTTTAACATCATATCTTATTCTGCCGTGACTAATTCTAGACAAACTCACGTTATATCACTGGATAGGTGGAGGAAGGTGTGCTCTTTACATTTGATTACAATAGGTTCTAACCACGTCCATGTCAATTCATACTAGAGATGTAACAATACATGGTATTAATGTAACATCAATCAATCAATCAATCAATCAATTCCTTCTATTGTTATTGTCATAATAACACTTAAGTCATACATGTCAACGAGATTTTGTTTGGGCTTAATGATAATTGCGGTTAGGATTTGTCAGGCTTGTCCCTGACAGTTTGACTGTGTTTTAGTTTTTTCTCTGTGTTTGTCTTAGTTTCCTGTCAGCGCTTTTATTTTGTCTTCATTTCCTGAGTGTCTCCCTGAGTGCTGCTTCCCCTCAGCTGTGGCTGATTGGCACCTGGCCACACCTGGTGTCAATCAGCCAGCTACTATTTAAACCTGCCTTCTCCTCCAGTCATTGCTGGATCATTGTCGTTCCTACCTGTCGTGTCGTTGTTTGCTGTATGCTGTCGTTGCTACCTGTGTGCGTTAAGCTTTCCCTGGATCCTGACTCCTGTTCCTGCTTCCTGGTTTCTGGTTCGTGTTTTCCTTTTCTTATTTTTGAACATTAAAACCATGTTTTCTCGTACAATGCCTTCCGCCTTCTCTGCATCTTGGGGTTCGGCACCTACAAACTCTGACATAATGATCCAGCCAAATTCGAATCTCGCAGAGATGTCCATGGCGGAGAGGCTTAACAAAGCTTTGGACTTAATGGCTAATCTGAAGAAAAGTTCGGCCGCTTTTCAAGCCCTCTCCCACCCACCCCTGTCGTCTGTGGTCCTATCTGGGGACGTCTGGGATCCGTCCCTTGGGGGAGGGGCTATGAGTAGCAGTGCAGCTGGGGAGGCACAGCTACTTCTCGCCCCAGTGGGTCTGCAAGAGACGGCGCCATCATCTCCGGTGGGTCTGCAACCTACGGCGCCACCATGCACTCCGGTGAGCCGGCAGACGCCACCATGCACTCCGGTGAGCCGGCAGACGCCACCATGCACTCCGGTGGGCCGGCAGACGCCACCATGCACTCCGGTGGGCCGGCAGACGCCACCATGCACTCCGGTGGGCCGGCAGACGCCACCATGCACTCCGGTGGGCCGGCAGACGCCACCATGCACTCCGGTGGGCCGGCAGACGCCACCATGCACTCCGGTGGGCCGGCAGACGCCACCATGCACTCCGGTGGGTCTACAACCTACGGCACCACCATCCTCCTCTCCGGTGGGCCAGCAGCAGATGGCGCCACCATCCTCCTCTCCGGTGGGCCAGCAGCAGAGGGCGCCACCATCCTCCTCTCCGGTGGGCCAGCAGCAGAGGGCGCCACCATCCTCCTCTCCGGTGGGCCAGCAGCAGAGGGCGCCACCATCCTCCTCTCCGGTGGGCCAGCAGCAGAGGGCGCCACCATCCTCCTCTCCGGTGGGCCAGCAACAGAGGGCGCCACCATGCACTCCGGTGGGTCTACAATCCACGGGGCCACCATCGTCTCCGGTGGGCCAGCAGAGGGCGCCACCACCATCGTCTCCGGTGGGCCAACAGAGGGCGCCACCACCATCGTCTCCGGTGGGTCCTCCCATGCCGGCGGTCGAGCCGCCTCGCCAATTGCGGCGGCGTTCAACTCGCCGTCGCCACCTAACTCTTCCCCGCTGGTTGCGGGGACACTTGGCCTGGTGGCCCACCTCCTTGTCCTCCCTCCACCCTCCCGTGACTTTGGACTTTTTTGGGGGGGGGTTCTAGAACGTCTGGTATCCGTTATAGGAAGGGGGGCTACTGTCAGGCTTGTCCCTGACAGTTTGACTGTGTTTTAGTTTTTTCTCTGTGTTTGTCTTAGTTTCCTGTCAGCGCTTTTATTTTGTCTTCATTTCCTGAGTGTCTCCGAGTGCTGCTTCCCCTCAGCTGTGGCTGATTGGCACCTGGCCACACCTGGTGTCAATCAGCCAGCTACTATTTAAACCTGCCTTCTCCTCCAGTCAATGCTGGATCATTGTCGTTCCTACCTGTCGTGTCGTTGTTTGCTGTATGCTGTCGTTGCTACCTGTGTGCGTTAAGCTTTCCCTGGATCCTGACTCCTGTTCCTGCTTCCTGGTTTCTGGTTCGTGTTTTCCTTTTCTTATTTTTGAACATTAAAACCATGTTTTCTCGTACAATGCCTTCCGCCTTCTCTGCATCTTGGGGTTCGGCACCTACAAACTCTGACAGGATTACCATTTTCAATAAAAATTTTCAAAAAAACTTAACTGATAGCCGCATTTTGATTACCTCACAGACCGACTAAAAAAAGTCATTTTAGCTCAGGGGCCACATAGAGGAACATGTATTCCCAAGCGGGCCGGACTGGTAAAATCATGGCATTATAACTTAAAAATAAAGATAACTTCAGATTGTTTTTTGTTTAATATTAGACCAATCACATTGTGAAAATGTACAAATCATAATGGGTTTTTTTACACTCACATGTTGCAGTTAATTGTAGTCTATCTTCATTAGTTATTTATACTTTCTGAATAAATGATGTGATAATGTTCATTAGTCAAATAGGTGGAATTGAGTCAGGCAGAGTTTTAAAGTGCTGCCATTGATGTTATATTTGTAATCTATCAGATTTTCCTCAACTGATGTACAAACCCCATTTCCATATGAGTTGGGAAATTGTGTTAGATGTAAATATAAACGGAATACAATGATTTGCAAATCCTTTTCAACCCATATTCAGTTGAATATGCTACAAATACAACATATTTGATGTTCAAAATGATAAACATTTTTTTTTTGCAAATAATCATTAACTTTAGAATTTGATGCCAGCAACATGTGACAAAGAAGTTGGGAAAGGTGGCAATAAATACTGATAAAGTTGAGGAATGCTCATCAAACGCTTATTTGGAACATCCCACAGGTGTGCAGGCTAATTGGGAATGGGTGGGGGCCATGATTGGGTATAAAAACAGCTTCCTAAAAAATGCTCAGTCTTTAACAAGAAAGGATGGGGCGAGGTACACCCCTTTGTCCACAACTGCGTGGGCAAATAGTCAAACAGTTTAAGAACAACGTTTCTCAAAGTGCAATTGCAAGAAATTTAGGTATTTCACCATCTACGGTCCATGATATCATCAAAAGGTTCAGAGAATCTGGAGAAATCACTCCAACATTGAATGACCGTGACCTTCCATCCCTCAGACGGCACTGTATCAAAAACCGACATCAATCTCTAAAGGATATCACCACATGGGCTCAGGAACACATCAGAAAACCACTGTCACTAAATACAGTTCATCGCTACATCTGTAAGTGCAAGTTAAAGCTCTACTATGCAAAGCGAAAGCCGATTATCAACAACATCCAGAAACGCCGCCGGCTTCTCTGGGCCCGAGATCATCTAAGATGGACTGATGCAAAGTGGAAAAGTGTTCTGTGGTCTGACGAGTCCACATTTCAAATTGTTTTTGGAAATATTCGACATCGTGTCATCCGGACCAAAGGGGAAGCGAACCATCCAGACTGTTATCGACGCAAAGTTCAAAAGCCAGCATCTGTGATGGTATGGGGGTGCATTAGTGCCCAAGACATGGGTAACTTACACATCTGTGAAGGCACCATTAATGCTGAAAGGTACATACAGGTTTTGGAACAACATATGCTGCCATCTAAGCGTCGTCTTTTTCATGGACGCCCCTGCTTATTTCAGCAAGACAATACCAAGCCACAATCAGCACGTGTTACAACAGCGTGGCTTCGTAAAAAAAAGAGTGCTGGTACTTTCCTGGCTCGCCTGCAGTCCAGACCTGTCTCCCATCGAAAATGTGTGGCGCATTATGAAGCGTAAAATACGACAGCGGAGACCCTGGACTGTTGAACGACTGAAGCTCTACATAAAAAATGCATGGGAAAGAATTCCACTTTCAAAGCTTCAACAATAAGTTTCCTCAGTTCCCAATCGTTTATTGAGTGTTGTTAAAAGAAAAGGTGATGTAACACAGTGGTGAACATGCACTTTCCCAACTACTTTGGCATATGTTGCAGCCATGAAATTCTAAGTTAATTATTATTTGCAAAAAAAAAATAAAGTTTATCAGTTTGAACATTAAATATGTTGTCTTTGTAGCATATTCAATTGAATATGGGTTGAAAAGGATTTGCAAATCATTGTATTCCGTTTATATCTACATCTAACACAATTTCCCAACTCATATGGAAACGGGGTTTGTACTAACATCATGTGGTTTATTCTGTACATATGTAGCATCGTCTACAACAAAACTTGTGAATTTGGACTCATTTCATTTATCACACGTGACGTAAGAGGGGTATACATGTTATTTCAGAATATTTATGTGCGCCCAGAAAATGTGTCTCCAGTCATAAGCACAACACGAAATGCACAGATTGTCAATTTGTATACTATCACTAGTAAGCAGCGTACTCAGTGGCCTAGTGGTTAGAGTGTCCGCACTGAGATCAGTAGGTCGTGAGTTCAAACCCCGGCCGAGTGATACCAAAGACTATAAAAATGGGACCCATTACCTCCCTGCTCGACACTCAGCATCAAGGGTTGGAATTGGGGGTTAAATCACCAAAATGATTCCCGGGCGCGGCCACCGCTGCTGCTCACTGCTCTCCTCACCTCCCAGGGGGTGATCAAGGGTGATGGGTCAAATGCAGAGAATAATTTCGCCACACCTAGTGTGTGTGTGACAATCATGGGTACTTTAACTTTAACTTAAGTACCGTATTTTTCGGAGTATTAGTCGCACCGGAGTATAAGTCGCACCTGCCGAAAATGCATAATAAAGAAGGAAAAAAACAAATATAAATCGCACTGGAGCCAGGCCAAACTATGAAAAAAACTGTGACTTATAGTCCGAAAAATACGGTAAGTATGTAGTGCTTCTATCCTAACATAGCTCTGACCCCTCTGAAGTCATGCGTGTGGTAGGGGACACAAATAATTGCTCTGGCGACATCCAGTGGACACATTTAGAAACAGCATTTTTGTTCATTCAAAAATTTCAGCTCATTTTTATACTTAGCAAACTCATCACGTGGGCCGTAGGAAATCTGTTGGTGGGCCTGATTCGGCCCGCGAGCCGTACCTTTGCCACCCCTGGACTAGATGAACTTAAATGCTAACATGAATAAAGGACACGTTAACGTCTTTTCACATTAAGAAACGACACATCACAAGCTGAACTTGTATAAACACATTACTGTCTGAGCAACTAAGATATTCAATTGTGCACATTAAACTTCCAGACTATGGTCAGTCTATACTCAGAGAAATATGACACAACGTTGTTTTATTTAGGCACTCAATTTGCCTGTATCAATATAAAATTATTTAAAATGGAAAATGGAAAAAAAAACACTCAAATAAGAATATTGCTGTAAAGAATCCAGAACTGTATTTTATGTTTCTTCTGCCAAGAAAGTATATTTTGTGTCAATGTGTACTAGTTATTTTTATTTTAAAATGTGTGTAAATGCATTATGATCACATTTAACAATACTGCGATAAAGTTCAAGTTAAAGTAACACTGATAGTCACATACACACTAGGTGTGGTGAAATTACTCTCTGCATTTGACCCATCCCCTTATTCCACCCCCTGGGAGGTGAGAGGAGCAGTGAGCAGCAGCGGTGGCCGCGCTTGGGAATCATTTTGGTGATTTAACCCCCAATTCTAACCCTTGATGCTGAGTGCCAAGCAGGGAGGTAATAGGTCCCATTTTTATAGTCTTTGGTATGACTCGGCCGGGGTTTGAACTCGCGACCTACCGATCTCAGGGTGGACACTCTAACCACAAGGCCACTGAGCATAATAATGATAACTTTGATCATTTTGGTCACAATAATCATAATATGAAATGTTCATATTGTTACACTCGTAATTCATACCTGTCAACCTGTGTGTGACAGTGGTACTTGAACTCACTTTAACTTTAACTTTCTGTTTTACCGGGAAGTCAAGTTTTTTTGTCCTTCTTTCCCAGCGTCTTTTCGACCCCAGATTTTGCACTCCACGTAAAAACAAGCAATCGCGTCCATTCGGCAATAGTCGGGGTGCACAAAGTTGCAGGTTGGGTAATTCAATCAAATCAACAACCCGAGCGAGATGGACAGACATGAAGACGAAAGAGGAGGCATCGCCACTAAAAATCCAAACTTTGTTTAAATATCTTGACAAATAGGAGATTTATTGTCTTTACCGAAAGAAAATAAGGCAGCTGCTCAAACAGCCTCACGTTGTCTGCAAAAATCGAGGAAGAAGCAATGGAAGCTCCGTATAACAGAGTTCATGACTAGGAACCAAATATACAGCTTTTCCACTTTAGTTATAATTTTTGCGCTTAAGAAACTTCTCTATGACTTTACCTCCAGACTTCTTCTGTTTGTTTGATACTGTGGTGGAAAAGTGTATTACAACTATAACCTCTAGGGGGCGCTCAAAGTACTTCAGTAAGAGACAGTATCCAGTGAAAAAATAACTCAAGTACTGAGTAACTGGTAACTAACTTCAAATTTATTTAGCACCTAATTTTAATGGTACTTGCACTACAACCATAATTATCATTTGTGTTTGTGTGCGCGTGTGCGCACATGTAAGAGACAGAGATACTCTACAGTAGCATGTACTACAAAAGATTCACATTTTACAGTCATTTATGACGTCATGACAGGGTTAATGTTAACATATACGCAGTTAAAACATTAAAAAAAAAATATCTACAACTTACAACCTTTTTTCTCTAGTTGGACGTGGAATTATTGCAGGCCGAAATATGAAAATTTCTACTGACACAGATGACAGCGTATGATATAAATGTTCTAATTCCTAGTTTCCTAGGCTCCTTTTGATTGGTGAAAAGGAGTCAAACGTCACTAGTACTTACAGTACGTTGGATTGGTGAAACAGAGTCAAGTGACCATGCCATCTGAAAGAAGCTTTTACAACGAGACCAAGGTACATCTTTGCAAGCAGTAATCAGTAGATTACACATAAATATAATGATGATACAATTAATATAGGAATCGGAATGAAACTGAATGTAACCGAGTAAATGTACTGTTTCTTCTTTACAAAAATACACACGCACACGCACGCACACACATACACAGCACTATTGACAATAACAAAACAAAAACAAAACATTGCATGGCACTGAGGATTTGAGGAAAAACACCAACTTTAAGACGTCTACACCAGAGAATAACTCAAATTAACGCCATTCAAAAAGAATTAATAGTATAAAACATATGATAAAATATAAATATTACATTAATAAGTCAATAAAACATATATCATTGAGAGCATAATAGTAGAAATACTCATGATTAAGATAGAAAACAACACAACACAACTATACAAAAATACTCAAGTAAAAGTAAACAGTAGGTTGCTTAAAACTACTCTGACAATTAATCCAAAAAGTAAATGTAACGGCGTAAATGTAGCGCGTTACTACCCACCTTCAATGTTAATTTATCCATTTAATTATTTTAATTCAATGTGTTTTGTGTTGTAATTGTTGGGTGTCTGGAGCAGATTAACTGCATTTATCAAATCAAACTTTATTTATGAAGCACTTTTCATACACAGGCAAGTGGCAAACACAAAGTGCTGTACAACACAAAACAAAACAAACAAACAAAAAAAACATGCACACACGCATTCAGATACACACACACACACATATGCACACACACGCGCACACATACACAGCACTATTGACAATAACAAAAGCAAAAACAAAACATGGCATGGCACTGAGGATTTGAGGAAAAACGCCAACTTTGAGGCGTCTACACCAGAGAATAACTCAAATTAACGCCATTCAAAAAGAATTAATAGTATAAACCGTATGATGAAATATATGTACAAATTCAAATATAAAGAATATACATATTACATTAATAAGTCAATAAAAGATAACATTGAGAGCATAATAGTAAAAATACTAATGATTGAGATAGAAAACAACACAACACAACTTTACAAAAATACTCAAGTAAAAGTAAAAAGTAGGTTGCTTAAAAGTACTCCGACAATGAATCCAAAAAGTAAATGTAACGGAGTAAATGCAGCGCTACCCACCTTAAATGTTATTTTATCCATTTAATTGTTTTAATTCAATGTGTTCTGTGTTGTGATTTTTGGCTGTCTGCAGCAGATTAATTGCATTTATCAAATCAAACTTTATTTATAATACATACACAGGCATGTGGCGAACACAAAGTGCTATACAAAACAAAACAAATCAAATTTAAAAAAATAATAGAAGAAGAGAAGAAAACATGCACGCACTCACACACACACACACACACACAAACACACAAAAACACCAACACACACATTCTTGTATGTGTTACCTTCTTGAAACCTCCGAAAAATGCCCACCTCTTTAGGACCACCCTTTCTAGATATATACAGATTTGTATTTACAACATTAATAATATATACATACTATGCAGATATAAAAAAGCCTGTGGTGAAAAATGAGTTGGAATTTCACAAGAAAAATGTCACAATTTTACAAGAAAAATTTGGAATTTTGGCAGTATTATAATAAAAGTCGTCATTTTACTCAATGCAAGTCAACATTTTAAAAGAAAAGCTGAACATTTGTGTAATATTATGATACAAGTTGGAATTTTACTCAATAACAGTTGCAATTTTACAAGAAAAGCTTAAAATCTGGGGAATTTTATGAAAAGGGTCGTAATTTTACTCGACAAAAGTCGCAATTTTATAAGAAAACTTTCAAATGTTGGCAATATTATAATAATAATTGGAATTTTTCTCGACAAAATGATAACAAAAGTCAAAAAGTTTTACTATATTACAATAACAACAACAACAATTGGAAATATTGTGGAAAAAAGTCAGAATTTTATATGACAAATGTCACCATTTTGCATTAAAAAGTAACAATTTTACATAAAAAAGTAATAATTTTACGAGAACATATTGCAATATTACAGAAACAGAAAGAATATGAGAAATTGCTCCCAATTTTAAAAGAAAAAAGTCGACACATTGTGAGAAAAAGACTGCTTTTAGTTCATTCCGTTTTGCCACCCTAATGTTGATAGATTTCACCAGCAGGGGTGCAAATGAGACATTCTCTATTAGATGCAATGGTTTTCCTTATTGGGACCATGATTTCGGTCCTAACTTGTTCCCCGGTCCTCATATGGAAGGTACTTTTCTTTGTTGGTGTCGCAAGAAGGGTAGAAATACAAGAACACACACACACACTTACACAACACTATTGACTATAACAAAACAAAAACAAAACATGGCATGGCACTGAGGGTTTGAGGAAAAACACCAACTTTGAGGCGTCTACACCAGATAATAACTAAAATTAACGCCATTAAAAAATAATTAATAGTATAAAATATATGATAAAATATATGTACAAATTAAAATATAAATAATATAAATATTACATAATAAGTCAATAAAACATAAAATTGAAAGTATAATAGTATAAATACTAATGATTAAGATAGAAAACAACACAATAAAATAATACAAAACAGATGATTATTAAAAAGCCTGATTAAAAAGGGTGTGTCTTTAGCACATATTTACATTCTGCCTTATGGGAAATGTTCCACTTGATTTGGTTCTCCTCAATTTTTTTTAGAACAGATTACTAAACAAAACCATGGTACCACAGTATTGGCTCTGTATGTGCTCGGATTGACACCAACATGTTCAGCCCGAGTGACCAGTCCAAGATGTTTGCGTCTGCAGGCTGCAGGGTTTCGCCATGCTGCACAGGATGAGTAGATTAGATAACAAATGCTGGCTCTTTAACCAAAAAGCCTCAACTTGTAAAGTTGCAGCATCCATCTATGTTTTCGAAGCAACACTGGCGGGCCAAGCTGTGCAGTTTATGACTGTAAATATGCACCTCATAATGTGCGCTGTTGCATTGTTTTCAAGCCCTTGTTGCTGTTTACAGTATACTACTACTTACACTGCTATACTACCCACGGAGCTCAAGGAGGTCTACTGTGGGTTTATATGGCTTTTTTATGTTGATGGCCTTTTGATGCTACTAGAAGATCAGAACAGCACTGGCATACATGCGCAGTGCTTATCTCAGATTGTGTGTGTTATTGTATTCTCACTGTATGCACTCATTAGCCACACAGCAGACTAATGGCTCAGTGCACCCAAGGGGTATGGTGAAGTATTTTCACGGCAATATTGCGATGCAAATATGAATAAGAAATGTTCTTAATAACGTTCCCTGCCGTGTTTTTATATTATTCATATGATGATAATAAATACAGCTATTTCATGCTGATAAAGTCTGAAAGGGCGCACGTAGATATTGATATTTTCCACAAATAGACTGACAAATCTGAGAATACATTAGGATGTGACTGCTCGTACACCTCGGGGTCCCTTTGTGTCTTTTTATTGGCTCCATCTTTTCTGACTTGTCTTCGCTGCCATCATGTCGAGGGCATCTTTTATCATATTGAGCATTGGTTGTAAATGTACGCCTCGCAAAATAGAACAAGGCAGTATTTTACTTTGCAGAGCTGCACTGCTTTTGTTCCTTTTGTCAGTAAATCTACTGTGTGAGTCTAGCCCACTAATATTGTGCTTCAGCGTTATGGATTCTGTTAATTATAGCTCAGTCTTCCCTCAAACTTTTTTGGAACTTTTAATGATTTTCTTGTACCAGTAAAATATTAACATACACTACATTTTGAAAAATACTGCCTTAGGTTTTTTTCTTTTTTAATTACACTATACAGTTTATCTTATTACAACTGTAATGAACAAAACTATAAACGCAACACTTTTGTTTTCGCTACCAGTTTTCATGAGTTGAACTCAAAGATTTTGCTCGCCACGTGAAAATAAGCAATCCTGTCCACTCGGCTATACTCGGGGTGCACAAAGTTGCATGTTGGGTAATTCAATCAAATCAACAACCCGAGCGAGACGGACGGACAGGAAGACGAGAGAGAAGGCATCTCTACCAAAGATTTTGCTTTCCACGTAAAAATAAGCAATCGCTTTAAACTTTGTTTAAATATCTTGACAAATAGGAGATTTATTGTCTTTACCGAAAGAAAAGAAGGCAGCTGCTCAGACAGCCTCACGTTGTCTGCAAAATCGAGGAAGAAACAACGGAAGCTCCGCGTAACTAGAGATGATGTTCGAAATCGGTTCTCCCGGTTGTTCGATAAGAAAAGAACCGACTCGAATCCCTTTTTGAGAACCGGTTCCCGTTATCGAGGCCACTATAGTAAAGAAAAAGAGTTGGTTCTTTATTCGAATCCCTGGGAACAAATCCCTTCCCACGTACAGGAAATGCCCTGTGGGACCTGCAATGTTATGCCCATTTGATTGTAGACTCTTACTGACACCTTGTGGCGATATGAAAATACTACGCGTCCTTAGTTTGGGCACTTCCGGGTTGAGACAATTGAGAAGTAGACAAGTTGTGTTAGCTCTTACAAGCCTTGGAAAAGATACGTCTGTAAGTAAAGTGTTTAACTTGTTTATGTAACTCAATATTAAGGTGGAAAGTGTTAAAGTTTGATACTAAGATGTTTATTTAAAAACGATTTTTGTGCACTGTTTCAATGGATGTTTTGAGGACTTAAAATGGCTGCCGGTCGTGTATTTCCACCATCAAAATAGTTTCAACACTCAGAAGTATTTGTTTGATGATAGTACTGTATATTAGTGTGAAGCTAATATTTACATATTGTGTATTACATTTCAGTATGTTAATTGAATCACATAGCTTATACATTTGTCATTATGTGTATTTCAGTTAAAAAAAATAAAAATAACAGTCCAGTGCAAGACAAAAGCAAAGATAGGAAAAGACAAAGCAAGATCAACAACAATAAAGAGCCTAAATGGATTAATCTGCTTTGAATTGTTTGTTAGCTGTCTGCCAAGCTGTATAACCTCAACACGTATAGTGAGGGCAGAACAGGCAATATGCAATTATTGCCAGGCTTCGCTCTCATGTAAGGGGGGAAGAATTGTTGATTGATGACTGTGGTGTTCTTAGTGTCATAGTGTGTGTAGTTAGTATGTTCCAATAGCAGCAGAAGTGCACTTTTTGGAGAGCTGTATTATTTTCAGTTTTGTGCCCAAGGGACTGATTTTATTTAACACTATAATATTATTTATACACTTATAGTGATCACAGAGACAGGTTGTTTTTGTGTTACTGTATATATTTGTTTTTCTGAAAAATCCCACTTAATATACTTTGCGTAACAACAGTCAATATTTTATTTTATTTTTTATTTTTACGGGGAGCACGGTGGAAGAAGGGTTAGTGCATCTGCCTCACAATACGAAGGTCCTGAGTAGTCTTGGGTTCAATCCCGGGCTCGGGATCTTTCTGTGTGGAGTTTGCATGTCCTCCCCGCGACTGCGTGGGTTCCCTCCGGGTACTCCGGCTTCCTCCCACCTCCAAAGACATGCACCTGGGGATAGGTTGATTGGCAACACCAAATTGGCCCTAGTGTGTGAATGTGAGTGTGAATGTTGTCTGTCTATCTGTGTTGGCCCTGCGATGAGATGGCGACTTGTCCAGGGTGTACCCCGCCTTCCGCCCGATTGTAGCTGAGATAGGCTCCAGCGCCCCCGCGACCCCGAAGGGAATAAGCGGTAGAAAATGGATGGATGGATTTTTACGGGGGTAACAATCAATATTTTTTTTTTTTTTTTTTTTTTTTTTCTTATAAAATAAAAGTGAGCTTTTGTTAAACCAAATATTGTGTTTTTTTTCCATATACAACCGATAAGATAATCGATAAGGCATCGGTTCGATAAGAGGATTCGATAATGGGCTCGAACTCGATAATTTCTTATCAAACATCATCCCTACATGTAACAGAGTTATATAACATACACAGATTTTCCACTTTAGTCATAATTTTTGCGCTTAAGAAACCTCCAGACTTCTTCTGTTTGTTTGATATTGTCATTACTGTGGTGGAAAAGTGTATTACCACTATTTCCTCTAGGGGGCGCTCAAAGTACTTCAGTAGGAGTAAGTACCCAGTGAAAAAATGACTCAAGTACTGAGTAACTGGTAAATAACTTCTAATTCAGTAATTTTTCATGAGTTGAACTCAAAGATCTAAAACTTTTACTGCTTACACAAAAGACCTATTCCTCTCAAATATCGTTCACAAATCTGTCTAAATCTGTGTTAGTGAGCATTTCTTCTTTGCCAAAATAATCAATCCTACCTCACAGGTGTGGCATATCAAGATGCTGATTGCACAGCATGATTATTGCACAGGTGTGCCTTAGGCTGCACATAATAAAAGGTCACTCTGAAATGTGCAGTGTTGCTTTATTGAGGTTCTGGGGGGTTCAGAAAAGCAGACAGTATCTGGTGTGACCACCATTTGCCTCACACAGTGCAACACATTTCCTTCGCATAGATTGATCAGGTTGTTGATTGTGGCCTTTGGAATGTTGCTGCATATTGGCAGGAACTGGAACACGCCGATCCACAGCACCCCAAACATGCTCAGTGGGTGACATGTCCTGTGAGTATGCTGGCCATGCAACAACTGGGATATTTTCAGCTTCCAGGAATTGCGTACGGATCCTTGCAACATGGGGCCGTGCATTGTCATGATGCAACATGAACTGATGGTCTCGTTTGAACGGCACAACAATTGGCCTCAGGATCTCATCGCATGCCATCAATAGAATGCACTTGCGTTCGTTGTCCATAACATACGCCTGCCCATACCATAATCTCACCCCTACCATGGGCCACTCGGTTCACAAAGTTGACATCAGCAAACTGCTCTCCCACACGACACCACACACACTGTCTGCCATCTGACCTGAACAGTGAAGAGAACGTCTCTCCAATGTGCCAGATGGCATCGAAGGTGAGCATTTGCCCACTCAAGTTGGTTATGATGCCGAACTGTCAGATTGAGACCTCGATGAGGACATTGTTCAGAAATTATTTGGTTATGCAAACCACTTGTTGCAGCAGCTGTCTGGGTGGCTGGTTTCAGACGATCATGGAGGTGCACGTGCTGGATGTGGAGGTCCTGGTCTGGTGTGGTTACACGTGGTCTAAGGTTGTGAGGCCGGTTAGATGTACTGCCAAATTCTCTGAAACACCTTTGAAGACGGCTTATGGTAAAGAAATGAACATTCAATTCACGGCCAACAGCACTTTTGGACATTCCTGCAGTCAGCATGCCAAATGCACACTACCTCAAAGTTTGTGTCATCTGTGGCATTGTGTTGTGTGATAAAACTGCACATTTCAGCGTGGCCTTTTATTGTGTGCAGCCTAAGGCACACCTGTGCAATAATTATGCAGTTTAATTAACATATTGATATGCCACAACTGTGGGAGGGATGGATTATTTTGGCAAATAAGAAATGCTCACTAAAACAGATTTCGACAGATTTGCGAGCAATATTTGAGAGAAATATGTCTTTTGTGTATACAGTAAAACTTTTAGATCTTTTGAGTTCAACTCATGAAAAATGGAAGCAAAAACAGAAGTGTTGCGTATTTTTGTTCAGTATTTTTAATGATTGACGTTCAATACATGATTTTGTATAAAATGTGAAAACATTTTCAAAACAGGTTACAGGTTACAAAAGCTGCTCTTGGCTGCTGAAGTATGACATATTGGTGCAGTAAGTAATCGCAGCAATGTTTTTCTATTCTATTTTAATTGTATTTTAATATATTTTTTGACAATAATGAATCGATTTAGAATCGAAATAAGTAAGAATCGTGATTTGGATATGATCCAATTTGTTCCGCATTTTTTTGTGTAGATTAAACAGTCCCTCCAGGATTTGGCAATGCGTCAACTCATGCAAACTCAACTAATCTCTGTGTACTATGTGCGGACTCACAACTTTGTCCAATGCCCGCAACTTCTAATCAAAACTTGATTGTTGTGCAGACTTGTGTCTCTTGTGCTGTTTAATGTTGGAACAGCATTCACATGATACAGATGTTGATGTGTGATGATAATCTCTCATCATCTCTCACTTAACAAACATAAATTACCACTATAGATTGCTCTCAACAGTTCACAAATACTCTTAACGTGTGGGGTTAAATGCGTTGGAACATATATTAATGTTTAAAAAGGGACAAACACTTTTTGAGCGTAAAAAAAAATGGAGTGTCTAAAGTTGTCTAAATCCACAAGTTGCAATTTATTTCTGTAATTATAAATTATTATTACTATTATTAATTTTTTTATTAAAACAGTACAGTCATTTGCTGATGGATATATGGTTTTACTGCTACTTAGTGTCTACTTTATAAGACTGTGTTGTATAAAATGAGTAAAACATCAACACAGTGTTTGTTTTCCAATTGTTGTCCCAATCCTGTGCTTTATATAGTTGGGTTTGAATGGAATACTTAAAACATTGATCGTAAAATCACAAGTTCATTCAATGTTATAGAAAAAAAATAAGCATTTTGCTGCAACTTTAAAAAATAAAAAAAAACAGCTGCCATAACAAAACATTCCCTGAAAATCCTAGAGAGACTGATTGTATACATTTCTTTTTTTAAGTAGAATTGATAGAGCAAGTGTTAAGTATTTGGACGCTTTAAGATAGACTGCTTTAGTTGAGTTAGTCGTACAAAAGTAGGGCAATACTGTTGCACTGTCCAAAAATGCTGAAGGTGTTTACATTTTATTTGATCTTATTCATGCTTTTTCTTTTTTTTTCTAACTTAAAATCTGCCCCGCAAGCAGAACAATTGTCCCCAGCCTGGGAGTGGTTCCAACAGAGATTAGAACCCTTGATCTCCAGAGAGGTTAGACTTCATTATCAGTTTCCTTAGTATCTGTGTTATTTGCTGTCCAGCACTCTTATTTTTGTTTCCACTTCCTGTTTGCCTCCCCAACTCTTGTCTGAGCCCCTTCCTCACCTGATTGACAATCAGGACACACCTAGCTGTCCCTGGTTGCCAATCATGATGCTCTTTTTTTAACCAATAAGTCTCAGAATGTATATTTGTAGCATTCATCTGTTTTCTAAGCAACACTGGTGGGTGCTCTATACTGGGCTGGATCATTTGGCTGCTGAACAGCTTTCCCTATGCTTCCTGTGCACTTCCCTGCTGCACTTGTTCAGTTTTGTAAAATACAAGGGTTTTTACTTGCACTTTGACTGATGTCTCTGCATCCTAGGGTCCAGACTAACAACACCGTGCTAATTACTAAGTCACTGCGCTGCCCTTCCATTTAAGTGACAAGGTTTTCCATGAATTAATTTTTCATGGCACAACTACATTTGGACCGCCACAAATATATTTGCCATTACCTGTTCACCCTTGCTCGTAAACACTTTATAATGGGACTGTCTGTGGATGGGCAGCACGGCGAAACCGGGGTGAGTGCACGTGCCTCACAATTTAAAATGGGTCCTGGGTTTAATCCTCGGACTCCGGGTCTTTCTGTGTGGAGTTTGCATGTTCTCTCTGTGACTGTGTGGGTTCCCTCCGGGTACTCCGGCTTCCTCCCACCTCCAAATACATGCACCTGGGGATAGGCTGATTGGCAACACTAAATTGGCCCTAGTGTGTGAATATGAGTGTGAATGTTGTATGTCTATCTGTGTTGGCCCTGCGGTGATGTGGCGACTTGTCCAGGGTGTACACCGCCTTCCGCCCAAATGCTGCTGGGCTAGGCTCCAGCACCCCTGCAACCCCGAGAGGGACAAGCAGTAAAAAATGGATGGATGGATGTCTGTAGATGTAGCTTAACTTCGTACAGTAATGGCATCAAAACTGCCAGAGGGTAAGCAGTAGGGATCGGTGTTGTCATGTCACTCTGCATAGCGAGTATTTAGAACCCTGGTGACTAACGACAAATCTAGAACCTTTTTTTGGTCGTACCGAACAACTTTGGAGACCAACATTAAAGCGCATATTGCTCTTCTCATTTAGCAGCAGGTCCTGCTGTGCTTCTACTCCCAACTAAACACATTAACCGACAAAATAAAAGCTATCGTAAATTATGAGCCCCTACTTTTTTTCCTACACTTTGAACCCTACGGCTTATAAGACGGAGCAGTTGTGGATTTTTCTTTGCTGGCGGCTAATATAAAATAATTTTACAAAAAAAACAAGCAAAAACACTGAGAGGGTGTTTTATTGTTTGCTGCTGTGTCCTTCCATTTACCCGTAATGCTTTTTTTTAACCGAAGTGTGGTTCAGTCTTCTAGCCGTCCATAGTGTTCTTACTTATATGGATTATTCATTCATTACTCCAAGCAACGTTTGTAAGTTTTACAGTATAAACAGCAGTGTTCATACCTACTAAACGGTACCATGCGTGATGTCTGTAGGAGTGTTTTCATGCATATTTGTACGTGCTATCATAATGAAATGACACTAGCGTCGTTAGCATTAGCTAATATGCTAACACATTTACAGGTGTCTGTGTTAGTATTATTATCTTACAACGGCATTCTTTTTGTATTGTTTCAGACTATAAGCCGCTACTTTTTTCTTATCCTTTGAACCGTGTGGCTTATAAAACAATGCGGCTAATTGATGGATTTTTACCCGCCGTAATGTTTTGCATTCAACAAATAGTTTTCATAAAACACCCACTGAAAAAGTGGGCTATTGTTTATGCCGTGGTGCCATCTTTTTGATGAATTGGCGCACTGCAGGTGATGCGAATTGACATACTTGCCAACCTTGAGACCACCGAATTCGGGAGATTGGGGTGGAGGGGGTTAGGTGGTCGGGGTGGGCAGGGCCGGGGGCCGGGGTTAAGGGGGGAGGAGTTTATTTATAGCTAGAATTCACTGAAATCCAAGTATTTCTTATATATATATATATATATAAATAAAATAAATACTTGAGTTTCAGTGAATTCTAGCTATATATATATAGATATACATATATATATATATATATATATATATATATATATATATATATATATATATATATATATATATATATATATATGTATTTTACTATATATATATATATATATATATATATATATATATATATATATATATATATATAAATAAAATAAATACTTGAATTTCAGTGTTCATTTATTTACACATATACACACACATAACACTCCTCTATTTATTGTTGTATTTGAAAGTGCAATGCTTTGCAGCCAGTAGCACAACCTTTGAAGGAACATAGGTACGGGCAGTGTAATATTCTGGGTTGGAGTCAATAATCAGGCGAGGTGACGAAGTTACGTCTCTTTACTTCATACTTCAGAACCGACTCCTACACTTGCCGTCAGGGTGCGCAATACAACGTAAACCGTTGGCAAACCAAAAAGTAACCACAGAGCACTATACCCAACATTCACCAGGAGATGGAAACAAACAACTTAGATCACTCTATTACAGGCAGCATCTGTGAAATTTCATTTGCAGGAAAAGAGTGAGTTTAGGGTTGAATTGATCGTATGCGAATTGAACGTCTACAGCAGGGATGTCAAACATGGGGCCCGGACAGGTTCAATTCGGCCCGCAAGATGAGTTTGCTAAGTGCCAAGTGAGCTGCATTTTTAAATGAAAGAAACAGCTGGATGTCTCAATAGCAATTCTGTTAAGCAAGCAAATACTTTATACCGGGCGAGCAAGTATACCAAGCATGAGTTACAAGGTAAACCGGGACTGCGACTCCTCCCCCTCAACCCAACGTAAAACAAACAGGAGTCAAATAAACAATTGGTAGCCACGCTTAAAATGCTGCATGAGACACTGCACATTGTTATAGTTCTGTGAAAATGATTGTCTTCTGTGCAAACCTAAAGAAAGTGAACAGTGGAAATGACAAATGAAGTAGTTGATACATAGAAGCATTTGTATTTATGCTTTATTTAGTTTTTTGTTCAACCCTAGATGGGCTGTGACTTAAAGTTTAATTGCTTTGCAGATACACTGAGGTTTAGTCAATGTTCATTGTGTTCTTCATGGTGTTTTTAAACTGCACCAATTTTTTCCTCAAAATGTTCAACTAACTTCAGGTGTTTTGTCCAGAGGATTATTTGTGACATGTACATTTTCAATGTGCTCGTTGTTTTTCGGGCCGAAGTAAAACAAATAAAACAAAAGTAGTCGTAGTTATATTTTTAAGTTATTATGTCATGATTGTAACCGTCCGGCCCTCGTGGGAATACATTTTCCTCCATGCGGCCCCTGAGCTAAAATGAGTTTGACACCCCTGGTCTACAGTATTACATTCTGTTTAGTGCAGTGAACCGGAAGTACAAGTGCCGTTCCGTCTTTTAGTCGTATAGTTTCTTCATTCATCGCTCCAAGCAAGGTGTGTAAGTTTTATAGTATAACTAAAACGATTCATACTTACGGATACTAAACCGTCACAAGTTTGATAGTAGTGTTTTCATGCATATTTGTACGTGCTATCGTAATGTAATAAACCTAGCGTCATTAGTGTTAGCTAATATGCTAACACATTTACAAGTGTCTGTGTCAGTAATATTAACTTACAATGGCATTCTTTTTGTATTATTTCAGCTTCACAAATTTGTCAGTAAATTCACCAAAATGATTGAGTCTGTTTAGCTGATTGGAGAGATAGCTTCCGCAGCTCGTGGGTCCATGACGAAGATTTCTGTTTTGTTTGATCAGCAGTTTTACTGCTGTGTTGCAGGCACCATTTGGAAACAATTAAGGTATGTAAATAAACCTTTACCGTATCTTTTTGTGTTTTCGCAACAGATATATTTGCGGCTTATAGCCTGGTGCAGCTAATATATGGAAAAATATTTTTTTCTTCTAAAATTTAGCGGGTGTTGCTTATATCACGGTGCGCTCTATAGTCTGGAAAATATGGTACATTTGTTTTTTACTTCTATTTTTGTCCCTGACAGTGTCCATAAAATTTTACTTGCACATGCGTCACAGCCGATTATGCAAATTAGACCATGACATCAACACGTCGCCCACATGTAGTCTGAGTCTACAAGGTGCATTCAGGTACTTCAGTGGCCACCTTGAAAGGTGATGTTGAACAAAGGGGCCCTGCTCACAATTCCTGTTAAAGTGAATCATGAAGGTGTTGAGGTCAGGGCTGTCAAGTTCTTCCACACTGAATTCATCCAACCTTGTCTTCATGGACTTTGCCTTGTATGACAACTGATAACAGCAAACGGTCCTCCAGCAAGTCATTAGAAATGCAATCTACAATTTAAAGAAATACATCCAGAGGAAACTGGATATTAGTTAAGTAACTGTGTATAAAGGGGGGGTTCAAAAAGTTGATACTTCTTTCCATTACCATTTTGAGATACGTTTAATTTAATTTAATTTTCTTAATACAATGTTCTTTTCTTTTTTGTGAAATAATAATATCGCCATTGAGCACAAGACTGTTCAATGGAGATATGTATGTACAGTCGCGATCAAAAGTTTATATACACTTGTAAAGAACATAATGTCATGGCTGTCTTGAGTTTCCAATAATTTCTACAACTCTTATTTTTTTGTGATAGAGTAATTGGAGCACATCCTTGTTGGTCACAAAAAAACATTCATGAAGTTTGGTTCTTTTATGAATTTCTTATGGGTCTACTGAACATGTGACCAAATCTGCTGGGTCAAAAGTATACATACAGCAATGTTAATATTTGGTTACATGTCCCTTGGCAAGTTTCACTGAAATAAGGCGCTTTTGGTAGCCATCCACAAGCTTCTGGCAAGCTTCTGGTTGAATTTTTGACCACTCCTCTTCACAAAATTGGTGCAGTTCAGCTAAATTTGTTGGTTTTCTGACATGGACTTGTTTCTTCAGCATTGTCCACACTTTTAAGTCAGGACTTTGGGGAGGCCATTCTAAAACCTCAATTCTAGCCTGATTTAGCCATTCCTTTACCACTTTTGACATGTGTTTGGGGTCATTGTTCTGTTGGAACACCCAACTGCGCCCAAGACCCAACCTCCGGGCTGATGATTTTCGGTTGTCCTGAAGAATTTGGAGGTAATCCTCCTTTTTCATTGTCCCATTTAAAACACCAGTTCCATTGGCAGCATAATACTACCACCACCATGCTTGACGGTAGGTATGGTGTTCCTGTTATTGGAAACTCAAGACAGCATGACATTATGTTCTTTACAAGTGTATGTCAATTTTTGATCGCGACTGTATATTATGTACTACATGTATGATGTGGAGCTGACTATGACATACTCAATAAATAACGTACAATGTAAAAAATATAAACATCCTTAGCACTGACCTCATAATGTGATGGTTATAACCATACCAGTAGCTCGATATCAGTGACGTGCGGTGAGGTTGATGGCTGGTGAGGCACTGACTTCATCACAGTCAGATTTACAAACATATGAACCCTACAGAGTATCTTATTCACCATTTGATTGGCAGCAGTTAACGGGTTATGTTTAAAAGCTCATACCAGCATTCTTCCCTGCTTGGCACTCAGCATCAAGGGTTGGAATTGGGGGTTAAATCACCAAAAATGATTCCCGGGCGCGGCGCCGCTGCTGCCCACTGCTCCCCTCACCTCCCAGGGGGTGAACAAGGGGATGGGTCAAATGCAGAGGACAAATTTCACCACACCTAGTGTGTGTGACAATCATTGGTACTTTAACTTAACTTTAACTTTACATAGACAATATGTAGCACACAAAAAAGCACATTTAACACAAAAAAAACTTTATTATGGTCTTACCTTTACTTATAAATGCGCCGCTGTTGTGCTGGATTAATGAACCCCCTGACGGGAGTGTTATATCAACTAAAGCCCTCACTTCAACTTTCCACGTGCAAGATTGAATCTATTTAAAAAAGTGTAACCAAGGGTTTATAAATGTCGCGTATACTGTATGAAACTACAAAATAACAAACACGGAGGCTCCAGTTTACACGAGGACCACCTTATTTACCTTCTTTTAAAAACTTCCGCTCCACTCCAACGTGTCAAAATTCCGCTCTTCGCGCCTTCAAAATAAGAGCTCAAGGCATATACTGTATAACAGCGCATAACAGGAACTTAACATCACAAAGAGGAAAGCCCATAAAAATAGGTTACAAAAGTTATTTAATAAGAAGCCAAAAAGTGCAAAAACAATAATGTTTGTGTTGGAGGAGTTGTGAATTAGATACACCTGCAGTCTGCAGGTGTACCTAATGTTGTGGCCCAGCAGTCATTCACAACTCCTCCAACACGAACATTATTGTTTTTGCACTTTTTGGCTTCTTATGAAATAACTTTTTTAAATAGATTCAATCTTGCACGTGGAAAGTTTAAGTGTGGGCTTTAGTTGATATAACACTCCCATCAGGGGTTGCCATGCATTCTACGGCGGGGGTGCAGGAGGCGAGCCTCAGCCAGTGCGTCTTATGCAGCCCTTTTATGATCGCTCAGCACAAGAAATACTTTACACACATACAGTTGTTGACAAAATACACTGTACATTATATACCTCAGCTATGGAAATGTATAATATAGTTCATATAGCAATACGGTCTCACTGCACAGCAGACCAGCAGTTAGCCGAGTCCGTCCATGTTGAGGCACTGAGTGACGTGCCTCAACTGGCTGCTGTTCACCGCACCGTCTCTTCTCAGTATTTGAACGGCAAATGTGAAAATTCAGCGATTTTGAATAAAAATAATCTAAAACTGGTGAAGTTAAATGGAACATAACTTTATAGTATAATCACTGGATACATTTAACAATTTAATATATATTTTTTTCTTTTTAAATGTTTTTTCTTTCCATGATGGCAGGTGAGGCCCCGCCTCACCTGCCTCTAGTGACTGCACGTCACTGCTCGATACTACTACAGATTCACAAGAAATGTGATCTGATGATAACCCACATATGACCTTATTTAGCACTACTTGGCCACCTGGATCATGAATTTAACAGTTGGAATGGTTGGATGACTTTTTTGTGCTTTTTTTCTGTTCAAGTGATGCTCTTTTTTTTAACACCATAACTTTTTGGCAATCACCACTTTAGAAAAGAAACAAGTCCCCGGAGAACCCTTATAAATCCATAGGCTTTAATGAGTCACTTCAGACTACTGATCCGGGGAATATGCCTCAATCATCACAGCTGGCAATGTTCTTTTTTTTTCAGCTGCTAAATAAAAAAAAGCTATAATATCCATACACTTGGGTGTTAACAAGGCTTCTTCAGGGCAGGCCCAGGCAAGGCTGCACATTACACACAGGCTACTTAACGCAGGCATGCCACTTTGCTGGACTCCGTATTGCAGAGCTCAAGTAGCCATCGCATATAATAGCTCAATCCCTGACTCTCTCATCTGAGATGCAGTATATATGAACATCATATTGCAGTGCAATATAATTGCAACTTTGAGATTTTCCACATGTAACTAATTTCGTATAATATGTCAAGTGCATTTAATTGCTCGTATTTAGTCGCATGTATTCTATTATACTTAGTCTTTTAAAATCAAGGACTGCCTTTTGTCGTGCAGTTGAACACTTCCTTTCTGTCTTACAACCGGGACTCTATCATTATCCACATTTGGTGACTCATCTTTAGTCCCTACTGTGGCCATATTTATCGAGTATAAGACGAGGCACTAAGCAGTGGGCTCGCCGCAAGGGAAAGTTCTCAGCATTTTTTTTGCATCATCAAAAACCAAGATATCAGCTGCCTCTAAAGCTTGCGGTTTCACACAAGAATGAAAGAAAATTAAACAATAATCCCTTGCTGGAGTCATAATAACCTAATGAGACAGCTGTTGAGACACAGGTTTTTAGACCTTGACATTAATAGTTAAGTTCTATTATACACTATAAATTCCGTTTATATACTCTATATGAAGACCGTATTTTTCTGACTATAGAGCGCACCGGTATAAATGCCGCACCCACTAAAGTTTAGAAGTAAAATATAGATAGATATATAGATATAACTCATGTGAAATTAGTTATTTACACAAAAAGAGTATGTAAATGTCTATTTACATACCTTAATTGTTTCTAAACGGCGCATGTAACACGGCAGTAAAACGGGGGATCATACAAAACAGAAGTCATTGTTATGGACCCACTAGCTGTGGAAGATAGCTCACCAATCAGCTAAACAGACTCAATAACTCCACGGTGACGGTGAATTGGTGAAACAATGCAAAAATAACGCAATTTTAAGTTATTAATACTAACACAGACAGTCGTAAACGTGTTAGCATATTAGCTCATGCTAACAACGCTAGCTTGATTACAATGGCACGTACGAATGTGCATGAAAAAACTCCTACAGACATCACACATGGGACGGTTTACTAAGTATGAATTGTTTTAGTTAGTTTGTAAAACTTACAAACGTTGCTTGGAGAGATGAATGAAGAAACCATGCAAGTAGAAACGCTATGGACGACTAGAAGACAGAACGGCACTTGTACTTCCGGTTCAAGGCACTAAACAGAACAAAATACTTTAGACAAGCGGTGCTCACACTTTTTCAGCAGGGGCGAGCTACTTTTCAAATGAGCAAATCGAGGTTATCTGTGTATGTATGTATATATATATATATATATATATATATATATATATATATCTCTCTTTTTGATGATCACTAATTTTAAGTCTAATTTCTTTATTGCATGGCTGGCGATCGACTGACACCCTCCGCAATCGACCGGTAGCTCGCAATTGATCTAATAGGCACCCCTGCTGTAGACATTTGACCCACAGCACCTGCAGTCCGATGGCACCATAGCACAAACAATAACACACGTTTTCAGTGTCTCTGCTTGTGTTCTATAAAAACCAGTTGTTGAATACAATACAATATGACCGTTAGCGAAGAAAAGCCATAAATTAGCCTCACCGTTTTATAAGCCGCAGGGTTCAGAGCGCAGGAAAAAATAGCGATTTATAGTCCGGAAAATACGGTAGTGCGTTGTGAACCAACACCCTTGTCATTTCCTGCTGTTAGCTGATTGGCCATGAGCTCAAAAAGTTGTCTTGTACAGTTCCCCGATTGTTTCCTGTGAGGTCAAAAGGTTGCCCAGGGGTCGGCAATCCAAAATGTTGAAAGAGCCGTATTGGACCAAAAATACCCCAAAAAAATCCGTCTGGAGCCGCAAAAAATTAAAAGCCTTATATAAGTGATCTAATTAAGTCAACACATGATGTAAGTGTCTTTATTAGCTATATTAGCCTACTATCAAAATTACTATGAGTCGCAGGCTGAAGCAAATCTTTGTTGACAGAAATGTTGAAATGTAATATTTATTCTACACATTTTTACAAACATTTGTAACATGGAGGCTTCTCAGAGGTTGAGATAACTCCTGGAAATGATTGGCTTAGAATGACCAAAGGTATAGATGTGTGTGTTCAAGTTAAAGGAAACGGCAGGCTGTCTTCTTCTAATGGATTTATAACAATCTTTGCAAGCTGGGTAACGTTTGCTGTGGTCTGGAACAACGTGTCACACAAACAACTATCAGACATGCAGCCAATGTTACATACAGATAATATGTAATGAGAAATGCTGATATAAAATAAATACACAGAGGAAATAGGAAAATAAATTAGCTCAAATATACCTACAGGTGAGGCATACTGATGCAATATGTACATACAGCTAGCCTAAATAGCATGTTAGCATCGATTAGCTTGACCAAATATGCATGATTAGCACTCCAACAAGTCAATAACATCAACAAAGTTCACCGTTGTACATTCACGCACAGTATACAACGTTTGGTGGACAAAATGAGACAAAGAAGGAGTGGCATAAAATATGTCTTTCTTTGGCATCGTCAAAGAAAGTTAAACAAACTATGGTGAGTTCAAGGACCACCAAAATTAGTAGGTCAAAACGGTGCTCGCCAAATACTGTCATCAGAGAATCATGTTTATTATAAACAGTGGGATTTCTAACAATTAGGAAGGTTTGTGTTATGTTGTCCTCCTAGAGAAACCATATTAAAACAAAAGTAGATTTTTTTTGGCCACAGGTTGCAGACCCCCGATATAGCCATACTATATTCTGCCCGTCATTCTGATCGTAGGGCAGAGGATGGCAATATGAAATAATTCATGTCATAGCGATTATATTACACAATTTACTCCAGGTCTGTGTGTTGAACCAATAAAACAGCATGGGGGTGTTAAATCACAAGTGTGCGTCTGAGTCATAAAGATGCAGACATCGCTTGTAAATGGATGGACGTTTGTTTTTACAGGGGATAAGTAAGTTAAGGTGGATCCCAGTTGGATTGCTGATCACACCGTTGAGCAAGGCATAAACCCAGAATGACATGGGGCATAATCAATCGTACGATTTCCTATTGTACAGGATCACAAGTGTGCATGTATCTAGCTGTGTATGCATTAGGGACGCAACGATATGAACATTTTGTATCAATGTGACCAAAATTATCACACTATTATTGCAAAATGGTATATTATTTTTTAAATAACTAAGCTAAATAGACCCACTGTTGGAAAGTTCACTACATTGCATGTTTTGAGTTCTTTATGCTTCACTGATGAGAGTGGTCTGGCAGGCTTTGTGGCGTCCCACTTTTTGTAGCAGTCCTTAAACACATCGTAAAGACACACTGTCATATTCTTTTGAGTATAGCTCGATCACTCTGCGTAGTAGCAATGTGCACAATACTGCAAGGGCATCTACAATGATCATACGCCATGTGCCTCCCGTACACTGGGGGGGTACTTATTTCATTTTAGTACAAATAACTGAATTACCTTTACGGTTGACCTATGACGCTACACTCAGTGTCGTAACTAGGATTTGACAAATACCAATGTCAAAGATTGGCTGTCCCAGAGGAATTTTGAAGGGAATCATGAGTGTCCCAGCACCATATACATTATATTACCTTGAGCAAGACAATTCATTTCCAGAATAACAAAAGCTGTAATTGATCTATATCAGGGGTGTCAAACTCATTTTAGCTCAGGGGCAGCAAGGAGGAAATGATGTGCACACGCGGGCCGGACTATTAAAATCATGGCATTACAACTAAAAAATAAAAACTTCATATTGTTTTCTTGGTCTTACATTGGCCAAAAATAGAACAAATGTCAATAAGTGGTCCTTGGGTTGTGTTTTCCCGGAATGCAAAGGAAAGTTGGCGTGGGCAAGGCGTGAATGTGAGTACATTTTTATTTTAACACTAACAAACTACAAAAAGGGGTACAAACAAAAGGCGCGCTCACAGGCGGAGAAAAACTTGGCTAAGAAAACAAAACTAGGACAAAGGCAAAACTATGGACGTGAAACTAATAAACACTTACTGTGACAAGAGCAAAACAAACACTTACGTGGCATGGCATGAAACTAACACTATGGAATAAGCAGGGCATGATAATGACAGAGGTACACAGAGTTGATAGATACAGGGTAGATAGATATGATAATGTCACCAGGCCGACTGCCTGGCAACAACAAGCTTAAATACTGGTGACATGATTAGTGAAAACAGGTGCATGACTCAAAATGTGAAAACGTGAGACAGGTGCGTGACATGAGGATGTGAACCAGGTGAAACTAATGGCTACTATGGTGACAAAGCAAGGGAGTGAAGACAAGAACTAAAAAGTGTCCAAAAACCAAGCAAAACATAACTAAACAAAACATGATCAGACATGACAACAAACACATACTGAAAATATTACATTAAAAATATAGAAAAAAAATACTGTCAGCGGTAAAGTTTAGATCCATGAAGGAAAGAAGAAAGTGAATGAATGTTTATAACTGAATAAATTTACATATGCATAAAAAATTGTTTTCTTTTGTATTACTTTTTTTTTTAATGAATTAAGTACCGTTGATGCCAACCTTTTACCAAAACATAATATAGAATAATGCATCATGCATACATTTATAATTTATTTTCAAAACGCTTACAAAAAAGTGGGACCCCAAAAATGTACTGTGAGACCCCATTTTTATGACTTGATGGGGGTCCCAGGGACCCCATTTTGAGAATTCCTAGCGCCAACACTGATGGAGTATTGGTGCGTGCAAAACAGCAGCAGGCGGCTGTGGCCTGCGGGCCGGTTCTAATACTAATCAAATATCCTCCCAGGGGCCATAGATAATTCATTCGCGGGCCGGATCTGGCCCGCGAGCCTTGACTTTGACACCCCTGAACTATAACTATCTATCACTCATCTAACATATTTGATAATCAGCATGATTTTATAACAGTCAACTTTTTAATTGATATCCTAAAGTTTAGCATATTAAATAATTTTAACATCATCCATCCAGCCATCCTTTTTTTACCACTTGTCCCTTTCGAGGTATCAGGGGGTGCTGGAGCCTATCTCAGCTGCACTCAGGCGGTCGGCTGGGTACACCCCGGACAAGTCGCCACCTCATCGCAGGGCCAACACAGATAGACAGACAACATTCACACTCACATTCACACACTAGGGCCAATTTAGTGTTGCCAATCAACCTATCCCCAGGTGCATGTCTTTGGAGGTGGGAGGAAGCTGGAGTACCCGGAGGGAACCCACACAGTCACGGGGAGAACATTCAAACTCCACACAGCATTAAAAAATACATTTAAAAAACACACAAACTTTTCAATCAGTCATATCATCATCCTTTTGTCACATGACATGACTTCGGTGTCCTCAATTGCAGTTACGGCCATGGTCACACTAGGATTTGCGGATCCTTAGAACTTGTTTTAAGTGATGTCCTCTGTAATATTGGCACAGATTACAAATATTCCATCTCTAATGGCTATGCTGATGTTAAATAGTAGACAGCATCAAAATAATTATCTTGGACTGCGCTACGAACATGACCCCAATACCAAAAATGTATCGGGTCAGATGCAAAGAAAGCCAGCGGAAGAGTTTTTTTCGAAGGAATTTTCGGACGTAAATCAATTGAAACAAAACTTTGGAATGTCTCAAAGTTAATTCAAAAAGCTCTGCGGAGAGAGTTTTAAATCCGAAGTATTTTAATTTTTGACAGTCCGTATTTATTGACAAGCATACGTCGGACAAAGCTGCAGCACAATCGCCTGCGTCCTCACAGCCATATCTGCGCAACTGCTAGTTTGCACTTTCTTTCCAGACCTACTACGTTTGTACATAAAGTCGCAAAACAGCGGCTGCAACACAATTTCAGTCTTAATAGATCACCGTGCGTGTGTTAAATAATTAGATTTGCATTTTCTCCTCCCACTATTGTGGCCGTTTTGATGATCAGCATATATTCTGCATATTCATGAAGACAGAGATGCAAAATGGCTTACGCTCCTTATTTTGATTATTTAAAGGGGCCCCATTATGCAAAACCAACTTGTCTTACCTATTGGTACCTGCTGTTGTGTATTTGGAATCTGCATAAGTCCAATAAATGTTTAATTGAACTGTAGAGGCACTGCGGAAATATTTATAAAACAATCGTGCCTTGCGTCATAGTTCCACTTAACGAGCTGTTTGTAATTTGCTCTGTCCTGTGACGTTTTCTGACCTGTGACATCAGCGGATTATCCATATATGGTATAAATTAACCCAAATGCTTTGCGCGTGTCCGCCATTGCAGTCCTACTGTGACGATATGTCACATTTACATCTGGTTATGCTTCCTTAGTTTGTTATTTTCCTGTGTAGCGCTCTTATGTTTGGTTCCTTTTCCCGCATGTCTCCTGAGCGCTTGTTCCCTCACCTGTCCCTGATTAGCAGCCTGGCACACCTGGTTGCAGTTGCCAATCAGGCTGCCATTTATTCCTGCTTCGCCCTCCAGTCAGGGCTCGAGGATTGTAAATGTCACTGACTTTTAGCTGCGTGCTGTGTGCATTGACTGCTCCTCCCTTGGTTGAATATAATTAAATATGTGTGTTACCTGCACGTCATCCTCCTGTCTCCTGCATCTTGGGGTCACAACTACCACAGCCATGCGAGTCCGTGACAGTCAAGAAAGTTCTTCCTTTTCGCTATCCACTTGTTGTGGGGCAGACTGGCCCGTACATGCACACGCATCCTTCACTGTTGCCATTTTTAATACAATGTAGGGCAGGGGTCTCAAACTCAATATACCTGGGAGGCACTGGATGCAGAAACTGGGTGAGGCTGGGCCGCAAGAAAAGATTTCTTAAAAAAAATCTAACATGACCTTTTTAATGAATTCACCTTCTTTGAATGGCTTTCCCGCCCTAGCAACCATCTCACTCACCATGTAGCTAGCTTTGACTGCTGCATCGTTCTTTTCGCTTGCTTTCTTGACGAAATCTTGTTGCCTCAGTAGACTGGTTTTAAAATTTGCAACCTGTTTCACTCTCTCATCTACCTAGTATTTTGCATACTCCTCAGCATGTCTAGTTGTATAATGACGTTTCAAATTGTATTCCTTGTGCACCGCAACTTTCTCTGTATCAACTACAGAAAAGAGCTATAAGGATTATTCATTAAAGTATATTACTTAGAACACACTAACACAGTATTTATTAATTCGGGTTTATTGAAATTACAGGAGCTAGTAAAGTTACAGACATTATGTGTCATGTTTAAGGCTAAAAGTAAAACATTACCAGCAAATTTACAAAAAATGCCTCATACAACGTGTGTCTGGGCCGGCACTCTGTTAGTGTGGAGAAAAAGATGATGCGGTGACAGTTTCTAGAGGACACTAAAGGCAGGGGTGCTGGAGCCTACCTCAGCTGCATTCGGGCGGTAGGCGAGGTACATCCTGGACAAGTCGTAACTGCACATTACTCTTCAAATAAACAAATACAAATACAAGTGGAGCGACGTAAATAGGACCCTCCACAAAACGGAGCGTCCTAAAGAGACGGTCAGAAAGCTGCTTGAAATCAGTCTGTAAAACATGATCTGTGCAAATTGTGACAAACGAACCACCATTACATGCTATGTAGACCACTAAGATGTTTTTAAATGTAGAAAAATAATCATAATATATATTTATTTAATCACAATTATTGAAATTCAAAGATTTGGTGCTTCTGCAAACAGCTGAAAGTATGTACAAAGCAAACTATAACCTGCTACCCAAGAATGTACAACAATTATTCTCAACAAAAGAGGAGAAATGTAATCTTAGAGGAAAATCTAATTTAAAACATGTGTATGCTCGTGTAACACTTAAAACCTTTAGTATATCTGTATGTGGAATTAAAATATGGAATGGATTAACCAAAGAAATCAAACAAAGCACCAATATGATTCAGTTTAAGAGACTGTTCAAACTAAAAGTGTTCACAAAGTACACAGAACAACAATAATGATGAACATCTTGAACCCTTTTTTTTTTATTGAGACAAAGATTATTTATGTATTTAGTATGTGTTTGCTTACTAAAGTATATTATTTATGTATTATGTATTTGTTCACTGTTCCGTTGCAGAGAACAAGGAAATTGGATGACATTGCTATGGTATGAAAAGGGGTAGGATTAAACTGAAACTGAACTGAACTAATATGATCCCTCTTTAAGAGACGCAAAGCCTCCGCGCGCACGTTTAGTAGATGCAAGTGTTTTAACACAGGCAAACTTCTAGTAGAAATGAATATCATTTGACTGTTCCGTCATGGGTCACGTCTTTTGTTTTGGTAATGTTTTGATATGGTTTTAGAATAGAATAGAATAGAATGCCTTTCATTGTCACTATGCACAGGTACAATGAGATTAAAAGCAACTCCATTATCAGTGCGAGAGTCTACAAATATGCAAAACATAGGAAGAAAAAAGAAAGAAAAATAGTGCAAAAGGAGGTAAGGTGCACAGTCCAGTCCTGAGAACGAAGGTTCAGAATGTGTTGTTTACAGGAATAAATAGTATACTATATATATATATATATATATATATATATATATATATATATATATATATATATATATATATATATATACAGAAGCATTCAGATTGTGGGTGGAAAGTAAAAATTGCACACAGAGACGTGCTAAACTATAAAATCCGTGCCTATGAGAGTTCACCATGGTTATGGCTTTAGGGAAAAAACTGTTCTTGAGTCTATTTGTCTTAGACCTAGGGATTTTTAAGTCATTCTGCTCTGTAGATAGGTTATTTGCATTCATGTATTAAATCATATAAATAATGATAGCTTTACCCACATTAACCTGTTTATTGTGACAGCCCTAGTTTAATGATAAAAAACAACAACTACTGAACTCAACGTGCTTGGCTTTTCTTCCTAAAACCACAATCAGCAGCAGGTGTTATGTGACCTTAACCTGGCGTGACACACAAAACACACATTCTATTTATTAGTACTTGTTTCTCATGTGCACAAAAATGAACCGTCAGACAACAACAACATGGCACAACACACAGCGGAGAGAGCCGCACACAGACATGCAGACTGCTCATTAATATGACCGGAGCCTGCATGACCTTGTGGTGTGTGCTTAGGCCACCACATTAGACACAACAAGTGCCTGACTGACTTGGCACCTCGGGGTGTGTGCAGCATCCCATCTCACTGGTTGTGAGTGTGTGTGCGTGTGTGTGTTGTTTTCTTTAGGGGAGTGGGCAAAGAGGCAGACTAGCAAAATATGACATGGCAGTTGGCAGCTTGTTGCAATGACCCCCCCAGCATCCCTGCTTGACATGACACACTCAAGGGCATCTGCCAACCAACGCGAGATCTGTGAACTATGAAAGAAAGCATGAGGAAAAAAATGTCACCCACCTTTGCTGCTCTCTTCCTCCCTGTTGAGATGCATGTCTCCTCTTTGTTTTTCTTTTTTTTTTGTTTAGACTGTTCCCTCCGCCAAAGAGTAAACTCTCATTCTTAGCTTCTCGACGTCCTTTAATTGCCTTGCCTCGGTTTGGAACGCATGAACGCGCTTGCCCGGCACTTGCGCGCGTCCCTGCTAGCCGTTGCCGAGCTGGAGCAGGTAGTCTAGGTGATGCGTGTATAGATGGGTGTCTGCGTGTATTTTTGGCTCGCTCACTTCGCACCCTCCGTCCCTTGTTTTCCCAGCCCGGAGTGGCTCTCAGGAATGATTGTGAGGGGTTTGAGGGAGGATCCGGCAGGCAGGCAGGCAGGCACAGACGGGCGGGGTGACGCCAAGAAAGTCGGGAGGAGGTCGATAGGCGCTCGTTTCATCACTCATCCTAATACATGCACCAACAAAAAGTCGTTTTTAATGCGTCCATTTGTTGCACGAACTGTTCTTTCAACGTCTGCAAAAGGAGGATGCTTGGATGCGTGGCTTAATCGCACCGTTCACGTCGTCTGTAGCTATACTCATAATTCATTGAGGTGTATTCTTATTGTTTTTATTTTGCATTTGTTCCGCTGTTATTTGACGCAAGTTCTTCACTGCTCACGTAAGTGTCAGTTTCATGAGGACCTCCATGTGCTGCCATTACGGTCATCTTGTCATTACAGCCAATAGGTCTGTCCTGTCGATATCACAGCACATTAACTCACCGTTCACGTTCTCTGGTGGCACGTCTGACGCAGCTCGTTGGCGACCTCTAGTGTCCTATTTGAGTCAGTGCCCCCTTAATCAAATTACAGATAGAACTGTCATTCCGCCTTTACGAGAGAGAGCCAATATTTTAGCAATACAGGTAAAAGCCAGTAAATTAGAATATTTTGAAAAACTTGATTTATTTCAGTAATTGCATTCAAAAGGTGTAACTTGTACATTATATTTATTCATTGCACACAGACTGATGCATTCAAATGTTTATTTCATTTAATTTTGATGATTTGAAGTGGCAACAAATGAAAATCCAAAATTCCGTGTGTCACAAAATTAGAATATTACTTAAGGCTAATACAAAAAAGGGATTTTTAGAAATGTTGGCCAACTGAAAAGTATGAAAATGAAAAATATGAGCATGTACAATACTCAATACTTGGTTGGAGCTCCTTTTGCCTCAATTACTGCGTTAATGCGGCGTGGCATGGAGTCGATGAGTTTCTGGCACTGCTCAGGTGTTATGAGAGCCCAGGTTGCTCTGATAGTGGCCTTCAACTCTTCTGCGTTTTTGGGTCTGGCATTCTGCATCTTCCTTTTCACAATACCCCACAGATTTTCTATGGGGCTAAGGTCAGGGGAGTTGGCGGGCCAATTTAGAACAGAAATACCATGGTCCGTAAACCAGGCACGGGTAGATTTTGCAATGTGTGCAGGCGCCAAGTCCTGTTGGAACTTGAAATCTCCATCTCCATAGAGCAGGTCAGCAGCAGGAAGCATGAAGTGCTCTAAAACTTGCTGGTAGACGGCTGCGTTGACCCTGGATCTCAGGAAACAGAGTGGACCGACACCAGCAGATGACATGGCACCCCAAACTATCACTGATGGTGGAAACTTTACACTAGACTTCAGGCAACGTGGATCCTGTGCCTCTCCTGTCTTCCTCCAGACTCTGGGACCTCGATTTCCAAAGGAAATGCAAAATTTGCATGGTTGGGTGATGGTTTGGGGTGCCATGTCATCTGCTGGTGTCGGTCCACGGTAACACAAATTTTGCATTTCCTTTGGAAATCGAGGTCCCAGAGTCTGGAGGAGGACAGGAGAGGCACAGGATCCACGTTGCCTGAAGTCTAGTGTAAAGTTTCCACCATCAGTGATAGTTTGGGGTGCCATGTCATCTGCTGGTGTCGGTCCACTCTGTTTCCTGAGATCCAGGGTCAACGCAGCCGTCTACCAGCAAGTTTTAGAGCACTTCATGCTTCCTGCTGCTGACCTGCTCTATGGAGATGGAGATTTCAAGTTCCAACAGGACTTGGCGCCTGCACACAGCGCAAAATCTACCCGTGCCTGGTTTACGGACCATGGTATTTCTGTTCTAAATTGGCCCGCCAACTCCCCTGACCTTAGCCCCATAGAAAATCTGTGGTGTATTGTGAAAAGGAAGATGCAGAATGCCAGACCCAAAAACGCAGAAGAGTTGAAGGCCACTATCAGAGCAACCTGGGCTCTCATAACACCTGAGCAGTGCCAGAAACTCATCGACTCCATGCCACGCCGCATTAACGCAGTAATTGAGGCAAAAGGAGCTCCAACCAAGTATTGAGTATTGTACATGCTCATATTTTTCATTTTTATACTTTTCAGTTGGCCAACATTTCTAAAAATCCCTTTTTTGTATTAGCCTTAAGTAATATTCTAATTTTGTGACACACGGAATTTTGGATTTTCATTTGTTGCCACTTCAAATCATCAAAATTAAATGAAATAAACATTTGAATGCATCAGTCTGTGTACAATGAATAAATATAATGTACAAGTTACACCTTTTGAATGCAATTACTGAAATAAATCAAGTTTTTCAAAATATTCTAATTTACTGGCTTTTACCTGTATATTTTTTTATGCAGACGTCATACCGGTTTGTATTCATTTAAATGTGGATTTGACGTGGATTTTTGTTGGGTGTGGTAATTTATTTATGAAACAAATGAAAACCTATTTGGACGTGTATTTGTTTGTAATGCAAAATCGTGTCCGCTAGGTGTCAGTATTGACGGGTGAATCAAATGTATGTATTATATACACTATATTGCCAAAAGTATTCGGCCACCGGCCTTGACTCACATATGAACTTGAAGTGCCATCCCATTTCTAACCCATAGGGTTCAATAGGATGTCGGTTCACCTTTTGCAGCTATTACAGCTTCAACTCTTCTGGGAAGGCTGTCCACAAGGTTGCGGAGTGTGTTTAGACTTAGACTTAGACAAACTTTAATGATCCACAAGGGAAATTGTTCAACACAGTAGCTCAGTTACAATGATGGAAAGTGTAAGGATGGAAAGGACAATGCAGGTATTCATCCATCCATTTTCTACCGCTTATTCCCTTCGGGGTCGCGGGGGGCGCTGGAGCCTATCTCAGCTACAATTGGGCGGAAGGCGGCGTACACCCTGGACATACGGTATAGCTCGGTTGGTAGAGTGGCCGTGCCAGCAACTTGAGGGTTGCAGGTTCGATCCCCGCTTCCGCCAGCCTAGTCACTGCCGTTGTGTCCTTGGGCAAGACACTTTACCCACCTGCTCCCAGTGCCACCCACACTGGTTTAAATGTAACTTAGATATTGGGTTTCACTATGTAAAGCGCTTTGAGTCACTTGAGAAAAAGCGCTATATAAATGTAATTCACTTCACTTCACTTCACATGTCGCCACCTCATCGCAGGGCCAACACAGATAGACAGACAACATTCACACTCACATTCACACACTAGGGCCAATTTAGTGTTGCCAATCAACCTATCCCCAGTTGCATGTCTTTGGAGGTGGGAGGAAGCCGGAGTACCCGGAGGGAACCCACGCAGTCACGGGGAGAACATGCAAACTCCACACAGAAAGATCCCGAGGCCGGGATTGAACTCACGACTACTCAGGACCTTCGTATTGTGAGGCAGACGCACTAACCCCTCTTCCACCGTGCTGCCCCAATGCAGGTATAAATAGACTAATATAGCGATAAAAAATCTAACATATATACGAATATATACATAATATGTGTACAGAATAATATATATACAGATATATTATGTCAATAACATATATACAATATATACCAATGACCATGTACAATATTACAGTATATAGAGTATAAGTGACAGCAGCAGCATAAAATAGAGAGTAGATCCAGCAGGAAATAGAAAATAGACATTATAAACATTATAAACAAAGCGAAGTAGCTAACATGTCAGGTGTCAGGTAATAGGCAGATGTCATCTATTGCTGTATGGCGAGTGATTATACAGCTGGATGGAGTGTGGAATGAAGGAGTTCTTGAATCGCGCAGTGCGGGAAGGAAGCTGAAGGAGCCTGTTGGAGTATTAGCTCCGCTGTCCCTTAATTGTCAGGTGGAGTAGATGGGCAGGATTGTCCATGATGGCCAGCAGTTTGTCCAGTGTCCTCCTGTCCCTCACTGACCCAAATGCCTCCAACTGCGTGCCAATAGTTTGGCCGGCTTTCCGGATCAGTTTATCAATCCGTTTTGAGTCCATTTTGCTGGTGCTGCTCCCCCAACAAACCACTGCAAAGTACAGTGCACTGGCCACAACAGACTGATAAAATATCTCCAACAGCTTGCTGCACACATTTAAGGACCTAAGCTTCCTCAGGAAAAAAAAGTCTGCTCATGCCCTTCTTGTAAACAGCTTTGCAGTTGTCCTTCCAGTCCAGTCTGCTGTTCAAGTGGACTCCCAGGTACTTGTAGTGCTCCACTACTGCCACCTCCTGGCCCTGGATATTGATGGGCTCCACCGGGGTCACTCTCTTCCTGAAGTCGATGACCAGCTCCTTGGTCTTGTCCACATTAAGGACCATTATAGGAATTTTCCACCATTCTTCCAAAAGTGCATTGGTGAGGTCGCACACTGATGTTGGTCAGGAAGGCCTGGCTCTAAGTCTCCGTTCTAATTCATCCAAAAGGTGTTCTATCGGGTTCAGGTCAGGACTCTGTGCAGGCCAGTCAAGTTCATCCACACCAGACTCTGTCATCCATGTCTTTATGGACCTTGCTTTGTGCACTGGTGCACAGTCTTGTTGGAAGAGGAAGGGGCCCGCTTCAAACTGTTCCCACAAAGTTGGGGGTATTGAATTGTCCAAAATGTTTTGGTATCCTGGAGCATTCAAAGTTTGTTTCACTAGAACTAGGGGGCCAAGCCCAAATCCTGAAAAAACAACCCAACACCATAATTCCTCCTCTACCAAATTTCACACTCGTCACAATGCAGTCCGAAATGTACTGTTCTCTTGGCAACCTCCAAACCCAGCTGTGTAGTAACTGACTGTGCAGAATGTTGGCGAACTCTTTGCACTATGCGCCTCAGCATCTGCTGACCCCTCTCTGTCAGTTTACGTGGCCTACCACTTGGTGGCTGAGTTGCTGTTGTTCCCAAACTCTTCCATTTTCTTATAATAAAGCCGACAGCTGACTTTGGAATATTTATGAGCGAGAAAATTTCACGACTGGATTTGTTGCACAGGTGGCATCCTATGACAGTTCCTCGCTGGAAATCACTGAGTTCCTGAGAGCAGCCCATTCTTTCACAAATGTTTGTAGAAACAGTCTCCATGCCTCAGTGCTTGATTTTATACACCTGTGGCCGGGCCAAGTGATTAGGACACCTGATTCTCATCATTTGGATGGGTGGCCAAATACTTTTGGCAATATAGTGTATGTATATGCGTGTGTGTGTGTGTGTGTGTGTGTGTGTGTGTGTGTGTGTGTGTGTGTGTGTGTGTGTGTGTGTGTGTGTGTGTGTGTGTGTGTGTGTGTGTGTGCGCGCATGTATATATGATTATAATTATGTATTTATGATTATAATTAGGTATTTTTATTTTTATTTATTCAGGACAATGGACATTGATGAACAATCTCATATACAGAACGTAAATGAGCCAGATTAGCTTATATTTGCTCATTTACGTCTCTAGTCCCATAACACAAAATTAGTGGGACATTCTCCCATATTTATGACTTTGTTGGACTGTTTGTTCAAAGGTTTTTTTTCCTGTAGTGGATGTAAAGGTGTCCCCTGGAGGATGTTCTGGTGAAAAAACAGTCCTCCGTAAATGCAGGTGGAAAGTGGGGGTGGAGCTAGTCCATGAAGAACTTTATAAATCAAACAGATATTTTGAAAATGTAACATTTTAGAATGTACCAAAACGTTAAATATAAATAATTGTTATTGTTTTGCCTGGGCATTAGGGAAATTTCAAAGTTGCAGGGTAAAATGTATATACAAGACAAATAAGACAACAATACAAAGAATAAAAGCTTAACAAAAAAACTTAAAAAATAAAAAAATCTGTTGATTTTATATTTTAAAAAAACAAACTTGACAGCTCAGTTGCAAGAATGTTACCATAAAATTTAAAGTGGTTCTTACACCATATAAATGGAAAAGAAAAAACAGTACCACTGTTTTTACTGTAAAATCTACGGTTGTAAAAAAACAAAACAAAACAAAAAACATTCCACGGTTTTGTGTTTTTTACAGTAACACTCCGCGACCCCAAAAGAGACAAGCGGTAGAAAATGGATGGATGGGATGGATTTTGATGACCAAGCTACCAGTTTCTTACCGTATTATTTTATTTTAACAACAACATGTTTGGAATGTATGATAATATACATATGTGTTGTAATATTAAATACAGTTTAAAATATATGTAATTGCATGCAGTACGTGTATTTTTTTTTCTGTTGGCGGAAATTTAGTACAGAAAGCCGGGTGTCAAATCCAGGTTTTGGCAGAGCCATTGGAGCTGTCCAGTGCTGATCCTCAGCCTGCACGATGGGAAGGTTGACATCTCAGGATGCGCATCCAGTGTAGAAATTGAGCCAAATCAAAACATGCTTAGACTCACTGTGATGAACCTTGATGGGACAAAGCTGAAAGAACACAAATATATTATATTATTGAACAATTTTATATTGTTTGGTGTGTATTTGGCAAAAAGACAGATGTTTTAATGCAAATCCTTGATAGTTTTTGTGATGGTATTTTTATCACTGTAAAGCTTTTTGGGTATCATTCCAGGTATAGTAATGCGCTATGTAAATACAGACCATTTACCATTAAAGGCTGTTACGTGGATGCCTCTATAGAGGGCACTATCTTTCCATTGCGTTGTAAATGTTATAGCCTGCCCTCTTACAGCTCTCATTATGACATAACTAAGCCTGCGTGTAACACACCCACATTTGTGTGTTGTTAGCAATCATAGGATGTATATTTATAACATGATTAGTTAGTCCAGGGGTGTCAAACGTACGGCCCTTGGGCCGGATCAGGCCCGCGAACAGGTTTTATCCGGCCCGCGGGATGAGTTTGCGAAGTATAAAAATGAGCCGACATTTTTTTATGAAATAAACTGCTGTTCTAAATGTGTCCACTAGATGTCGTGATAGCAATTCTTTGTAGATGATGCTACATATGTAAAAAAAAATAAAAAAATAAATAACCACATGATGTTAGTGCACCAGTCAAGGAAAATTAGAAAATTACATAAATAGCATCCTGTAATTTGATTTTTATAAAAAATTTTTATCTTGATAGGTTGAAACTTAACACCAATGAGTCAACTGATGAAAATTGTCACATAATTTATTCAGAAAGTATAAATAATGACAAATAAAGATGGAATACTATTAACCGCAACATGGAGGTGTAAAAAACCCCCAACAACATTATGATTTTTACATTTTCAGAATGTGCTTCTTCTATTTTTAACCAAAGAAAACAATCTGAAGTTGTCTTTATTTTTAAGTTATCGTACTGTGATTTTACCAGTCCGGCCCACTTGGGAGTAGATTTTTCTCAATGTGGCCCCTGATATAAAATGAGTTTGACACCCCTGAGTTAGTCATTTCTCTTGGACTGCTTTTGTGCATGTGCTCCTTGCATGTATATATATGTGTAGTGTACAAGACAGCGGTGAATGACAAACATGAACGCCATACAAATACAATTGTATTCAATATGATTAATAGTTGTGAAAAATATAGACACTTTTATGAAATATGTGTTCTGTTCAACCACTAATCAGTCCTTTCAGGATTTCACAAGATTGTTTGTGATGGTTTTGGCCTAACAATGCCTCAATTCACAGCAGCTTTTTCCAAAAAGTTCTGGCAAAAGTTGCAATTTTTTAAGGCTTCAATAACATTGAGTCAACTAAGGATTTTATGAATTTGAATCAATGTTCCGCGTAATCTTGACCTCCAAAAAAGCACAGGATTGCAACAAAATCCATATACAAACATCCATACATCCGTAGCAGGAGCCTATCCCAGCTAACTTCGGGCGAGTGGTGGTGTACTCCCCAGACTGGTAGCCAGCCAATTGCAGATCACATACAGTATACTATACAGTAAACAACCATTCACACTCATGTGTACATTAATACCTATTGACAATTTAGAGTCTTCAAATAACCTAACATGCATATTTTTGGAATGTGGGAGGAATATTACTAAATTATTGTGTATGCACCTTAGGGGATCTGCTCCAATTCCGTTGCTCTTTGAACCTGTTCACTGTAATAATGACAAATACAACTCTATTCTATTCTATTCTATTCTAAGAGTACCAAGAGAAAATACAAAACATGCAAACTCAACACAGAGATGTCCAAAACAGAGATCTGAAATAAATGGCAGTAAACGCACATACTCAGAGCTCATTGTCAAACTACTGTATAACTAAGACTAGTGATAATTAACTATAATTCCAACAAATGTACCCCTGCATGTTAAAAGCATTTATGGTATATATAGCGATAATTTTGGATTATCATCAAACTTCAACATCTCAGTCATTTAAATGCTGCCCCTTTGTTAAGTCGGAATTGCAAATACTATGATCTTAATTGCTTTACCTGGATGAATAAAGGTTAAATAAATGTAAACTAAGATGTCAGGATGCCAGTGTGTTGCTAAATGTTTATATCCTACCCATGGGCTTAGGGCACAAAAGATGACATTTGTGCCATTGGATCAATAACGAATTGATATATGTACACATGTTGTTGTTCCTGTTTCGTCACACGAGAAGCAAACATGTGTTTTGATTAGACCAGTCGTGTCAAACGTACGGCCCGTAGGCCGGAACAGGCCCGCGGACAGGTTTTATCCGGCGCGCGGGATGAGTTTGCTAAGTATTAAAATGTAACTTGAAATTGTTTAATGAAAGAAACAGCTGTTCTAAATGTGTCCACTGGATGTCGCAATAGCAATTCTTTGTATCTTTGTAGATGATGCTACATATGTACAGAATAAACCACATGATGTAAGTACATCAGTCGAGGAAAATGATGAAAACTACATAAATAACATACTATAATTGGATTTTGATATAATTTTTTTATCTTGATAGATTGAAAATGAACACCAATGAGTTAACTGATGAACATTATCACATAATTTATTCAGAAAATATAAATAACGATAAATAAAGATAGAATACTACAAACCCCGTTTCCATATGAGTTGGGAAATTGTGTTAGATGTAAATATAAACGGAATACAATGATTTGCTAATAATTTTCAACCCATATTCAGTTGAATATGCTACAAAGACAACATATTTGATGTTCAAAGTGACAAACATTTTTTTTTTTTGCAAATAATCATTAACTTTAGAATTTGATGCCAGCAACACGTGTCAAAGAAGTTGGGAAAGGTGGCAATAAATAATGATAAAGTGGAAGAATGCTCATCAAACACTTATTTGGAACATCCCACAGGTGTGCAGGCTAATTGGGAACAGGTGGGTGCCATGATTGGGTATAAAAACAGCTTCCCAAAAAATGCTCAGTCTTTCACAAGAAAGGATGGGGCGAGGTACACCCCTTTGTCCACAACTGCGTGAGCAAATAGTCTAACAGCTTAAGAACAACATTTCTCAAAGTGCAATTACAAGAAATTTAGGGATTTCAACATCTACGGTCCATAATATCATCAAAAGGTTCAGAGAATCTGGAGAAATCACTCCACGTAAGAGGCATGGCCGGAAACCAACATTGGATGACCGTGACCTTCGATCCCTCAGACGGCACTGTATCAAAAACCGACACCAATCTCTAAAGGATATCACCACATGGCCTCAGGAACACTTTAAAAAACCACTGTCACTAAATACAGTTTGTCGCTACATCTGTAAGTGCAAGTTAAAGCTCTACAATGCAAAGCGAAAGCCATTTATCAACAACATCCAAAAACGCCGCCGGCTTCTCTGGGCCCGAGATCATCTAAGATGGACTCATGCAAAGTGGAAAAGTGTTCTGTGGTCTGACAAGTCCACATTTCAAATTGTTTTTGGAAATATTCAACATCGTGTCATCCGGACCAAAGGGGAAGCGAACCATCCAGACTGTTATCGACGCAAAGTTCAAAAGCCAGCATCTGTGATGGTATGGGGGTGCATTAGCGCCCAAGGCATGGGTAACTTACACATCTGTGAAGGCACCATTAATGCTGAAAGGTTTTGGAACAACATATGCTGCCATCTAAGCGGCGTCTTTTTCATGGACGCTCCTGCTTATTTCAGCAAGACAATGCCAAGCCACATTCAGCACATGTTACAACAGCGTGGCTTCGTAAAATAAGAGTGCGAGTTCTTTCCTGGCCCGCCTGCAGTCCAGACCTGTCTCCCATCGAAAATGTGTGGCGCATTATGAAGCGTAAAATACGACAGCGGAGACCCCGGACTGTTGAACGACTGAAGCTCTACATAAAACAAGAATGGGAAAGAATTCCACTTTCAAAGCTTCAACAATTAGTTTCCTCAGTTCCCAATCGTTTATTGAGTGTTGTTAAAAGGAAAGGCCATTTAACACAGTGGTGAACATGACCTTTCCCAACTACTTTGGCACGTGTTGCAGCCATGAAATTCTAAGTTAATTATTATTTGCAAAAAAAAAAAAAAGTTTATGAGTTTGAACATAAAATATCTTGTATTTGTAGTGCATTCAATTGAATATGGGTTGAAAAGGATTTGCAAATCACTGTATTCCGTTTATATTTACATCTAACACAATTTCCCAACTCATATGGAAACAGGGTTTGCATTAACCGCAACATGTAAGTGTAAAAAAATACAAAATAAATTATGATTTGTACAATTTTAGAATGTGCTTGTTCTATTTTAAAACAAAGAAACCAATCTGAAGTTGTCTTTATTTTTAAGTTATTGTGCCGTGATTTTACCATTCCCAGGGCCCCTTGGGATTATATTTTTCTCCATGTGGCCCCCGATCTAAAAGGAATTTGATACCCATGGCATCCTCCCACCCCCAAAAACATGCACCTGGGGATTAGTTGATTAGCAACACTAAATTGGCCATTGTGTGTGAATGTGAGTGTGAATGTTGTCCGTCTATCTGTGTTGGCCCTGCGACGAGGTGGTGATTTGTCCAGGGTGTACCCCGCCTTCCACCTGAATGCAGCTGAGATAGGCTCCAGCACCACCCGTGGTAGAACATGGATGGATGGATGGATGGATGGATTAGACCAGTGGTTCTCAAATGGGGGTACGCGTACCCCTGGGGGTACTTGAAGGTATGCCAAGGGGTACTTGAGATTTTTTTTAATATTCTAAAAATAGCAACAATTCAAAAATCCTTTTTAAATATATTTATTGAATAATACTTCAACAAAATATGAATGTAAGTTCATAAACTCAGTGAAGCACAAGCTCAGGTTTCTCACTAAAATTGTTACGATCCGCTGCACGGATCATAGTTTGTTTATGTTTCTCGTCACATATGTTTTCAGCACATTTGATTTTGTTTGTGTTCAGTTGCCATGTCAGCTGATTACTTTCACCTGCCTCTGGTTAGTGTTCGGGACGCGCACCTGTTGCCCGGGCACTAATCAGAGGGCTATTTAGTCTTTGCTCTGGCCTCACTCTGTCTGGCTTCGTAGTTTGTTCTCACACAACTGATGACGACAATTATTTACTGTTTCTTAGCTACTAGTTCTCACGCTAGGCTCTTTTGGTTTGCTAGCTCCCACGCTATCCCTTTTGTTTATTCATCATATTATTTATATTTAAAATAAATCATTTTTCCTACCTGCAAGCTGTGTCCGAAGCCGTCTGCATCCTTGGGAGAACCACACCCGCATCACTATGCGACCACGTTGTCACAGTAAAACTATGATCCGTGCAGTGGATCGTAACAAAAATGTCTGTCAAAAAGAACTGTGAAAAGAAATACAACAATGCAATATTCAGTGTTGGCAGCAAGATTTTTTGTGGACATGTTCCATAAATATTGATGTTACAGATTTATTTTTTTGTGAAGAAATGTTTAGAATTAAGTTCATGAATCCAGATGGATCTCTATTACAATCCCCAAAGAGGGCACCGTAAGTTGATGATTACTTCTATGTGTAGAAATCTTTATTCATAATTGAATCACTTGTTTATTTTTCAACAAGTTTTTAGTTATTTTTATATCTTTTTTCCAAATAGTTCAAGAAAGACCACTACAAATAAGCAATATTTTGCACTGTTATACCATTTAATACATCAGAAACTGATGACATAGTGCTGTATTTTACTTCTTTATCTCTTTTTTTCCAATCAAAAATGCTTTGCTCTGATTAGGGGGTACTTGAATTAAAAAAATGTTCACATAGGGTACATCACTGAAAAAAGGTTGTGAACCACTGGATTAGACTGTTGACGCGCGCGTTTGAGATTGGCAAAAATGACAAAAAAACCCAACAAAAAACATTGTATGTAATAAAATGAAACACCAGCCTTGTGTTTTTTAAAAAACAAAATGAAAAAAATATATGTATATTGGTATCAATATCGGTAGTGGCACAACTGGCCTTGTATCGACTTGCTACTAGATCGATACCAAAACCTGCAGTATCGTCCAACCCTCTCTGGCAGCGAGACAGCCGCAGTGAGCTGCTATAATGCTATGCTGGTTCCGGGGCGGCACTACAGTCGGCTCCGGTACGCTTTCTGTTGCCGCGACGAGAGACACTTTGAGCCCGCCTGCCAGCACCACCCCGCACCCTTCTCCAATGAATCGCTCCTTTCTCCCAGGTAAGACTTTTGAGGTTTTTAATCCCACGTTATGACAGTGGAGTTATTCGTCCGTAAACGTCGACCAGGGGGGGGGGGGGGGCGTCGGTGGAGCGTAACCTCCTCCAGGGCATCCCGGGGAGCAATGGATGCTGATCCGCTCACTCAGTCAACGCTAACAATGGAGCGCGAACAGATGATGTGTGTCTGTTATCATAACACGCAGCCAGAGCTACCACGCCAACCAGAATCACCTTGTTTAGGTCCATATAGTGGCTCTTAAGATTCATTTTCATATTGATGACTCCTTTATTTATTCTTAATCAATGCATCAGTGCTTGGGCTCCAGAGCTCATTGACTTATCCAGCACACCCCCACACACACTTGTGAGATAGATGGATGCATAGTTGTCAGTGTCACATCGTGTCAGCCTCCACACACTAAGTCAGTCTTGTATCAAAGGTGCTTATAATGTCCTGCAGTGTTGTTTCCCCCTTCTCTCATTGTCACTAGTACATCATTTTCTATGCAATTTGTTGTCATTAAGGTCCCATGTGAGCTGGAGTCTATCCCAGCTGACTTTGTGTGAGAGGTGTGTCATCTCAATTGATTGTGTTTTAGTGTAGTTGTAGTCAACACAATTACATTACGTTTTAGCAATAGATGATATCTGTCAATGACACGGGTGTCAAACTCTGGCCCGCGGGCCAAATATGGACCGCCGTGTAATTTCATTTGGCCCTTGAGGCAATATCAAATTAACATTAGAGCTGGCCCGGCGGTGCAGCTGTAACACCGCATTCACTGCTAATACTCATACTTGCCAACCCTCCCGATTTTACCGGGAGACTCCCGAATTTCAGTGCCCCTCCCGAAAATCTCCCGGGGCAACCATTCTCCCGAATTTTTCCCGATTTCCACCCGGACAACATTATTGGGGGTGTTCCTTAAAGGCACTGCCTTCAGCGTCCTCTACATCCTGTCGTCACGTCCGCTTTTCCTCCATACAAACAGCGTGCCGGCCCACTCACATAATATAAGCGGCTTTTACACACACACAAGTGACTGCAAGGCATACTTGATCAATAGCCATACAGGTCACACTGAGGGTGGCCGTATAAACAACTTTAACACTGTTACAAATATGCGCCACACTGTGAACCCACACCAAACAAGAATGACAAACACATTTTGGGAGAACATCCGCACCGTAACACAACATAAACACAACAGAACAAATACCCAGAACCCCTTGCAGCACTAACTCTTCCACTCCACCACCAAACCCCCCACACCCCAACCCCGCCCCCGCCCACCAAGTTAATGTTGATATTTACCTCAGAAGGCTGCAAATAGGAAAGAGGCATTCAATTTTTTATTTAAATTGTATTTAGTATACCATTTATGTTTTTTCGTTTGTTTTTTGAAAGTTGATTTTGCAGTATTAAGTTATATAAGCGTTGCTTGTTCCATATTCAGTGTTAAAGCAAATCAGTGTAGCAAACTGAGCAATAATTTACGTTTTATTCAGGCACTTTCTCTTGCTACTTCAAGGCTTGAATGTTTGATTCATTCATTATTATTTTATTTTCAAATGTATTATTAGCCTGTGGAAAAAGTTTATTTTGATATTTACCTCAGAAAGCTGCAAATAGAAAAGAGGCATTACATTTTTCCATCCATCCATCCATTTTCTACCGCTTATTCCCTTTTGGGGTCGCGGGGGGCGCTGGAGCCTATCTCAGCTACAATCGGGCGGAAGGCGGGTACACCCTGGACAAGTCGCCACCTCATCGCAGGCATTACATTTTTAATTTACATTTTATTTGATATGCCATTGATATTTTCTAATTATTATTATTATTATTTGAAACTCGATTTTGCATGTCACTATAAAGTTATATAAGCCTTGCTTGTTCAATATTCAATGCAAAACTTGTTTGGGTCCCTATTAAAAGGTTAATTTGTTCAACCTTGGCCCGCGGCTTTGTTCAGTTTTAAATTTTGGCCCACTCTGTATTTGAGTTTGACACCCCTGGTCTATGACCTGTGAACTGAATTATATTTATATAGCGCTTTTCTCTCGTGACTCAAAGTGCTTTTACATAGTGAAACCCAATATCTACCCCTCTAGGGTAGACCGAATGGGTCTGACATAATATTGTGAGAGTCCAGTCCATAGTGGATCCAACATAATAATAAGAGTCCAGTCCATAGTGGGGTCAGCAGGAAACCATCCCGAGCGGAGACGGGTCAGCAGCACAGAGATGTTCCCAACCGATGCACAGGCGAGCGGTCCACCCCGGGTCTCGACTATGGACAGCCAGCACTTCATCCATGGCCACCGAACCTGTGTGTCTCCCCCTCCACAAGGCATAGGGGGGAGCAGAGGAGAAAAGAAAAGAAACGGCAGATCAACTGGTCTAAAAAAAGGGGGGCTATTTAAAGGCTAGAGTATACAAATGAGTTTTAATATTTTTATATTCAAAGTCCTCATGAGTCAAGGGACATATTTCCTGAGTTTATAAACATAATATCCATCCATCCATTTTCTACCGCTTATTGACGTAATCATAGTAGTATCGACTAGATACGCTACTGTACTTGGTATCATTACAGTGGATGTTAGGTGTAGATCCACCAATGGCGTTTGTTTACATTTTAACGCCGGTGAGCTACGTTGTGTAGTGAAACATGTTTAGCTATTCCTAGTCCCGCAGGGATGATACTTGTAAGAAACTTTTTTCATTTGTCACCATGGAGGAGGACCGGTACTTTTCAGAGGCTGTATAGTACTGAATATGATTCATTAGTATCGCGGTACTATACTAATACCGGTATACCATACAACCCTACTGCACATTAACGTTATCATGCTCCTACCTTTCAAACATGCAGGAGACATCCACCACTTTTATGGGCTTTTTAGAAGCAGTCGTTTAGTGCACAATTAAACTACTTTTAATTAATCTATTTTTACCGCCGAGGGTGCACTCATTGGAAAGAGGCTGGACTTGCTCGACTCAAGACGCAAAAAAAAATCCATATTTAAATATGTTTTTTATCATTTAAGAAATATTCTAAGAATATATCATCTATATGAAAAAAACGAATGTCATTAAATGCCCAAAACGTATCAATTGAGTTTGTTTTAATCAGCCCCTTAAGTCCTCTAGCAGCTATAACATTATAAAATGATCTTGCTGTATAGACCATATTTGTAATATTTTTTTAATTTCTGATTCTCGTCTGTCCATTGTCTGTCTGTGCAGCGCGAGCACCGATCCTGCAGCCGTGTGTGGAACTTTCACTTTGCACATCCTTCTGACACCTGCTAAATAAAACGCAAACTAGTGCTCGCAAAACAGTGATGAGTGTTGATAAACCACACTGCGCATGCTAATTAATTATATTTGCATCCTCTCCTTCCAGTATTGTGGGCATTTTGATGAACAATATTCTGCAGATTGACTAAGACAGAGACGCAAAATGGATTGCACAATTCTGCTCTCTTAACAGACGCAATCCACTTTGCACTCTAGAGTTGGGGGAAATAATCGATTTTTAGACGCATCGCAATTCCGGACATGGACGAGTATAAAATCGATTAGAAAACATCAACAATCAATAATCGATATAAATCTATGTAAATAAAGCAATGCAGACAGTTCTGAAATTTGGCTGACCACAGCGAACCACCTCACCGAGAGATCCGACCAGCTCCTTTATTTTAGGGCACTTACGTTTTAGTTTTGTATACATTTCCATTATTTATTAAATGTGATAGGAATGAATTTAACTGTTTCTTATTCCAAATGCACTGTTTTTAAGAGTTGCAAATAATAAACAAGAACTGTAAAACTGCATCAATATATATCAATTAAATGTGCCTCAATAATTGATTTTTAATCGAATCGTTGCTCCTGAATCGTAATCGAATTGTGAGGTGTCCAAAGATTCCCACCTCATGTGTTGAGTAGGTCAGCTTTGCGTGTGCTATCAGGTTTGCACGTGTTTTTAGTACGCGCAAACTTCAGTAAATCAGGCCCTTAGTCCAGTGGTCCCCAACCACCGATTGGTACCGGGCCGCACAAGAAATAAAAAAAATAAAAAAATATATTTTTTTTTTAATGAAATCAACATAGAAAACACAATATATACATTATATATCAATATAGATCAATACAGGCTGCAGGAATACAGTCCGTAAGCACACGGATAGCCCCCCCTCCAGGTCCGTGGGACAAACTTTCAAGCGTTGACTGGTCCGCAGCTACAAAAAGGTTGGGGACCAGTTAGTCGACGAAACCATAAAGTATAAAAATAAAAGGCCTCTTTAAAGTTGATTTTAAAGTACTTTTTTTTAGACTACCTGCAAATAATTTGTTTAACACAAATGTCAGTAAATATTTTTCAGGCATTTTTTCTACTTTATAATGCTATGTCTCTGGCAAAACATGTATGTATGTGTGTTATGTAACAGAGTTACGATGCATGCTTTCATCATAATTTGTTTATGAGCGCGAGAGAACCGGAAGCAGCAAATACACATATGCGCCATGGCAAATTTCATCCATCCATCCATTTTTTACCGCTTGTCCATCTAGGGGTCTTAAATAAATTATTCCTTCAAGTAGATAGAATAATTTGATGGAATTTGGTTTTAACTTACAGATGTGTAGATGTCACGATGACTAGCCTGCTGAAGGCATCACATAGCGTTGAAAAAAAAGTGTCCTCTTCACTTTCTCCCAGGTGTGCACATATTCCGATGTGGAACACGTTGAATCCACACAGTTTTTGTTTTGGCGGTGAGAAATCCAACTTTTTTATCTCACAAAAAAGCATCTGATTGGCTCTCCTTCGTAACTAACTTCTGGCTCCTTTTTCATATGTACGCTGTTAAAGAGCTGCATGATTTGATATATTTCTTACTTGTCCCCCTTATCTATGATTGGATTTCTCATTTTTATTTGTTGATTAAAATGTCAGTTAATTTTGTTGTCGTCTTAGTCAATGTGCATTTGTGTTGATTCGCTATCGTCTTATTTTCGTGAGGGGAAAATTGACAACTAAGATGAAAATTATTAGTCAACGAAATTAACGCTGGTGTCGGCAAACAATCACACTTATGGACAGTTTTTAGATGCTTTGGTTTTGGCCTGTTTACAAAAAACAGTAAAATTAAAATATCAGAATGGTACACAGTACGCCCATGGGAAAAAAAAGTGGTTAAAAAAAGTTATTCATGGTTGGCAGAAAATTTAGCCTGGTGCTTTTAATCAAAGTTTTAGTAGTTTAATGTTGATGAAAAATGTTACTTGGAAACAACATACTGTCTTTAGCAAGATGATGAAATCGCTAAGTATTTTGAGTAAAGTTTGTGATTTTATGAATCATTCTAGTATGTTGTCCTTTGTCATTAGGGATGTAACGATATGAATATTTCATATCATGGTTATTGTTACCAAAATGATCACGGTTATCATTATTATCATGGTATTGTTAAATCAAGCTCAAAAAGTACTTATACACACACATATTTTGATGGATTTTATTAAATAACTAAAATAAATAGTACCACTGTTAGAAAGCCCACTACTTTGCATGTTTTGTGTTTTTATGCCTCACTGAGTGTTCTGGCGGGCTTTGTGGTATCCTATTCTGTTCAGCAGTCCTTGAACGCACCGTTAAAACACCTCTGTCTCTTCGAGTATACAATAGGGATGTAACGGTAAACGGTATAATGATAAACCGCGATAAAATTCCAGATGGTTAGTAATACCGTTTAAATGTTTAATTACCGAAAAACAGTCATATGTTAATGCATTTCAGGCAACACTGCTTACTTCCTGAAAACTGAAGCGCATGCGTACTTGCACATGCAGACTTGCGCATGCAGACTTGCGCATGCAGACTTGCGTCGTTAGGCTCGAGAAAACATGGCGACGGAGTTTACACGGACTTTGCGTTGAAAATGTTCCCTCCGAGTTAACGGAGCCGATCGCTTTGTTTCACTTCATTTCAATTGCTTCTACTTCCGTGGGGTCTCAGTGTGCGTTTAAGAGTAGGGATGTCCCGATCCGATATTTGGATCGGATCGGCCGCCGATATTTGCCAAAAAATGCGTATCGGCAAGGCATGGGAAAATGCTGATCCAGATCCAGTTTAAAAAAAACTCCGGTCCGTGTTTTCCAACGCACAGATTTAAATAATACATTCCACTTTTCTGCTGCTCCCTATTTCCTTTCCGCATTTTCCAGCACACCTTCAACACATCCACGGGTCTGTGGATTCTCACGCAGTTGCTTTTAGCTGCTGGCATTGCACTACAGGCTCTTCCCACTCCTTCTTCTGTCTCCTTCTCACAGACAGCAAGCGCAACTTCTTACACACGTCACACGTCACATACGTATACGTCCTCTCCCAGCAGAGAGGTAGCAGCATGGCTAACGTTAGCTGTGATGCTAGCGCAGCCGCTAAGGTGCGCGCCTGCTCAAACGTCCTCTGCGCACGGCAAATCTATGCCACGCACAAAATCAAATAAAAAAATAAGCGCATAACAATTTTCGACACACGGACACGACAGAGAAAACAGTTTTCGTCATTGTTCAAATATTGTAACCTCTGTCGAGACGCTTATCTTCATTCGGTGCCACACGTCCACACCATCAAAATGCCCAGGCAAAAATTTCCAGATCAACACCGTATGAAAAAAATAGTGATTTTTTTAGTTGTGATTTCCTTCTCTGCATGAAAGTTTAAAAGTAGCATATATTAATGCAGTATGAAGAAGAATGTTTTAATGTAGACATCCAAGCCTTGAAAGAACATTTTGAAAATCAAGACTACATTTCCTGCAAATGGGTGCATTTCTACCCTATATTTTAACTTTAGATTTATTCTCATATCAAACTCTTTTGGCTGTCTTTTTGACACTTACATCCGGGGCCCCCTCCACACCCTGGATTATAAATAATGTAAATAATTCAATGTAATTATCTTGTGTGATGACTGTATTATGATGATAGTATATATCTGATAGTATATATCTGTATCATGAATCAATTGAAATCAATTGAAAAACTTATTGGGGTGTTACCATTTAGTGGTCAATTGTACGGAATATGTACTTCACTGTGCAACCTACTAATAAAAGTCTCAATCATTCAATCAAAACACATAGAATCATCATACTGCTGTGATTATATGCATCAAGTGTTCATTCAAGGCTAAGGCAAAATATCGAGATATATATCGTGTATCGCAATATGGCCTTAAAATATCACAATATTAAAAAAAGGCCATATCGCCCAGCCCTAGTTCAATGATGCCATTTCTGTTTGTCATGTATAATTTTGTCTATTTTGTGTTTATCCTTGAATAAACAGGTCAGTTTCTTGTTACCAACCATTGTGTATTATTCAAACTCCCCTAATTCAGCTGGCTAGTTGTTATCAAGAGTACTAAAACCCTTTTCAACATGATTCTGACAACTAAGTAGGCTAAATAACTTTAAACTTTAATACATGCTCGGATAGGCCAGTATCGGTCAGTATCAGTATCGGTCAGTATCGGTATCGGATCGGAAGTGCAAAAACCTGGATCGGGACATCCCTATTTAAGAGTGCAATGCTGTTGGAGGAGAAACATATTTGATGTTGCGGTTTCATTTTGAAAGTGTTGCGTTAAAGCGAGCGCCAGTCTGTCCGTGAGTTTGTCAAAATGCAGTTATTAATCATGGTTTTTTGATACATTTAATTGAAAACGATAATACTAACTGTCAGGAGTTTTACAGCTGTTATCATTTATATTGTTTATCGTTACAACCCTATTTGGCATTAAGGTTGCACCTATCGATTATTTTAGTAATTGCGTAATCTATTAGTTTGTTTGATTAACCGGATAAAACTTACTTTATAGCCTTAATTTTATTTTTAGGAAAATAGTTTTTGTTCTTTTTTAGTTTTTTTCCTATTATTATTATTCTATTATTATTATTTTCTATTATATTAATTGATCTAATGGAAAAATTGTTGAAGACCTCTAGTAGTTGTGTTTTAAAATAGAAAACATGGCTTTAATGTTGCCTTCTGAGTTGAATGACTAATGTATTTATGCGAATAGTGGGCAGATATCAAAAGCTTATAGTTATAGTTGCTAATTTTTAATCATGATTTATAAAAATTTTGTATCAATTTTTTTTACAGGGAACTTAGACAGCCATATTACAATATGTTTGTGAGTAAAGCCTTTGTAGTGGATGTATTAATATAAACAATGACTGCTAGTAGTGCATTTCAAGAGGATATTTAGTATAACATTGGAACAAGGTGGATAAAGACAATGAAGAGCGGGGGGGGACTAAAGTGAGGAAGAAATTGATTGCCAAGAGTCTTGGCCCAAGACCAATAGAAAGTGAGGGGCCCACACTCATATACGTCAAAACCCACAAGGCTGCAGGGAACGTACACAACATGCTGACATGCTGAGAGTGGGTTGCCAGGTTGTATTCTCCACATTGTTCCCATTGGGACTCCTGTACATCTTCCCACCTTTTCACTGCCATCTCTTCCTCTTCATCATCCCTTTGTGAATGTCTCGCTCTCCGACTAAGTGGATGGTATACGGCACCTGCACTCAAGGACAAAAACACTTCTCTGTAGGCTGCAGGAATTTTATTCATGCTGCGGCTGTAGGATACGAAATTGGACTCCAGGCGAGAAGGCAAAATAGTCTAACATCCTCCAAACTCTTCCGTACCATTGAGACGTTGTGGACTATTTGTAAACACAATCAATAACCTTAACAGAACGCTGCTTAAACTGTACTCATTACCGGTGTGATAATGCAAATGTCTGCCACAGCCACAGGGAACCTATTTAGTCATTATGTAATAGGATGTGTGATGCATTCTTATAAACTTAAGTGCTGAATTTTATATGGCACTGATTTTGTTTTCACTCTGCTTATAATGTTTTGTGGGTGTTGTATACTCACCTTCACTTTTTGCTGAATAGTCGGAAAACATTCCAGTATGAAAATCATAGTACCGTAAATTACTAGAAGGCGCTACGTTTTTCTATACTTTGAACCCTTCGGCTTATGAACCAGTGCGGCTAATTTATGGATTTTGTTTCGCTTATCGCCATAATGTTTTGAGTTAAAAAGTTTATTTTAAACCCAAGCAGAGGACTGAAATGGTTTGTTATTGTTTGTGCTTTGGCGCTATCTTTTGCCTCAAACCGAAAGTAAAATCGTCCATAGCGTTTCTGCTCGAAAGGATTCTTCATTCATCAATCCAAGCAACGTTCGTAAGTCTCACGATTTGACTAAAACAATCCTACTTACTAATTTGTTCAATGTGTGATGTCTGTAGGAGTGTTTTCATGTATATTTGTCCGTGCTATTTTAATGTAATGTAGCTAGCGTCGTTGGCATTAACTAATATGCCAACACACCTATGAGTGTCTGTGTTAGTATTATTAATTTACAATGGCATTATTTTTGTATTTTTCAGTTTCACAAATTCCTCAGTAAATTCACCAAAATGTCACCGTGGAGTTATTGAGTCTGTTTAGCTGATTGGCTGCTGTGTTACACACATCGTTTGGAAACAATTAAGGCATGCAGATAAACATTTACGAAATATTTCTGCATAAATAACATATTTCACAGCGTACATATCTGCGGCTTATATCTACGGCTCGGTGCAGCTAATATATATAAAACAAATATTTTTTTTCAAAAATTTAGTGGGTGGGGCTTATATCCCGATGCGTTCTATAGTCCGGAAAATATGGTATATTGAAATACTGCAATATTTCAAAAATCCGTCTTTTGTATTGAATATTTGGGTTTGACTATAGAGCAGACAAAAAATAGAGCACAGGGTTCAAACTCAAGACCCGGGGGAAAATCTAGACCGCCACATGATTTAAAGTGGCCCGCCGCATCATTTTACATGGTCCTGCCTAAATATTTTACATTGCTTGTCGCATCATTTAACCTGTTTACATGCTTTTTTTTTGTTCTCTTTGCTATTTGGGCTTATTAGACCCTAATTAGAATAAAAACTAAAAATCATCTTTTGATATGATGTACTTAGTCCATAAGTACACAAACGTGTACTTCATGTGTAGTGACATGCAAATTGTAATTTTTACACTTTTTTTTCCAAATTCCATTGTAAATTCCATCATACTCTTCTGACACCACCAGATAGCAGTATAAGTGTCCATATGTCGGCATAAGACCCCAATTCAGTAGTGTACACAATTTTGGAAATAAGAGCTGAAAGGTGCTGTCCACGCATGTGGCCACTAAGGCCTTTTTAAGGTGGCCCGCCATTTCATTTTATGTGGCCAGCTGCATAATTTTTTGTGATGCGTCATCTTTATTTATGTGGCCCCGCCACTTCATTTTATGCAATATGCCGCATTAGTTTGTGTCCCGTCATGTCATCTGTGGCCTGCAAAAAAAGGCGGGATATAATAAAGCGCTTTCTGACAAAATTTTCAATTTTAACGGAAAAATTAACTGCCTCCAATTGTATACATTTATATATTATGTCATCTGATCCTGCAACAAGCAAGGCAAGTTATCCATCAATCTGTTACTAAAAATGTAAGTAATCAAAAAGTGGTCCAATGCAAATTGTGCAACAAGGCTATTATACACTTACCGTATTTTCCGAACCATAGGGTGCACCGGATTATAAGGCACACTGCCGATGAATGGTTTATTTTCGATCTTTTTTCCTATATAAGGCGCAACGGATTATGTTTTACAGATCACCTTCAAGCCGCTATTTGACAGTCGCTTCCGGATGCGCCGTTTTGTGGGCGGTCTTATTTATGTGGCTCACCTTCGACAGCGTCTTCTCTCCGTCATCTTTGTTGTAGCCGTGTAGCGTGCAAGGATGGGAGTGGAAGAAGTGTCAAAAGATGGAGCTAACTGTTTTAATTTAAAGTTAAATGACATTCAGACTTTACTTAAATTAATATCAATCAATCAATCAAACAATGTTTATTTATATAGCCCTAAATCACAAGTGTCTCAAAGGGCTGCACAAGCCACAACGACATCCTCGGTACAGAGCCCACATAAGGGCAAGGAAAAACTCACCCCAGTGGGACGTCGATGTGAATGACTATGAGAAACCGGACAGCCAGCACCCCATCCATGGCCACCGGACCTGAGTGTCTCCCCCTCCACAAGGGATAGGGGGGAGCAGAGGAGAAAAGAAAAGAAACGGCAGATCAACTGGTCTAAAAAAAAAAGAAAAAAAAAAAGAAAAAAGGGGGCTATTCAAAGGCTAGAGTATACAAATGAGTTTTAAGATGGGACTTAAATGTTTCTACTGAGGTAGCATCTCTAACTGTTACAGGGAGGGCATTCCATAGTACTGGAGCCCGAATAGAAAACGCTCTATAGCCCGCAGACTTTTTTTGGGCTCTGGGAATCACTAATAAGCCGGAGTTCTTTGAACGCAGATTTCTTGCCGGGACATATGGTACAATACAATCAGCAAGATAGGATGGAGCTAGACCGTGTAGTATTTTATACGTAAGTAGTAAAACCTTAAAGTCGCATCTTAATTGCACAGGAAGCCAGTGCAGGTGAGCCAGTATAGGCGTAATATGATCAAACTTTCTTGTTCTTGTCAAAAGTCTAGCAGCCGCATTTTGTACCAACTGTAATCTTTTAATGCTAGACATAGGGAGACCCGAAAATAATACGTTACAGTAATCGAGACGAGACGTAACGAACGTATGAATAATGATCTCAGCGTCGCTAGTGGACAAAATGGAACGAATTTTAGCGATATTACGGAGATGAAAGAAGGCCGTTTTAGTAACACTGTGAATGTGTGACTCAAACGAGAGAGTTGGGTCGAAGATAATACCCAGATTCTTTGCCGAGTCGCTTTGTGTAATTGTTTGGTTGTCAAATGTTAAGGTGGTATTATTAAATAAATGTCGGTGTTTAGCAGGACCGATAATCAGCATTTCTGTTTTCTTAGTGTTGAATTGCAAGAAGTTAGCGGACATCCATTGTTAATTTCATTAAGACACGCCTCCAGCTGACTACAATCCGGCGTGTTGGTCAGCTTTAGGGGCATGTAGAGTTGGGTGTCATCAGCATAACAATGAAAGCTAACACCGTATTTGCGTATGGTGTCGCCTAGCGGCAGCATGTAAATACTTAAAAAGTGCAGGGCCAAGAACCGAACCCTGAGGAACTCCGCACGTTACCTTAACATAGTCCGAGGTCACATTATTATGGGAGACGCACTGCATCCTGTCAGTAAGATAAGAGTTAAACCACGACAAGGCTAAGTCTGACATACCAATACGTGTTTTGATACGCTCTAATAAAATTTTATGATCGACGGTATCGAAAGCAGCGCTAAGATCAAGAAGCAGCAACATAGATGACGCATCAGAATCCATCGTTAGCAGTAGATCATTAGTCATTTTTGCGAGGGCTGTCTCCGTAGAGTGATTTGCCCTGAAACCGGATTGAAAAGGTTCACAGAGATTGTTAGACACTAAGTGTTCATTTAGCTGCTGTGCGACAATTGTTTCGAGGATTTTCGAGATAAACGGAAGGTGGGACACCGGCCGGTAGTTTACCATGAGGTCAGGATCGAGGTTAGGTCTTTTGAGCAAAGGATGAATAACCGCTTTTTTGAATGCTAGTGGAACAGTGCCAGAGGAAAGTGATAAGTTTATAATATTTAGCACTGATGGACCTAATAATACAAAAAGCTCCTTGATAAGTTTCCCAGGAAATGGGTCAAGTAAACATGTTGTTTGTTTTGTCCCATTAACACATCTTAACAATTCCTCTAATGTTATTTCATCAAAGAAAGAGAAACTATTTTGGAGGGCAGTATCCGTCGTAGATACAGTCGTATCTGTGTTAATAGAACCCAGTTGTAGCTGCGATGCATTGTCTTTAATCTTCTTTCTAATGAGTTCAATTTTCTTATTAAAGAAATTCATAAAATCATCTGCCGAGTGGGTGGAGCTACTGGGAGGAGTCCCTTGTTGGGTTAGCGATGCTACTGTACTAAACACAAATTTAGGATCATTTTTGTTGAGGGGGATGAGATTTGAGTAATATTTAGCTTTAGCTAAGGTAAGCATGTGTTTATAAGTTATTAAACTATCACTCCATGCTTGATGAAAAACCTCAAGTTTAGTAGCACGCCATTTGCGTTCAAGCTTTCTACACGATAATTTATGGGCTCTAGTTTCTTCTGTAAACCATGGGGTGCGCCTTTTAGGGGCTCTTTTTAGCTTTAGCGGTGCTATACTATCAATGGTGTCGCGCAGGGCGTCGTTAAAGTTGTTAGTGAGGTTATCAATAGAGCCGACATAATTTGGGAATGGTGCCGTTACCGAAGGCAGTAGGCCAGCAAGAGTCATCGTTGTGGCAGCATTAATGTTGTGGCTGCTATAGTAGTTATTATTATTAGTTTGTTGACAATGAGTCAGAACTTCAAATTTTATAAGGTAATGATCGGACATTACTTTAGTATACGGGAGTATCGTAACTTTGGAGGTGGTGACACCCCTGACAAGCACTAGATCTATCGTATTACCGTTGCGATGCGTAGGTTCATTTATTATTTGTGTAAGACCACAGCTATCAATTATAGTCTGGAGCGCCATGCACTGAGGGTCCGATGGGGTATTCATATGGATATTAAAGTCCCCCATTATGATTATAATTATTATAATTATATTATAATAACGGAGCAGCATCTCCTCATCCGGAAACAACAACAACGCCGGAAATGTGTCGCGTGAAAAACCTCTCTAATGACTAAAGTTCCTTGGGTGATTAATGTAAACTCACCCCACCGGTATGTTTTAGCGCTTTCATGGCGAATTTACGGACAGATATAAGTAAGAACTTTACACTACTTTATATTAGAAATGGCAACAGCGGAGGATGAATGTCACATAACAAGAAGATAGAGAAAAAGAAGAAGCTTATCGATTTCAGTGTCGGCACGGACTACAAAGGCGGTCGCGTGCAATTTTTCAGGATTTACGCAGATCCCAAATACAGATCAGCAGGTACCAGAAGGTAAAAACATTTGCTTCTGCATAATATTGCGAAACAAAACGCCAGATAATATGTCTTACCTTATACTCACACCATAATAATACACGTATGTTGAAGCACAGTAAAAATCCTTCAAGCGGTGCGGCTTCATAGCTTACCAAAGTCGTACTAAATCATTTTGATAGATTTTTGAGCAATGTGTGTAATGCTCTATATTTTCAATGGAACATATAAAATGTTGGTGTTGTTTACTTGAGTCATATTGCCATCATATTGCAGTCTACACGTATCTCTTATGTTTGACTGCCATCCACTGGTCACACTTATCATTGCACCATGTACAAATAAAATTGCTTCGAGGTCAGCAAGCAAAAACAGAATTATTCCGTGCATTAGGCACACCGGGTTATAAACTGTCGAGTTTTGAGAAAAAAAAAGGATTTTAAGTGCGCCTTATAGTCCAGAAAATACGGTATATTTATGTGTACACTGTTACATGTGGCCCTTTGAGGGCAGCCATAATTGTAATGTAGCCCTCAAAAAACGAGTTTGACACAACTGACCTAGAGTTTCAATCATTATTTCTGCCTTGTTTATGCTTCTGTGTGGTCAGGGACGAAATTTTGATTTTACAAGTGGGGGGACACAACTGGCTTGAGTACAGAGGTTTGGGGTTTGGTTTGAAGGGAATTGCAAACACTTCAGCTGTAATTTGCCTTCTTATTATTTGTGCAAGCCTTAGTCAGCAACATAACTACCAACTCCTCTTGTTTAAATGTTTTATTTAATCTTATTTGTTTGTGATTCACATTGCCGTGTGGAGTTCAACAGGCTTCTATATAGCATCTGACCACTGCGTGCTGTCAATCAGTATCGCGTTGGCAAGAAGGCTGTACCCCCAGAAAGCCAATGAATGAGTTTTGAGGTGGTCTAAACGACAAGCTTCAGCCTGAGCGGCTGTTTTCCGTCTGGCGCTAATGTTTGATTTGTCTTCACTCAATATCATAACATTATTTAAAAGTGCACGGGACATGTCGCCACTGTCTGCCCTATTTCATTCATGTGTGGGGTAACTTGGGCCTCCTTTGTCGTTGGTAACCAACGTAGTCAACAGTGACAATCAAAGGTTGGTGGAGAGTGGAACGATCTGGAATGTTCTGCAACTCACAACAGTCACTTTTATTGCAAAGTTGATCTAAAATCTGACTTTGTGAACAAGTCTAGGCTTTGGACACATACCAATTTGAATATTGGTGCCTGTCTTATGTTCTGAGTAGACTACTAATAAAGAATATGCTAAAAATTCAGTCCAGACTGTATTAATCAGTCAGGTACAAGGAAACATTTCTCTACCACCCTGTACCAACTAACTCTTGTGGGCTCCAATAAGTGAAACAGTGATGCTGTTGTTTTTTTCTCCTGAAATGTCTGTAATGGATAAGATAATGAAGCTATTGTTGTGCAAGTCAAAAAGACAGCAAGCCAAAGTGCACATCCTGCATTATCTGCACAGAGGAGTTGTTTGGTAAATGCAATGTGTTGGAAACAATAAGATACTTTTCCGCATTAAACAAAAGCAAACAGAGTGGAAGTTCTGTAATGTGACTCAGAAAGAGCCCTGGGCTGTTGCTGAAAAGATGCGTTGAAAACGTGCAGCTGTGAATTTGCATTTTTCAACTGAACTAAAGAATGCAGTCAATATTTGCACTTCATTATTAATAACATTTTCCAGTGTTGCCCTGGTCGTGCAGAAAATTAATGACAATCAGAGAAGTCTCTCTAAAATGCTTCTATTGTATGCTAACGATGTTACATTCCTGTTCATTAATAGCAAAGCTTTGCAGAGGTGTGTAGCATGCTGCAGGATAACATCTACCGTATTTTGCCGGACTATAAGACGCACTTAAAATCCAAATAAAAATCTGTCCAAATGTTTTAGTGCTACTTTGGTAAGCTACGAAGCCGCACCGCTTGATTGAACGTGAAACATTATGGCTACCGTAGTCAGACCTGCTGTGCTTTATCCATCCATCCATTTTCTACGGCTTGTCCCTCTTGGGTTCGCGGGTGGTACTGAAGCCTATCTCAGCTGCACTCGGGCAAAAGGCGGGGTACACCCTGGAGAAAACATACAGTTATTATTATAGTGTGTGTGTATAAGGACCCCAAAATGGTACCTGCATTTAGTTTCGCACTATTATGCTAAACAAACCTTTTTTGTCTGCCGTTTTGATTTGCAATATTGTGCAAAAACAACTTTTTTCTATTGATACCTGCTGATGTGTATTTGAGATCTGCATGAGTCCCGAAAATTTGCGCTTGTCCTCCATTGTACAGTAATCCGCGTCATTAACATCTTTCTGTTTCTCTATCCTCTTGTTGTGGGGCATTCATTCTCCGCTATTGACATTTTCAATACAAAATAGCGTACAGTTCTAACTTATATCTGTCAGTAGACTTGCTATGGACGCACTAACAACTACCGGTACAACAAATATGATGGAGAGAAGACACTGTCGAAGTGGAGGCACGTAAATTGGACTGCACACAAAACGGTGCATCCTGAAGAGACGGTCAAAAAGCAGCTTGAAGATGGTCTGTAAAACATAATATGTGCAACATTGGTGCAAATAACCACCATTACATGTTATGCAGACCACAAGGATTTGTTTTAAATGTGGAAAAAAATCATAATATGAGCCCTTTAATGCGCCTTATGATTCGGTGCGCCTTTTGTATAAAAATAGACCTGAATAGACCCTCTCATCAGCAGTGCGCCTCATAATCCTGTGCGCCCTATGGTCAGAAAAATACTTAATTGCTGCCAACCAAACGATGTGAGCCAATCTCGAGTGCCTGTGTAAATGAAAACGTCTGTTTTTGTACTAAAGTAACCCAAGTTTCACTTTCTTTATTTATTTTCTTTCTTTAGTTTATTTCGAACATGAACACACTTACATCATAATACATCACACAATTTCATATCATGTCATTTTACATTATGCCCGAAAAGGAGTAGGAAGAAGTAAAGCTTATTTAATCCTACCCCTTTCCCACTTCAAAGCGTTTACAAATATATAGAATCATTTACTGACCTTTGACCAGATGCTTTTTGGCTGTATTTTTGACCACTCTTCTCCGCAATATTGGTTCATTAAATAGTTTGCTTTTCTGGCACGGACATGGTCTACAAATGTTCTATTGGGTTTGGGGCTTTGGGAAGAATATTCAAGCATATGAAATTTCTGTATCTTTAAACATTCATTTTTACGTCAAAATATCACTTATGTTTTTTTTTTAATGAAACATTCGTAAAAATACGACCTTAGAATAATTTGTTGAATCCTGGCCTCAACCGCAGGTACTCGCTGTTCCTCTTGCCTAAACGCCACACTGAATTAGAAGACGAGGAGATGATCAGGAGCACCGAAACAAGCTCACTCAATTCTAGCTAACTACGTCTATTAGTTTTCTGAACCACAGCGTGGATGGCTGTCCACTTTGCTGCTAATCATATTTGGATGATTACAATCCGAACACTGTTAGTTCCGAACCAGTTGTAGTTCTAGAGTATTTATTAGTAGCCAGGGAGAAGATATGTTTTTAACGTGAGTGATTGTTAATTACCCAAGGGTGCGTTGCTACAGGATAGAGTTGCCAAATGGGAAACGTTTTCTAAGTTCTTTGCTTGCATGTTATAGAACTTTACATTACAATTTCAATTATAATATTGTTAGTAAATTATCTCCCGTATTTTTCGGACTATAAGTCGCAGTTTTTTTCATAGTTTGGCCGGGGTGCGACTTATACTCAGGAGCGACTTATGTGTGAAATTATTAACACATTACCGTAAAATATCAAATAATATTATTTAGCTCATTCACGTAAGAGACTAGACGTATAAGATTTCATCGGATTTAGCGATTAAGAGTGACAGATTGTTTGGTAAACGTATAGCATGTTCTATATGTTATGGTTATTTGAATGACTCTTACCATAATATGTTACGTTAACATACCAGGCACGTTCTCAGTTGGTTATTTATGCCTCATATAACGTACACTTATTCAGTTGTTCACTATTCTTTATTTATTTTGAATTGCCTTTCAAATATCTATTCTTGGTGTTGGGTTTTATCAAATAAATTTCCCCAAAAAATGCGACTTATACTCCAGTGCGACTTATATATGTTTTTTTCCTTCTTTATTATGCATTTTCGGCCGGTGCGGCTTATACTCCGGAGCGACTTATACTCCGAAAAATACGTTACTAAAAAAAGTATATGGTACATTACATGGGGCATGTAAGTGTCAAAAAGCCAAAAGAAGTTGGTAGATGAGAATAAATGTAAAGGTAAAATATAGTATAGAAATGCACGCAATTGCAGGAAATGTAGTCTTGATTTTCAACATTTTCTTTTCGGGTTTGCGTGGTAGCACTTTGTACTGATAGAAATGTTCCTATTTTCCTCTCAATTTTCCCCTTTTTTTCTCTCAAAGAATGCTCACATCCCTGGACATTTCAGAAGCTTAATTATTGCCTGCATTATCTATTCCAAACCCAGTTTTGATGTGTCTTTAGTAGAGCTGGGCGATATAGCTCAAAATTGTACGACAATAGTTAAAATACTGATATTTTTTATAATCTATCAAAAATAAGGACCAGAAGAAAAGTATATTACAAATACGATAAATATTTTCATTTGAACTGTAACCTTCCTATGATTATAATCCCCTCAGCGATCAAGGCAGAAAGCAAAGGAAATGTCAACACAACCATGGAAAACACTTAATCAATGTAAACAAAATTCTAAAATCACATTGAACACTTAATAATACTCTCTTTTAAAAAGTTGCAAAAATAAGAAACACACGTAAGAAATGCTTAACAAAATAGTGCAAAGTGTAAAAATGTAAACGAAGAGAAACTTGAGAAGACCTATTTCTGGTATTACCGATCTTGATGGGGACAAGAGCCTTGCATAATTAACAGACCACATTAGTCTGACTGCGGTCCGCTTTCAAAAAATCCAAAAAACTGATGCTGTCGAGGTGAATTTTCCTGTTTGATTGACAATTTTTCGCTCTCTGCAGCACTCATTTTTAGTTTCTCTTCTCACTTCTATGCAAAGAATCAACTACGAGACAACAAGATGGCGCAACCAAACGTGATAGTTGATACTGTTACCTGACTGGCTGTTAGAGTGTCACTCCCACTGATCAGAGATTACTTCCTACATTGTTAAGTTACCAGAGAGCGAGTGCTTATGTTCATGCAACCAACCTTGCTTCACAAACTACGTTTTTTTCCGACAAAGAAAAAAACAAAAATATCGCATTATTGAACACATTTTTCATTGATTTCAATTATGTGTCTATCGCTATGATTTGAGGTGAAATTTGAGAATTTGGAGGTAATCCAGTGTCTACCACCATGCTTAATAATTGGTACAATGTTTTTAGATTTTAAATGTTTACCTCATGAGTACGTAGAAGGGGTGTTTTACATTTTAGTCCATGGCAGGTAAAACTGGCTTCACTGTGGACAGTAACACGGGTGATCCAGTAGTTTCCAGTTTATGGCAGGCTTGTGGTTCCTTGGTTGTACTAGAACACTCAACCCAATGTCTTTTCATCTAAAGGGTGACAGTATGGGTCTTCTTGGCAGTTGAAGTGAAACACATCCACATAGGTTGGACTTAAAGGCCTACTGAAATGCGATGTTCTTATTTAAACGGGGATAGTAGGTCCATTCTATGTGTCATACTTGATCATTTCGCGATATTGCCATATTTTTGCTGAAAGGATTTAGTAGAGAACATCGACGATAAAGTTCGCAACTTTTGGTCGCTGATAAAAAAGCCTTGCTTGTACCGGAAGTAGCAGACGAGTAGCGTGACGTCACAGGTTGTGGAGCTCCTCACATCTGCACATTGTTTACAATCATGGCCACCAGTAGCGAGAGCGATTCGGACCGAGAAACCGACGATTTCCCCATTAATTTGAGCGAGGATGAAAGATTCGTGGATGAGGAAAGTGAGAGTGAAGGACTAGAGGGCAGTGGGAGCGATTCAGGTAGGGAAGATGCTGTGAGAGGCGGGTGGGACCTGATATTCAGCTGGGAATGACTAAAACAGTAAATAAACACAAGACTCTATTAGCCACAACCCAACCAGGCTTATATTTAATATGCCACAAATTAATACCGCATAACAAACACCTCCCCCCTCCCGTCCATATAACCCGCCAATACAACTCAAACACCTGCACAACACACTCAATCCCACAGCTCAAAGTACCGTTCAACTCCCCAAAGTTCATACAGCACATATATTTCCCCAAAGTCCCCAAAGTTACGTACTTGACTTGCACATAGCGGCACGCACGTACGGGCAAGCGATCAAATGTTTGGAAGCCGCAGCTGCATGCGTACTCACGGTACCGCGTCTGCGCATCCAACTCAAAGTCCTCCTGGTAAGAGTCTCTGTTGTCCCAGTTCTCCACAGGCCAATGGTAAAGCTTGAATGTCATCTTCCGGGAATGTAAACAATGAAACACCGGCTGTGTTGGTGTTGCTGCAGTCAGCCGCAATACACCGCTTCCCACCTACAGCTTTCTTCTTTGATGTCTCCATTGTTCATTGAACAAATTGCAAAAGATTCACCAACACAGATGTCCAGAATACTGTGGAATTTTGCGATGAAAACAGACGACTTAATAGCTGACCACCATGCTGTCCCAAAATGTCCTCTACAATCCGTGACGTCACGCGCTGACGTCATCATACCGAGACGTTTTCAGCAGGATTTGTCGCGCAAAATTTAAAATTGCACTTTAGTAAGCTAACCCGGCCGTATTGGCATGTGTTGCAATGTTAAGATTTCATCATTGATATATAAACCATCAGACTGCATGGTCGGTAGTAGTGGGTTTCAGTAGGCCTTTAATTCTTTGAACTGATGTTCTTAGAAACTGCTGTTGTTAATAAACGGGTCCAATCGGAAATTGTAACGTTCACATTGATGATTTTAAAATCCCCTTGGGTAGTGGTATTCCTTAGTACGGTAATGTAATATGTGCACATCCTTTTCGTTGCTTTAATTGCATTTTCATGTAAATGAGTGAGTCTAAATCAGTTCCACGCTGACAAATCACATTGGGAGTAAAGCGAACATACCTAAATGAAAGAAAGACCAAAGAGTTCCCTTGTGCAACAGAGCCTCGAGAAACACATTCATACCTGCATTAATTATGGACAACATTCAAGAAGAGAGGCATTGAAAAATAACCCTGTTTAAAATTAATCAATTTGTTTGATTTGGGTTAATGCAGAACATTTTGACCATCAAGTAAATTTTGAAGCAGGGGTGCACAATAAATATAACATATCAGACAGATAAGTCCAAATAATAATAATTAAAAAAATGCTGCAATAAGGAAAGACAACCCTTTTTGCGTGCTATTTGCACCGAATGTTCTGCAAACATTCCGCAAGGAGGGAAAAACATTGAGCTTCAGCATATCAAACCTTCACATAAACCTGAAACATCAGCAGGGATACTACAGGGTTTTTAAAGCCTGGGAATACGCTTGCGCTGCTAAAAAATCTGCCCCAAAGCCGGCTGCAAAAAAAGTTCCTATTGCCGCAGCTGTCAAGGAAGAATATTGTGTATCTGCTTTTTAAGCATTGTCTAAAAATCTTTTGCAATATTGAGTACATATAAAGTGCACTTCCATGCATTCCAGTACAGTTAACAATCTATAGCTATGTGCACATGGACACATTTAATCGGATTGGAAGCCTAACCTAAATAAAAATGCTTCATGCAAACACGCCATTTGGAATGGTCTGACCCGATCAAAATCGGATCAAAATTTTATTCCGATCGAGACGGGTGGTTTATGCCGAAAGTCCTTCGGATTGTAGAGCATGAAAACACATCTTCCGAAATTCGGGTTAGAATTATCCTTAATGCGCATGTCTTTGATGTTAGCTATGGTGGAGGGGGGGAATACATTTGATAGTCTCGGAATAAAGAGATTGGCTTGCTGCTGTCTCCCACATTCAACATGTACAGACATAGCGTTATATACTATTGAGTATGTTGCTTTAAAACGAGAGAGGCAAAAACAAAAGTATGGTATGGAGTGTCATGTGTCGATGTAACAATAAAAGAAGGTAGCCAGTTGTCGTCTTAACGAGCTGTTTTATTCACAACATTACAGCTACTCCAAGTGCTAATTGCTAGCCTCAAACACATACACAGAATGTTGAAACATGAAGACAGGCCGCAACCCGTACATAATCACAACATAAAAAGCACAGAACAGCTACATTTCAAAAAGAGAGGTAAGACAAAAGTAGTGAAAAGAAGGAAAAACTTATAAATAAATACTGTGACGTCGGACAAGCTGAATTGCACAAAGCCATGTTTGATAACAGTGGAAGTCACTGCTTCTTCAGCACCTGCAGTAAGCAAACTTGTCCAAAAGATGGCGCCATAGCACATATATATATATATATATATATATATATATATAAATATATTAGGGCTGGGCGATATGGCCTTTTTTTAATATTTCGATATTTTTAGGCCACATCGCGATACACGATATATATCTCGATATTTTGCCTTAGCCTTGAATGAACACTTGATACATATAATCACAGCAGTATGATGATTCTATGTGTCTACATTAAAACATTCTTGTTCATACTGCATTAATATATGCTCATTTTAAACTTTAATGCAGAGAGGGAAATCACAACTACCGTATTTTTCAGAGTATAAGTCGCACCGGAGTATAAGTCACACCGGAGTATAAGTCGCACCTGCCGAAAATGCATAATAAAGAAGGAAAAAAACACATATAAATCGCACTGGAGCCCGGCCAAACTATGAAAAAAACTGCGACTTATAGTCCGAAAAATACGGTAAGACAATTGACCAACACTGTATTTATTAAACAGTTATTAAGCAGTGGCACAAACATTCATGTCATTTCCAAAACAGAAAGTGCAAAATTGTCAGTCATTTTAAAACAAGCTATTAGTGCACTTTTGTGCATGATGTCACTAAGATGACATATAACAACACTAAATTAAAGTGCACTTTTTGTGCAGAACGCCACTACAATAGTTTAAAACAAATAAAGTGCACATTTGTGCATGATGTCACACAAGATATTTCAATAACTGTCAAATAAAAATTAGATGCATAATAGGAAATCAAATTGTGTACGTCCTTCGCTATGTGGTAGGTTCCTGCGGACGTTATCTCCTTTTGTTGTTGACTATTTTTTTCATACGGTGTTGATCTGGAAATGTTTGCCTCTGTATTTTGATGGTGTGGGCGTGTAGCACCGAACGGAGATGTTGACATGCGGAGTAAGCACTCTTCATTCTCTAGCAGGTGACTTTTCAAATGATGCTACATATTAGCAGTAATGCTACTTTTTGTAGCAATGCTTTTTCCCCACAATTGACAAATTACGGTTGTCTGTTCGCCATATTCCCACTTGAAGCCAAACCACCGCCAGACGATGGACCCCCTGCTGTTTTTCTTGGGAATTAATTCTTCCTTCATTTGTTACCAGATTCGCACCTTCTTTCTCTCGTATTACCGCTCGCACCACTCCGCTAGCATCACAGCTAACGTTACCCATTCTGCTACCTCTCTGCTCCGCGAGGGCGTATATGTATGTGACGTATGTAAGAAGGTGCGCTTGCTGTCTGTGAGAAGGACAGACAAGAGAGAGTGGGAAGAGCCTGTAGTGTAATGCCTGCAGCTAAAAGCAACTGTGTGAGAACGTATACTTGAATATCACGATATAGTCATTTTCTATATCGCACAGAGACAAACCCGCAATATATCGAGTACATCGATATATCGCCCAGCCCTAGTATATATATATATATATATATCTACGTATATATGTATAATTTATGTATATATATATATATATATATATATATATATATATATATATATATATATATATATATATATATATATATATATATATATATATATAATCTAAATACATATAGATATATATATGGATTTAAATTACTTTTTGTATAGCTTGATTTCAACATTTTTATTACTGAGACCCTTCCGACTCCCGGGACCAAACTTGAGGGGAGCCTTAAATGTTTAAAAAAAAATCCATATATTTTTTTGGTTTTGAAAGTATCAGAATGGCCCCCACATACTTTGATTTTTTTTAGTGTGCGGCCCTCCGTTGAAAAAGTTTGAACATCCCTGGCTTACAGTAGGAATTTTTGCCTCTTCCATTTGCATTTGACATTAGTTTGAAAAGTCGTTTAGCTGGGGAAAAACAGACAAACTGGACAACAGCTGTGACAATATAATGATACCTCCGTGGTGATTCCTTCCTCTCTTGGTACTGTAAGTCATCCTTGTTGTTGGTATTCAGCAATGCAGTCGATTAGTGTCTGCAGTTGTTTTGAGAGCAGGAAACATTAGCATTTAGATGTGCAGAGAAACTCACCTGCTGCTTTCATTGGTAGGCTGTGCAGGGAAATTGCCATTAAGTAAATGTCCCCTTTGGGGTGACACATTGTACTATACAGTATTGTCAATAGATGCATTAAGTAAATGTTTTTCCATTGATGGTTATTGTTCAAGCATGTCAAATGAGAAGCGGGCGGAATGCACAAGTGCTTTCCAGTACCTGTCTCTCAATCTATTGTATGCACAGCAAGGCATGTTTGTTGACTAACAACATAGATTATGAGTCATTATTTGTGTGATGTCAGGCAAGCATAATACAAGACTTGCTCAGTTACCGTGTAGAATACAAGATCAAGATGCTTTTTTTCCCTGTAAATGTCATGACAGATTTGGTTTAATTAAAAAAGGCAATGATGATGTTATGTTTTTATGTTATCTGATGTTTTCAAATCACATGGTGCATGGTGGTTTAGTGGTGAGCATATCAACCTCGCTGTTAGGAGATTATGGGTTAAAAACTCATCTGGAGCATCTCTGTGTGGTGTTCGCATGCTTGGGTTTTTTTCTCCAGATACTCTGGGCCCAACTTTTCCAGTACACTGAATTTGTAATCTTTTACTTTTGCTGTTTATCGTATTCAATAATTATATCTAACTTGATTACGGTTCAACAGGACTAAACCATGTCAAATGATATAAAACCATGATTATTATTTATTGAACACATAAACCTGTACATACAACAACATTAATAGACCAGAATAAACGTCTTGTCATGCATCACTCAACGAGTGCTTTTCATATATAAGGCGCACCGGATAATAAGGCGCATTAAATGGGTCAAATTATAGACTTAGACTTAGACTTCCTTTTTATTGTCATTCAAATTTGAACTTTACAGCACAGATAAGAACGAAATTTCGTTACATAAGCTTATGGTAGTGCAGGTTAAAAAAGCAATAAGGTGCATGTATAAATAAATACATATATATATATATATATATATATATATAAATAATATATATATAAAATAAATAAATATATATAAATATATATAAATAAATAAATACATTACTGTACAGATAAATATATTGCACTTTTTCACATGCGTCCACGTTTATGGATGTATGTTATATTGTCTTTTTTATTCCAGCGAGTTAATCCATTTTGGGGGGAGTTGAGGGGATCATTTAATTATGATGCGTTCAAGAGTCTTACGGCCTGAGGGAAGAAGCTGTTACAGAACCTGGAGGTTCTGCTTCGGAGGCTGCGGAACCTCTTTCTAGAGTCCAGCAGTGAAAACAGTCCTTGGTGGGGGTGGGAGGAGTCTTTGCAGATTTTCTGAGCCCTGGTCAGGCAGCGGCTTTTTGCGATCTCCTGGATAGGGAGAAGAGGAGTCTTGATGATCTTTTCCGCCGTCCTCACCACTCTCTGGAGAGACTTCCAGTCTGATGCACTGCAAGCTCCAGTCCAGACAGAGATGCAGTTGGTCAGCAGGCTCTCTATAGTGCCTCTGTAGAATGTGGTGAGAATGGGGGGAGGGAGCTGTGCTCTTTTCATCCGACGCAAAAAGTACATGCGCTGCTGAGCTCTTTTTACAAGAGCTCCGGTGTGTAGGGACCAGGTTATATTGTCAGTTATCTGCACCCCCAGGAACTTGGTGATGCTTACTATCTCCACCGCTGTGCCGTTGATGTAGAGTGGAGCGTGGCTGGACTCGTGCTGCCTGAAGTCAACGATGATATCCTTGGTCTTGTTGACATTCAGGACCAGGTTGTTGGTTCTGCACCAGTCAACCAGATGTTTCACCTCCTCCCTGTTGTCCATCTCGTTGTTGTCACGGATGAGGCCCACTACTGCCGTGTCGTCCGCATACTTCACAATGTGGTTAGTAGTGGACCTAGCGCAGCAGTCATGAGTCATCAACGTGAACAGCAGTGGACTCAGGAAGCAGCCCTGCTCAGGGAGATGGCACTGGAGGTGTTGTTGCCCACTCTCACAGATTGGGGTCTGTCTGTGTAAATTAGGATTTATTTTCTACATTTAAAACACGTCCTTGTGGTCTACATAGCATGTAATGGTGGTTCTTTGGTCAACATTTTGCAAAGACTATGTTTTACAGACCGTTTTCAAGCTGCTTTCTGCGCCTTTTGGTGGGCGGTCTTGTTTATGTGTCTTCTCCCCGTCAGCCATGTTGCAATTTTTAGCGCTTCCATAGCGAAACTGCTGACAAATTAAGTTTGAACTATAAACTACTTTGTATTACTGGAGAAATGTCAATAGGGAAGAATGAATGCCCCACAACAAGACGATATAATAAAAAGGAGCTTATTGAATACGGCGCGGACTACACTGGCGGATGCGCGCAAATTCTTGGGACTTATACAAATTCCAAATACGAAACAACCGGTACCAAGAGGTAAGAAAAATTGGTTTTGCATCATATGTCTCCTAATTTTGGGATAGGCATTTTGGGGTTCTTATACACACCATAATAATACCCATATGTTGAAGCACAGTACGTCTGACTACGGTAGCCGTAATACTTGTGAAGCGGTGCGGCTTCGTACCTTACCAAAGTCATACTAAAACATTTTCACAGATTTTTGTGTGCTGTGTGTAATGTTCTATGTTGTCAATGAAACATCAACGTTTTTCTCTTGCTTGCTAGTGTAATTTATTGAACAAGCGTCAACCTGCAGTCCACAAGTATCTCTTGTGTGACTGCCGTCTACTGGTCACACTTATCATTCCACTATATACCACATAAAATTGATTTGAGGTCAGGAAACAACCAGATTCAATACAAACATAAGGCGCACCAGACTATAAGGCACACTGTTGAATTTTGAGAAAATTAAATAATTTTAAGTTGAATACAGTATATGTTTAGTTTCTCCAATTTGGCCATGTTTTAGAAAAAAATAAATTGAGTTTTTAACCTCATTGAAAAACTCCACCTACCGTAATTTCCAGACTACAAGCCACTACTATTTTCTCAAGCTTTGAACCCTGCGCTTAAACAATGTTACTTCTAATTTTTGGATTTTTCCTGGTTCACAAGCTTCACATGCCGCCAATACATTAATCTCGTCACATCCGATCATTGAAATTTCCGAACGGGTCACAGCAGGTAGTGTCTCATTGACTGTATGAAAAGATTAGTTTGACAGCATTTGTTGGATCGACCAACTTTTCAAAGCATTGGAAAAGTCACAAAGAACTCATTGAATCTCTAAGAAAGAGCATTTTAGACTTGCATAAATTGGTCAATTGTAAACAACTGCTGATTTCAAGCAAACAATAGCGCGTTAGTATCCCTAAGTTATTTGAATATGACACAATTTTGCCAATGTCTTGAAGAAAATTCAAGAGTGACGGTATGGATTTACACATAGAGTCATAGAATGGGTTTAATGCATCTGCTCCTTGCTAGATATGTATGATTACCTTTATCTTTTATATATAAAAACAAAAAAATCAATTAAGGTTCCATACAGATTCACTAAGACCAATCCCCCTTCCAGTATAATGGTAAAGGTTAAGGTGAAAGAAGACCCTGTGCCGAAATTGACACAATCAAACGTGACAGAAATTTGCTGTTGGACAGGCCAGATGCTTTCTGAGAAAACCTTTTATGTTCAGACAAAACACAAATTGAGTTGTTTGGCGACACTAACAAGAAGTAGCTTCTTAACTTTGTTTTTTGATTTGGTGATCCAATACTCTGAGGTACTCTGAAGTATTTTCTAAAGACCTAAAAGCATGAAATGATAAATCCTCTAATTTAGGTTTATATTTGATGACCTAAAAAAGGAATACAGGATACAAATGCATTCTTTGTTCTGTAGTGATCGTCTTTTTTATTTGATGCTCACCTTAATTCTCTCTGGTTGTCTGTTTTAGGTCATTGCCTGGAGTGAAAAGCAGTTCCTCCCATCCAACCTACAGATATACAGTATGTGAGTTCAGTGCTCTCAGCTGACTGACTTTTACAGTGTTATCTTCAAGAATGTGATGATTCCTGCAGTGAGGTGGTCTAAGGTGTGCTATCGAGGACCAGTGTCCTCTGCAGTGGACGTTTGTGTTTTTCTGAAAATTGTAACTCCAACAAAACAGAACAAAATGGGAGAGGATATGATACAGTGGATCCCATTGAGGTCGACCTTGTTAATGTTGACAACCCAGCTAAGTCAATACCTGCTGTGCCCTAAAGCAGTGTTTCTTAACCATTGGGCTGTGGCCCATTGTGGTCTCTATGGGCCGCCGCTGTACTCAGTTGTAATAGACATTTCCACCACTTGTGGCAGTAATGACAATGTCAAACAAACAAGCAAAAAAAGTTTCCTTAGCGCAAAAATGATGACTAAAGTAGTGAAGCTGTATTTACATCTGCACTTAAATTTTAATGACAATTTCAGAAACATATATATTATTATTTATTATTCATTTACTTAGAATGTATTTATTTTAGTTTTGATGAGTCCCTTCTTGTGTAGTATATTTGATTAGTATTTATTTTGTAATCAGTCTGATCAAAGTCTTGATAATAATCTTTGGGATTAACACGTTTCCATATCATTTGACATGGTTTATCCTGTTAAACTGTAAATAGGTTAGATATAATTATTGAATATGATTCAAATCAAGGCACCTGAGCCAAGTGCGCAGTTTTTAACCAGGTTTTAATGTACATCGATTTTATCAAAAGTTTTCTCTCCAGCAGGACGCGACTTTTCAGCCACGTCCGTATCCTCTCACCCCTCCTGCTCCCGGCCGCTTACTGTTAAAGACAACAAATGATTAGATTAACACGTAATCACCTGTCAGCTGTGTCTCGCCGTCAGCACATGCCCCGCTCCTATCCGATGGTGCTCGTCCTCAGCACCATAGACAGAGGCGGTGACCTTTGCTCCTGCAGGCGCGCTGGCCACACCTCCCTCCACACACCCCATATGTGTCTGATGCACATACAGTACCAGAAACTGCAATTAGCCGTGCTAATGTTGGAATGCATTTCCTCAGCGTATCAGCATATTGAGAATGAATTAGGCACTGACACTATATTTTGCCCTGTGAGTTGGATGCCACACCGACATACAGGCTAACGGGCATATATTTCCCCCGTTAGCCTATATGTCGATGTGTCATTGACCGGGCTAGCATGCTAAGGTACACTAGTGTGATGGTGCTTCGCCCCTAAGCATTCATTGCATGAACATACTAGCTTTGTTAGACAAGGTCAGAGACTGTATTGGACAATATAGTTTACATATGAAATGTCCATTTCCATGTATTACAGGTAATAAGAAAATGTAAATGCCTTACTTACCTATCAAGGAGGAAATTAGCAAGTTTGGCATCAGATGATAAAATCTTCTCCGCCTTCAATCGTCTCCATCTTTCAAAGGCATCCCCGATACAAATCCTCGTTTTGTTCCTGGTTCTGTCATGAATAAGTTGAGAATCGTAACGACGCCTTTTAGATTTACTAAGGTCTGATATGTTTAGTAACTTTACCAGTGGCAGTAGCTCGACGAAGGTGGCGGTGCGTAACTGGCACCTTGAATGTGACACACTCACAGACATTCTAATTGGTCAAACGGTGGAGGGCGGGGCATTGAAATGAAAACAATAACAACATTTTGGGGCTGTAAATCTAATTTTTAAATGAGCATATCCCGGCTGAACTACTGTTATCAGTTATAAAGGTATTCGAAAAGAACATTATTTTTTAATGACTTTTGACATATCAGGGCCATTTAATGATGGCTTGACATGACATTGTAACATTTGGCACCTTTAATTATATACAGTATGCCTGAATAAACAAGGGTCATTATTCATTTGCAAAATATGTGAAAGAAAATTGTTAAGACTTTGTATCGCAATGCATTATCATAGCCTATTGTGGCTCGGACAACGTCTGAAAGAAAGCTCGCTGTCAGGCTGTGTGCTGCTCGTTAAATTGAGTCCTGAGATCCTGAGGCAATAGAGGTGAGATAGGCAGTCTTTATTGCAAACCTGTTCAGTCGTACAAAGCACGTGGCAAACTAAAGTAACGGTGCAGCAAAAGGACAACAAAGGAAGCACCGAATAAAAACAGTCCAAACTAAAATGTAAAGGTAAAGGCAGATAAACAGTCAAAATTGGCTCGGCGGAGTTACGGTTGGTGCAGGCAGACAAAAAGGCACAGAAAAGGGCCAGAGTTGGAGAAGCAAAAATACAAATGGGATACAGGCTAACAAAGGGCAGCATGTCGTGAAGTATTCAAGAAAAATCAATAACCCGATGCAGGCCAGTAGAAACTGGGGAGGCTAAATTGACAAAGACTGATGAGGGACAGCTGCAACATGCTAAATTACTCCGCCCACCACAGGAAGGCTTGTATCTAGGTAACACAAAATGGATGTAGTAAACAAAATTAGAGGGACTAACAAGAACAAAGTAAAAGGACCAAAGTAAATCTCGACAATAACACGGTGAGTCGTGACACTAGCACTTGCATCTGTACACAATTTCCCTACCGGTATATATATGCTATACAAAATTAATCCTATTGGTATTGGGTAGATTAGAACAAGTGTGGGCAGATAAAGTCAGGAACAAAAAATACAGTATGTAGATTAGAGCGTGTGGAAAGTAACATCTTGGGTCCGACTCTGGATTGACAAGAAGTACATCCAGGGATGAGGAAAAACAACAGTAGAGCTATCCAGAAGCACTGGGAGCGTCTCAACACTTCCTGCGCTCATCTTTTATTAATTCACAGGAACATTCTTCCTTCTTCTGGGAGAGAAATTAATACAGCTCTCTATCATCCTGACAATGCATAGCAGCCTTTGTTATTTTTTTAACCATCTATCATCAACCGGCTTCCTTTGTCCAAGAAAAAGAAAGTGAGGTATAATCGTGTTTTATTTGATCATTCAACATTTGATTAGAATATTTCACAATTCTGTCTTGCTCATCTTGTTTAATTTTTTTTTAGACCAGTGGTTCTAAACCTTTTAGCGCAGGGGTCAGCAAACCAAAATGTTGAAAGAGCCATATTGGACCAAAAATACAAAAAAAAAAAAAAATCTGTCTGGAGCCGCAAAAAATTAAAAGCCTTATATAAGTGTTATAATGGAGGCAACACATGATGTAAGTGTCTATATCAGCTATATTACCCTACTATCAAAGGCTGACGCAAATCTTCGTTGACAGAAATGTTGTATTTAAATTTTTATTCTACACATTTTTGCAACATTGGAAATCATTAGTAAAACGGAGGCTCCTCACAGGATGATAACTCCTGGAAATTACTGGCTTATAATGACCAAAGGTATAGATGTGTGTGTCCAAGTTTAAGGAATCGGCAGGCTGTCTTCTTCTAATAGATTTATTACAATCTTTGCAAGCTGGGTAACGTTTGTTGTGGTCTGGAACAACATGGCACACAAACTATGATAAATGCAGCCAATATTACATACATATAATGAGACATCCATCCATCCATATTCTACCACTTGTCCTATTCGGGGTCGCATTCGGGTGGAAGGTGGGGTACACCCTGGACAAGTCGCCACCTCATCGCAGGGCCAACACGGATAGACAGACAACATTCATACACATATAAATTAAATACACAGAAGACATAAGTGAAGTAAATTAAATGAGCTCAAATATACCTACAAACGAGGCATAATGATGCAATATGTACATACAAATAGCCTAAATAGCATGTTAGCATCGATGAGCTTACCGTATTTTCCGCACTATAAGGCGCACCGGATTATTAGCCGCACCTTCAATGAATTACATATTTCATAACTTTGTCCACCAATAAGCCGCCCCGGATTATAAGCCGCGCCTACGCTGCGCTAAAGGGAATGTCAAAAAAACAGTCAGATAGTTCAGTCAAACTTTAATAATATATTGAAAACCAGCGTTCTAACAACTCTGTCCCAAAATGTACGCAAATGTGCAATCACAAACATAGTAAAATTCAAAATGGTGTAGAGCAATAGCAACATAATGTTGCTCGAACGTTAATGTCACAACACACAAAATAAACATAGCGCTCACCTTCTGAAGTTATTCTTCATTCGTAAATCCTTCGTCTTCGGTGTCCGAAGTGAAAAGTTGGGCAAATGTGAGATCCAAAATGGACGGTTCCGTCTCGTCGAAGTCATCGGAGTCAGTGTCACTGTTATCCAGCAGTTCTGTGAATCCTGCCTTCCGGAAAGCTCGGACCACAGTTGTGACCGAAATATCTGCCCAGGCATTTACGATCCACTGGCAAATGTTGGCGTATGTCGTCCGGCGCTGTCTGCCCGTCTTAGTGAAGGTGTGTTCGCCTTCGGAGCTGTGTGAAAAAAGCCACCCGGCCTCTTCGCGTAAACTTCCCTTAACCACTCGCTCATCTTTTCTTCATCCATCCATCCCTTCGAGTTAGCTTTTATGATGACGCCGGCTGGAAAGGTCTCTTTTGGCAAGGTCTTCCTTTTGAATATCACCATGGGTGGAAGTTAGCATGGCAAGCTAGAACCACAGTGAAGGATGACTTCTCATTCCCTGTGGTGCGAATATTCACCGTACGTGCTCCCGTTCCACAGTGCGGTTCACAGGAATATCAGTTGCTGTGAAATACGGTAGTAATCCGTGTGCGGATGGAGAGATTGCGTCTTTTTATGAACCGGATCCTTGTCGCTTAGTAGGAGCCATTTTGTGGTCTTTACAGATGTAAACAGGAAATGAAACGTACGGTGATATCCGCGCGTTTTTTCTTCTTCTTCCGGGGGCGGGTGGTTGCTTACAGTAGAAGAAGAAGCGCTTCCTGTTCTATGGGGGCGGGTGCTTTCCTTGGCGGTTGCTTGCGTAGAAGAAGAAGCGCTTCCTGTTCTACCGGGAAAAAAGATGGCGGCTGTTTACCGAAGTTGCGAGATCGAAACTTTATGAAAATGAATCGTAATAAAGCGCACCGGGTTATAAGGCGCACTGTCAGCTTTTGAGAAAAATTGTGGTTTTTAGGTGCGCCTTATAGTGCGGAAAATACGGTACTGTTATGCACTGACCAAATCTGCCTTATTAACACGCCAATAAGTCAATAAAATCAACAAAGCTCACCTTTGCGCATTCACGCACAACACAACACGTTTGGTGGACAAAATAAGACACAGAAGGAGTGGCATAAAACACGTATCTCCGTGGCAGCATCAGAGAAAGTTGTACATATAAACAAACTACGATGAGTTCAGGGATCGCTGAAATTAGTGAAAACAGTGCTTGCCAAATACTCGCATCAGTGAAGCATGTATAAAATAAACAGTGAGATGTCTAACAATTAGGAAGGTTTGTGTCATGTTCGTTCTCCTACAGAAAATATATTAAAACAAAAAATATATGTTTTTCTTCATCTTTTTCCATTTTCACACATCTCTGAAAGAGATCCAGGGAGCCACCAGGGCGGCGCTAAAGAGCCGCATGCAGCTCTAGAGCCGCGGGTTGCTGACCCTGTTTTAGGGTAAATACGAGATGTGTCAGCTCATGTAAAGCTGCTGAGATTGAAACAAATCGGGCTGATATTGCGGATCTTGCACGCTCGGATGTCATTAATGGTTTCATTTTAACAGACAAAAACGCAATACATAAAACATATTTTTCCTATTGCACTCAAAGAACAATATTAGGTGGTTAAATAACAATTAAAAGGTAATAAATACATGTGTTTTTTCTTGTTGCACTCTAAGAAGGAATTACAATTGTATATATTACATTAGGATTACAGTAGGTTAGAATACAACAAAAAGCTTCATTGGCGTTGTAATAAATGCTTCATTAATTATTGTTGCCACTCTTGGTCTGTGCTATGAGACGAATAACAGTTGGTTGGGGGGCGCATAATAAATGAAAATAACATACGGGTATTATTATGGTGTGTGTATAAGGACTGCAAAATGGCACCCGTTAGCAGACATATTACCTGGCGATTTGTTTCGCAATATTATGCAAAACCAACTTTTCTTACCTTCTGGCATCGGCTGATGTGTATTTGGGATCTGCATAAGTCCTGAAAATTTGCGCGCGTCCGCCTTTGTAGTCCGTGACGACCACATAGTCGATAAGCTTCTTCTTTTCCCTATCTTCTTGATATGTGGCATTCATCCTCCACTGTTGCCATTTCTAATATAAAGTAGCGTAAAGTTCTTACTTATATCTGTCAGTAGACTCAATATGAAAGCGTTAAAAACTACCGGTGTAGTGGGTTTACATAATTCACCCATGGAACTTTAGTGATTAGAGAGTTCCGGTCAGATGGTTTTTCACGGGACACATTTCCTGTGTTGTTGTTGCACTAATGAGCCACGGATGAGGAGATGCTGCTTCGTTATTGATTTAAGTAAAGTCTGAATGTCATTAAAACAGTTAGACAAACACTTTTGGCACTCCTTCGACTCCCGTCCTTGCACAATACGCTGTCGAAGGTGATCCACTTAAAGAAGACCGCCTACAAAACCACAAAATCCTGAAGCGACTGTCAGACAGCGACTTGAAGATGGTTTGTAAAACATCATGTATGCAACATTTTGACCAAAGAACCACCATTACATGTTATGTAGACCACAAGGAAGTTAGAAAAAAATCATAATATGATCCCTTTAATGCGCCTTATAATCTGGTGCGCCTTTTGTATGATAATAGACCTAAATAAACCCCCTCATCGGCAGTGCGCCTTATAATCTGGTGTGCCCTATGGTTTGGGAAATACAGTACAATCATTAATAAATATATATATATAGGAAGAGCTGGACGAAGTGGCTGGGGAGAGGGAAGTGTGGGCTTGCCTGCTTAGGCTGCTGCCCCCGCGACCCGACCTCGGATAAGCGGAAGAAGATGGATGGATGGATGGATATATATATATATATATATATATATATATATATATATATATATATATATATATAGTTAAAAGCACACATGTAGCAGGTTGAACCCACATTGTAAAAGGTAAAACACAGGTTGTAGGAATTTGTTACAAAATTCTGTCATTTCACTTGCATTAGTTAACGCTACGTGGGCAGTGCCGGTTTGGACTCCGCTAATAATTGGCAACAAGCTAAACATTTGTGTGCATGTCTACATATCTGTATATGCACAGCAGGGGAGCGAGTTAACTACAATATTACCTGTCACTCTTTATAACTCCTTGTGCAGATTTGAATGCTTGTTATTTAAATGTTTAAATGTTTGAAGCAAAGGTGGTAATACTAATCGCCACCTTTGGCAAGGCATGATTTAAAGCCGCACTTCAAGCGCAGTGCTTCCGTGTTTAAAACGTTACCTTTATCAATAGTTTTAGAGCCCGAATACCTCCATATATATTCACGCACTCTTTATTAACTACCGTAGTAGAATCACAGTTTTTTGCCATTCCTTCTCTCCATTGTGTTTCTGCTTGTATGCGCTTTGTGTGTGTTCAACAACATGCGCCTCGTCATTGCTGCACAGCAGCATACGGATGAAAAGAAAATTCCAGTATTTTTAAAGGGCAGTATAGTATCGTTTTTAATTCATTAATACCGCTGTACTTTATTAGTATTGGTAAACCGTACAGCCCTAGTAGGGATGCAACAGTACTCCTGCACAGAACAGTCCGCCTTTGTTGACCGTTGTCTTGTGTATGTCTGTGAATGTGTGTGTTTGTGTACTTATGCATGTGTTTTTGTTTTGTGTGTGTATGTTTATGTCAATATGTTTGTATCTGTGTCTGTGCATGGCCATCCCTGTCATCTGTGGCATAAGTCAGGCTCCTCACGACGTAATTAATGTTTAATCAACGTTGTGCCTTTTTCCCCTCACACAGCTGGAAGTGCAGCCCAAAGGAATAAAGTAAATAAATATGGCTAACATCAGCATAGTTGTTGAAACACAACACTAGCTGCATGTCCATTCTTTGCTAGTTTTTTGCAAAATAAAAGCGATATTTCAATAATTTCGATAAACTATATTTGAGACTTGTAGCGGTTTCCATTAAAGGGTGTTTTGAGTCATGAGCCGTAATTCTCGTAAAATCTCGTCCCGCGAGACTCCACTTTGAGGAAGATATTGCAGCCACCGCTGGTGCCGACTCTGTCCTTACAGCCCCCTCGACATTGTTCGGGCATTTGGGTCTCTCCAAGCCTGCGGGTCGACCTCTATTACAGGGAAGGAATCCACGAGACGGCCCGGTGCAGCCGACCGATTGGAAGCGAGACCAAGACCAAGTCTGCCCTAGTTTTCCTGCGTTGGCGCCTCGCCGGTTCGGTGTTTAAATGACCTCTAAATGCGAAAAAATTGTTTACATCATGCTTTTGCGAAACACTTGAATATCAAAACGTCTCAAAACCCACCCCATGAGATCGCAAAAATGTTCCAGCGATATTTGAGAGTTTTTTTCAAAATATGAGTGTTTCCATTACCACTTTGTTATTGCGATATTTAGGTTTTGCACATTTTTAGGGTTAATGGAAACACAGCTACTGAGAAGGAGCAGCGACTTCAGTGACAGACTTTAGTCTCTCTAGCCACGTCTTCATGGGCAAAATGTATTTAATATGATCATTATTTGGATTAGAATGTTATTGTGTACATGGACCCTGAAAAAAATGATCCAACTATGACCTACGTTTTTATGCATCACACCTTCAATCGGAATACTTTATTTTGACATGTGCAACACATACCATAAACAGAAGTAGAAGAAGAAGCAGTGACTTCCGCAAACATAGCTCATAACATCCATTTTTTGCTTGTCCGACGTTGTCACGTTATTTATTTATCAATGTTCCTTCTGTTTGCTACTTTTGTTTTACCGCTCTTTTTGAAACTGAGCTGTTCTGTGCCCTCCATGTTGTGATATGTACAGGTTGGCGTAGTTTCTGTAGTCGCAGATGTGACGTCATCAGGGTGCGTCTTCATGTCACAATATTCTGTGAACGTGTCTGAGGCTAGCAGTTAGCACTTGGAGTAGTTAAGGTCGTGAATAAACCAGTTTGTTGCGAATTGGATCCTTTTATTGTTACATTGACACATGACATTCCAGATCATACTTTTGTTTTTGCTAGTCTTGATTTTAGAGCAGCAAATTCAAAAGTATTTAACGCTACTTCTGTACATGTTAAATGGGGGGAAGACAGCAGCAAGACAATCGCTTCATTCCTAGACTATTACATTTAGTCCCCCTTCCACCACCAAAGTATAGCTGACGTCGCAGACATGCGCAGTAAAGATAATTTTGACCCAAACTTTGGAAGAAGTATGTAAATGCGCTCCAATCTGAATGAATATTGGCATAAACCACCCATCTCGATCGGAAGGAAATTTTGATCTGAACGTGTGTGATCGTAGCAAAATATTTTAATTGGTGTGTTTACATGACGCATTTATATTTTGGTTAGGCTTTTATTCTAATTGATTGTGTCCATGTGCACAAAGCTACTGACTGCTGCAGCTCACTATTAATTCTGCCTGCTATGCAGACTTGCAGGCAGGCACAAAATGTCTTTGTGACTGAACTACTGTATAGGTCCAAACTGGGAGAATAAACACACATGCTAATTTAATCAGAAAAAAAAAAAGTTTTATATCTAAATATTTTTTAATTAGATTTTTTGTTTGTGTTTGCTCCGATTCAACTCCTCAGATATAACATGTACTAAAAAACTCTGCAGACACATTTTATTCAAATCATTTTTGTGTTTGTGGATAAAAAAACATTTTTCTCCTGAAATAATCATTAAAAATGTTTTATGTGTTGGTACACATTATTTTAAAGTACTTTCATTAAATATAAGATACAGTGCTAGAGTTTTTTAAAAAAGCCCACAATCCGGGTCGCCGCTTGCTGTTTGCCAAACCACTGGTGAGGAGCACTAATTTATACAAGTAATCAAAGAGTACAAATATAAATTTACCATTTGAAATTGTTGTTTAGTAAAGTTACTTTACTTGAAAAAAGTCTTATAGTATTCAGTACACCACTGATACTTTGTTTACTGCAGAATGACGTACACAATCGTAGATATGAACAAAATAACAATTGTGTACTGTGATGCTGTCGATCAAACATGGTGGACTTGTATGTTACTAGATACTGCAGTGGGCAGCACGGTGGCAGAGGGGTTAGTGCATCTGCCTCACAATACGAAGGTCATGAGTAGTCTTGGGTTCAATCCCGGGCTCGGGATCTTTCTGTGTGGAGTTTGCATGTCCTCCCCGTGACTGCGTGGGTTCCCTCCGGGTACTCCGGCTTCCTCCCACTTCCAAAAGATAAGTTGATTGGCAACACTAAATTGGCCCTAGTGTGTGGATGTGAGTGTGAATGTTGTCTGTCTATCTGTGTTGGTCCTGCGATGAGGTGGCGACTTGTCCAGGGTGTACACCGCCTTCCGCCCGATTGTAGCTGAGATAGGCTCCAGAGCCCCTCGCGACCCCAAAGGGAAAAAGCGGTAGAAAATGGATGGATGGATAGATACTGCAGTAGTAAATAGTAGGGATGCAACAGTACTCAGTATAATCCTGCACGCGACAATACGCCCTTAATAAAAACATTTAAATTGGGATATTATTCAAAATCGGATGATATGGAAAAATGGATCATGATCATTTTTTGGCCATATCGCCCATCCCTACTTTCAAGTTATTCATCTTATAAGTATGTATATATCCTCTGTACTTAAAAACATCTCCATTTATCATTTCTCACAATGGCCTGGCAACAGTTTTGCCATGGGGAGGATCCATACCGTTAGGTGGAGAAAAGCTGTTTTAGACAAACTAATGTGGTTATTAGTGCGCTTTACTCCTCTTCAATTGTTCATCATTGACATTATGGATTCTCCCTGGTCTAAGATCCTCATTTTATTTGGGGTTTTATGCAATTTAACAACCAAACTGTGCACACCAAGCTGAGCCGTTACTACAAGAGATGAATTATGCAAAGGTCCATTGCGTGGATTTAGAGCAGAGAGACAGGGATGTGATGTAAGGGGATTCCAATGACAGATGCAATAATCCAGATTTCTGTCATCATGGGATTGGTGCTGTTGTTGGCTCAGTTTGGTGTGACAGACCTCATGAGGCCTTTCATACCCTTATCCTCTGTCCTTTCTATCCGTCACGACCTCTAGCTCCATCCTTGGGGATTTTAAAATTAGTACTCAGCACACCATGATGACTGCGTATCTGCCAGCTCACATCTTTGTCTTTGATTTATTTCTCCTCACATCTGACCTTTGACAAAACAAAATAAGGCACAACATGTTTCTCGGTGGGCAATTTATTGGCAATTTACTAATGGAAGATGCGACACATTACTGAAAAATATATGTCTACTTTTGGAACAAAAACTAACTGGATATGTACACTGCAAACAATTTGGGACTGTTTTATGTACATTTAAAGTAGGGATGGAACTAGGGATGAGTACCTTTCACATTTGAACCGATAAGGTACAGAGAATCGGTACCTGGGAATCGATACAAGTACTCAGCTGTACCAATTTTTGGTACTTTTCATGTGTTAATATGTGTGAAGTTTAATTAAATTTATATAGCACTTCTAGTGACTCAAAGCGCATTACATTGAGAAACCGAGTTATCTATATTTAAGCTACATTTGCACCAGTGTGGGTGGCACTTGGCACAAGGTGGGTGAAGTGTCTTGCTCAAGAACGCAAAGGCAAGATGGCAAAAGCTGTATTTGAACAGGGAACCCTCAAGTTTCTGGCCGACATCTGAGCCAAGGCGCCCCACAATACGTTGTTTATTTATAAAATTGCATTCTTTTAATTTAACACTTACCACTGAACTGATAATGATAACTGTACTGTCCAGTTGTTATAATGAAGTTCAATTAGAAAGTGTTATGTAGTAGACTTTGCATGCAGTTAGATGGCAATAGTGTATAGGCAATGTTGTGTTGTCCAATCAGGAAATAGTTTTTTCCGTTAAGCCAGTCTAATCTTTTGCTGAGCCTACAAAGTGTTTATACTGTAGGTATTGTACACACCAGCTGTGTGTTTTTAAAGTGAATTTTAGTTGTAGTTTTAATTTCCAAATTTGAAGGAGATTTCCATGTAACATTTGTAATGCTAATCAGTAGCTCGTAGCTATTCAACTGCATAACGAAGAGGGCTGCTGTTTAAGGGGCCAGACATCAAAATGTGGATGATTCGTCAGAAAGTGCTTACGTAGGTTATATTTTTCTGAGACTGCGTTTACTTACATTGGCTTTCACATTACACTGTCAAAGAATTCATTGCTCTGTCCTCGCTAATCGTTTCCAGTGTGTGCAACTAGTTAAAAGCATGAGGAAACCGAAGCTCTAGTTTTTGTTGAGGATTGCTGTTCCTTCTTTTGAATTATTTTCCTTCTTTAGTTTTATTACTTTACACTTCTTCCTTCATTTAGTTTTGTAAGACTGAAAATATAAACATAAAATAAACATAACACAATTATAACATACATTGTGTATTTTAAATAAATAATGTCCATTGTGTATTGTACATCAATAAAATAGAAGGTTTTAGTGTCAATGCAGTTAAACAATAAACTACAAATGTTTACACAACATTCACACACCAAACATTGCACACACTGTATGTGGCTTATCACAATTAAACCTAATGTGTAGTGTTGTCGCCCTCTACTGGTCAAATTTAGTGCTACATGTAGTAAATAAGCTCTGACGCCCAGAGTTACTCTTAGACAAAAACAACACAGCTATGAATACAAAAGACAACACAAAGTCAGCAATTTCAATACAAAACAAACTAAATATCGACTTACAAATATTTGACCAAGTTTCGTGATGAAGCCTACGCGCTGGGATTTCTACTATTGTTGCTGCCTGTCTGGATCAATGTGTCCGCCGCTTAAAATATCCGCCAGAAAACAATGACTCTAGCACTTATTCGGGGCAGAACATTCAATCTTTGGTGTTTAGTCTTTAAAAGTGTAATTTTTGCAATTTATTTAGATTTTTTTTCCAGGGTTGAATGAGTAGTCAACTCACTTCTACTCACCCCACTGCTGCTTACTCGTGACACATATGCCTCGCTGTTTCCTCCTGCGGGGGGGCGGGAGTACTGCATACATGAGCAACCCAAGTTTTAATGGTTTCATCAAGCCTATTTGGGCGATGTTCTGAGGGCCAAATGGAAAGCTTTGGCGGGCCACCCGTGGGTTGCCAGTTTATTAGACCTTTAGTAGCATGTATATGGCGCAGCTAATATAAATTAGCATCAAGCTCGCTCATTTTTAAGAGTGGAGCCTTATTGTGTATCTATGAGGGATATTTTCTTTTTTTGACATGGAAAATTGCAATATTACAGAGAGGCAGTCTAATTATTTGAGTGCACGTTTCTCAGCCAAGTGTTTGAGCAGAGTCTGCACCCGGATGTGACGTCACATGCAACAAAGGTAGCGAAATATGATACCATTTGATTTTATGTGAATCGATACCCAGTAGTACCGATGGAATTCGGTACAGATCCCTAGATGAAATGGTTTGTGAAAAAAATCTGAACCGTTTGGTTGACCTGACAGGGTTTGTGTTGTTCGGATCATGTTTTTTCTTTTACATTTGTGCTACTAATAATTTTGGAAGGCCCTATGAGTTCCACGTTAACGGAATGGCTGATAGAATCACGAAAATGGCCGATGAAAACGGAATATCTATTAAACGCCGCAATTCGTGGAAATGTATGTAACGTGACTGTAATGATGTCATCGAGAGAAGGAGCGTTTGTCTGGGGAAATTGTGTTTACGGCGACGCACGCACACACAACCATACTCAACTTGTCACTCACTTCACCAGCCTTTTAGCCCGCCGCCTTGCCCGTATTTTCGTGCGAGCTCCCTGTCTGCCTCCGGGACTCACTCAGACCTTGGGGCAGCCATCTCGATCACAAATGTGCAAAAAAACCAAACTCATCTCTTATTCCGAGGAGCCGAACAGTTTCCAAATACAAACATGTCCGGTGTAGGGATGTACAAAATAAAACATTTAACATCACGGTTATTGTGACCAAAATTACCACCATTATCATTATTATCACAGTACTGTTGAAAGCGGTATTTTGGATTGCAAAAAGCAACATCTTTAAATGTTTTTTTTTTAATTATACGTTTTAGATTCTATGATTGGAGGCGATACATTCATGATACAAACAAGATAACGTCAAGTGTTTGCCATGCTATTTGAGCCTGGGCAAATTCATGCAGATAGATTCGCTGTGTTGTTATTGATGTGCGAATGTGTGTTTTTCTAACGCAAAACTGGAACCATCATAATATCAACGCAGTTGGCGCCTACATGGTTTCTGCTTTGCACAACATCCACAGAGCATTGTGGAAGATATCCCCAAAGAACTCTTAAAATAGCCTTGAATCATGCATTATTACATTGCAGACCTGCCTCCCCTGTCAAACTGCACTTGCTGCAGTGATTATTGTTTCCTTGTTTTCTCCAAGTGCACATCAGAGAGAAAAAAATCCCCAACCTTATTAACATACCTTTTGTAGTTGAAATCATGTGGCTACCATCTGGATTTTCTGTCTTTCAAAAGTAAACACAATTGGGAAAATCTTGGCATATTACACAACACGACACAAGACTTGAATCGATGCTACGATGGGACGAGGATTTCACTGCAATAGGCAGAAGTTAAATAGAATAATAGACAGTGTTTCGCACAGCTCTACAGTGGTACTTCCGCTTAGGAGTGCCAAAACGTAAGTGTGTTTTGAGATAAGAACTGTCTCTTGGCTAACTATTATGCTTTATATTGCAAGCAAATTTAGAGTTACAAGCATCAATCAATCAATCAATCAATCAATCAATCAATCAAAGATTATTTATATAGCCCTTTTTATTTATATAGTGTCTCAAAGGGCTGCACAAGCCACAATGACAAAAAACTCAACCCAATGGGATTACAATGAGAAACCTTGGAGGGGATCGCAGATGTGCCCCCCCCCCCACCCCACCCCCGGCGATCGGTGCAATAGACGTTGATCTAGGTCATAGTGTGAGAGTCCAGTCCATAGTGGGGCCAGCCGGAGATTGTCTTGGGTGCATCCCCGTCATTTGTTGGTGTAGTAAAGTAAAGTGAACCCTGTAGGACAGGGGTAGGGAACCTATGGCTCGCGAGCCAGAAGTGTCCCTTTTGATGACTGCATCTGGCTCTCAGATAAATCTTAGCTGACATTGCTTAACATGATAAGTAATGAATAATTCCGCTGGAAATCACAGTGTTAAAAATAACTTTCAAAATATAAAACATTTTCATGCATTTTAATCCATCAGTCCGTTTTCTACCGCGCCGGTTCAATGTTACGGGTGGCTCAGCCAATCCCAGCGGTCTTTCGGGGTACATGAGGGTCGTGGTAATGGTAAGAAATATTTGATTTATTATTGGTTAGCTTCAGAATAACAATGTTACTAAAAGGAATAAGATACTTATAATACTCTAAAAATGTCGGTCTTAATTAAAAAAGCACTCATTTAGTTGTATTCAGTGTTAAAAAAATATTATATGGCTCTCACGGAGATACATTTTAAAATATGTCTTTCATGGCTCTCTCAACCAAAAAGGTTCCCGACCCCTGCTGTAGGATCTTCCCAAAATATCTGGTCTTACTCGCTAGCATTAGCTTACAGCTACAGATCGACAAAGCTTTGTTTTCTAATCATGGGAAAGCTAAGTTGATTTGAGATACAAGCATTTTAAGTTAAAGGAAACTGCACTTTTTGGGGGGGAATTTAGCTTATCGTTCACAATCCTTATGAGTGTGAGGCTTGTCACTGACAGTTTTAGTTATGTTTTAGTTTCCCCCCTGTTTGTGTTTTATTTCCTGTCAGCGCTCTTATTTTTGTTCAGTTTCCTGCTAGCCTCCCTTAGCGCTGTTCCCCTCAGCTGCGACTGATTGGCACCTGGCCACACCTGGTGTCAATCAGTCAGCTGCTATTTATACCTGCCTTGCCCTCCAGTCAGGGCTGGAGTATTGTTTGCTGTATGCTGTGGACTGCCTGTTTCTTGAATGCTGTGAGCTATTCCCTGGATCCTGAGTCATGTCCCTGTTTGCTGTATGCTGTGGACTGCCTGTTTCTTGAATGCTGTGAGCTATTTTCTGGATCTTGACTCCTGTCCCTGTTTGCTGTATGCTGTGGACTGCATGTTTCTTGAATGCTGTGAGCTATTCCCTGGATCCTGACTCCTGTTCCTGTTTGCTGTATGCTGTGGACTGCCTGTTTCTTGAATACTGTGAGCTATTCCCTTGATCCTGACTCCTGTCCCTGTTTGCTGTATGCTGTGAACTGCCTGTTTCTTGAATGTTGTGAGCTATTCCCTGGATCCTGACTCCTGTCCCTGTTTGCTGTATGCTATGGACTGCCTGTTTCTTGAATGCTGTGAGCTATTCCCTGCATCCTGACTCCTGTCCCTGTTTGCTGTTTCCTGGTTTCTGGTTTGTGTTTTCCTTGTTTTGTTTTTTTTTAACATTAAAACCATGTTTTCTTGTACCAAGCCTGTCATCTCTGCATCTTGGGGTTCGTCACCACCACTTCATGACAATGAGAGACAAGAACACAACTTTTTTTTTTGCATTCTCATTTGTTCGAGGTTGCTAACAATGTTGCTAATGCCGCAATCCATTCTCCCTTTAAATAACTTTAAAAATGCTTCGGAAAAACTGCCAACAATACTTCATGTACGTTTCGTAACCTGTATAATAACCAAGCTGTAGCGACATTGTCATTGTAACAAACACTGAGGAACTCTTTTTCTAGCTTAGTAACACATTGCCTTGCGACGGCATGCTACGGCATTCGATGTAAGCTACCTTTTGCGTCAGCAGCTCAATCGCTTTTGAGTTTGTGATAGGACACGCAATCTGTACTGACTGAAAAACATGAACAATCAAGATACAGTATCTGTAAAGTATTAACCCACAATCCATGTGTTATTTGTACACTGCTAGCTCTACAGTGCATGTACTAACAAGCATGACGTGCTGCATGTATTATGAACAATTATATAGTGACTCACTTGTTGGACAATTATCCGTTTAGTCAAGCTGGCTGGTGACGTTTTTTTGGGTAAGCTTACCATTTCTGTTACGGTGGGGTCGCATGGTTATGCGCAGGTCGTTTCCCCAAGATGCAAATGGACATCCGGAAGCAGTGTGCAGGTAAGAAAAATGATTTATTTTAATAAATAAATCAGGCAAGAATACAAAAACAGAACAAGTGTGCTGATAGCATGGGAAGCTATGGTAAAGCTAAAGGAAAAGCTTAGCACAGGAACAGGAACAAGAAGTTGCATGTAGCAAACGAAACAGCCAGATCGAGTGTGGCGAGAGGCAGGAATAGATAGCTCTCTGATTAGTGACCAGGAGCAGGTGAGCGTCCCGACCACTAATCAGAGGCAGGTGAACTTAATCAGCCCCCATGGCAACAGGGAACACAAAACAGGAGTGCTGAAACAGAACTAAGTGAATCCTAAAATCAGAAAACATGATCCGTGCAGCGGATCATCACAATTTTTGTCAACATAGATTGGCTGCGAGTTCCACATTTACGCCGTCATGTCATGCCGGTCCTGACTTTCTAGGCTTCTGTCTGCACCAACGTTTTACCTTCTGTTTGTGCTCGTTCAGCTTCTAAAACCAGCAGTCCATCCTGGAATATGCAGATTAAAAAAGATAAAGCTGGGAATCCTCATTTGTCCAAAAATAGCCATCTTCGTTGTCTATCACGAAGTCTGGAATGATTAGAAAACACACATGTTTGTTTCTGGAAGTAGGAACACAAGTTTGTTGACGGAAGAAGAAAGTGCGTTTCTACAAGCACTGAAATAAATGCGCCAAGGAAATAAATTCTGGTAATGCATAAAATGACCAAAATACGGTAAATATTATACACATTACATATTTTTATGAGCGTGTCTGTTACTACATTATACATAGACTTGCAGTGTGTATATAAAACATTGATGGAGGGTTTTGAAGTTGTTTTATAGGGCTTTGAAGGCAACTTTGGGGACTTTTTGAAATCTTTAGAATCCTAAAAAAAAGGCATGTGTTCCTGTCCCTCATAATGATTGTGAATGACAAGCAAAATTCCAAAAAAGTGCAGTTCTCCTTTAAGAACCCCGTCACAGAACTAATTAAGCTTGGAAGTTGAGGTACTACTTAAGGGTGTAACGGTACGTGTATTTGTATTGAACCGTTTCGGTACGGGGGGTTCGGTTCGGTTCGGAGGTGTACCAAACGAGTTTCCACACGAACATATTAAAGTAGCGCACTGCACGGACGGACATAAGTAGCGTACCGCACGTTGTGTAAACAATGCACACCGAGGCACAACACACGGGATGCTGGTGTAACGCAGGTGTCAAATATATACTTCTGCGGAGACTATTAGGCTCTTGCTATCTATTACTCTTTGTCACGTGACTAGGGAGAGCCCGCAGCTCTCCCTAGTCACGTGACCGCCGCGGTCCAATCAGCTGTGCTTATAAGCCGGTAGCAGGAAGTGGCCAGTAGACAGGACGTGAAGGGAGGCAGATTGTATTTCTGCTCGAGGTAGGTTTTTATTCTCGTTTTCATCCGAAATATTGTGCTGACGGGATTCTAAACTAAATGCCCATTTGTTAACTTTATAGCGCCGGATTTTTTGTCATTAAGCTGTGTGTGACTGTAGAAGCGGAGTTGGTGAGTCCATGTTTATGAAAATATATTAATAATAATAATAATAACTGGGATTTATATTGCGCTTTTCTAAGTACCCAAAGTCGCTTTACATGTAGAACCCATCAATCATTCACACCTGGTGGTGGTAAGCTACTTTCATAGCCACAGCTGCCCTGGGGTAGACTGACGAAAGCGTGGCTGCAATTTGCGCCAACGGCCCCTCCGACCACCACCTATCATTCATCATTCAATTCACCGGTGTGAGTGGCACCGGGGGCAAAGGGTGAAGTGTCCCGCCCAAGGACACAACGGCAGCGATTTTTTTTTTTTTTGGATGGTAAGAGGCGGGGAGCGAACCTGCAACCCTCAGGTTTCTGGCACGGTTGCTCTACCCACTACGCCATGCCGCCCTAATTATTATTAGTCTTTCTTCCATTGTTTCATTACAACAGTCTTTGTGGCATATTTCTCAATCGTCCATATACAAGGTTTATGACTTGAACCAATGATAACTATTGTGTATTGAATTTACTTTTGAATGTGTTTGATAATAAGCACGTTTAGTGCACTGACCGAATTGTATAGGTCATATTTATGCTGCTAATGGTTATTTTAGCACTTTATTGCATATTGTGATTCTGACATGTATGTTGATTTATATTGTACAACATTGAGGAAAAAACTAGAACCTGTTCTGAATACTTTATAATGCAATTAGTAGGGGTGTAACGGTACGTGTATTTGTATTGAACCGTTTCGGTACGGGGGTTTTGGTTCGGTTCGGAGGTGTACCGAACGAGTTTCCACACAAACATATCAAGTAGCCGCCTAAGCTAAAGTCTTAACAAGCTGCTCCGCTTCGTTCTGCCTCTGTCTCTGTCAGGCAGAAACAGGTAGGTGTTTAGCAGGTAAGCATCAGGCTGCGGACTCTCCCCAAATTATAATAAACACCTCCCAGTCAACTACTGGTTACATCACTATGAGGCCGTTGACGTTCTAGAAACATAAACGGCAGCTTAGCTCGCTTGCAGTCTTGGCTTGAGGTGAATGCTAATTAGCTTTTAGCGTAACGTTAGCTCATTTTGCGGTGTGTGTGTGTGTGTGTGTGTTACGGACAGCAAAGCTCTGTCTGTCTGTTATTTCACTTTACCTTTTTCTGTGTTGATTGAGCTGTGTTGAAGCAGCAAAAAAGGACATTATGTTAAATGAAGAGTTTCTGTCTCTGATAGTTGATATAATAATGTAACTGCATCATTAAGCCTACATGAACTCCATGGTGTTCAGGGATGAATAGTCTCTCTTATTGCTATTGTACTATTTTTTTCAGCTATAGCTACATTAATCATTAATAATGGAGCAGCCTAGTTTTGAATGGCAGGGTCCCTGCTATCACATGTTGATAAAAATATAACATTTACATAATAAAAATCAATTACAGGCTTCCCAAATGCGGTAATAAATTAAGCATGATGAGTTGACTTGAAACTGTTTAATGTTGCACTTTTTCTATGTAGAAGAAAAGTTTTGTCATTTTATTTAATCTGAGCAACAACTTGAGGCAGTTTAATGTTGATTAACGTGGGCAGAATTATTATAGTGTTCCCAATGTTAAAAAGATAAAGCCATTGTTTACAAATTTGGTAAATAAATAACCAAAAAATGTATATTTTGTTGTTTTCTTACTGTACCGAAAATGAACCGAACCGTGACCTCTAAACCGAGGTACGTACCGAACCGAAATTAGTGTTATTTAATGAAGATATTTGATTTGTGTACACATTGATTTATAAGGATGGTTCTGGTTCTTACACAGGCCAGGCTTCTCTTTATGATGGCGAGCTAAGGAAAAAAAACATCTAGTCCAAGGATCGTTCTTGGGAGATTCCGGCCAGGAACCCCACCACCTGTTCTGTCTGGGCTGGTAGGAGGCTCTCGAGCCAACCCTCTACACATTTTCATCCTTAACCGCAGCACATAGACCAGGGGTCCCCAAACTACGGCCCGCGGGCCGGATCCGGCCCCCCAGCATCCAAAATCCGTTAAAAAAAAGTGTTTGTTTGTTTTTTGTTTTTTAATCTTTCCTTTCTAATCCATTTTCTACCGCTTGTTACTCTTGGTATCTCCTAGCCGCTCAGGCAAATCATATTGTCTAAAAATTAATTTTCCCATCGATAACGTGACAATGTTAAATGTTGACGAACATCAATGTTAATTGATGTTAAATGACAATACGGATTATAAAGACAATGTGTATATATATATATATATATATATATATATATATATGTATATATGTATGTATATATATATATATATATATATATATATATATATATATATATATATATATATATATATATATATATATATATATATATATATATATATATATATACAGCCTGGCCCCCGGCCAAATTTTTTTAACCCAATGCGGCCTCCGAGTCAAAAAGTTTGGGGACCCCTGACATAGACTGTACTGCTTTACTCTCCAAAACCTTTCTCCAAGAACTGTATTATCTGAGCTGAGATTTAAACAAGATCCAGAGACACTAAATAATTGAACTGGAACACACACAGAGCTATTTTTATTTTTGGGCAGAATTATTATAGTGTTCCCAACGTTAAAAGGATAAAGCCATTGTTTACAAATTTGGTAAATAAATAACCAAAAAATTTATATTATGTTGTTTTCTTACAGTACCGAAAATTAACCGAACCGTGACCTCTAAACCGAGGTACGTACCGAACTGAGAATTTTGTGTACCGTTACACCCTTAGTACTACTGTATTATAAAGCTGAATATTAATCAAAACGATGGCAGCAGATATACTTGAATATAGTATGCACTAATTAAACTGCCACAAAATGTGCAGGTTAGCCATTGCAGCTAATTCGTTTAGCAATGAGATGCTATTTACTACTTAAACACAGCAGTCTTTCTGTCAGGACTCGGACTTAGGCGTGGTTTGTTTTCCCATGGTGCAAAGCATTTGGACCGGACATGGTGTGAAGGTAAATACATATTTAATTTTAACACTCAAAAAAGGAACAAACAAAAGGCGCTCACAGTGGAGGCACACAACTTAACGCAGGGAACAAAAACTTGGACTATGCATAACTATGAACATGGCAAAACAAAAGACACTAACTGTGGCATAAATAAACACAACTTACTTGCGGAAGCAAAGAGCAGCATGAACGATGTTATCAAGAGTGTCAGGGGTATATCGAGAGTGTGATGTCGCCAGGCTGATTGCCTGGCAACTATGGGCTTAAATAGTGAAGACATGATTAAAGACAGGTGCGTGAGTCGTGAGGACAGGTGAAAACTAATGGGTTGCTATGGTGACAAAACAAACAAGAGTGCACAATGAGTCCAAATGTGGAACAGGTGAAACTAATGGGTAACCATGGAAACAAAACAAGGGAGTGAAAAAGCAGGAACTAAAAAGAGTCCAAAACCCAAGCAGAACATAACATGATCCCAGACATGACACTTTCTGACTGTAATGATATCAGAAAATCAATAAAACACACCTCAGAGAAGCCATTAGTGCCTCAAATATATCTCTCAAACCGTCGAAAAATGGCGATCTTAAGGTTTTACAAAAGGAGTCACTGCATAAAAGTGCATAAATATGGATATTTTTTTAACAGAGTGTGGCAAATATATTTGTGAAGGTCCAGATTTATCTGCGGCATGCATCGTCTGCAATATGAATTGTGTTTGTGCAAGCGGTGGTACGCGGATTTCAATCTACACTTTGTTTCCTCCGAGTTCAATAAAGCATGAACGATGCTGGTAGGTGTTGCTTAACCCGCCACTGCTGCAGGAGGATTGATGTGACACATTCACACATAACCGCTGACACATTCGCTCGCGGTTCAATCGGATGCCACAGCTAGTGAGGCTGCTAGATATTAGCACACTGTCGAGCAGGTCTAAACCTTAAAGAGACGTACAGGCATGCACACACAGATAAGAACACGTACACAAAACACTGGACAGGACTGATAAACAAAACCAAGCCTTTGTGTCTGTCTGCCTGTCTTTTGTTCTTGTCAAGGGTGGTGCTGCCCTGTGCTGGAGCAATCGTTGCTGTCTGCACAATTAATCCTCCAGCACGTCAGCTGGATGGTGGCGATACAGACAGTAACAAAAACAACACTTGCGTCTTGTATGCACAGTTTTTCATGCCTAGTCACATTGTTGTGATTCAAAGAGGACTAAAAGATTGAACCTAATCAGAGGCAAACGTAAAAAGCTGTTTTGAATTCTCAGATAGCCGTTTTTGTTTATTTGATACCAAGACATTCCTCCAAACTTGTATACGATTATTCCTATTCAAGCTAGGGATTCTGGCTTCCCAGCATGCTTTGTGGCACTTGTTTAGTAGATGGTTGCTAAAGTTGTTACAGTATGTGTTGAGAGTTAATGTACCACATTTTGCCGCCCTCACTAAATTTTAAAAGAAAAATAATTTTTCCATATATCAGCTGAACCAGGCCATAAACTGCAGCTATGTATGTTGTGAAATTAATTATTTACTCAGAAAGATTTTGTAAGTGTTTATTTACATACCTTTATTTTTTTTATTTTTTTTCCAAATTGTGCCTGTGTCACGGCAGTAAAACGGCAAATCAAACGAAACAACAGCAAAGTAACAGTGACGTTATTTTTAATTGTGTTATTTTATACGCTATTACGTTCAATAACACCTTTAACGTCAAATATGTTAATATTAACTAATTGAAGAATAAAAACACTATATACAGTATTTTAGAAGATTTGGCATATATCTGAACTCAATAGATTGCAATGTGCCATATAATATGCATAGAAATAAAATTGTATAGAAAATAAATATTCCATAAAGTAACAACATTAAATATTGAAAGTACAAAACGCATTATGTTACCAAAAATGGAAACTTAAGTTAAAAGACACAACGGGATATTTGGCCTTTAAGTAGTGCAACTCTCTGCACCTGTATAGCAAAATACAGCCTGAAAGAACTTTAGATAAAACTGTTAGCACGTTTTGGGCAAATACCTAACATGTATTCAAGTAAAACGTTTAAAAAAGTTCCTGAATGACATTCTGACAATAGACATTGTATTTGTGTATAAAGCAAAGGGTTCAAAACATGGGAAAAAAAGTAGTGTCCAAAAGTTATGGTAGTTGTTGTTTATTATACACCACAATAGTAATAGTTGCCTTGTGTGTATTTACTTAATTGTTCTGTTTGTGCTATCATGTTTGTGTTTGCACTACAATTCTAGTTGCTATTATGTTTAATAACCACAACATCTCACCACTATCCATCCATCCATCCATCTTCTTCCGCTTATCCGTATCTCACCACTATCCATCCATCCATCCATCTTCTTCCGCTTATCCGAGGTCGGGTCGCGGGGGCAGCAGCCTAAGCAGGGAAGCCCAGACTTCCCTCTCAATAATAATTTGATATAGAGCGCATTTTCACAATTGTCTCAAAGTGCTTTACATTGGGAAACCCATACACCCAAGCTTGGTGGTGGTAAGCTTCATTTATACCAGTGTGCAAATGCTGGAATCAAACAAGGAACCCCCACCTTTTTGGAGGGCCGCTCTACCCGCAGTGTTGGCTGTTGCTTGGCCGAAAAACGAGCAACTTCTATTAAAGAAAGCTGAAGAGCCTCTGAATGTCTCTTAGCAACTAAGGATGAGTATGGCTACCATTTCCTAAATCAATTAAAAGCCATTCAATAAATAATGAAAATGTCTCAACCAGGGTTGTACAGTATACCGGTACTAATAAAGTGCCGCAATACTAATTAATTACCTTTGAAAAGTACCGTTCTTTCATCCGAATGCTGCTGTGCGGCGGTGACTGCAGAGCCGAGGCGCATGATGTTGAGTGTGTTAAAACGCACACACTAAGTGCATACAAGCAATAACATCTTGGAGAGGAAGAATGTCAAAAAAAACGACAATTCTACTGGTTAATCAAGAGAGTGCGTGAAGCGCAATATGGAGGTATTTGGGCTTCAAATCTAACAATAAAGGTGACGCTTTAAACAGGCAGGCGCCACGCTGCAAGTGTTGCTTTAAAACATGCCTCGCCAAACGTGGCGTTTAGTATTACCACCTTTGTTTCAAACTTAGGTAAACATTTAAATAATGAGCATTCAAATCTGCACAATGAGTTCTAAAGAGTGACAGGTAATGTAGTTATTACACCTGTCCAGCTGTTTGGCTCCCATGCAGATCGTAGTCGAGGAGCACAGGGCAGACGTTCCTTCCAGGGCGGATGTTTTCGTCGGGGGTCACACCCTTCACTTTACCCGACAATGGGTCTCTTAAGCTCCGTTTTCGGGTCAGAATGACGAGGTCGCCGATTTATGACAATCTGGTTGCTTTATTGCTAGTTTTGCAGGACACAACCGGACCCATTCATTACTCTACTGCGCAGTGCAGTGCTACCTCTCTCTCTCCCTTTACTCGCCCACTCACTCACTGACTTCACTTAGCCAACACATTGCCATTTTCACAAACACACACGCTATTCTCATGAGTTAACCTGCTCCCCTGCTGTGCACATGTAGATACGTAGACACGCACATGGCTGCTTAGCTTGATGCCAGATATTAGCGGAATTAAGACCGCCCATCTATCGTCAACTAATGTAAGTGAAATGACTGAATTTTGGGACAAATTGCTACAATTTGTGTTTTATCTTTAACAAATGTGTGTTTTACCTAATACATGGTTTATTTGTGTACATTTATCCGTATATTTTGTGTTTAGTACTTACAAATAATTGTATTTTTCTTAAAGCACAGACTAGGAGTGGCAACTATAAGTCATGAAGCTTTTAATATAATGTAAATACAGCTTTTTATTTTATTCTAACCTAATACTTAATTATGGCAGACTATATGTAATATGGAAAATTGTAAATTGTTCTTTGAGTGCAACAAGAAAAGCTTAATGTGTTAAATGCCCTTTAATTTATATTTTAACCTTAAAAAATTGTTATTTGAGTGCAATAAGAAACATATGTTTATTGTATTGTAATATTTTCTGTTAAAATAAAGCCAGTATTGACATTTATCAAAGTTCCCTTTAATCGGAAAAGTATCTTAAAGTATCGATATACATTTTGGTACCGATTAAATTATTGGTATCTGTTTCTCAATAAAATGTTGTACTTTTTAAGTGAAAACTTTGAACATTTACTTTACTATAAACAAGACAATCTTAGGTAGAAAACGTGCAATTTTGAATCACAAATGTACGTATACTTGTACTTTAACATTCCATCACTCCAAATTTGATTCAGGTATTGTTTCTTCAAGTACTGAATAATAATAACAGCAAATATGTCAGCTATTTTTTGAGACCCTTATCTTTGATGATTTTTTTCAGCACACTCAGGCAGGATGTAACACACGGAAATTGTATTATGAAAGCCTCAAAGTGTGTTCTTGCTTTTTTGGAACACTTGACAACAGCGCTGCGTGCGGCGGTATTTGCATACAAAAGTAATTTCCGAGTTACGGCTGCCGACCTTTCTTCATCGTGAGCTTGCACCACATCAGCACTCATCTTCCAAGACTAAGTATGATCAATACAAAATTCAGTCAGATGTTGACGTTGCATTATCATAACGTTCAAGCACCTGAAGGAGTCGCTGGAAGCCTGCAAGTGGGCGTACATTTTTGCCAATCAATGTTGCGACGGCTTCTATTACTGTATAATCATAGCCTGTGAAGAATATGGTGATGATACTTGTAAGTTTCTTTTGTTTTGCCCCTGACAGCTTGTTGTTGTAAGCTACCGTTAGCATCGTGTCATACTGCTTCACTTTGTACAGAACTCAGGAGGTCCTTGGTTTATGAATGAGTTTCGTTCCTATACTGCACTGTAAGTTGATTTTGAGTGTAAGACAGAACGTATGTCTAAATTCTCCCACATTGTACACATATGAAGTACTACGAAAAATATTAAATGCAAAATAAAATGAAATTGAGATGCAATTTATTACTGTGGATTTTATCAGCGCAGATAATTTCACATGTTCTGGCTAGTTTTACAATGTAGGGTTTTACCTGCACAGTAGAGCCTTTCCTTTTCTTTGCCACATGTCGATCGGCGGAGTCTGGTTTGACCCTGGGAGACATTTTCGTATTATGAACCAAACCGCTTAGGACAAAACTATGTTTTTATGTAATAAACAGGAGTGTGTCGTTACTATGAAACGTGATGAACCAACGACAGCCTGTATCTTTTAACAACATAAAGGAAATATTGTTTACTTTTGTCCTGCCGTAAGTGTAGCGTATTTTCCAGACTATAAGCCGCTACTTTTTACCCAAACTTTGAACCCTGCAGTTTATACAAAGGTGCGGCTAGTCTATGGATTATTTTTTGTTAATCAAATCAAATCAAATCAACTTTATTCATAAAGCACATTTAAAATTTACCACAGGGGTAGCCAAAGTGCTGTACAATGGGCAGGTTAAAAGATAGCACAAGAGAAACGAGCAAGCACAACACAACACAAACAGAGCACGATAAAAAAAATAAAAAAAATAACATATACAAACAGGTTCACAGCAGGTGCATTGTGGGACGCCAAAGCAGGATAGAGATCACTCAATGTAGGGTTTTACCTGCACAGTAGAGGCTTTCCTTTTCTTTGCCGCATGTCGATCGGGGGGAGTCTGGTTTGACCCTGGGAGACATTTTCGTATTATGAACCAAACCGCTTAGGACAAAACTATGTTTTTATGTAATAAACAGGAGTGTGTCGTTACTATGAAACGTGATGAACCAACGACAGCCTGTATCTTTTAACAACATAAAGGAAATATTGTTTACTTTTGTCCTGCCGTAAGTGTAGCGTATTTTCCAGACTATAAGCCGCTACTTTTTACCCAAACTTTGAACCCTGCAGTTTATACAAAGGTGCGGCTAGTCTATGGATTATTTTTTGTTAATCAAATCAAATCAAATCAACTTTATTCATAAAGCACATTTAAAATTTACCACAGGGGTAGCCAAAGTGCTGTACAATGGGCAGGTTAAAAGATAGCACAAGAGAAACAAGCAAGCACAACACAACACAAACAGAGCACGAAAAATAAATAAATAAAAATAACATATACAAACAGGTTCACAGCAGGTGCATTGTGGGACGCCAAAGCAGGATAGAGATCACTCAATGTAGGGTTTTACCTGCACAGTAGAGGCTTTCCTTTTCTTTGCCGCATGTCGATCGGGGGGAGTCTGGTTTGACCCTGGGAGACATTTTCGTATTATGAACCAAACCGCTTAGGACAAAACTATGTTTTTATGTAATTAACAGGAGTGTGTCGTTACTATGAAACGTGATGAACCAACGACAGCCTGTATCTTTTAACAACATAAAGGAAATATTGTTTACTTTTGTCCTGCCGAAAGTGTAGCGTATTTTCCAGACTATAAGCCGCTACTTTTTTCCCAAACTTTGAACCCTGCAGCTTATACAAAGGTGCGGCTAGTCTATGGATTATTTTTTGTTAATCAAATCAAATCAAATCAACTTTATTCATAAAGCACATTTAAAATTTACCACAGGGGTAGCCAAAGTGCTGTACAATGGGCAGGTTAAAAGATAGCACAAGAGAAACGAGCAAGCACAACACAACACAAACAGAGCACGATAAAAAAAAATAAAAAAAATAACATATAAAAACAGGTTCACAGCAGGTGCATTGTGGGACGCCAAAGCAGGATAGAGATCACTCAATGTAGGGTTTTACCTGCACAGTAGAGCCTTTCCTTTTCTTTGCCGCATGTCGATCGGGGGAGTCTCGTTTGACCCTGGGAGACATTTTCGTATTATGAACCAAACCGCTTAGGACAAAACTATGTTTTTATGTAATAAACAGGAGTGTGTCGTTACTATGAAACGTGATGAACCAACGACAGCCTGTATCTTTTAACAACATAAAGGAAATATTGTTTACTTTTGTCCTGCCGTAAGTGTAGCGTATTTTCCAGACTATAAGCCGCTACTTTTTCCCCAAACTTTGAACCCTGCAGTTTATACAAAGGTGCGGCTAGTCTATGGATTATTTTTTGTTAATCAAATCAAATCAAATCAACTTTATTAATTAACACATTTAAAATTTACCACAGGGGTAGCCAAAGTGCTGTACAATGGGCAGGTTAAAAGATAACACAAGAGAAACGAGCAAGCACAACACAACACAACACAAACAGAGCACGATAAAAAATTAAATAAAAATAACATATAAAAACAGGTTCACAGCAGGTGCATTGTGGGACGCCAAAGCAGGATAGAGATCACTCAGTGTTAAAAGCCATGGAATAAAAGGCTAAATTATGGAATGGATTAAGTAAAGATATAAAACAATGGACTAAAACGATCCACATTAAGAAACTGTTCAAACTCAAAGTGTTTTTAAAGTACAAGGATGAAGAACCCTGATAAACATCTTGAACCTTATTGAAAAAAGAGAACATCGTGTTCATCTCATTAAGGGTAAATAAAGACATGAATTACTTTTCTGTTTGGTTTGATAAGTGTTACTGCTGTATTAGAGGCATTGTTTGGAAACAATTGAGGTATGTAAATACGCATTTATAAAATGTTTTAATGTAAATATTTAATTTCACAATGTACCGGTATATATCTACGGCTGATAGTCCGGTGCGGCTAATATATGGAAGGAAAAAAAAATTCTCCTAAAGTAGTAATTTAAACACCAGTGGGCTCTATAGTCCAGAAATACAGTAGTCACTTTAACGAACGTCAAATATTGTTACTGGCAAATTTCTTGCAAAGTCAACATAAAAGACAGACTATGAAGTACATGCTGGATTCGCTGTGGTCAGATATTTGAAATGACACTTGGGAGATAAAGATAATACTAAAAATGAATCTTCCAATCATTAACCAGAGGTCACCTGGCACTGCAGTTTCAAGCTGCTGCTATTATTCTAGTTTGAAAAAACCTGCGAGTGGTGGAATGGAGTGAAGGCAGTGCAGAATCATTTGGGCTTGATGAAAAGATGACACACGTTGTGGATTAGAGTCCAGGGGAGAGATGTTTTTAAAGGGTCCATACACAGTGCGAGTCACTTAGGAATTACTTCATGTATATTTTGGGTTTAGAATCCGACATACATCGCTGTCCAGGAACGAAACCCAAAGACCGCCTGTATTCTCCTGTCCCTCCAACAAGGAGGTAATGTACAAGTGAATATGTTTATCTCTGTAAATACAGTGCATCCGGATAGTATTCACCGTGCTTCACTTTTTCCACATTTTGTTATGTTACAGCCTTTTTCCAAAATGGAATAAATACATCTTTGTTCTCAACATTCTACAGACAATACCCCATAATAATAATGTGAAATGTTTTTTAAACAATGTATTAAAATAAAATAAAAAATAATCACATGTACATATGTATTCATAGCCTTTGTGCAATACTTTGTCGATGCACCTCTGGCAGCAATTAGAGCCTCAAATCTTTTTGAAAACGATGCAACAATCTTAGCCTATCTTTGGGCAGTTTCGCCCGTTCCTCTTTGCAGGATCTTTCAAGCTCCATTAGGTTGGAGGTGAAGCATTGGTTTTTATCCAAGATGTCTCTATATTTTGCTGCATTCATCTTTCCCTCAATCTTGACTAGTCTCCCAATTCCTGCTGATTAAAAACATCCCCACAGCATGATGCTGCCACCACCATGCTTCACTGTAGAAATGGTATTGACCTGGTGATGAGCAGTGCCTGGTTTCCTCCAAACGTGATGGCATTCATGCCAAAGACTTCAATCTCTGTCTCATCAGACCAAATCATTTTGTAGCTCATAATCTGAGAGTATTTCAGGTGCATGTTGGCAAACGTTTTACTCAGAAATGGTTTCCGTCTTGCCACTATACCATACAGGCCTGATTGGTGGATTTCTGCAGAGATGCTTGTCCTAAAAGCCTGGGATATACTCTCGCATCACGGAGCTTGCATCCCCCCCGACTGTGTTTTGTTTGCTTTATAGTTCTTCCATGGGGGGTGATGCCAAACTTGTAATTCTTTTCCAAAACACTAAGGGTAAGTGTCTCCAGAAGGAGCAACTGTCCTCCTGTGAAGTTACGACATCGACATCTGTGTCTACACTGGAACTAATCATTCACAATCCTCAGATTACTTTTAATTGGCGTTTTACTTATAAACCAGAGGAAAATACCTTCGTGAAAATAGACTTCTGACCAAGTTGCGGCAGAGGACGCTATTACAACGCTATTCGGCAGTTCGGGACATGGGACTAGAGAGCTATCATGTAAAAAAAAAAAAAACTGTTCATAACTATTTTAAGTAAACCACATTCTGGTGGTAATTTGTATGGTCATGTTAAGAGTTCACGTTTTTCGAAATATACCGTGCCTGAAGTGCAGGACAATGACTGTTGACGGAAAATGAGAAGGGTTGTGTGTGAGAGTAAAATACCTGTGTGCATGAGAGAGAAAATGTGTCGGAATTGAAACTGTTAGCACAACATTGACAATAAAAATTAAGAGTGCCGTACTTTGTGACGCCTACGCAAGCTGTACGACGCAAGAGTGACCATCGGGTTCTTGGTCACCTCCCTAAATAGACTAAGATGGATGCAGCAATGACAGAGACTTACTGGATGAAAACTAACACATTACATCCAATCTAATGGAGCTCGAGAGGTGCTGCAAAAAGGAATGGGCGAAACTGCCCAAAAATAGGTGTGCCAAGCTTGTTGCATTGTATTAAAAAATACTTGCGGCTGTGATTGATGCCAAAGGAGCATCAACCAATTATTGAGGAACATGTGATTTATTAAAATTTTTATTTATAATAATTTAGCACATTTTTAATTATGAGATATTGTCTGTACAATTTTAAGGACACAAATGAATATACTCCATTTTGGAATAAGGCTCTCAATGTAACAAAATGTGGGAAAAAAAGCAAAGCACTGTGAATGCTGTCCGGAGGCACTGTGATGGGTAGTTAATATACAATGCTAACCAAACATTAATAATAGTCAATCTAAACTCAGTTATTTGACTTCATTGTAAATACCATTTAAATGTAGTTTCTGGGGAAATTATTCTGTATATTGTCAGCGAAGGTTGGTCAAACAGCTGTCTTCAAAGTACATTGCCACGGAGCACAACAATTACTTCTTCAGATGAGGCTGGCGGTAGGTGTAGTGACTGGTAAATGAAACAAATAACAGGGCATTTTAGGTGGTCGCTTCTCATTGTGGACATATTTTTGTTTGGACTGCTAACACACAATGAAAACGGTGAAGTCCCGCAAGCGTCACCCGCACAACATTTACCATGTGTGGTGATATCCACCGACGTTAACAACAGCAACGTAAGTTAGCAAATCTTAAACAATTCATTTGGAACAACGCAAAAATAGTTTTATACAAATCTTCTTAATGCATCCATGGTTTGAATTTACATTTTTGGGACTTACAGTACACAAAAACAGGTAAAAACAGTGGGTAGATGTTATCTCAAATCATTATGATAATCTATTTTGATCAACAGGTAATTATGCTGAAAGCAAATTACAGTGTTTTTTTCCAGACAAATACTGTTAATAAATGTTATCAGTTTGTCAAAATATTTCAATTCAGGGGGTTTATTAGATGTCCCCAAACTGGTCCTGTTGCTAAGAAAACATTAGACAGTAGGGGTGTGGGAAAAAATCGATTCGAATTCGAATCACGATTCTCTCGTTGTGCGATTCAGAATTGATTCTCATTTAAAAAAAATAAATGTTTATTTTTTTATTTAAATTTTTTTATGTATTTTTTTATTAATCAATCTAACAAAACAATACACAGCAATACCATAACAATGCAATCCAATTCCAAAACCAAACCCGACCCAGCAACACTCAGAACTGCAATAAACAGAGCAATTGAGAGGAGACACAAACACGACACAGAACAATCCAAAAGTAGTGAAACAAAAATGAATATTATCAACAACAGTATCAATATTAGTTAGAATTTCAACATAGCAGTGATTAAAAATCCCTCATTGACATTATCATTAGACATTTATAAAAAAAAAAAAAAAAAGAACAATAGTGTCACAGTGGCTTACACTTACATCGCATCTCATAAGCTTGACAACACACTGTGTCCAATATTTTCACAAAGATAAAATAAGTAATATTTTTGGTTCATTTAGTAGTTAAAACAAATTTACATTATTGCAATCAGTTGATAAAACATTGTCCTTTACAATTATAAGAGCTTTTTACAAAAATCTTCTACTCTGCTTGCATGTCAGCAGACTGGGGTAGATCCTGCTGAAATCCTATGTATTGAATGAATAGAGAATCGTTTTGAATCGTGAAAAAAAAGTTTTTTTTGAATCGAGAATCGTCTTGAATTGAACAAAAATCGATTTTGAATCGAATCGTGACCCCAAGAATCGATATTGAATCGAATCGTGGGACATCCAAAGATTCACAGCCCTATTAGACAGTGTTGTTTTTGCTGTTACTATTAAATGTGCATGCTTTGTCCATGTACTACTATTGAGTATACAAGCAATAACCAACAGTTTAAGATTAGCTTTGCTTGGATCTGTATGTCGGCTTGCATGTAGGCACCTTTTATTTAAGAGAAAAATTAAATGTTTCAATGATGATGGGGTATTTTACCAATACAAAGGGGGTAGTTTACTCTCTTGAGTAGATAAGGCAAATACCAAAACTTGCTAATGGCGTGTATTTGCAACATGATGCTATTATTTGAACCCTTTATGTTTGTTCTCCTGAAGGGTCTATTTGATGACTGGCTTAGATCAGTCAGTCTGGCAGGAAAACCCATAGTTGCTGTGGAAACAGTCAAGGGTTTTAGTTGTATTTGTGGTGCCAAGCTGGACATTGGCAAGCAGAAGGACTGTGGAGTGAAGGCTAAGCATTGGTTTGTGGTACTCTCCTGTCTCACACAATCCTCCCTTGTTGCCATCTTGAAGTGAGTGGGAGGCTTTAATGAGTACAAATGCTGAATCTCAATGAGACAGCTGAAGATAAAACCCTTCGGGCCGGATCTACTAAAGTTTTGGGTGAACTAAAACACGTACTAACTTGATAACACGCGCAAAGCTGATCTACTGAACTTGTGCAAAGTGGATTGCATCTATTAAGTGAGCAGAATAAGGAGCGCAATTCATTTAGTGTCTTTAAAAATATTTTACAGCACATGCAATGTGATTTATCAACATTGATCACTGTTTTTGCAAGCACTATTTTGCAGTTACCTTCCGTAGGGCTGTTCCAATGAGGGATTTATGATGCGGATTTCCAATTCCGATCATCCAACCATGAGTAGTGTTGTCCCGATACCAATATTTTGGTACCAGTACCGGTACCAACATTTTTTTGATACTTTTCGGTACTTTTCTAAATAAATTACTGGTTTTATTTTAATAAAAAATCTTAGGGTACATCAAATATATGTTTCTTATTGCAAGTTTGTCCTTAAATAAAATAGTGAACATACAAGACAACTTGTCATTTATTAGTAAGTAAGTAAACACAGGCTCCTAATTTAGCTGCTGACGTATGCAGTAACATATTGTGTCATTTTCTATTCTATTATTTTGTCAAAATTATTAAGGACAAGTGTTAGAAAATGAATTACTAATCTACTTGTTCATTTACTATTAATATCTGCTTACTTTCTCTTTTAACATGTTCTATCTACACTTCTGTTAAAATGTAATAATCACCTATTCTTCTGTTGTTTGTAGGGGTGTAATGATACGTGTATTTGTATTAAACCCTTTCGGTACGGGGGTTCCGGTTCGGTTCGGAGGTGCACCGAACGAGTTTCCACACGGACATATTAAGTAGCGTAACGCACGTTATGTAAACAATGCACACCGAGGCACAACACACGGCATGCTAGTAGCTAACGGGCTACGATAGACTGACCATACGTCCTCTTTTCACCGGACATGTCCTCTTTTGCGGAGCTGTCAGGGTGGAGTTTCTTAAATGCATCAAATGTCCGGCATTTTGAGTTAGGGTTGCGTGTATTTTCAATGTACGTTCAGGGTTAAGAAGGGGTTAAAAACAAGAAATTGTGCGCGCAGCAGCATTCATGAGGGAGGGGCAGAGACAGAGAGAGCGAGAGAGTTATGATAAACGCGCATGCGTCGCCAGGCTCTGCTTTTTATCCATAGATTTATCAGATTTCGTTTTTTATTATCTATAGCAGGGGTGTCAAAAGTGTGCCCCGGAGGCCATTTGCGGCCCACAGCTAATGTTTTAATGGGCCCACGGCACATTCTAAAAATACTATTAAAATAAACAAAAACATAACAAAAGTGAAATAAAAAAGCTTAAAGGTTAAATGTAATTTAGAAAAGTTGCAATGTTGACTAATAAAACAAAGCTGTTTTTTTTTTTCAAACTGTCATTGCTCAAAACATAATTTGAATCAAAATCAATGTCATTATGAATTATTGACCTATCCAAGGTTCGGATTACTTCACATCAAATATTCCACTAAGAAAAATATTTTTGGTGGAAGATTTTGCAAATTTGGTAAATAAATAACCCAAAAATGTATATTTTGTTGTTTTCTTACTGTACCGAAAATGAACCGAATCGTGACCTCTAAACCGAGGTACGTTTTTGTGTACCGTTACACCCCTAGTTGTTTGATACTTTACATTAGTTTTGGATGATACCACAACTTTGGATATCAATCCGATACTAAGTTGTTACAGGATCATACATTGGTCATATTCAAAGTCCTCATGTGTCCAGGGACATATTTACTGAGTTTATAAACATAATATACATTTTTTTTAAAACAAAAGAAGATGCCAAAAAATATCGACGTAATCATAGTAGTATCGACTAGATACACTCCTTTACTTGGTATCATTACAGTGGATGTCAGGTGTAGATCCACCAATGGCGTTTGTATACATGTTGACGCCGGTGAGCTACGGTGTGTAGTGAAACATGTTTAGCTATTCCTCGTCCTGCAGGGCGGACCGGTAATTTTCAGAGGCGGTATAGTTCCGAAAATGATTCATTAGTATCACGGTACTATACTAATACCGGTATACCGTACAACCCTATCCATGAGAGATATTGACCGATACAATAATCGATCAAAGCTGGGCAATAGGGCCCAAAAAATTATCACTATTAATTTTTTAATATCATCCGACTTCGATTAATATCACACTTTCCTATTTTTTGATGAAGGCGGATTGTCCTGTGCAGGATTATACCGAGTACCACTGCATCCCTTCTATTTACTTCCGCAGTATCTTGTAACAGACATTTTGCGCCATGTTTGATCGAGGTAATATATGCTAACAGCTGATAACTGTCATTTTGTTTATATTTATGATTGTGTTTACGAGAGGTACAATCTTACAGGAAACCCACGTTACACACAGTGCCTCGGTTTTACGGCCACGGTTTCGCTTCTTTAAACTTTCTACATACATTACTGAATTATTTGTTTTACAGTTAAAAACTTCAGGCATCTTCTTACCTACTCAACAAATATTAAGCGTCACATTGACCCTGATGGTTTAAACTAGCTCAGAAACTTCTCTGTCCCGCATGAAAAATCAGGCAGTGGCCCACGGGCTCAGCTGAGTAGATTTTATAGACATTGACTCTCTGATAAAATGCCTGACAAGACTGGCCTTGAACTGTGCATGAAATAACCCTTTTCTTCCACTATTTATGTCCATTGTCTCAAACCTGCAGAGGTAAATTTACGGTCAGGAAGCCAAAGCCCCTTTACTAGAAATGGAACATCACACTGGTACATAATATTGACTCCTTACAAAGCCTGTGCACATGAGGATACTACTAGTGTTTTGTGGTATTTGTGTTGATGTCTCCTATGCTAAGGAAGGTCTCTTGGTTATTTTGACTGATTCATTGTGACCCCAAGCTACCGCAAAACTAGTGGACTGGGAAACCCCAGTAAATACACACCCACAAACAAATTGAGTTCCTATTGACACCACAGTCTTTTATGCTTTACTGATTGAGGTCAGGAGTTTTCAAAGTCTATCACAGTCGTGCCGCCGCCACATTGCGCTTTGAAGTTTGCGGCTTCACTCGATCACAGGTTTTTGGGGGGGCAAAAATATATATTTTTAAGCATATTCTAGAGTAGGGAAGCGATTCCTGGGTGGATCTCGCGTGAGAGGAATGGGGTTGGGGTGGGGGGTAAATAATTTTGCAATGCATATTAATAGAATAGAATAGAATAGAAAGTACTTTATTGATCCCTGGGGGAAATTCAGCACCACAGTTCGCTCGCAATAGACAATAATAATAATAAATCATATAATATATATAATATATTATATATACAATATATAATATATGAATAATATAATTATATTCTACATATACTCTACATTTAAGTGCAGTCAAGAAACATATGCATTATACAGTCTGATGGCTGTCGGTATGAAGGACCTCCTGTGTCGTTCCGTGTTGCATTTTGGGAGTCTGAGCCTTCCACTGAACGTGCTCATTCTCTCTGAAAGGTCCAAGTGTAGTGGGTGGGAGGTGTTGTCCATAATGGCTAGGAGTTTTGCTCGACTTCTCCTCTCTGACACCACCGCCAGAGAGTCTAGCTCCACTCCCACCTCGTTACTGGCCTTCTCTACCAACTTGTCCAGTCTGTTTGCGTCCCTCGCTCTCAGCCCGCTGCCCCAGCAGGCCACAGCGTACAAGAAGGCGCCCGCCACCACCGACTCATAGAACATCTTCAATATCTTTGGGATCCTAGCCTCCTGAGGAAGTAGAGGCGGCTCTGTCCCTTCTAGTAGAGTGCCTCAGCGTGTTTTGACCCATTCAGCTTGTTGTCGATGTGTACTCTGAGGTATTTATAATCCTCAACCATGTCCACATCGACCCCCCTGATGAAAACAGGGGTCGCCGGAGTACTCCTCCTTCCCAGGTTCACAACCAGCTCCTTGGTCTTCGTCACATTGAGCTGGAGGTGGTTCTTTCCACACCATGTGACAAAGTCCTCCACCAGTGCCCTGTATTCCTCATCATCACCATCCTCCATACACCCCACTATCGCATCAGAAAACTTCTGAAGGTGGCAGGACTCTGACAAATAGTGGAAATCGGTGGTGTAGATGATGAAGAGGAAGGGGGAGAGGACTGTGCCCTGCGGGGCCCCGGTGTTGCTGACCAGCCTGTCAGACACACAGTCCTGCAGTCGCACGTACTGTGGTCTGTCAGTCAGGTAATCAACAACCCAGGACACCAAGGAGGCCTCCACCTGCATCGTCTCCAACTTCACACCCAGTAGCCCAGGCCGTATGGTATCGAAAGCACTGGAGAAGTCAAAAAACATGACCCTCACACTGCTCGCAGGCTTGTCTAGGTGGGTGTGGGCTCGGTTCAGCAGGTAAATGACTGCGTCCTCCACTCCCAGTCGGGGCTGGTAGGCGAATTGGTGTGGGTCCAGGTGGGGCTTGACTGTAGGGCGAAGTTGTTCCAGGACCAACCTCTCCATGGTCTTCATGATATGGGAGGTTAGAGCCACCGGCCTGTAGTCCTTCGACGTGCTGGGTCGTGTGCACTTGGGGATGGGGACCACACATGAGGTTTTCCACAGTGTGGGGACTTTCTGCAGCCTAAGGCTCATGTTGAAGATGTGCTGGAGCACACCACACAGCTGTGGGGCGCAGGCTTTGAGCACCCTGGGGCTCACACCGTCAGGACCCGCGGCCTTGCCTGTTTGTAACCTATTTAGCTGTGCATTCACCTGTTCTGCAGACAGACACACTGGGAGGTTCTCAGGTTGTTGGGGGGGGGGGGGCATCAAGCTGAAAGTGAGGTGTTAAGTGGGGGGAGGTAGTCATTGGAGTTGGGGGGCTGTGAGGAGGGGATGGGGGGGATGGATTGATTCGCTGAAGTTGTCAGGGGGCCGGCTGGCATGTCTTGGGGGGGGGGGGGGGGGGGGGGGGGGGGGGCAGGAGCTTGTCGGAGCCACTGTGTCAACCCTGTTAAAGAACTGGTTTAGCTCATTGGCCCTCTCTTTGTCTCTGTCCACCCCCCTACCCCCCGACAGTTTGAGGCCGGTGATGGTCTGCATACCTCTCCAAACCGCCTTCATGTTGTTGTCCTTCAGCTTCCCTTCCAGCTTCCTCCTGTAGTTCTCCTTGGCCTCCTTGAGTTTGGTCTTCAGCAGCCCCTGAACTCTTTTCACCTCCTCCCTGTTACCAGCATTGAATGCCCTCTTCTTCTCATTCAGCAGGGCTTTGATGTCCTTGGTCACCCACGGCTTGTTGTTTGGGTAGCAGGTGACCATCCTTAATGGGACATTTGAGTCAACACAGAAGTTGATATAGTCTGTGATGCACTCTGTGAGCCCGTCAATGTCCTCTCCATGAGGATCCATGAGCACCTGCCAGTCAGTTACCTCAAAACAGCCCTGTAGTGTCTCTTGGACCCCTTCTGACCACCTTCTCACTATTTTTTTGGTCACAGGCTGTCTTTTGACCAGAGGCACATAACAGGGGTTGAAGTAAACAAGGTTGTGGTCTGACCGGCTCAGCTCTGGTAGTAGTATGGAGCTATACACATCCTTGATGTTTGCGTACAGCAGGTCCAGGATCTTATTTCCTCTGGTGTGGCAGCTGACATACTGAGTGAAGTTGGGTAGTGATTTGTCCATAGTAACTTGGTTAAAATCCCCCGAGGTGAGGATGAGAGCTTTCGGGTGCTTGGTTTGGAGTCTGGCTATCGAGCTGTGGATGACGTCACTCGCAGCTGCAGCGTTAGCAGAGGGGGGGGGGGGGGGGGGGGGTGTATACTGCCATCACGATAACATGCGGAATCTCCCTGGGCAAATAATATGGTCTGAGTCCTACAGCTAACATCTCTATATTCGGGTCACAGTGGCGCTCTTTTATTGTGATATGACCGGGATGACAATATTTCTTATTAATAAACAAAGCAATCCCCCCTCTTTTCTGCTTGCCGTTGGTTCGGTCCCGGTCAGCGCGCACCGTTTGAAACCCGTTTATAGAGACGTTACTATCCGGAACATCGCCGTGCAGCCACGTCTCAGTAAAACACATTAGGCTAGACTCATGATATTCTTTCTGACTACCGGCAAGCACCAACAACTCATCCATTTTATTTGCCAGAGACCGCACGTTACCCATGACGTTGGAAGGAAGATATGGTTTACATCTCCTTCTCTTCCTCCTCGCTTCAGCCCTCTTCTGTCTCGAGCGTCTCCTTTTCCCTCGACAGCCACGAGAACCTCCATAAGTCCTTTTTGGCTCCTCCGGGATCTGGTTAGTTAGCGCCGGATCCGTTAGCTGGATGCTATTAACTGGTGCCGCCAGGGCCGGCCCGTGGCATAGGCCGTATAGGCAAATGCTAAGGGCGCCGTCCATGAGGGGGCGCCACGCCAGTGCCACAAATGTTGGAGAAAAAAAAAGAAAAGAAAAAAAGTTGGTACTATTATTTCTAAATACAAAAAATAATCCCATGTTAATTAAAATGCAAAGTAAAGCCTATTTAATAGAAATATTATTCGTTACAACATTACGCCCCCTCTCCCCCCGCACGGTGCGCCCCCTCCCTTCCCGTATCATGACTCTTTTTGGACGTCACCACATCAAAAAATCAACACAAGATGTCAAAACGGCCAAAACTGTCAGGTGCCCAGGGAAGAAAAAAGAGAAAAGAAGAGGAGGAGAAACGAGAAAAGACAGACGTAGCAGGTAGATGAGCCGAACATGAAATTATTTGTCTGTTACAGAATGTGATAGTAACCCGGCTTTTTAGCATTAAGCTAATGTCACATGATTCGGCAATTGCTAATCAATAAATAGCTAGTTCTGTTTTAACGTCGGGTTAATATTGTGGAGGGGGCTAAATTGTTATGGAAAATAATAATGTAACGTTAGGTAATTACAGTACTCCCACCTTACATTTTTCAGGGACATTTGTATTAGATCTTTTAAGCAGCTGTTTTTTGTTTACATTGTTATTGCCTTCTGGTTAGCTATGTTTGCCCTGCAGGTAATAGTCACTTTTCCACCCCTTTATATATTAGGTATAGTTGTAAGTAAAAAAAAAAAAGGTCAAAGACAAAGCTATTCGGTTTCTTGTGAGTATATACACTTCACTGCCGATGTGGGGGGGCGCCACCTAAAATCTTGCCTAGGGCGCCAGATTGGTTAGGGCCGGGCCTGGGTGCCGCTAACAACTGTTCCCTGGTGTAGATGAAGGAGCCTCTCCACCGTTGTCCGTCTGAGCTCTTCAGTAGCGTCCCCACCGTCAGTAGGACGAACAAAACACTTCTAAACTGCATTTTTAGAAGGGCACGACTAGATAAAAAGTAAATGTAGAGTAAATGTAAAAGTATAAAAAAGTACAAAACGAACAAAGAACAAAGACAAAAGACAAAGACGGAGCGAACTGCAGCAGCGGCTGTCTAGATCGACGCATGCGCACAATAAGCATTTTCAAGCATAAACAATGGCTAAGTAAACTGAAAATATCAATCCTACGGTAGTATTGGCCACTCGATGAGACCAAAGCAATCCGAGTGCGTTGTCCAGCAACGTGGCCACTGATTGGTTCAGCCTCAGCTAGCATTACTTTGAGTGTAAAGGTGACTATGTGGGCATTATTTAATGTCTAAAGGGCTCTCGTAAGATAAAAATATATATACGGTATATATATATATATATATATATATATATATATATATATATATATATATATATATATATATATATATATATATATATATATATATTTAAAGGGTCTTAAACATTTTTTCATGCTCTAGCTTTAAAAATGTTCAATTTATAATGAATAGTTCCTACTTTGAGAAAAAAAATTACCACGGTCAGACACAGAACCAATTAACTGCGACTTACGAGGGATTCTGCATCACAATGGATGCGCTGCAGGCGTTTGACTATATACTGTATTAGAGCTGGGCATTTATAAAACCCGATTATTTTGATTGATATTTAAATCACAATTAATAACACAAATATTTGTCAATTTGAAAACATAAGTATTTAGTATATCACCAAAAATCGGTTTTAAATAGAATTTAAAAGAAAAAAGGATATACATTCGTTATGAATAAACCACAAAAAGCAAAATATTGATAATAGTAACAATACATTTGAGTAAGAATAATAATATAAAAAACAATAGCATTCTATTTTTCCGTTTAAATTTTTTTGAATTAAAATTTTTTAGATATTTTACCACCAAAACGTCTGTGCTTTTTTGTAATTAAAAAAAATAGATAAAATGTTTGTTAAATAAATGCAATAATTCTCACATTTATTGGTGCAATACATCTTTGGAAAATGTTGACCAGTATTTTAGGTCAAAGCATAATAATTGTGTAAATGTATCAATAAGTGCATTAAGTATATTACGCTTGTGTAAGGTACTTTTTTGAAACTTTTATTTTGTTAACGCAGTCAGACCAGATGTTGCACACCGCGCTGTTATTTTGAAGTGGGGGAAGTGTGCTGCTGTTCTGAGCTGGACGTGTACAGACGATTTAAGGCTGTTAAAAAAAAAATTAAAAAAAGAGGGAGCCTCTCAAGTTGTGACTGCTGTCCTGTTTCTACATTGATCTTACATTGATGATGTCGTTCACAACAACACAAACATATTGTAGTTTAGTAACTGTTTCAAGTGGCCGTCTTTTGAAATTGTTTAGTTCAGCAAGGGGAAGTTGAATGTTTCGATGATGAATGAGCGATCCAGGACACATTATTTCCCCACCAAATGTTCCTTCTCCTCACAAAGACAGCATTTCACTCACATTTAAGTAAATTTCCCTGATATCCTGCGTTCAACATCAGATTCTGATTTATTGACCAATTATGTGATCCCATCCGCAGTTAGATTACCGCGGCAATCATATACCTTACTTTTTTTGTTGAGTTGAGTGATTATTGAATCGGCATATCAGCGCTGCGTCGAATAAAAAGCAGCAACCATGGTGAGAGTCTATTTTTTTCACTCATTCGTTCCCCATCCTTCTCATCGTTACAAGCTCAGAAATGTGCATGCATGTTGCCCATTGATATATTTTTTTAATTATAGCATTTTTATGATTGTGGGAAGCCATACTCGGGTGCAATGTGAGCTGGGCGGTAGCCGAAGGCAGGGCACTTGGCGGTCCGATCCTCGGCTACAGAAGCTAGCTCTTGGAACGTGGAACGTCACCTCGCTGGGGGGGAAGGAGCCTGAGCTAGTGCGCGAGGTAGAGAAGTTCCGGTTGGATATAGTCGGACTCACCTCGACGCACAGCAAGGGCTCTGGAACCAGTTCTCTCGAGAGGGGCTGGACTCTCTTCCACTCTGGCGTTGCCAGCAGTGAGAGGCGACGGGCTGGGGTGGCAATTCTTGTTGCCCCCCGGCTCAGAGCCTGCATGTTGGAGTTCAACCCGGTGGACGAGAGGGTAGCTTCCCTCCGCCTTCGGGTGGGGGGACGGGTCCTGACTGTTGTTTGCGCTTACGCGCCAAACAGCAGCTCAGAGTACCCACCCTTTTTGGATTCACTCGAGGGAGTACTTGAGAGTGCTCCCCCGGGTGATTCCCTCGTTCTACTGGGGGACTTCAACGCTCATATTGGCAACGACAGTGAAACCTGGAGAGGCGTGATTGGGAAGAATGGCCGCCCGGATCTGAACCCAAGTGGTGTTTTGTTATTGGACTTTTGTGCCCGTCACGGATTGTCCATAACGAACACCATGTTCAAGCATAAGGGTGTCCATATGTGCACTTGGCACCAGGACACCCTAGGCCGCAGTTCTATGATCGACTTTGTAGTTGTGTCATCGGATTTGCGGCCTCATGTTTTGGACACTCGGGTGAAGAGAGGGGCGGAGCTTTCTACCGATCACCACCTGGTGGTGAGTTGGCTGCGATGGTGGGGGAGGATGCCGGACAGACCTGGCAGGCCCAAACGCATTGTGAGGGTTTGCTGGGAACGTCTGGCAGAGTCTCCTGTCAGAGAGAGTTTCAATTCCCACCTCCGGAAGAACTTTGAACATGTCACGAGGGAGGTGCTGGACATTGAGTCCGAGTGGACCATGTTCCGCACCTCTATTGTCGAGGCGGCTGATTGGAGCTGTGGCCGCAAGGTAGTTGGTGCCTGTCGTGGCGGTAATCCTAGAACCCGTTGGTGGACACCGGCGGTGAGGGATGCCGTCAAGCTGAAGAAGGAGTCCTATCGGGTTCTTTTGGCTCATGGGACTCCTGAGGCAGCGGACAGGTACCGACAGGCCAAGCGGTGTGCGGCTTCAGCGGTCGCGGAGGCAAAAACTCGGACATGGGAGGAGTTCGGGGAAGCCATGGAAAACGACTTCCGGACGGCTTCGAAGCGATTCTGGACCACCATCCACCGCCTCAGGAAGGGGAAGCAGTGCACTACCAACACCGTGTATGGTGCGGATGGTGTTCTGCTGACCTCGACTGCGGAAGTTGTGGATCGGTGGAGGGAATACTTCGAAGACCTCCTCAATCCCACCAACACGTCTTCCTATGAGGAAGCAGTGCCTGAGGAATCTGTGGTGGGCTCTCCTATTTCTGGGGCTGAGGTTGCTGAGGTAGTTAAAAAGCTCCTCGGTGGCAAGGCCCCGGGGGTGGATGAGATCCGCCCGGAGTTCCTTAAGGCTCTGGATGCTGTAGGGCTGTCTTGGTTGACAAGACTCTGCAGCATCGCGTGGACATCGGGGGCAGTACCTCTGGATTGGCAGACCGGGGTGGTGGTTCCTCTCTTTAAAAAGGGGAACCGGAGGGTGTGTTCTAACTATCGTGGGATCACACTCCTCAGCCTTCCCGGTAAGGTCTATTCAGGTGTACTGGAGAGGAGGCTACGCCGGATAGTCGAACCTCGGATTCAGGAGGAACAGTGTGGTTTTCGTCCTGGTCGTGGAACTGTGGACCAGCTCTATACTCTCGGCAGGGTCCTTGAGGGTGCATGGGAGTTTGCCCAACCAGTCTACATGTGCTTTGTGGACTTGGAGAAGGCATTCGACCGTGTCCCTCGGGAAGTCCTGTGGGGAGTGCTCAGAGAGTATGGGGTTTCGGACTGTCTGATTGTGGCGGTCCGCTCCCTGTATGATCAGTGTCAGAGTTTGGTTCGCATTGCCGGCAGTAAGTCGGACACGTTTCCGGTGAGGGTTGGACTCCGCCAAGGCTGCCCTTTGTCACCGATTCTGTTCATAACTTTTATGGACAGAATTTCTAGGCGCAGTCAAGGCGTTGAGGGGATCCGGTTTGGTGGCTGCAGGATTAGGTCTCTGCTTTTTGCAGATGATTTGGTCCTGATGGCTTCATCTGGCCAGGATCTTCAGCTCTCACTGGATCGGTTCGCAGCTGAGTGTGAAGCGACTGGGATGAGAATCAGCACCTCCAAGTCCGAGTCCATGGTTCTCGCCCGGAAAAGGGTGGAGTGCCATCTCCGGGTTGGGGAGGAGATCTTGCCCCAAGTGGAGGAGTTCAAGTACCTCGGAGTCTTGTTCACGAGTGAGGGAAGAGTGGATCGTGAGATCGACAGGCGGATCGGTGCGGCGTCTTCAGTAATGCGGACGCTGTATCGATCCGTTGTGGTGAAGAAGGAGCTGAGCCGGAAGGCAAAGCTCTCAATTTACCGGTCGATCTACGTTCCCATCCTCACCTATGGTCATGAGCTTTGGGTTATGACCGAAAGGACAAGATCACGGGTACAAGCGGCCGAAATGAGTTTCCTCCGCCGGGTGGCGGGGCTCTCCCTTAGAGATAGGGTGAGAAGCTCTGTCATCCGGGGGGATCTCAAAGTAAAGCCGCTGCTCCTCCGCATCGAGAGGAGCCAGATGAGGTGGTTCGGGCATCTGGTCAGGATGCCACCCGAGCGCCTCCCTAAGGAGGTGTTTAGGGCATGTCCAACCGGTAGGAGGCCACGAGGAAGACCCAGGACACGTTGGGAAGACTATGTCTCCCGGCTGGCCTGGGAACGCCTCGGGATCCCCCGGGAGGAGCTGGACGAAGTGGCTGGGGTGAGGGAAGTCTGGGCTTCCCTGCTTAGGCTGCTGCCCCCGCGACCCGACCTCGGATAAGCGGAAGAAGATGGATGGATGGATGAGATGGAAGCCATACTCGAAATCAGAATTGTATGAATTGCCCGGCCCTACTATATATACATACAGTATATACAAAAAAAAGCTAAACAAATGTAGAGCTTGGTCATTCAGCGTGACATCATCATCTTTGTACTTCTGCTAATATCTAATCTTGGAAGCCGTTTCCCTGCAATCATGTATGATTGCCTGATGTTGCCTCCCTTGTCCGTGATGGTACTGAGCTAGCAAGCCTCAATGCTTTGATTGTGATCTAACACATTCACAGTGCATGCCTGCTCAGAGGCCTAGTGGTTAGAGCAGGGGTCACCAACCTTTTTGAAACCAAGAGCTACTTCTTGGGTACTGATTAATGCGAATGGGTTACCAGTTTGATACACACTTAAATAAATTGCCAGAAATAGCCAATTTGCTCAATTTATCTTTAACTTTATGTTATTATTAATAATTAATGATATTTATCTTTGTGGAAACACTGATCATCTTAATGATTTCTCACAATAAATATATATAGAAACAGATAAATATCAATATGCAACACTTTATTTTTATATTTTCTCTAAGTGCACATTTTTCAAATTGAACATTTTCAAATGATCACTTCTAAGACAGTCTTGTGAAATCACAATATCCCATTTTAACTAGCTAGCCACTAACATTTTTTAACAAATCATTAATTACTTTGCACCATGTTTGTACAAATAATAACTCATGTAAAATACAAAAGTAAACTCTCAAATTTTTAAATAAATCATGTCACACTTTGAACTGGACACCAAATCTGTTATCTGTTTCCTTGTCAGTTAGTGAAGACCAAGTCTTTAAAATATTTTCTTGGATTTTCAAATTCTATTTGAGTTTTGTCTCTCTTAGAATTAAAAATGTCAAGCAAAGCGAGACCAGCTTCCTAGTAAATAAATAACATTTAAAAAATAGAGGCGGTTCACTGGTAAGTGCTGCTGTTTGAGCTATTTTTAGAACAGGCCAGCGGGCTACTCATCCGGTCCTGTTTTACCAGGACCGGTAACCCAGGGCACCGCGTTGCTGACCCCTGGGTTAGAGTGTCCGCCCTGAGATTGGTAGGTCGTGTCAAACCAAAGACTATAAAAATGGGACCCATTACCTCCCTGCTTGGCACTCAGCATCAAGGGTTGGAAAAAGGGGTTAAATCACCAAAATGATTCCCGGGCGTGGCCACCGATGCTGCTCACTGCTCCCCTCACCTAGTGTGTGTGTGTGATAATCATTGGTACTTCTTTAACTTTTTTTTCTCTCGGTCTGTAACATGTTCAGCCTCATCCTCCAGTGATAATAGTACATGATTATTATACTAAAAATGCAGTTTATTTGACATAATGGAGGTGATTATTTTTAGTTTAAGACCGCAGCGTTTATGATTGGCAATTAAAAGGTATTAATCGGCAAATGCCATTCACAGACTTTTTCCACGAAAACCGTCCAATATTGGTTGGTGGTCGATCAATTGACACATCCCTCACTAAAATAACACCTCCAGGCAGCTACAACCCTAGCCTAACCCCCTCCCTCCACCACATCCCACCTCCCAGGATTGTAAATAATCAAATGTAAATAATCAAATGTATATACTTGTTCTTATGCTTTCTGAGCTCACTATGGTCACCGCTCGCTGTACATATACCAAGTGAGACCTACACTGTTACAATGTCCATTTCTCAGATGATATAATTGTTGATGACTGAAGTATGCTGATAGCAACCCAACCTAACCCCGCCCGTCCCCACCCCCTCCACATCCCACCCCCCGGATTGTAAATAATGTAAATAATTCAATGTATATACTCTGATGATTAACTTGTGTGATGACTGTATTATGCTGATAGTATATATTTGTACCATGAATTGATTAAGGTAGACCCCGACTTAAACAAGTTGAAAAACATATTCAAGTGTTACCATTTAGTGGTCAATTGTACGGAATATGTACTGTACTGTGCAATCTACTAATACGAGTTTCAATCAATCAAAGGCGGTTAGAAAGTAAAGAAACTAACTTTTTGATACATTTTTGGCAGATAAAGACTCGTATCAATTTACAACCATGGATGACCCCATTCCAAAGACCAAAATGTGTGATTGTTTCCACATCTTACCTCCTCTGTCTTCATTCTTTCTTGTTGTTCTCGTCCAAACCACCTCACTCACTGGCTTGAACAGGGTCATACCTTCAATTTCAAGGCAAATACATTAGCATTCTCATGGTCCACAATCCAACTAAGCCATCTGCCGCTCTTGCACGGTTTCTCAGCATCTCCTACTTCCTCAGCCTTGCACTCACGCCACACACACGTATCTGCCAAACAAGGGGAGTGTCCGAGGATAATTTAAAGCTTCATCTCACTCTAGCTGAAGCATTTTGTGGCAGACACAAATAGGTTTGTCCGAGATGATAGCTTGGCTCAAGTGTTCCCCAGCTGCTGCTCAAAGAAGACAATTGGGATTCTGCAGGCAGGCAGGCTGGTATTGGACTATTAGTAATGACCAAGTACGTAAGTGACATCCATTTTATTTATTTTTTTACTGATTAAAAAAACATTGTGATCCACTGTCAACATTTTAGGACTCTTCTGTTGGTAAGATGTAGAAACAAATGTTTATATTTCTCACTTACAGCTTAACGTACAGTATACCTGAGAAATAAGGATTAAAAAAATAATTATTAAGCAAATTGTACATTTAAACTACTTTGAACACTGCCCGTATTTCCTAAAATTTTACTTTACCATGAAATATAATAATTTAAATCTTTCAGAAATGTTATATTTTGTACATATGTGTGGTAATCCTTATGCTATCATTACTTTTAGTTTAATTTCCTTAAAAAACAATACTAACTTACATAGAATTCACACTTTAGTTGTGTCCGCATTAGTGTTGTGGTACCGGTACCAATATTTTGGTACTGGTACCAAAATTATTTCGATACTTTTGGGTACTTTTCGGTACTTTTCTAAATAAAGGGGACCACAAAAAACTGCATTATTGGCTTTATTTTAATAAAAAATCTTACGGTACATTAAACATATGTTTCTTATTGCAATTTCTGTCCTTAGATAAAATAGTGAACATACAAGACAACTTGTTTTTTAGTAGTAAGTAAGCAAACGAAGGCTCCTAATTTAGCTGCTGACGTATGCAGTAACATATTGTGTCATTTATCATTCTATTATTTTGTCAAAATTAATACAGAAAAGTGGTAGAAAATGAATTATTAATCTACTTGTTCATTTACTGTTAATATTTGCTTACTTTCTCTTTTAACATGTTCTATCAACACTTCTGTTAAAATGTAATAATCACCTATTCTTTTGTGTGCTACTTTACATTAGTTTTGGATGATACCACACATGTAGGTATCAATCTGATACCAAGTCATTACAGGATCATACATTGGTCATATTCAAAGTCCTCATGTGTCCAGGGACATATTTCCTGAGTTTATAAACATAATATAATTTTTTTTTAAACGAAAGAAGATGTTGTGATGCCAAAAAATATTGACATTATCATAGTAGTATCTACTATATACGCTACTGTACTTGGTATCATTACAGTTGATGTCAGGTATAGGTCCACCAATGGCATTTGTTTACATTTTGATGCCGGTGAGCTACGGTGTGTAGTGAATGCATGTTTAGCTATTCCTCGTCCTGCAGGGATGATACTTCTAAGAAATGTACTTTATTTGTCGCAATGGAGTCGAGGATTACCAAACCAGTACTTTTCAGAGGCGGTATAGTACCGAATATGATTCATTAGTATCGCGGTACTATACTAATACCGGTATACCGTACAACCCTAGTCCGTATGTTTTTACTAGGTCCTGTGACCTTAACACAGGAAGGTCAAACTCATTTTCATTGTAGGCCACATCGCAGTTACAGACGACCTCAAACGACCACTTGTAACTGCGAAACCATCTACTGTAAATGTATATTTGCCAAATGATATTAGTAAATAAGTGCCCCTTTCATTTGATTATTATCATATTGTGTGTCAACAAACTGGTGGAAAAATGTATTTGCAATCATACCTTTAAGGCAGGAGTGTCCAAACTTTATGACTTATGAAAATTTGGCCGGGTGCCGAAAGCTGACTGTATGTAAAGTGTAACAATATATACCTTTACATATATATGTACATATTTGGGTTGTCCCAATACCAATATTTTGGTACCGGTACCAAATATATTTCGATACTTTTTAAAATAAAGAAGACCACAAAAAAATATTATTGGCTTTATTTGAACAGAAAATCTTATGATACATTAAACATATGTTTCTTATTGCAATCAATGGAGAATTTTGTCATAAAATAAAATAGTGAACATTCTAGACAACTTGTCTTTTAGTAGTAAGTAGGCAAAGGGGCTGCTAACGTATGCAGTAACAAAGGGGTCCCCAACCTTTTTTGCACCAGGGACCGGTTTAATGTAGGCATTATTTTCACGGACCGGCCTTCCACGTGTGGCAGATAAATATAACAAATAAGTGCATGCAAAATGAATACATGAAAAAACTCACCATAACGTTGAATTAATGGGAGCCCCGGGCCTTTTCACTTTGCAAAAAAGCTCTCCATAGACGGTTTTTTTTTTACTAATTTTTGCTAGGAGTCAGCTTCTTTTGGCTTTAGTATCTGATGGGTTATAGGTGATACATCACATTCATGGACAAACGCATGGATATATAAGAAAGCTAGAAATACTTGCCGTTAGTTCCAATAGATCAGTGGTTCTCAAATGGGGGTACGCATACCCTTGGGGGTACTTTAAGGTATGCCAAGGGGTACGTGAGATTTTTTTTAAATATTCTAAAAATAGCAACAATTCAAAAATCCTTTGTAAATATAAATAAAAACCTATCTTTTTTTCCAAATAGTTCAAGAAAGACCACTGCAAATGAGCAATAGTTTGCACTGTTATACAATTTAATAAATCAGAAACTGATGACATAGTGCTGTATTTTACTTCTTTATCTCTTTTTTTCAACCAAAAATGCTTTGCTCTGATTAGGGGGTACTTGAATTAAAAATGTTTTCACAGGGGGTACATCACTGAAAAAAAGTTGAGAACCACTGCAATAGATTTCTGTGGATTTCTATTTCCATTCTAAAAGTTACGTATTCATATGTTGTGCAATATTTCAGACGTAGATACACTAATGTTAGCTTTTTTTGGTCCAATTATCCATGCGTAAATACATCTGTTATTGTTAACTTGTGTAATAGGACTATGTGCAATAATACCAGAACTTTAACATACTAGACTAAAAGAGATGTGTATTTTTTTCCTTCAGCACAATTATTATATGCAACAATTTAGCACTTCTCCATCTGCCTTATGCACTTTAACTACTATGGTCACTTTGTTCCTGATCTGCCCTGGTCCTAGATCATCAACCTGCCGCGGACTGCAGATGGAACCTAGCTATTGGCTACGATTCGGCACCTTTACATTTTATATGTTTATTAATGTGCATTGTCCTATGTAACAAAGATGTAACAAATATAGCAAATGCAGACTTCCTATCAGGGGTTTAATAATACATCTATGAACACGCATATTGGTGTGTCCGGTGGGACTGGCAAAGGTTAAGTAGGAGAAAATGCGGTCGGTTATAAATTATTTAATGTCTCCGTGCGGCCGGGTAGAAAATTCGTCACGGACCGGTGCGGGCCCCGGAACGGTGGCTGGGGACTATTGCAGTAACATATTGTGTCATTTCTCATTCTATTGTTTTGTCAAAACTATAAAAGCTGTAGAACATGGATCTACTTGTTCATTTACTGTTAATATCTGCTTACAAATTCTATCTACACTTCTGTTAAAATGTAATATGCACTCATTCCTTTTTTTGGATACTTTACATGAGTTTTAGGTGATACTACACATTTTGGTATCAATCCAACACCAAGTAGTTACAGGGTCATACATTGGTCATAATTAAAGTTATCTTGTGTCCAGGGACATTTTTCCAGACTTTATAAATCACAAAAAAATAACTAAATGATTTTGTAATAGTAAAAATATTGATATAATCATTCTAGTATCGACTAGATACGGCTCTTGTACTTGGTATTGTTACAGTCGATGATCCACCCATTTGTTTACACTGAGGAGCGCCAGCTTTCTGTTAGTGGGGAGGTATTGTATCCTCTTACGGTGTGTGCTGATGCATGTTTAGCTATTCCTCGTCCTGCAGGGATGATACTTGTAAGAAACATACTTATTTGTCACCATGAAGGCGAGGATTAGTGATTTAGAAGTAGCTAAAACACTGCCGACTGCAGATGGATGTTAGCCGCTAGCTAGCTATAATTTAAAGCATGGGTGTCAAACTCTGGCCCGCGGGCCAAATTTGGCCCGCCGGGGAATTTCACTTGGCCCGTGAGGCGATAACAAATTAACACTAGAGCTGGCCCGCCGATTTTATACAGCGACGATGCTGCGGTACACCGCTAATTCTCATACTTGCCATATCTCCCGGGAGACTCCCAAATTTCAGTGCCCCTCACGAGAATTGTAACGTCTCCTTTTCGTCCAGTCCAACAAGAGCTGGCCCAGTTACATATAATGTGCGGCTTTAGCACGCACACAGAAGTGAATGCAATGCATACTTGATCTTCAGCGATACAGGTTACACTGAGGGTGCCAGTATAAAAAAACTTTAACATTGTTAGAAATATACGCCACACTGTGAATCCACACCAAACAAGAATGCGGGGGTGTATATTGTAGCGTCCAGGTGTTGTGCCAGATAATGCACCCCCGGCGTAGAATGCACCCCCTGACGGGAGTGTTGTATCATCTAAAGCCCACACTTAAAGTTTCCACGTGCAAGATTGAATCTATTTGAAAAAGTTATTTAATAAGAAGCCAAAAGTGCAAAAACAATAATGTTCGTGTTGGAGGAGTTGTGAATGAATGAAATATGAAATGCACATTTATTGTTGGTTTCAAGCCAAAATGAGCCCATTTTACCTCTTATGTCTCCACACCGTGTCGCTTGTAAGTACTCCGTATTCAGCAATGTCATATATATATATATATATATATATATATATATATATATATATATATATATATATATATACAAAGGCTGTAACTGTCGGAAGAAACCTGATTGCCCTCTCAACGGGGGGTGCTTACAAACATCAGTTGTCTACCAATCTAAGGTAACACGCAAGGACATTAACACATCCGACACATATGTAGGATTAACCGAGGGAGAATTCAAAACCAGATGGAACAATCACAAGGCTTCTTTCAGGAACAAAAACCTGCGAAATACCACAGAACTCAGCAAACACATTTGGGACCTCAAAGACAATAATGTTGAATATTCAATAACATGGCAAATTCTTGCATCCAGCACACCTAACAATAGTGGTAATAAAAGATGCAACCTATGCTTGAAAGAGAAACTGTTTATTATTTACCGTCCAGACCTGTCATCCCTCAACAAGCGCAGCGAAATTGTAACAGCATGCCGCCATAGACGGAAACACCTCCTAGGTAACATATGAGCCAATCACCACGCTTCTACGCCAGCCTGTACCCACCCACTCTGTGCCCTATATAAACCATGGTATGCGAATGCTCCCATTAAAATCTCCTGATGATTGAGGGTACCCCCCCTCATGAAACAGGCCTGTAGAGATGAAATAGTCTTGTGATTTTTTTTTCCCCACACATACATATATATATATATATATATATATATATATATATCGTGGTCAAAAGTTTACATACACTTGTAAACAACATAATGACATGGCTGTCATGAGTTTCCAATAATTTCTACAACTTTTTTTTTTTTTCACTGCAATAAGGCGCTTTTGGTAGCCATCCACAAGCTTCTGGCAAGCTTCTGGCAAGCTTCTGGTTGAATTTTTGACCACTGTTCTTGACAAAATTGGTGCAGTTCAGCTAAATTTGTTGGTTTTCTTCAGCATTGTCCACACGTTTAAGTCAGGACTTTGGGAAGGTCATTCTAAAACCTTAATTCCAGCCTGATTTAGCCATTTCTTTACCACTTTTGACATGTGTTTGGGGTCATTGTCCTGTTGGAACACCCAACTGCGCCCAAGACCCAACCTCCGGGCTGATGATTTTAGGTTGTCCTGAAGAATTTGGAGGTAATCCTCATTTTCCATTGTCCCATTTACTCTCTGTAAAGCACCAGTTCCATTGGCAGAAAAACTGGCCCAGAGCATAATACTACCACCACCATGCTTAACGGTAGGCTTGGTGTTCCTGGGATTAAAGGTCTCACCTTTTCTCCTCCAAACATATTGCTGTGTATTGTGGCCAAACAGCTCAATTTTTGTTTCATCTGACATCACATGGACAAAGATAAGACCTTCTGTAGGAAAGTTCTGTGGTCAGATGAAACAAAAATGTTGCTGTTTGGCCACAATAGTACTTTCTTGTCGGGAGAACAACTTGCCATGGCTTTCAACCTGATATTTCCATATGTTTGATTCTCCTTTGTCCATTTCTGCTCGCTTGTGGCTCATCAGTAGCAAGTGAACTGCAGCCAAGTTCCCCCGTTACGGCACGGCACAAGGGTAAAAAAGGACACGTTCGCGCCCGCTAAAAAAAATGTGTGACGTAATTGAAATTTATAGTTAACACGTTATTATCGCGTTGACTTTGACAGCCCTAATATATATATATATATATATGTGTGTATATATATATACGTGTATTTGTATTGAACCGTTTCGGTACGGGGGTTTCGGTTCGGTTCGGAGGTGTACCGAACGAGTTTCCACACGGACATATTAAGTAGCGTACCGCACGTTGTGTAAACAATGCACACTGAGGCACAACACACGGCATGCTAGTAGCGACCGGGCTAGGACAACATGTAAAAGCCAGAGCTGGAAGACCCTCCTGCCTCGTTAAGATCTCCCGTTTGGGAACACTTTGGCTGCGCGATACAACAATGGAGGACGGAGGTTTGCCGACATTGCCGACTGCTTCTGACAACACGTCAAACATGCTAACCCATTTGAAGCGTCACCACCGCATTCAAGCAGCCTCTCCTTGGTGAGTCAGGCAGGGCTAAAGCAATAACAAATGTTTTTATAGCAGCAGATTTAAGTCCATATTGCCTTAAAGGGGAACATTATCACAATTTCAGAAGGGTTAAAACCATTAAAAATCAGTTCCCAGTGGCTTATTTTATTTTTCGTAGTTTTTTTCAAAATTTTACCCATCACGCAATATCCCTAAAAAAAGCTTCAAAGTGCCTGATTTTAACCATCGCTATATACACCCGTCCATTTTCCTGTGACGTCACAAAGTGATGCCAACACAAACAAACATGGCGCATAGAACAGCAAGCTATAGCGACATTAGCTCGGATTCAGACTCGGATTTCAACGGCTTAAGCGATTCAACAGATTACGCATGTATTGAAACGGATGGTTGTAGTGTGGAGGCAGGTAGCGAAAACAAAATTGAAGAAGAAACTGAAGCTATTGAGCCATATCGGTTTGAACCGTATGCAAGCGAAACCGACGAAAACGACACGACAGCCAGCGACACGGGAGAAAGCGAGGACGAATTCGGCGATCGCCTTCTAACCAACGATTGGTATGTGTTTGTTTGGCATTAAAGGAAACTAACAACTATGAACTAGGTTTACAGCATATGAAATACATTTGGCAACAACATGCACTTTGAGAGTGCTGACAGCCCAATTTTCATCAATTAATATATTCTGTAGACATACCCTCATCCGCGCTCTTTTCCTGAAAGCTGATCTGTCCAGTTTTGGAGTTGATGTAGCAGGCCAGGGAAGCTAGGGTCGATATTTTTCTCTTGATCATCTTCGGTGGCATAAGGCACGGTGTGAGCCAAGACATCCAGGGGTTTTAGCTCGCTCGTCTGCGGGAACAAACTGCCGCCATTGCTTGCCGTGCTACTGAGGTCCTTTGTCCCTGAATTGCTCACACACTCCGGCAGATTCAATGGGGGTCTGGCGGCAGAGTTCTTTGACTTTATCGTTGGAAATGCATCTGCTTTGAGTGTCGCAGGATATCCACACATTCTTGCCATCTCTGTCGTAGCATAGCTTTCGACGGTAAAGTGTGCGGAACAAACGTCCAATTTCTTGCCACTTTCGCATCTTTGGGCCACTGGTGCAACTTGAATCCGTCCCTGTTCGTGTTGTTACACCCTCCGACAACACACCGACGAGGCATGATGTCTCCAAGGTACGGAAAACAGTCGAAAAAACGGAAAATAACAGAGCTGATTTGACTCGGTGTTTGAGAAAATGGCAGATTGCTTCCCGATGTGACGTCACAACGTGACGTCATCGCTCCGAGAGCGAATAATAGAAAGGTGTTTAATTCGCCAAAATTCACCCATTTAGAGTTCGGAAATCGGTTTAAAAAATATATGGTCTTTTTTCTGCAACATCAAGGTATATATTGATGCTTACATAGGTCTGGTGATAATGTTCCCCTTTAAAACTAGATTTTGACCCACTTCTATGGTGGAAGAACAATGAGCCCACATATTCTCTTACTGCCAAATTAGCCAGGCTGGGGGGAAAAGAAAAGTTAATCTGAGGCTGAGTTGTCTTGAAACTGTTTAATGTTGCACTTTTTATATGTAGAAGAAAAGTTTTGTCATTTTATTTAAACTGAGCAACAACTTGAGGCAGTTTAATGTTGATTAACGTGGACCCCGACTTAAACAAGTTGAAAAACTTATTCGGGTATTACCATTTAATGGTCAATTGTACGGAATATGTACTGTACTGTCCAATCTACTAATAAAAGTCTCAATCAATCAATCAAAAAAAGCACTTTATATGTAGAAAGGTTTTGTTAAGAAGCCATTCTGAGCCTTATCTTATTTGGTTTTTATTTTATATATGTTGACCACATTAACCCTGGCAATGGACCCTGTGTGTACATGTATGTTACGCCATTGTTTACAAATTTGGTAAATTAATAACCAAAAACTGTATATTTTGTTGTTTTCTTACTGTACCAAAAATGAACCGAAATGTTTGTGTACCGTTACACCACTAATATATATATATATATATATATACACATTATTTTATATTATTTTGAAAGCTTTAATAAGCATTTGGACTGGCCCTGATACAAGTGTTGATATATTTGCAAGACAAAACACAAGTGCAAAATACAGTACTTCACTATACACATACACGATACCACGCCTCCGTTAATGGTGGTAATAGTGCAGAAAAACACGCCTCATTATTTGTACATATGTAGATATGATGTATATTCAAACATGTAGCAGTTCTCTTTGCACCTGGTAAAATACAAGTACGTCAAAACACATTGAAGTAAAACATCAAATCTTGCATCAGCGACGCAAAACCAAGAGCAATATTGGAGTCCAATAAAGAGGAGGTCTAAGGAGATACTGTATACACCCTGAGATGCAGTTACCCGTAGTTACCGATTATTACGCTCTGCTCAGGGAGGTCCGATGAGGAGGGGTTTCAACAAGCTGGAATATAATATGGAGAAATAGGGCGGGTGGAGTCAGAGAGGTGCATGCTGTGTAGCAGCTGGTGGGGGAAGGGAGGAGCAAGGAGAGACTGAAGGGAGAGAACACTGGGACCTTGTTAAGGATAGTGCCATTGAACGCCACATCACATTTCAGGACCTCAGGTAAGAGGTTCATTCAGTTCTTGTTTTCTTGATTTGAACACGCCGTGGGCATTCAGAATCATTTGATAATTAGAAAAAGATTGCTGGTTTATTTAGGTATTTGGTCATGCTCAGTAATTACAGTTCTTGTTCTTAATCATAGCACTTTTGACCTACCGGTTATTTTGTTTGGTCTTTTTTTGTATTTGTCTTTTACTGGGTAGTGTTTGAGTTGATGTATTCATCGCTAATAACTGTAATCTTCAATAATTATTCATATTGTAATGATGTATATATTGAAAGCTCACTGACAAAACAAATGACAGGGCTCATAATGGTGTGCCTGACAGAAAATAAAACTACAAAATTATTGCTGGCACTGCTAGCGCTTGCTTGTGTGGACCCATGCTGGTTTACACGCATGGATTTCTTTTTAATATGAATAATGTATTGTATCCTCTTGACAACTTCCACGGTCGACTTGTTTTGATTGGATCTATTAGTATGAGATCTGGGTCCTCTTCTGAATGATACAGAGACATGTGACTGTATATTTACGATGATGACATTAACACTTTTATGCAGACTAATCCAACATTATTATTAATCTGATTTTTTTTTTTTTGGAGTGCAGAATGACACAAACTATCTGGAACGTTCCTGGCGATGAATTTCAGGCAGTTTGTCCAAGTAGTGTTAGCGTCTTGTAGTGTAATCCCAATACCAACATTTTGGTACCGGTACCAGTACCAAAATTATTTCGGTACTTTTCTAAATAAAGGGGACCACAAAAAATTGCATTATTGGCTTTATTTTAACAAAAAATATTACGGTGCATTAAACATATGTTTCTTATTACAAGTTTGTCCTTAAATAAAATTGTGAACATACAAGACAACTTGTCTTTTATTAGTAAGTAAGCAAACAAAGGCTCCTAATTTAGCTGCTGACGTATGCAGTAATTTTCCGTTCTATTATTTTGTCAACATTATTAAGGACAAGTGGTAGAGAATGAATTATTAATCTACTTGTTCATTTACTGTTAATATCTGCTTACTTTCTCTTTTAACATGTTCTATCTACACTTCTGTTAACATGTAATAATCACTTGTTCTTTTGTTGTTTGATACTTTACATTAGTTTTGGATGATACCACAAATTTGGGTATCAATCTGATTCCAAGTCTTTACAGGATCATACATTGGTCATATTCAAAGTCTTCATGTGTGCAGGGACATATTTCCTGAGTTTATAAACATCATATAAATAACAAAAAAAAAAAAAAAAAGATGTGATGCCAAAAAATATTGACGTAATCATAGTAGTAGCCACTAGATACGCTACTGTACTTGGTATCATTACATTGGATGTTAAGTGTAGATCCACCAATGGCGTTTGTTTACATTTTGACACCAGTGAGCGACGGTGTGTAGTGAAGCATGTTTAGCTATTCCTCGTCTTGCAGGGATGATACTTGTAAGAAACTTACTTTATTTGTCGCCATGGACGCGAAGATTACTTTTCAGAGGCGGCATAGTACCGAATATGATTCATTAGTATCGCAGTACTATACAGATACCGGTATACCGTACAACCCTAGCGTCTTGTTGGTTGGTTTTAGCTTGCCGGTTCCGATACCGTTCATCCATGAGTAAGATCAGCCAATACCAATACCGATTCTTATCACATTAATTAACTGTACATTTTTCAGTTTATTTAGGGTGAGCCATATGGACAGTGTAACAATATCAATACAGAATTTAAACTAGTTCCTTATTGTCTTTTATTGGATACAATTGTTTGAGCAAAATAACTTGAATAGTACACAACTAAACAAAAGCAAAAACTACAATCTATTACATATATTTTTTTAAATGTTTCCTTCAAAATCCTCCTGTGTTTAAGGAATTATTTGGTGTGTTTGAAAACATAATGAAAACAATAAAACACATTTTCGACGAAATAAAAATATTGACCTAATCACTCCAGTATCAATCATATACTGATACTACCAATTTATGGATCGATCGATCCGCCCTACCATTACGTGTTGTGTACAATGCTGACACAGCAACAGGTTGTTCTATTGTCTTCTCTTTAGACTTTTATTAATTTGTTTTATTAATTGCTTGTTATTATTTGCTTACTTTCTGTTGCAACATAGTTCCATCTACACTTCTTAAACATTCCTAAGCATTCATTTATCTTAGCTATTAGCATCCCTGCTCCTAGCTTGCTCTGTGTTACATGTTTAGCATCATTCTCCAGAGGCTTGTAATTAAAAATTGCAAATTGTTCTTGCAATGCTAAGAAATGCAGTTGTTTTTGCTGTAATGGAGGTGATTATTATTAGTTGAGACTGGAATTGGTCCACACTGTGTATGGAGACACATAATCAGCTGCTAGCCGCTTGTCAGCCCAGGGACTAAAAATAAATACAGTATCATCCAGAGGGGATTGGCGTTTGTGATCGGTAATAAAAGTCTGTAATGACGAGGACAATCACATATTTTTTCACAAAAATTGTCCGAAACTGATTGATCGGCACATTCCTAATGCGTTATCAATATGAATCATATATATTCCCTTATTTCTTCAGTCTATTTGCTCATACAAACCTAAACACGATTAAGAGAGATTCAAAATGAATTGTATTTAATTGTGATTAATGACTTAATCAATAGACCTGTGATTAATCTGATTAGAGCATTTTGATTGATTGATGGCACTATCTTATTATTTATTATATTAGTTATTAACTTACTGGACCAGGGTGGGAGAGCTATTTTTTCTTAGTACTGTATATTTTTGCAACATGATTCTATGCAGTACATCAGCAAATAATAGGTCTTCTCTGGAAGACCTATTATTCTTTTTCCCTGCACAACTTTTTAAGGTCTCCTGGAGCACTGGGTCCCAAACTTATTCTGACAACCCACTTTATAAAAGTAGGAAACCACTGAAAAATAATAGAAGTGAGTAGAGTAAATCTCAGAAGACTACATTTTTGGTTCAACCACACACACGTTTTACAAACACGGACACAGTGTTGATATAACCGGAACTAAAACTAGCCTTTGCTTTGGTAGAGAAATACAAATAGGTGATAATATAGGATTTTTGAACAGTTTGATGACACTGTTTTCCTCCTTTTGTGCATATTTTTTATTTAAATTAAATGTTCTCATATAATATTGTATTTAATATATTGTATACTCTTATCTACCAAAGCTGATGTGGTGATTTTGTTGTATGTCTTCGCTAAAATATACATGCACAAATCCTTCTTTCGGTGACTAACAATCTAAAAAGAACTAATAAAAAATACATGGATGTATTTTGTTATTTGCTGTGGTAGAATCCAGGTTAATACAGTCATTGCCATTTGCACTGAACAGGAAGTCACTATGTGCAGGTTTAATTTCTGTAGTTACAGTCTGTTGCTTTGCGATAATGATGAAGTTAAGAACACAAGTCGACATTAACGGACCTATGATATTTTTCGAACTATAGAGCGCACCATAAGTTGTACCCACTACATTTTAAAATAAAAATACATCGTTCCATATATCTGCGACTTAAGTCACAGATACTGTACATGAGTTGGGAAATGAGATATTTACACAGAAATATTTTGTAAATGTTTATTTACATACCTTACAGTAATTGTTTCTAACTGGTGCCTGTTACACGGCAGTAAAACAAAACAGAAAAGTCATTATTGTGGACCCAATAGCTACGGAAGCTAACGCTCCGATCAGCCAAATAGACTCAAAAACTCCACGGTGACGTTTTGGTGAATTTACTAAGGAATTAGTCAAACTGAAACAATACAAAAAAAATATTAACACAGACACTTGTTAATATGTTAGTATATTAGCTAATGATAATGACGCAATCTTGATTACATTACAATACCTTATGAAAACACTATTATCAAACACGTGACAGTTTAGTTAATACGAATTGTTTTAGTTATATTATAAAACTTGCAAACGTTGCCTGGAATGATACACTAAATGAAGAAACCATACGAGTAGAAACGCTATGGACGACTAGTACACGGAACGCAACTTATAAGAACAGAAGGAAATACTGTAGACTTTCAACCCACAGTACCTGCAGTGAGCGAACTCGTACAAATAAATGGCGCCATAGCACAAACAATAACACTTCTTTAGCGTCTGTGTTGGTGTTACTACTATGTAAGCTTGTTATATACTCAATGTTTATTTATATAGCCCTAAATCACAAGTGTCTCAAAGGGCTGCACAAGCCACAACGACATCCTCGGTTCAGAGCCCACATAAGGGCAAGGAAAAACTCACCCCAGTGGGACGTCGATGTGAATGACTATGAGAAACCTTGGAGAGGACCGCATATGTGGGTAACACCCCCCCCCCCCTCTAGGGGAGACCGAATGCAATGGATGTCGAGTGGGTCTGACATAATATTGTGAGAGTCCAGTCCATAGTGGATATATACAAAACATTATGGTCATTAGCGAAGAAAAAGGCATAGATTAGCCGCACCGTTATGTAAGCCGCAGTGTGCAAAGCTTGGGAAAAAAGTAGCAACATGTAGTCCAGAAAAGACGGATAGCGAATACCCTATTGGAACAATACATACATTGACATTTATTTATTTCAGTCCTTTTCCAACACAGTTGTTTCAATCAAGAAATATTCTTGACGTGGCTCATTCATTGTGTGTTTCTTTGTTGCCTAGGAACCAACAATAACAATGCATGGCTTGTAAACCACCGAACATGGCTCAAAGGAAGAGGCCAGGGACCAGCGGAGCACACCCTATGGCTCCTCCAGTCCCCACTCCCTGTCCCACACCTCATCATACAGAGTCATGTGATGTGAAAGCCCTCTCTGGTCGGCAGCGCCCGACCCGCTACCCGAAGGAATCACATGTTCCAAAGCCCCTTCCCCGCACCTGTAAGGCACAATATTCCTCTCCCAAGTGTGAGGACGTGGTTCCGAGCTGTCCGGTAGAAGACACGATTGCAGATGTTGAACTGAAACGATACAACAGTCAAACAGATGCAGAATCAGAGAACCAGCGACCACCAACCCCATCGGCGCCTGAACTTGATCCTGAGCGCGATGATCACAACCAAGTAGACGTCCATGATGGAGCTGACAGCCTGGATGATGACTCCAGCTCGGACTACATTAACAACACTTCAGAGGATGAAGAAGACTATGATGACGGTGAGTAAATAATCCAGTCGAAATAGTGACTTGTGTTATTTTAACCCCGCTGAAGAGGTTGTGTTTTTGTTCACATCTCTTGTTGGTCATCAGGATTATTGGTTTAATATCTCTAAGAGGTTTTGCATAATGTATAGGGAGGGATGTTTCAGCTCGATGAAATAAAAAAGGGGGTTTACCCTTCAAGACAGCAAACTCAGATAATTGGGTGCGGGCAAAACTACAGCCCATAAAGTTAAAGTTAAAGTTAAAGTACCAATGATTGTCACACACACACTAGGTGTGGCGAAATTATTCTCTGCATTTGACCCATCACCCTTGATCACCCCCTGGGAGGTGAGGGGAGCAGTGGGCAGCAGCGGTGGCTGCGCCCGGGAATCATTTTGGTGATTTAACCCCCAATTCCAACCCTTGATGCTGAGTGCCAAGCAGGGAGGTAATGGGTCCCATTTTTAAAGTCTTTGGTATGACTCGGCCGGGATTTGAACTCCCAACCTACCGATCTCAGGACGGACACTCTAACCACTAGGCCACTGAGTAGGTAGAAAGCATGCAGATGTGTTAAAAGTGTCCAGGAAGAAGTAAAACTGGAACCTTTTGAACAATCATGAATCCAGACGGTGTTAGACTTAGACTTAGACTTCCTTTTTGTTGTCATTCAAATTTGAACTTTACAGTTCAGATAAGAACAACATTTTGTTGCATTTGCTCATGGTAGTGCAGGATAAAATAGCAATACGGTGCAGATATAAATGAATAGATTACTGTACAGATAAATAAATTGCACTTTTAGCATCCAGGTTTATGGATGTATGTTATATTGTCTTTATATTCCAGTGAGTTAATCCATTTTTGGGGGGAATTGAAGGGATTATTATGATGCGTTCAAGAGTCTTATGGCCTGAGGGAAGAAGCTGTTACAGAACCTGGAGGTTCTGCCACGCAGGCTGCGGAACCTTTTTACGGATTACTGATCACCCCCAAAATCTAATCACTTGTTACTTTAGGGAAGGGATTTATATGGCCCCATTTCCTGGGTTGATCTTGCGTGAAAAGAACGTGGAGGTTAATCATTTCGCAATGCAGTCTGCTAAAATGATGGAAAACGCCACTCTACATAGCAACTGACGCTGTGGTCAAACTTGGAATTGCCACAAAACACATTTTAAGATATTCAACACTCTACTGTGGTTTGGCGGCTTAAGTGGATAGTGTGCCACCCACTTCGTCACGTTTCATGTGTCATGTGGACGGCGATGAATCCTCTTCCTACTGTGTCCCATTTCAAAAATGTTCTGAAAGTTTGACAAAAAATCTGCCTGTAGCTTTTTGATTAATGTTGGGAACTAACTGACAGACAAACAAACCCCAACGATTGCATATATATTGTGCAATCATTTCATGGGAGTCACTCTGTCCTGTATGTCTATGATGTACTCAGGTGGGTACCACGAAAAGATTGCACAGGGGTTGGGAATCAAATGAGGTCCTTGGTCTATGAACAAGTTCCGTTCCTATGGCTGCGATGTAAATCAAGTTTTAGTGTAAGTCGGAACTTAAACCTAAATTACACATAATGAACACTTCGGTCACCTGCACTGTACACAAAACACATGGAGAACTTAAAAAATACAGTAATACAGATAAAAACGACACAAATTACATGAAAGAGTAATCAAAATGAGAATGAAGAAGTCTGTATTTGTCTTCCTGTGGTTGTCAATGGAAGGAAGAGACAGGCTTATTGGGAGGATGAAGTCTCAATAATGAGACCACTTCACTGCTTATTTATTTATCACTTTCCCTTTTACAGCAGTAGATCATGGCACATGTTCAAAGATACCATATGTAACCTTGATAATAGTTAACTGAGTGTTCCACGACGTCCACTTGACTTTCACATTGGCTTTCTTTATCTTTGACGCAAAATGAAAGTTAAAAAGTTAACTGCAAAAAATGAAATTGATAATGTTTTTTCTCATAACTTGTTTTTCTTATTCGTTTTGTACAGTACTGATAGTTAATGGGGGTGCAACACAAAACGTCGTCACACAGGGACCCCCTGGGTACTGTTTAAGAAGTTCTGCACAGTAACAACCAACTGCAGTACCTGTCCTCTTCTCTGGTTGTCCTGAGGATGCAGGCCACAAAGAATATCAAAGAGGTTTGGTCTGAACAGAACAGAACAGAACAGAACAGAGCAGTTGGTCTGATCACATTGTTAAAAACAACATTTTAGTTATAATGTGTACATATGACTCAAAGGAGTACCCCTGAAACAATATCGATATGGGAGCCTTGATATTGGCCAATATCAATATTGATCCAATATAACGTCAGCACGGGTCATACATACTTTTATTATTTTGTAGTGTGGGATGTTAGAAAGGCTTGATCGGGTGACATTATTTAAACATATAGGTATTAGAAATACTAACCTATTTAATATTAAGCGTCTGGAATGGACTTATACTGTCTTTAAGTTGATGTGGAGTTTGGTTACCACACCCAATTGTGGTCAAATTCCTTAGGTTTAAGGACAGGGAGGCTGTACTGCAGATGGCCAAACACCTGAAAGGAACCAACAGCTATCTAAATGAGGACTTTCCAGATGCTGTGCGGCAGAAACGGAAGGAACTGCTGCCGGGGGCACATAGCCTATCTTCGCTAGGACAAACTTATCTCTCACCCACCATCTTAGCCACAAAGAAATAGAGGTAACACAGTTCAAAAATAGGAAATATTTTTATGCATAGTTTTCTTAGTCTATGGTAACTTCAGAACATGCACTGATTCACAAATTATTTGTTAATGACATCGAGCCACTTTAATTTTCCATCAAAAGGCCTAGTAATTGCTCATGTGAACATCTGTCATATAAGGTACAAGTTACATGAACTGAAAAGCATTGTGCTTGATAACTCCATTCATATATTGGCTGTGTCTGAGACACACTTAGGCTCATCTGTTCAGAACTCTGAGTTATTGCTTCATAGTTTCTCCAGGAATTTGCATGGTGGAGGGGTTGCCATTTTTGTACAAAGTCACCTTCCTGCTAAATTACGTTCTGATCTCATGTTGGATGATGTAGGTTCAGGTATACTTACCCCACCGGAAACCTATTGTGATTGACTGTTGCTACAGACCTCGTGATTCTCATGCTGGTTATCTCACTCAACTGTGTGAGATGATGGACGAAGCATCTGATTTGAACATTGAAATGCATCTGCTTGGTGACATTAACATGGACTGGCTTGCCAGTAACTGTCCCAGAAAAAAAATATCACTCTAGTGCATGTAATGTTTCTCAAATTGTGTCCTTACCCACCAAAGTCTTCACTAATCAAGCTGGTCACACTTCCTCTCCATGTATTGACCACATACAGGTAAAAGCCAGTAAATTAGAATATTTTGAAAAACTTGATTTATTTCAGTAATTGCATTCAAAAGGTGTAACTTGTACATTATATTTATTCATTGCACACAGACTGATGCATTCAAATGTTTATTTCATTTAATTTTGATGATTTGAAGTGGCAACAAATGAAAATCCAAAATTCCGTGTGTCACAAAATTAGAATATTACTTAAGGCTAATACAAAAAAGGGATTTTTAGAAATGTTGGCCAACTGAAAAGTATGAAAATGAAAAATATGAGCATGTTGATACTCAATACTTGGTTGGAGCTCCTTTTGCCTCAATTACTGCGTTAATGCGGCGTGGCATGGAGTCGATGAGTTTCTGGCACTGCTCAGGTGTTATGAGAGCCCAGGTTGCTCTGATAGTGGCCTTCAACTCTTCTGCGTTTTTGGGTCTGGCATTCTGCATCTTCCTTTTCACAATACCCCACAGATTTTCTATGGGGCTAAGGTCAGGGGAGTTGGCGGGCCAATTTAGAACAGAAATACCATGGTCCGTAAACCAGGCACGGGTAGATTTTGCGCTGTGTGCAGGCGCCAAGTCCTGTTGGAACTTGAAATCTCCATCTCCATAGAGCAGGTCAGCAGCAGGAAGCATGAAGTGCTCTAAAACTTGCTGGTAGACGGCTGCGTTGACCCTGGATCTCAGGAAACAGAGTGGACCGACACCAGCAGATGACATGGCACCCCAAACCATCACTGATGGTGGAAACTTTACACTAGACTTCAGGCAGCGTGGATCCTGTGCCTCTCCTGTCTTCCTCCAGACTCTGGGACCTCGATTTCCAAAGGAAATGCAAAATTTGCATGGTTGGGTGATGGGTTGGGGTGCCATGTCATCTGCTGGTGTCGGTCCACTCTGTTTCCTGAGATCCAGGGTCAACGCAGCCGTCTACCAGCAAGTTTTAGAGCACTTCATGCTTCCTGCTGCTGACCTGCTCTATGGAGATGGAGATTTCAAGTTCCAACAGGACTTGGCGCCTGCACACAGCGCAAAATCTACCCGTGCCTGGTTTACGGACCATGATATTTCTGTTCTAAATTGGCCCGCCAACTCCCCTGACCTTAGCCCCATAGAAAATCTGTGGGGTATTGTGAAAAGGAAGATGCAGAATGCCAGACCCAAAAACGCAGAAGAGTTGAAGGCCACTATCAGAGCAACCTGGGCTCTCATAACACCTGAGCAGTGCCAGAAACTCATCGACTCCATGCCACGCCGCATTAACGCAGTAATTGAGGCAAAAGGAGCTCCAACCAAGTATTGAGTATTGGACATGCTCATATTTTTCATTTTCATACTTTTCAGTTGGCCAACATTTCTAAAAATCCCTTTTTTGTATTAGCCTTAAGTAATATTCAAATTTTGTGACACACGGAATTTTGGATTTTCATTTGTTGCCACTTCAAATAATCAAAATTAAATGAAATAAACATTTGAATGCATCAGTCTGTGTGCAATGAATAAATATAATGTACAAGTTACACATTTTGAATGCAATTACTGAAATAAATCAAGTTTTTCAAAATATTCTAATTTACTGGCTTTTACCTGTATATACCAATGTCCCTGAGCTGTGTTTTAATACATTATCTGCACTAATAGGTTTCAGTGACCAGAATATAGTTGTGTTCACTAGAAAGGCTACCATTCGTAAAGCAAGGGACAGGGTTGTTTATAGAAGATTGTATAATAGATGTGATAATTATTATTTTTCGGGGGATGTTAAAAATGTTCACTGGATTGTTGTGTACAATAGTGATGATCCAGAGGTCTCGCTCAATACTTTTATGAATATTTTTTATGGAAATTGTTAATAGACACGCACCTATGAAAAGGTTCACTGCTAAAACTAAAAGAGCTTTATGGATTGATTTACCTCTAAATAATTTAATGAGACAGAGAGATGATGCCAAATTGGCTGCAGTAAAATCAGGCTTATTGGAAGACAAATTAAAATGCTGTAAGATAAGAAATCAAGTAACCAAATTAAATACAAGGATGAAGAAACTCTATTATCAGCCTAGAATACATAGTGTTAAACACAATAGTAAAAAACTCTGAAATACATTGAATGAAATCACGGGAAGAAAGAAAAATGCATGTGCCTCATTTGTGGAATCCGACAGTATTTTTCTTACAAAGCCCCAGAACATTGCTTACTATTTCAACATTATTTTTTTTATCAATAAGGTGAACCATTTAAGACATAATCTATGTGGCACAGATCACAGTCATTATGACCTGGTAAACATATTAAATATTAATGCGCCAGTACAGACAATCTTGATAGTAAGGTGTTAAACATCGCTGCTGATTACATTGCTTCTTCATTATGTCATATATTTAATAGTTGTCTGCTTCGTGAGGTATTTCCTACATTGAGGAAAGAGGGAAAAATCATTCCTCTTCTTAAAGACAATAAGTTACCTTTCTGTGGTCCAAATAGTCGACCTATAAGTATTCTTACCGTACTCCGCAAAGTTATAGAGAGCATTATTCATGTCCAGGTCCAGGATTATTTTAGTCAAAATAGTCTGACTAGCAAATACAGAAAGGGTCACTTAACTGCTACAGCTCTTATTCAAATGACTGATGATTGGTTGGGGACGATTCACACCTCAAAAATTGCCGGAGCAGTCATGTTAGATTTCAGCGCCACATTTGACGTAATTGATCATGATATTGTACTTGATAAGCTTAAATGTTATGCATTCAGCCAACCAGCGACTACCGTACTCTGATGAGGAGCTATCTTTCTTCTAAAAAATAAATGGTCTTTTATAATGGTAGTTTATCTCATCATAGTATGTTGGCGTGTGCGATTTCTCAAGGAAGTTGTTTAGGACCTCTGCTATTTTCAATTTTTACTAATGACTTACTTGCTGTGAATAGTGCCGTTATAACAATGTATGCGGATTATTTGACTGTACACTATACTGCAAGTCCATGCCATACTGCGGGTTGAAAATGTTTTACGATTGGATAAAAACAAACAAATGACTCTCAAATATATGCAAAACTAAGATATTTGTTTTTGGGTCACAACATAAATTGGTTTCTACACCGAAACTTAAAGGGGAACTGCAATCTTTTTGGAATTGTGCCTATTGTTCACAATCATTATGTGATACATAGCCATTCAGGAAGTGCCAACAATACTCCATTTACATTTTGTGACTTGAATATCAAGCAAGTATTCAGTGTTGGCCCTGCGATTAGGTAGCGACTTGGCCAGGGTGTACACCGCCTTCCGCCCGAATGCAGCTGAGATAGGCTCCAGCAGCCCCCGCGACCCCGAAAGGGACAAGCGGTAGAAATGGATGGATGTATAGTGATATTTTTATTATAAGCGCTATCGCAGACAAACTATTTATAGCGGCGACGTGATCACTTCCATGTGTGCCTATGTTTACATCATCGAGTGGTCTGCTGCTTCCTCGCTTCCTTGCTCCCTGTAAGTTTATTGTACCGTATTTTTTAGAGTATAAGTCGCTCCGGACTATAAGTCGCACCGGCCGAAAATGCATAAGAAAGAAGGAAAAAAACATATATAAGTCGCACTGGAGTATAAGTCACATTTTTGGGGGAAATTTATTTGATAAAACCCAACACCAAGAATAGACATTTGAAAGTCAATTTAAAATAAATAAAGAATAGTGAACAACAGGCTGAATAAGTGTAGGTTATATGGCGCATAAATAACCAACTGAGAACGTGCCTGGTATGTTAACGTAACATATTATGGTAAGAGTCATTCAAATAACTATAACATATAGAACGTGCTATACGTTTACCAAACAATCTGTCACTCCTAATCGCTAAATCCCATGAAATCGTATACGTCTAGTCTCTTACGTGAATGAGCTAAATAATATTATTTGATATTTTACGGTAATGTGTTAATAATTTCACACATAAGTCGCTCCTTAGTATAAGTCGCACCCCCGGCCAAACTATGAAAAAAACTGTGACTTATAGTCCGAAAAATACGGTAGATCATAAATCATGCCTCTCACCTGAAAAGTAGATGGCTAAGAATATAATCTGACAAGTTGGAACACTTTTGACAGCCATTTAGGACCTGGAACTGGCAAGAATGACACAAAAAGCGCAACCTATAGAGGCATTGATTTTTCTTCTAATAAAGGTTTAACCAGCCTTTAGAAAAATAATATTAAGGTATTTACTGGAATGGAGAGGACCATAGCTGAGGCAATAACATTAAACTAAATTACAATTTGTTATTTCATGTGTTATTTTGTACTAGTGTTAATTTTTATGTTTAACGTTGCAATTGAATCCTTTTTTTTAAAACATATTTTATACATATCTTGATAGGGATGAAATTATATTGTAAACTCATTTCCACTCATTTTGACTGGAAAAATGCAGCTACTTGACGCTCCACGGAGCTGACATCTTGTTCCCCGGGCTTAACCCCAATTGGTGATGGCCACCGTTCGAGCGTGCGGTCGGGATTTGACATTGATCCAATAATGTTTTGGCTTCAGAATATTGTTCCAGTTCAGCTACTCTGTCTGTTAGTTCTCACACTCTTTTTTGTCGTTTTGGAGGCGTAGAAGCTTCACCTCCTCCATCTGTCGGATGGTTTGTTGTTGTTGTTTTACCGCTGACACTTCTGCTGTCAGAAACTCTAGTGCGCTTGTTATGTCCTCGCTCTCCTCGGCTATAAGTGCCTTCTTTAGCCCCATGTTGGTTCCAGTGACGTTTCCGTTGGTCCTGGGGTCGTTCGGTGTCGTCAGTCCAGATGGTGGGTGTTGTTTGCTATCGTTCGAGGTCGTCGTCGATCCGGGATGGATGTCGGCTGCTTCCGAGGATGTTGTCTGGTGTCGATGGTGCCTCGCCATGTCGCTCTTCTGCTCGCTCGCGGAGAGCGGTATCGATGATCTGCTAGGTTGTGCTAGCGGGTCTTTTAGATGTTAGCTACCTGTATAGCTTGGCACAAGTAAACGCTAAAGGACTTATTGTATTTGAGCGCTTATATCTCAGATTTTAGATACAAGCAGATATAATCCGATACTCGTTTTTTGCTGATATCGATATCCGATATCAATATCTTGACAACCCGACAGGTGACAGCAGTCTTGGAATTGTGTTCTCATTTGGCTGCCAGTGTTTGCAGTTCTGCAACCCTGCAGCGGTATCATAGTGTGGAATGTGTTTTGTCAATGGGAATGTGTTTAAAGGAATGGAATAGAACTTTATTTTCATTGCACTTATCAAACGAAATAAATTTTTTAGTACAAACCCGTTCAACATCATACAGGGTAGACAGAACAGGAATACAAGGGTGGCGCCCCGTAAAGGTGGGACAAAGGTAAAACATTCGGTGAGGAGTAGGAAGGGGAGGAAAAAGCAAGTTCCAAACTAAACTCCTGTGTGGGCAGGGAGGGCTCAGTTTGAGACCAAGAAATAGGGGACCTATAATGATACAAATCTACATTTGATATGTATATACTTTGGTGTAAATTTTGCTCTACAGCCACATTTATTATTTTGAGTCTCTCAGCATTCCCAGATTGTGAATGGAGCCACACCCCGCCCTCTCCAAATGTATCATAATGTATCTGTTGAAAATGTACACTGTTTAAAAATATATTTTTTCCCATACACATTTCAGCGTCCTGGTGGCCATGGTCGGATGACCTCCTGGTGCAGATGGCTCCTTTGATAATGTTTACTCGCATGTCTCCTCTGTACTCAGCCATGCAATCATGTGACCATATAGTTGCATATGTGTTTGTATTTGGTACAGTGGTTCTTAACCTTGTTGGAGGTACCGAACCCCACCAGTTTCATAAGAGCATTCACCGAACCCTTCTGTAGTGAAAAATAAAATGTTTTTTTTTTCAAATTCAAGACAAAGTTATATGTTGTTGGTAACACTTGAATATGGGGAACATATTCTAAGTAACAAAGACTTAATTTAGAGTTATTTGGTTAGGGTTAGGGTTAGAGGGTTAGGGCCAGGGTTTGGGTTATAATAAGGCCATGCCTAATAAGGCATTAATAAGTAGTTAATAATGACTAGTTAAGAGCCAATATGTTACTAATTTGCATGTAAATAAGCAAATAATTAATGGTGAATATGTTCCCCATACTAAAGTGTTACCATGTTTTTTTACTGGTGCACAAAATGAACCGTGCATGAACATCACCTTGTTCAAAGAACAAAACCAACACAGTGCATAAACTCACAACAAATTACACACCTGCAAATCAGTCTGCTGTTGCTGTATCCGTAATACGCCGATAAGGAGAAGTTTGTATTTACACAATGAGTCGGGTGTGTTTTGACCTCCGCCGAACCCCTGAGGCCGACTCACCGAACCCCTAGGGTTCGATCGAACCCAGGTTAAGAACCACTGGTTTGGTATCTGTGTCGTGCGTACGTATGTGATAATGGGGGATATGGGTCATCGGGGTATTGTTTTTAACTTTGTAAAGAACTTTGCGTTGCATTTCTTTTATGTATGAAAAGCGCTATATAAATAAAGTTTGATTGATTGATTGATTGAAAATAAACTTCTTAAACATTATATGAGATTCACCTGCTCACAACATTAGGTACACCTGCACACTCACTGATCCATTCAGAGATGCATAAAAAAGCAGCATTATTTTACTGCATGTTACATGTCGATGTTATTGGGCGCATGCCAAGATTAGATGAAAATATTACTTGATCTTTTTCATGTTTTTGAAGCAGAGGAGGATTAGCTCCTCTTTGGCATTGTTTAACATGCATATCCAACATTGGAACAATATTTATAAGTCAGAAAAGATAGAATTCATTATAGTACCCCTTTAAGGTATAGCAAAAAATAGTGTGTTCAGGTCACTAAGGTTTTAGTTTAGAGAATAGGGTAACCTCCGCCAAGGACGTTATGCCGTAATCTCATCGTTATTATTGATTCCACTTTCTATTTGGTACAACAGATAACAAAACATCCCTGTTTGTGCTTATGACCACTCCCAGGACTTGCAGAGGAGGATGAAGGTGTTACTTACTACATTCGGTACTGCCCAGAGGATGACAGCTACATGGAAGGCATGGACTGCAGCAGCCAAGGAGATTGTAACCACGGTCATAGCCAAGAAGAACGTGTGGGTAGTGTGCAGCAGAATGAAGGCCACGCCGAGTGCCAGGAAGCTGTCGAAGGATGGGCTGAGGATGGTGAGGCAGAGGGACATGTGAGAGAAGAGGAGTGGGTGAAAGATAAGGAAGAAAGTGCAGCCAGGGAAGAATGGAGGGGAGAAGAGGAAGGGGAGAGAGGGGAGTGGAGGGAAGGAGATGAGGATGGTGTAGAGGAGTGGACAGAGGAGGATCCAGGCCGGCAAGAGCAGTGGGCTAGTAGTGATAGGCACAGAGTTGAGGAGTGGGCTGAAGGCGAGGGCGAGGTACGCTGTGAGGTTGTGGAGCAAGACCCTGATGAACACATATACAATGGCCGTCCAGAGCCAATATTGGACTATAACCATCACAATCACCACCATCACCAACCTACCATGCAAGATGTCACCCAGCAGGGTGACGAAGAGGACGCAGAGAGTGAGGAGTACTGCCCAAACGAAGAGGCGTACAAGGAAGACGATGACGACAAGAGTCATGGAAGGGCCTACACTGGAGACTATTACGCGCCAGAGGACAACGGCAACTCAGTATGTGCGTCTCCATTCCGAGGACGTAAGGTGTTGGTGGTAGAGGGGGAAACAGGTGAAGAGGCGGAGGAGGACATTGACCAAATCGTCGCTGAGATCAAGATGAGTATGAGCATGGGGAGTCTAAGCAGCGGTACTGACCAAAGCCCGGAGGAGCTGGCACAGGACCCGCCCACAGGTGAATACACTAACGCCAAGCCTGACACAGCCCCTTACCCGCCAGCTCACCACCGCCATGACAGCAGACCCAAGTCTCTCAACCTACCTTCCGTGCATCATAACAACCCAGACCTCCAGAGGGGCCTCAAGATCCAACCACATTCCCATGAAGATCGACAGAGATGGCAACAGGAGCAGGTGAGCTTCCAGCCCTTTTACCTCCTCATAAAAGTTACTTTGCTGTGGGTTTGTCAGGGTTATGCAATGAAACATGCAAGAAAAGATATAGATTGGACTTTTTACCCGGTCAATTCAACAACATTACTGCATGTAGAGATATCGTAGCGGAGGGGTATGTATATGGGGATGTAGTACCGAGGCCCCAAGCACAAGGGGGTCCCTGGGCTTTTGGAAAGTTTACCTGACATATGAAACATGATGAATTGGGGGGTGTACTATCCACTTTATCCGCGAGATGGCAGTAGAGTGTTGAATACCTTAATACGGTGTTTTTCAACCACTGTGCCGCGGCACACGAGTGTGCCGTGAGATACAGTCTGGTGTGCCGTGGGAGATTATCTAATTTCACATATTTGGGTTAAAAACATTTTTTGCAAACCAGTAATTATAGTCTGCAAATGATGTGTTGTTGTTGAGTGTCGGTGCAGTCTAGAGCTTGGCAGAGTAAATGTGTAATACTCTCCCATATCAGTAGGTGGCAGCCGGTAGCTAATTGCTTTGTAAAGGCAGGTAAAAAGGTGTCTTATGCTTAAACCAAAAATAAACAAAAGGTGAGTGCCGCTAAGAAAAGGCATTGAAGCTTAGGGAAGGCTATGCAGAACGAAAGTAAAACTGAACTGGCTACAAAATAAACAAAAACAGAATGCTGGACGATAGCAAAGACTTACTGTGGAGCAAAGACGGCGTCCACAATGTACATCCGAACATGACATGACTATCAACAATGTCCCCACAAAGAAGGATAAAAACAACTGAAATATTCTTGATTGCTAAAACAAAGTAGATGCGGGAAATATAAGACATGAAACTGCTACAGGAAAATACCAAAAAAAGAGAAAAAGCCACCAAAATAGGAGTGCAAGAAAAGAACTAAAACACTACACAGAGGAAAATAGCAAAAAAACTCCAAATAAGTCAGGGGGTGATGTGACAGGTGGTGACAGTACACCTACTTTGAGACAAGAGCTATAGTGTTGCATGGTTGGTTATGGTTTAAATTCATATTCAACAATTGTGACAACAACTTTTTACTGTCAACTGAGTTTATGATTTCTGCTGGTGATGTGCCTCTGGATTTTTTCAACGCAAAAAATGTGCCTTGGCTCAAAAAAGGTTGAAAAACACTGCCTTAATATGTGTTTAGTGGCTATTCCAACTTTGACCACAGTGTCAGTTGCTATGTAGAAAGGCACTTTCCATCATTTTTAGCAGACTTCATTGTGAAACTATGAACCTCCAGCCTTCCTCTCATGTGAGATAGACCCACGGATGGGGCCAAATGAATCCCTTCCGTCATAAATGTTAAGATAAAATAAATATTGCTGTGAAAGTTCGATAATAAGGTTGCTTGAATCAAATTACGAATGTCTAAGACCTACGCCTGGATAGCAGCAAACCTAACTTGGGGCGGCATGGCCCGGTTGCTCGAGCGGCCGTGCCAGCAACTTAAGGGTTCCAGGTTTGATCCCCACTTCCGCAATCCTAGTCACTGTCATTGTGTCCTTGAGCAAAATACTTTACCCACCTGCTCCCAATGCCACCCTCACTGGTTTAAATGTAGCTTAAAAAAGATCTAGATAATAGGTTTTAGTGATTTGAGTCTCTAGCAAAAAGCCCTATATACTGTAAATATAATTCACTTAAGTTTGAAAACTTCACTCAACACAGATGTCATAATGTTATCTGAGCTCACCTTTAAGCATTCACACCGAGCAGCAGCATTTTGGAACAAGAAAGGTAGATAGAAGAATGGTAAAAATATAACACATCTTTATGTGGCAACATACGAGAAAGTTATGCATATGCTTCAATTTTGCATCTAATTGTACATAACTGTGGTGCGTTCAAGGAACAGAGTCATGTGATGTGAAAGCCCTCTCTGGTCGGCAGGGCCCGACTCGCTACCCAAAGGAATCAAATGTTCCAAAGCCCCTTCTCCGCACCTGTAAGGCACAAAGTCAGAAACAGAGGCATCACTAGGTTTTAAAAACACAGGGAGGCTTTACCCCTATAGGAGATGCACTAATAATGATATATTTATAATAATTTATTATTATAAATTATGTGGGGCGGTATAGCTCGGTTGGTAGAGTGGCCGGCCAGCAACTTGAGGGTTCCAGGTTCGATCCCTGCTTCCGCCATCCTAGTCACTGCCGTTATGTCCTTGGGCAAGGCACTTTACCCACCTGCTCCCAGTGCCACCCACACTGGTTTAAATGTAACTTAGATATTGGGATTTCACTATGTAAATCGCTTTGAGTCACTAGAGAAAAAGTGCTATATAAATATAATTCACTTCACTTCATTTCACTTATGATTTGTATTATCCACTGATCATAAGTAATCCTATACTGTACGGGAATCAGCTAATGTTTACTTTACACTCTGAAGTAAAGGAAAAACTTTAAATGAATGACAGGTTATATGATTATTTTTTAAATTCAGATTCTGGCCTCTTTATATTGAATTAGTTGGCACTTTAAAAAAAAAAAAAAAATGTTCTAGATGTGCTCATCCTTTCTTTAAAAAACTCAACAAATTAAAGGGTTTTATACAACTGGTTTGAACCATCTTCGTTGGGTTTAGATTGGGGTGCGGCACCCTTCAGGAGTCTTGTGTATGGGGGCCTAGAAATTGGTGCTACGCCCTTGACTGCAGGATGATTATTGAAATAAATCACCTTCTTGCCCATGACAGCAGGGAAACTGATATTCTAGGACAAGGGCTGGTAGTTATACTGACATATCTTCCTGAGAATCAGTCCGGGAAGGGAATAAGCGGTAGAAAATGGATGGATGAATGGAATACAAATAGCCGTGGTACACAAAACACTGGTCCTTGGGACGACAATCTTGATTACTTAAAAAGGATTACTTCAAGTACATTGAAAACAAGTACTAATGGAGAATCCCGTGTCATTTCCAAGCTTTTACAACCAGCTGGAAAAAAATAATTGGTATGAGTTTACCTTGGCATACTACATGCTATTAATACATTGCGTAGTAATACTTCTAAGTGGTTAAATTGTCTGACCCACTTCTGGGATACAAATGAGCTCCACAAAGCTTGGCAATGCCAGCATGCATAAATACACACAGTACAGCAGGTGTGTATTAGTATGCATTGCTGACTTTATCCATCTGAGAGACACGTCTGTGCGGTATTGTGAGTATGAATATTATCAGTGCATTTATATCCATCTGTGTGTGTACGAGTCAATACACAAGGACAGGGACAGCTCAAGGTAACAAGAGCGCAGGAAAAGGATTACAGCAATTTTCCAGAGAAAGATGAGAAACATTTCCTCAGTAACTCATCCCTCGTTCTTGTCACACATGTCTTCCATTCTACTATGAGACAAACATCTCTACCAGAGAGCCATCAAAAAGATGGATTATGCATATATTTACCGCATTTTTCCTTCCAGCATATTTTCATTATGTTGCCCTTGTTGGTACATTGTGTTCTTCATTCTGCGGGTCTCGCACAATACAAGTACTGTTCAATATTATAACAGGAATGCGTGGCAGTAGAGTATTTAGATTACTCTATATTCTGTTTCACTGAGCGTACTAAAGCAATCTACTCTCTACGGTCTTTTTTCTGGCTCTCATCGAAGGCGGACGCTTTCCTTCTCTCTCCTTTATCTGTCCTACTTTTGCTTCTTCTGTCTTGTTTTAACTTTCTGGGAGCCTCTTTTTGACCTGCTCTCTAAAATTTAAGCAATGGAAGTGATCAACTTTCCTCTCAACAAAATTATCTTTCTATAAATTACGCTTTTTGACGAGAAACTTGGGTTTGGAGGAACCTGCCTGTCCTGGTGGAACATTATTGCTTGACACACGGTGGACTCTTGGAAGCAGCAAAGTGCTGCATGCCTTGTGATTCTTTCAGTCGAGGACATTGAAGACATCTACCTATTTAGAATCATGATAACAGGACATCTGCTAATTGAAGTAAGTGTTGCCCTGGTGTATCGATATATTGAAAGATGCCAGCAGCCACTCAAGGTACCCTAAATCTGTCACAAATGATTGAAGTTTGGCCAGAGCTCTGACCGCTCAGACTTTTGTGATTTTGGACTAAATCGCAAACTGTATAACATCTTAGAGAAGCTGTCTGCTCTGCGCAGTAAGATACATTTGAGGACCAGGACTATACAATAAGAGGGAAATAATTACATTTGTTGTAGCTCTCTCAAGCACAAACATTCTAATCTGGATTGTTTTCCCTGACTGAAGCCACCTGACAAAGTCATTGCTTCAGGGTTCTCCCTATTGACAATGCAGCAAAGATGCTACAAATTAATTCCCTGTCTTTCAAGGACACACACCTGTTGTTTGTTGACTTTTGTTGGACTGACGAACACCGAGGTCGAGAAACAAAGTGACTCTTCAGGCTTACACACACACGCAAAATACATCCATGGAAAATACAGGTACCCCACATCCAACGCCTTTGTCCGTGGTTGGATGGATACCAGAGCAGCACTCCTGGTGGCCACATTTTCAGGTCGGATGCTCGCCCCCTGTCCCCTTGTTGCAAGTCTCAACTTGTGTGTCTTAATATGCATATGGCCTTTGCTTAAGGTTTTTTCCTGGTTTCAAACCCAGCCCCTCACAGGAGTTTAAGTTTGGAACTTGCTTTTTTTCTCCTCCTCATCCCTTGTTTTTACCTTTTTCCCACCTTTACGGAGCTGCGCTCTTGTCGCCAATACATCAATGTTCCTGTTTTGTCTACCCTCTATAACAGACCTGGGCATTCTGCGGCCCGCGGGCCACATCCGGCCCTTTGTGCATCCCTGTCTGGCCCGCGTGAGGCCAATCATAAATTACAAAATAAATTTAAAAAAGTCTCTATGTCGAGCGTGCAATACAACGGTGCTGCTTTTGTTTTGAAAAGGACTATTTGTATTACTTTCGTGTGGACGTATGCGCGTGAGTGAATGTGAACAGCGGCAATCACAAATTACAAAAAAAAGTTTAAAAAACATCTATGTCGTGCGCGCAATACAACTGTGCTGCTTTTATTTTGAAAAGTGTTATTTATGGGCGTATGTCCGGGTGTAACCTGTGAGTGAAGGTGCACAGCGACAAGTGATGAGACGCTAAAAAGAGAAAAGTTGATGACGAATGGCGTGTTTTCAACAAGACATGGACTGCCAATTATTTCTTTACAGAAATGAAAGGTAAAGCTGTGTGCTTAATGTGTGGTACACAGCTTGCTGTGTTTAAAGAATATCATTTGAATCGCCACTACATGACGAAGCATGAGGAAAAATACCGGAATGTGTCTGATGAAGCGCGCGCAAGGGAGGCTGATGCGTTGATGGTAAAACTGCAAACCCAACAAGGACTTTTTGCCAAATTTCACACCCCCAGAGATGCAGCCGTCAGGACAAGTTTCGTCATTTCTCACAAAATCGCCAGGCGTTTTCTGACGGAGAGTTTATTAAGGAGTGCTTATTGGACTCTGTTGCACTGATATAACAGGTGTTGTGCCGGATAATGCACCCCCTGACAGGAGTGTTTTATCAACTAAAGCCCACACTTAAAGTTTCCACGTGCAAGATTGAATCTATTTAAAAAAAGTTATTTAATAAGAAGCCAAAAGTGCAAAAACAATAATGTTCGTGTTGGAGGAGTTGTGAATGAATGAAATATGAAATCCATGCTGCAGTCGCTGCTGGGCCACAACATTAGGTATACCTGCAGACTGCAGCACGGATTTCATATTTCATTCATTCACAATTCCTCTAACACGAACATTATTGTTTTTGCACTTTGGCTTCTTATTAAATAACTTTTTTAAATAGATTCAATCTTGCACGTGGAAACTTTAACTGTGGGCTTTAGTTGATATAACACTCCCGTCAGGGGGTGCATTCCACGCCGGGGGTGCATTATCCGGCACAACACCTGAAACTTGGAGCTTCAGCTGAAGAACAGAACGGTCGACTTTGACTGTTTTTCGCTGGCTTTGGATGAGAGCTGTGATGTACGTAACACCGCCCAGCTGCTCATCTTCTTACGTGGGATAACTGCTGACTTTCAAATCACAGAGAAGCTGGCAGCCATGCAGTCAATTAAAGAGACAACCACAGGTAATGACTTGTTCACATAGGTAAATGTCTGTTTGGACATGTTAGTACTGAAATGGGACTAGCTGGCAGGTGTGACAACAGATGGTTGTCCAAATCTGACGGGGAAAAATGTTGGACTTTTAAAGAGGATGCAGGATAAACTTTAAATTAAACCTGTGCAGAAATTGACATTTTTGCATTGTATTATACATCAGGAAGTGTAGTGTACGACAGTGTTAAAATAAAACCATCAAAAGCAATCTGCTTTTGTATAAAGTTAAGTTAGGTTAAATGAAAGTATTATTATTATTATTATTAATTATTATTGTTATTTATCTTACGGTATATCAAAAATAATATTGAGCAAAATTTAATTGAAATATTGCCGATGTGGCCCTCCAGCAGTGCACGGGTTGCTCATGCGGCCCCCGGTAAAAATTAATTGCCCACCCCTGCTCTATAATGTTTGTCTGATCTTGAACGGATTTTTACTGAAAATGTAATTGTGTTGTACTTTATAAGTGCAATGACAATAAAGTCATTCCATTCAACTCCATATATAACACACTTTATACACACTATGATAGAAAGCCAGAGAATGACTCCAAAATAACCCCCAAAGTAAAAATTTAAAAATAGAGGCATGTTCTTCTGTGGATGTGATTGCTCCTCCACACCCGATACAGACAGCATGGGAGAAAAGTCTAAATGCAACCATGAATGGACAAAAACATGGCCCTCAGGTAGAAGTTACTTATTGTCAGTAATCTGTCCCAAAAATTCCGACAAAGACCAAAAAGTACGAAACGCGGAGTGATTTTTCCTCTAAGAAATCATGTCAACCAATGAATCTATTCCAGACATCCAAATATTTTGACACAAAACATATTTTATAGTGAACAATCATACTTTTAAATGGAGATAACAATGTGCAATACATATAAATGATGACTAAAATGGTTGAATTAACTTTTAAGGAATAATCTTTACTGAAGACGCTTGTTGAGGAAGATGCCAATGAGCGAAGACGGAGTAGAGGGGAGAGCCACGAAGATGCCACCTTCATACTTTGCTACTAATTCTCTCTTGAATTCAATAGTCCATCTATCCCTGGACAAGTCGCCACCTCATCACAGGGCCAACACAGATTCAATAGTATTTCTCATTTCCTTTATCAAAGTGCTGGTACTTACAACTTTATTTGACCCCGTTTCAGGGTATTTTTTAGTTGTACTCATTAAGAAAAGACTGAGTCATCTACGCGTAGGAGTCTTTGCCTTGGCACTCGATTACACGGAATGATACGTAAGTAAACCGGGTCAAAATTTTAATCGTACGAAAAGAGAGGTGTACAAAAGCTCAGGTACTCTTATACTTAGTTTGTTTAAAGAAAATATATATAGAAATATATATAGAACTATTCTATATCTTCTTAATGACCAGTGGCCTTTCCAGTGGACATATGTTTTTTTTGGTGTATTTAAAAAAAATAGGAATTGCATAAATTCCAGGAAGGGGCGCGTCTTGCCGGAACACCGGCTCAAATATGAAAGCAAGCTGCAGCTAATTATCTATCAACAGTGCAAAATCGCCTCTAAGATACTAATCTTCACCACCATGGCGGAAAATAAATTAAAAATAAATACATGTTTTTTTCCATATCACTGGAGGACGAGAGGAAAAATAATTAGTTAAGCATGCTAAATACAATAACTTAGCAGGACGACAGGAGAAAATAATCACTCAACCTGCAATGTAATTAGGGGTGTTCGATCCAGATCAATACATAGTATGGTATCAGTATAGAAACAATACTAAAGTGATTAGGTTGATATTTTTCTTTTTCCTGTTCTTTTTACAATATCATTTTCAAGTTGTTTTTGTTATTGTTTACAAACTCATGTAGTAAATCTTTGGATAGAGGAAAGCTGAGCGGGCAAAAGTCAATTTATTTAGATTGGAACCAACAGTAGTTTTTGGTTTTCTTTAGTTATTATGCACCTGTCACTTTATTTTGTTAAATATATTATATAAAGCATTCAATACCACAAATTTAATACATCATCTGATTTACAATCATACTAGCTAATTCTTAAGGTATTAAGATAAGCTTTGTAAAACTGTGTTATTGTGTTTACTTTAGTTATTTGATTTAGAACATGTTCAGTTCTTTAATCTATTGTCAAATTATCAGATCAGAACTCGAAATCGGATCGGATCTGAAGCCAAAAATGTAAATCTAGACATCACGGAAATTTTGATATAAGAATGATTTCTATATTGTTCAATTGAGAGTTAGCAAGAATTTGTATACAAAACAAAATAGAAACCAAACTTATAAAATAGGGCAAATATGAATGTTGTTTTTTAAGCACATTTCTTGTACCATATATGGTGTGCAAACCCTGCAAAGACAAAACAACCACTTGGCACTGATGTGGAGCATTTGCAGTTTAAACTAATGTGGTCAATTAGCCATATTATTTTTTGCAGCAAAAACAAATGCTATTATCTTTCCTATGACTGTCTGGAGGAAATGTTTCTTAGTCATGCAAGTTTGTGTAAAAATGACTGAATATGTGCTTTGTTTTGGGTATATACGCAGTTTTGTACCACATCCCACTGAACAAAATGACTCTCATTAATGCCACAACTGAGTTACAGAACACAGTGAATACTAATCAGGTCCTTAGCTCTCATTTTGCAAAAGAGGCCACTAATGTCGTATCGGTGGTGATTAATTTCAGCTCTATTTGCTCAACAACGTGGATTGTTCCTCTGAATGTCACATTTCCACTTTTCATTTAGACCACCATTGAAGAGCAAGTTTTATTGGCAGTTGTGCCGGTAATGGTTGAATGTTAATAAGAGGTGTGCACAGCCAGAAGGGATTATTCCCCTGTGTGATGTGTTGGCTGCCAGTTGCCATGTACTTGCTGCGTAATCATCAGTTCTTCTTCTAACCCAAGTATTTAGCATCTGTCCATCTCTATTTGTTTTTTGGTCATGTAAATTAAAAAAGTAAATACTGTACAGGAGATACCTGTGTGTGTATGTCCAAAAATGTTAATTCATGTTAATTGTTAAAAAAAAACGTAATCACTTTTTTATTTTATTTTAACATTTTACACTGAACTTTTCTTACACTTTTAAATCTCATTTGCAAGTACTGCACTGTACTGTATTATATGCAATTGCAATTCTAAGACATTAGATGGCAGTACTATAGAAATGATGTGGTGTGTTGCCATAGCCAGGAAGTAGTCTTTTCCGCTCAGTTAGATGTGCCAGACTTTTCTTTTGTTGAGTCTTACAAAGTGTAAGTATTGTCTTATTACACACCAGCTGTTTGATTGTAACGTGCATCTTAATTGTAGTTTTGATAACCAAATTTGGAGGTGTTGAAATCGCCATGTAAAATCGCTAATGCTAAGGGTTAGGGTTGCTATGGCAAATCTAATGTAAATTAGCATCAAGCTAGCACATTTTGAAAAGTGCAGCATTACTGCGCTTTTGAGCGCCTTCTTCTTGCTATATTGGCATGGATAGTTGTAACATTACCCAGAGACAGTCCGGCTGAGTCCGCTCTGAGTGCTTGAACGCTTGTTTCCTGGCCAAGTGCTTGAGCCAGTGCTGAATCTGCAACTGGAAGTGATGTCACGTGCAACAATGGTGTCGAAATATGGCACCGTTTGATTTTATGTGAATCGGAACCCAGTAGTTGGGACCGACTTCGGTCTGTATCTATAAATGTACAGTGGTACCTCAATATAAGAATAATTGTTTCTGGCCTTGACAAAAGTTGTTATTTTAGTACAAGTTTTTACACTTTGAACACAAAATAAAGTCTTATACAAAACTGTACATCAAACAAACATAACAAGAGGGCTATTGATCAACTATCTCTTTTTTAACAAGCCAAAACAACAACATGACATATGCAGCTTCTCTGCCAACATTCACACACACACACACACACATAAGTCCCTTTGGTGCCCTCACAAACGATCAGAAATCACAAAAATACTTAATTTTAACAACTATATTGCTACAATGATAACAATTTCAAAAAGTAAAAGCCACTTTACTTTGTCGTCTGCGAATGATCAGCTGACTGGAGCAGGGAGCAGGCAGACACGACGGGGACAAGAGAGGGTGCCGTGTGTCTGCGCAAAGAGACAATGAAGAAGCGATCCTTTATTGGAATTATGCATCTGTGTGCAAACCACACGAAGGCATCAAGGTTCCACTGAATTCGGTACCCATCCCTTCTTTCAACCCACTAAAAACAGGTCTAACACCCATTTGCATTAAGAAACTATTAGAGACATCCAGTATTGTACTTAGTTACACAACATATCGTCTTGTCAAAGGTGGAAAATCCATCCATTTTCTTCTCTTGGGGTGGCGGGATCCTACCCCAGCTGCACGCGGGCGGAAGGCAGGGTACACCCTGGACAAGTCGCCACCTCATCACAGGGCCAACACAGATAGCCAGACAAATATTAGGCAAATTGGCATGACAGACAGCGCCCTCTGCTGGAGTCATAGTTGCGGCGTTCTTTTCCTCCTGCAGATAGTGCCATCAAACTTCTTATTCGTTTAATCATAAAACTAACTTTCTAAAGAAACAATTTACAGCATAGAAAAAAGATTAAGAAATATCTGTCAGCACAAATGATTAGGCAGCGAGGATCTACTGTAATCCATCCATCCATTTTCTACCGCATGTCCCTTTCGGGGTCGCGGGGGGTCGATGGAGCCTATCTCAGCTGCATTCGGGCAGAAGGCGGGGTACACCCTGGACAAGTCGCCACCACAGATAGACAGACAACATTCACACTCACATTCACACACTAGGGCCAATTTAGTGTTGCCAATCAACCTATCCCCAGGTGCATGTCTTTGGAGGTGGGAGGAACCCACGCAGTCACGGGGAGAACATGCAAACTCCACACAGCAAGATCCCGAGCGCAGGATCGAACCAAGGACCTTCGTATTGCGAGGCAGATGCACTAACCCTTCGTCCACCGTGCTGCCGGATCTACTGTAATACCAGGCAAAAGCGTATCATATCACTTCTGAAAGTTTGATCACTGCTGGGTTGTAATGCACACATTTTAAGTATGTTAAAGTTAAAGTACCACACTAGGTGTGGTGAAATTACCCTCTGCATTTGACCCATTCCCTTGTTCCACCCCCTGGGAGGTGAGGGGAGCAGTGAGCAGCAGCGGTGGCCGCGCTCGGGAATAATTTTGGTGATTTAACCCCCAATTCCAACCCTTGATGCCGAGTGCCAAGCAGGGAGGTAATAGGTCCCGTTGTTATAGTCTTTGGTATGACTCGGCCGGGGTTTGAACTCACGACCTACCGATCTCATCCCCAAAAGCTCACAGGATGTTTTTCTTGTTGTCTCTGTTACCTGACAGGTGAGCAACAGTGCAGAGCAGCCAAGAAAACAGCAGCGCTCCGATCTGAATATTCCACTGGAGAACAACAACGTACCAGACGTAAGCACATCACTACTGTACAAATATTGCTGTTAAGCTGTACCAAGGAATGTTTGCGTGTGAGACAATATCCTTTTCTTGCAGCCCGATGGCTGCCTTGTGTTAGGTTTTTGTGAAAGCCCTATTTCAGTGAGGCATGTGATGGTTGTTCTGTGAACACGCACCACCCAGCTGCTTCTGTCCCTGATTGATTTAAAGTGAGGAGGCAGAAAAAATGAGTTATTCTCTATCAATATACAGTAATACCTCTGTTTTGTTATTAATCCTTATTCAGTGGGTCCGTTGAAAACAGCATTGTATGAAAACCGAAACAAGATTTCCCATAAGAAATAATGTAAGACCAATCATTTCACATACATAAGAGTTAACCCAATACACGTTTCATACACAAAAGGCATTGCAAAATACATATAAATGCCAAATGAAATGTATAAATGAACATTTCACATCACTTTTACCTTTACAGTTTTAACTGCGCTAATAGTATCGATAACAAGGGAAGCAGCTGTGTGTACATCTACATATCTGCATGTGCACAGCAGGGGTGCTACTGAACTACATTATCTCTTGCTCTTTAAACTGAGCATGTTTTAAAGCAGCTGCGTTTAAAGTGTGACCTTTATCCGGAGTTTTGAAGCCAAAACACCTCCATATTGCGCATCACGCAACCTCTCTATTAACCAGTGGAATTGTTGCCATTTTTCCTCTCCACAATGTTATTGCTTGTATGCGCTTTGTGTGTGCATTTTGACAAACTCAACATCATGCACGGCAGCATGCGGATGAAAAAAAATTTACCCACATTTTTAAAGGCAGTATAGTATCGTTTTTAATTCATTAGTACTGCTGACTTGGATTATTACCGGCATACTGTACAACCCTAGAATGAATGTGACAGCGAGCACGAGTCATAATTACTAATTTGTCAGCTGGATAAAAAAGTACAGCCGTAAAGTATAGCTGTATCATTAGTCCAGAATAGGGTTGTACGGTATACCAGTATTAGTATAGTACCGTGATACTAATGAATCATATTCGGTACTATACCGCCTCTGAAAAGTACCGGCCCGCCCGACCGTAGCTCACCAGCGTCACAATGTAAACAAACGCCATTGGTGAATCTACACCTAACATCCACTGTATTGATAACAAGTACAGTAGCATATCTAGTCGATACTACTATGATTACGTCGATATTTTTTGGCATCACAACAACTTCTTTCGTTTTTTTAAATGTATATTATGTTTATAAACTCAGGAAATATGTCCCTGGACACATGAGGACTTTAAATATGACCAATGTAACTACTTGGTATCGGATTGATACCCAAATTTGTGGTACCATCCAAAACTAATGTAAAGTATCAAACAACAGATGAATACGTGATTATTACATTTTAACAGAAGTGTAGACAGAACATGTTAAAAGAGAAAGTAAGCAGATATTAACAGTAAATGAACAAGTAGATTAATAATTCATTTTCTACCACTTGTCCTTAATAATTTTGACAAAATAATAGAATGGAAAATGACACAATATGTTACTGCATACGTCAACAGACTAAATTAGGAGCCTTTGTTTGCTTACTTACTAATAAAAGACAAGTTGTCCTGTATGTTCACTATTTTATATAAGGACAAACTTGCAATAAGAAAAATGTTTAATGTACCGTAAGATTTTTTGTTAAAATAAAGCCAATAATGCAATTTTTTGTGGTCCCCTTTATTTAGAAAAGTACCGAAAAGTATCGAAATAATTTTGGTACCAGTACCAAGATATTGGTATCGGGACAACAATAGTCCAGAATTTTTACGGTCTTGGACCCAAGTAGGAATTGGTTCTAAAAAAAAAATGGTACTCAGTATCTATCCCTAGGTACCACTGTATTTTTGTTCACAGAAATGTGAATATGAGGGCACGGATAATTCTCTGCATTCTCTTTACACCAGTCAATCGCAGGACGGACAACCACTCACTTTGTAGAAAGGTTGACTTTTTACTGACATATCAATCAATCAATCAATCAATCTTTATTTATATAGCCCTAAATCACAAGTGTCTCAAAGGGCTGCACAAGCCACAACGACATCCTCGGTACAAAGCCCACATAAGGGCAAGGAAAAACTCACCCCAGTGGGACGTCGATGTGAATGACTATGAGAAACCTTGGAGAGGACCGCATATGTGGGTAACCCCCCCCCCCCCCCCCCCCCCCCCTCTAGGGGAGACCGAAAGCAATGGATGTCGAGTGGGTCTGACATAATATCATAAGTTAATATCTACATTTTGCGTCTTGTCTATCAGTCTTGTACAAATTAAATACTAATGTTGTGTTTTGTTTTCTAGACTACCAAAAAGGTGGCATCCTTCCCCAGCTTTGTTGATGGTAAGTTCTTCTGTTTGTACACCTATTGAATATTGGTCATGGTACCGTGCTTGGGCCCACTTAGCAAACTTGTATGCATTTTTAGTACTTGGCACGTATTTTGACCCTTGTGTGCTACAGTATGCTGCTTTCCAGGTACAAAGATAAAATGAAAATAGCAAAAATCGTACCGATTTATAAGACTGGAGACAAACACCAGTTTACAAACTACAGACTTGTTTCTTTACTTTCACAATTTTCTAAAATCATTGAAAAACTGTTTAACAACAGATTAGACAAATTCATGAATAAAAACGAAAGACTCACAAATAACCAATACGGATACAGAGCAAACATCTCAACATCCAAATCGCTGCTGTTGTGTCCTTGGGCAGGACACTTCACCCTTGCCCCCAGTGCTGCTCACACTGGTGAATGAATGATGAATGAATGATAGGTGGTGGTCGGAGGGGCCTCAGGCACAAACTGGCAGCCTCGCTTCCATCAGTCTACCCCAGGGCAGCTGTGGCTACAAATGTAGCTTACCACCACCAGGTGTGAATGAATGATGGGTTCCCACTTCTCTGTGAGCGCTTTGAGTATCTAATAATAGAAAAGCGCGATATAAAATCTAATCCATTATTATTATTATTATTATTATTATCAATGGCATTAATCGAAATAACAAGGAAATTGGATAAACTTGCTACGGTATTAAAAGGGGTAGGATTAAATAAGATGTGCTTCTTCCTACTCCTTTTCGGACGTGCTGTAATGAAACAACTGGAAATGTGTGATGCATTACATTGTGAAGTGAAGTGAATTATATTTATATAGCGCTTTTTCTCTAGTGACTCAAAGCAATTTACATAGTGAAATACCAATATCTACCGGTAAATTACATTTAAACCAGTGTGGGTGGCACTGGGAGCAGGTGGGTAAAGTGTCTTGCCCAAGGACACAACGGAAGTGACCAGGATGGCGGTGTCATGTCTGTGTTGATCATGTTTTTGTTTGGCCATGTGCTGTTTGTTTTTTGGACGCTTTTTAGTTCCTGGTTTCACTCTCTTGTTTTGTCACCATAGCAACCATTAGTTTTCACCTGTCACGTCACGCACCTGTTTCACGTTTTGAGTAACGCACCTGTTTTCACTAATCATGTCACTATTATTTAAGCTTCGAGTTGCCAGGCTGTCTGTCTGGCAACATCACACCCCTGGCACTCTGCTTCATGCCATGTTTACGTTTCATGCCCAGTTCACGCTGCTTGCGTCATAGTCCATGCCAAGTAAGTTTTTGTTTATTAATGCCACAGTTAGTGTTTTTGTTTCATTGTTCATAGTTTCTGCCTTTGTGCAAGTTTTGTGTTTATAGCCAAGTTTTGTACCTCCACTGTGAGCGCCTTTTGTTTGTTCCTTTTTATTGTCGTTATATTAAATCATGTACTCACATTCCCGTCTCGCCCGAGCCTACTTTCCGTTGCCTTCCGGAAAAACAAAGCCCAAGGACCAAGTCCTGACAGGCGGAAGCGGGGATCGAACTTGGAACCCTCAAGTTGTTGGCACGGCCACTCTACCAACCGAACTATACCGCCCCCAGATTGTATCGTATGCATGTTCGAAATAAACTGAAACTGATCTGAACAGTTTATGGTATTTTGACAGTTTGAATTTTGAGTTTGGTCTCTACAACCTGGATTATTAACATTAGTGGCTCGCTCCTCTCCCTGCAAACCCTCTTGCGTGGTAAAGTGCACCTCCAAAACAAATCTAACCTCAGGCTGTGGTGATTACCTGGCGTATAGACTATTATTTCCTGTATGCATACGACTTGTTCATAGGGTGAAGCCCACCTCTGCTAACACCTTCTCTGAAGAATCTGGGTCAACATAACAGTAACAGCAGTTTGCCATCGATGGTACAGGCAATCAGGCCAAAGAGAGAGAAGGGGGTTTTAATTGGCCTTTGGTGAGTACAGACTTGGAAAATTGCATGGAGGAGCACTAAGGTGGTTTTCCAGTCTATCCCACCACCGTCCTGGTTGAGCTACTTTTGAGTAATTATCCTGCCTTGGGGTAGATGGCAGGCCAAACAATGAGATTGAGAAGTGAGGGTTCCAATTTACATATCACAGACATAATAATCTCAGGTCCTCACACATCACGCCTTCATCAGCTCGCAGCCAGTCATTGCTCACACAGTCTGTTATCTATCTCCATGGTGCTTGGCTGTGTTTCATCACACACCCACACCAGACCCTGTCAGTCCCTTTCAGTCGGCTTCCTTGCTCATCAGCATCCTCTCTCCCTGGCCTAGTCCCAGGACCCTGCGAGCCAGAAGACCTGATTGATGGAATCATCTTTGCCGCTAACTACCTGGGCTCGACTCAGCTACTGTCCGAGAGGAACCCTTCCAAGAACATACGCATGATGCAGGCCCAGGAGGCAGTCAGCAGGGTTAAGGTACGCACAGATTCACTTTGAAAACAACATAGAAAATAACACTCATTGCAATTTTGCTCGCTGTTCATATTAGCTCTGTGTTTTATTTTTTGTTCACAGTGACAGTACATACAGTAATGCAGTGTGTTGATAGGTGTGTGACTGGGGTGGTGTCAATATGATGTCATCATATGATTTGCATAATTGGCTATTATTTTTTTAAGGGCATTTTTTTTTTTTATACATACAGTATATTCAAAAACAAAACATTGTTGTTATTTATTAGTATCAACTAGGGTTGTACGGTATACCGGTACTAGTATAGTATTGCGGTACTAATGAATCAAAAACGGTATTACACTCTGTTTGAAAAGTACCGGAGCATGTTCGGCAGTGCACAATCACAGAGTACTTACAAGCAGACACGGTAGACAGAAAAAGGAGAACAGACCTAAAAACTTTGGCCTAAAAACTGACAATAAAGGTGAAGCTATAACACTAAAACGCCCACACGAAGAGGTGCCTTAAAACATGGCTAGCTAGCTAGCGGCTAATGTCCATCCGCAGTCGGCAGTGTTTTAGCTTCTTCTAAATCACTAATCCTCGCCTCAGTAGCGACAAATAAAGTACGTTTCTAACGACTATCATCCCTGCAGGACGAGGAATAGCTGAACATGCTTCACTACACACAGTTGGAGGATACAATAGCTAACCGCTAACAGCAAGCTAGCACCCCTGAATGTAAACAAATGCCATGGGTGGATCTACACCTAACATCCACTGTAATGATACCAAGTACAATAGCGTATCTAGTCGATACTACTATGATTGCGTCTATATTTTTTATCGTCACAAAATCTTTTTTCATTTTTTTTAAATTAATTTTATGTTTATAAACTCAGGAAATATGTCTCTGGACACATGAGGACTTTGAATATGATCATGTAACTACTTGGTATCTGATCGATACCTAAATTTGTAGTATCACACAAAACTAATATAAAGTATCAAACAACAGAAGAATAAGTGATTATTACATTTCAACAGAAGTGTAGATAGAACATGTTAAAACAGAAAGTAAGCAGAAATGAACAGTAAATAAACAAGTGGATTAATAATGTTGACAAAATAATAGAATGATAAATGACACAATATGTTACTGCATAAGTCAGCAGACAAATTAAGAGCCTTTGTTTGCTCACTTACTACTAAAAGACAAGTTGTCTAGCTCTTATGCTGCAAACTTAATGCTAACATACAATGGACAAGCCTATTGACAGGCTAATGAAAATGATCATTGCGATCATTGTAAACTTGTACAAATATTTAACAAATGTGATATTAACGGAATAAAATGTATGTAAAACAGCAAATGCATTTCTACTTACTGACATGTAGTCACCAAACTCTGGAAACTAATAGTAATTGCTAAAAGTGTACTACTAGGCCAGTGTGCTGCTCTCACACACACGACATACATAATTTGTGTAGGTGCCATATTGGTTACGTAAATGCATGACAGTTGTGTTAACCGTGTACGGGTGTTTTGTGTGTATCGTGTGGGACAATGTTTTGGTAAATGAAGCGTACATCAAATGTAATATTTTCTGCAGGAGTGCTTGCCACTGCTAAAGGAACACAGATTGTTGTGTATTTTTGTGGAATTGTTGTAAAGCACTGCAACTCACAACTTAATTGGAACACGCCTCAGCCACAGACTCCTCTTACAAAGAGCAAATTAGATTCTTTTTGTTTATTGTAAAAGCAATTTGTGTTTTGGAAAGTGGGTTTGTGCAGAGACAGAAATCATTGTTGCTATGGTCTTCCTTGTCTACTGGCTTCATGGAGTTTTTTTTTTTTATATGTCCAAGCTTACATAGCGGGACTGCTACTGCAGAGATGGGAATGCTATTGACAAATCTGTAGTGCAAATAAATGAAGAATGAACGTTTATATACACTGTTCAACATCACAAGACCCAGAAAAGTAAAATGTTCTTGAATGTAATCATCTTGGGTGAAAATTGTCATTGTTTACATTTTAATGCATTGTCCTTTACAATGGACAGCAGAATCAGGCAATAACTCTTTTATGCATCTTCTTCTTTAATATCATATACTTATAATAAACCATAAATTAGTTTAGTTTAGTCTTTATTTGGAGGGACAACGCCCAGAGACATTAAGCTCAAAGACATATATGGTCTGCACCAGATTATCATCATTATCATTTCTATCTGCAGTCCCTGGTTACCTAAATTAAAAATATACAAAAAACATGCAAAACAACTATAACAATACAATTATCCTATAGCATGTAATCAAATTAAGAAAAGTCATAAAATGCCCTTTCATTGACACATACTCATACTGTATTTTCCAGACTCTAAGGCGCACCTAAAATTCTGTTTTTTCTCAAAACTCGACAGTGCGCCTTATAACCCGGTGCGCCTGATGTTCTGAATAATTCTGGTTTTGCTTACCGACCTCAAAGCTATTTTATTTGGTACGTGGTGTAATGATAAGCATAAGTAGATGGCAGTCAAACATAAGAGATATGTGTAGACTGCACTATGATGGCAATATGACTCAAGTAAACAACATCAACATTTTATATGTTCCATTGAAAATATAGAATATTACACACGACACTCAAAAAAAAAAGGTACGACATATTATCTGGCGTTTTGTTTTGCAATATTATGCAAAAGTAACTTTTCTTACCTTCTGGTACCTGCTGATCTGTATTTAGGATCTGCATGAATCCTGAAAAATTGTGCGCGTCCGCTTTTGTAGTCTGTGGCGACACCATAGTCGATAAGCTTTTTCTTTTTCTCTATATTTTTGTTATAAGACATTCATCCTCCGTTTATGCCATTTCAAATATAAAGTAGTGTAAACTTCTTACTTATATCTGTCAGTAAACTCGCCATGAATGCGCTAAAACATACCGGTATAGTGAGTTTACATTATTCACCCAAGAAACTTTAGTTATTAGAGTTCCGGTCGGACGGTTTTTCATGGGACACATTTCTGGCCTTGTTGTTATTTCCGGATGAGGAGATGCTGCTCCGTTATTGATTTAGGTAAAGTCTGAATGTCATTAAAACAGTTAGCTCCATCTTTTGACACTTTTTCCACTCCCGTCCTTGCACGCTACACCGCTACAAAAAAGATGACGGGGAGAAGACGCTGCCGAAGGTGAGCCACGTAAATAAGACCGCCCACAAAACTTTGCATCCGGAAGCGACTGTCAGAAAGCGGCTTGAAGATGATCTGTAAAACATAATCTATGCAGCATTTTGACCAAAGGTCCACCACAAGGACCACAAGGAAGTGTTTCAATTTAGAAAAATAATAATAATAATAATATGACTCTTTTAATGTGCCCTATAATCCGGTGCGCCTTATATATGAAAAAAGATCGAAAATAGACCATTCATCGGCAGTGTGCCTTATAATTCGGTGCCCCTATGGTCCGGAAAATACGGTACATTACAACCACACCTAATTTACATCATCACACATAGACAATACATACTCTTGTTCACATCTGTCATCATTTGTAAAAACAACCATGATTTTAACAGACACAATTCACAACTTACAACAAAATGCTCTCATGCATTAATATAATACACATTAAGTTGACATGTAGGTCAAAAATAGTGCAAAATTAAAGAAGAAGGAAATGTTTTTCTTTTTGGTTATACAAATTAATTTTTTGCATGGCATCCACGGTCTTCATTCTTTTGTATGAATAAGTACTGTGGGTCCTCATGTTCACCACAGAGGGCATTGGGAAAAACTGACAGTCTATTACGATGGACCAACCAGCAGATCACCAGAAAACCCAGGATGTTCTCAGCAAAATGATTTTTATTGTTATTATAGTTTTTGTGTATGAAATATTTGAAGTAAGGTTGTGAACAACTTAACCCATGCATTACTGGGTCTACGGAAAGAAACAAGTGTTAGCCTAAAACAAGAAAATAAACAAAAATGTAAAATTGCAGTTTGAAACTGAGTTCAACCTTTTCATACCAAAATTTGAGCATGCTCACTGGACATTGATGAAAGGAGTCTGTTTACGTAAACATTACTTAGGTTTTAGAGTGTAAAACGTGTTTTAAAAACATATAAAGTTGTTAAAGTGTGTGTCAGAAGCTGTGTGGAGAGCTTATGAAGACTTTAAATGCATATAATATTCATTAAAATAAATAGCGTTCTTAGTTAGCGGAAATTCACCGACCACTGCAATCAAGGGATTACTATATTACATGAACATGGATGCAATTCATATGAAAAAGTGTGTGATCGCCCTAACCCTAACCCCAACCCTAACCCTAACCCTAACCGGGCAGCATAAAACCCTGATCCCTAACTCAGATCCGATGCTTTTTAAGTCAAATTTATACCAAACTCTCAGTGTGTTCACAGCACGCAGGAAGCTAAAAATAATGGGTTTTTGGCACCATGGCACATTCTGTATGCCAGCAGCTTTTTATCTGTCTCCTATAATGAGCCATAATTACTTTGCAGTCTTTCTGTGGAAAGTCATTTGAAATGTGACGTTTAGCTCCATGTTAGAGAAGAGCAAGTTGTGCAAAACGTAGTGAAACGTTAAAAAGTTGGACTTTCAAAAGTTTAGAGTATGTCAAAATAAGTCTACATGTAAAGTACAATTTAGCTTTATCCCGAAATTTCTCAAATCTGAATATTCCCAGGTTTTTGTATGTAGTATATTTCTCACATTACTGCATTGCTATAGGTTTTGTCAGGAAACAATTTGGGATAAAAGGAGAGTAATGTGTAGAATAAATAAGTATAACAAAGGTATCAAATAAATAATAACAGTTGTTACAAAACAGAACGTTTCAATTACCGTATTTTTCGGAGTATAAGTCGCACCGGAGTATAAGTCGCACCTGCCGAAAATCCATAATAAAGAAGGAAAAAAACATATAAATCGCACTGGAGCCCGGCCAAACTATGAAAAAAAATGCGACTTATAGTCCGAAAAATACGGTATATTACTTTACTATTTTGGAGTTTGGGAGTTGTCAAGTATAGCATACGGTCTCCAATGTGACAATATTATATATATTTTCTTTTCTACAATATTTCATGCCCTTCTGTGACGTCTTCCACCTCCAGAATGAAAGGGAATGTGTAATGGATGTTCCTTTCCATGCGTTTTTGTTTTTTTTAACACAGCAGTGACGTGCAGTGAGGTTGATGGCTGGTGAGGCACTGACTTCATCACAGTCAGATTTACAAACATATGAACCCTAAAGAGTATCTTATTCACCATTTGATTGGCAGCAGTTAACGGGTTATGTTTAAAAGCTCATACCAGCATTCTTCCCTGCTTGGCACTCAGCATCAAGGGTTGGAATTGGGGGTTAAATCACCAAAAATGATTCCCAGGCGCGGCGCCGCTGCTGCCCACTGCTCCCCTCACCTCCCAGGGGGTGATCAAGGGGATGGGTCAAATGCAGAGGACAAATTTCATTACACCTAGTGTGTGTGTGACAATCATTGGTACTTTAACTTAACTTTAACTTTACACATACAAACTGTAGCACACAAAAAAGCACATTTAATAAAAAAAACGTTATTATGGTCTTACCTTTACTTAGAAATTAAGTCCATGCGCCGCAACTAAAGCCCTCACTTAAACTTTCCACGTGCAAGATTGAATCTATTTAAAAAAGTGTAACCGAGGGTTTATAAATGTCGCCTATACTGTATGAAACTACAAAATAACAAACACGGAGGCTCCAGTTTACACGAGGACCACTTCATTTACCTTCTTTCAAAAACCCCTGCAACGTGACATCACTTCCGCTCTTAGCGCCTTCAAAATAAAAGCTCAAGGCATATACTGTATAACAGTGCATAACAGGAACTTAACATCACAAAGAGGAAAGCCCATGAAAATAGGTTACAAAAGTTATTTAATAAGAAGCCAAAAAGTGCAAAAACAATAATGTTCGTGTTGGAGGAGTTGTGAATTAGGTACACCTGCAGTCTGCAGGCGTATCTAATGTTGTGTCCCTGCAGTCATTCACAACTCCTCCAACACCAACATTATTGTTTTTGCACTTTTTGGCTTCTTATGAAATATTTTTTTTAAATAGATTCAATCTTGCACGTGGAAAGTTTAAGTGTGGGCTTTAGTTGATATAACAATTCTACGGCGGGGGTGCAGGAGGCGAGCCTCAGCCAGTGCGTCTTTTGCAGCCGTTTTATGATCGCTCAGCACAAGAAATACTTTACACACATACAGTTGTTGACAAAATACACTGTACATTATATACCTCAGCTAACTAAACTATGGAAATGTATAATATAGTTCATATAGCAATACAGTCTCACTGCACAGCAGGCCAGCAGTTAGCCGAGTCATTGCGCAATCCATGTTGCGGCACTGAGTGACGTGCTTCAACTGGCTGCTGTTCACCGCACCGTCTCTTCTCAGTATTTGAACGGCAAATGTGAAAATTCAGCGATTTTGAATAAAAATAATATAAAACTGGTGAAGTTAAATGGAAAATAACTTTATAGTATAATCACTGGATACATATAACAATTTAATTTTTTTCTTTTCTTTTTACATTTTTTTTCTTTCCATGATGGCAGGTGAGGCGGGCCCTCACCTGCCTCTAGTGACTGCACGTCAGTGTAACACAGTAATAGTAAACGTCAAACTGAGTAGAAAGTAGGGCGAAGGAGTGTAACCATGGTTACAGTGCATCGCCTTATACAAGTAAATTGTTGCAGGCACAGGAAGTTATTTATTGTTTAAATAACCTTGATGTGGCATCATATTTTTTTCTCACTCACTTGTCAGTATCAAAGTCGTCCTGATGTATTGACGACATAACAGCAACCAGCACATAATGTTTAACATTGCAACTGACAAAAATGAATGCATCCAAACAACTGGTGTTTTAAACTTAGTCAAAAGAAAGAAGACGGGTTTAGATTATAGCAAGCCTTTGCAAGTTATTTATGCGGATCATTTTGGCGTAGTGCTTTACTCTTTGATGTAATATTTATGCGGCTTCATTTCGACTCAATCTCTCCCGCTGTCTGTCTGCTCCCTGCTCAGCTTCCCCAAAGCAGAGAAATAGTGGAAAAAAACAACAACAGTGGAATAAACTTGAAGTAAAAGCAAAGTCATGCGCTCGTTTGCTTATTATACTGATGCAATGGATGCAACGGTCCAATTATCACATTTTTACTCTACACTATGGGCCTGATATACTAAAGGTTTGCGTGTACTAAAACATGTGCAAACCTGATAGCACACGCAAAGCTGATCTACTGAACTTGTGCAATCCATTTTGCGTCTCCTGTCTTTATTGATATGCAAAATACAGTATATGCTGATCAGCACACCCACAATACACGGAGCGGGAAATGCAATTACGATTATTTAGCACGCGCAATGTGTTCCATCAACACTCATCACCGTTTTGCGAGCATTATTTAGCGTTTTATTAAGCACATTTCAGAAGTGCAAACTGATAGTTCCACACACGATCAGACAGACAGACAGACGATAGGCAGACGAGAATCTTCCGTCCTACATTTGTGTCGACATTTTGGGCTGTCAAAACATAAACAAATATTAGACATATCTTCTATTCAGCAACCATCATTGTATAATTCAATTAATGCGTTTAGGTGTCATTTCATATTATTTCAATGACATTCTGTCAGAGTGTGTAGGTGACGAACCCCAAGATGCAGAGAAGGCGGCAGGCATTGTGCGGGAAAACATTATTTAATGTTCAAAAAATAAAGAATAAAGAAAAGACACCAACCAGGAACTAGGAATGGACAAACTGGAAACAGTGAACAGGGATCCCGTAAACAGGGACTAAGAACAAAAAGACAGTAAGCTACAAACAGCTACAAAATATAGCTTACCGCATACAGCTACACTGATATCGACACGACAGGTCGGAACGACAATAATCCAGCACTGACTGGAGGAGAAGGCAGGTTTAAATAGCAGCTGGCTGATTGACACCAGGTGTGGCCAGGTGCCAATCAGCCTCAGCTGAGGGGACACAGCACTCAGGGAGACAAGTAGGAAATAACCAAAATAAGAGCGCCGACAGGAAATAAAGACAAACAGAGGAAAAACTCAAAACATAACTAAACTGTCAGTGACAAACCTGACACATTCGTTTTTTTCACATAGAATATAGATAAATAAAATATTTCTTACATGAAAACAACTTTTTTTATTTTTTTATTTTTTTTGCAAATCAAAAAAAAAAAGAAAAACATTTAAAAAAAAGAAAGAAAAAAAAAGAAAACAACTTTTTAAGTATGCTTGTTTTGTGTAAAAGTGCAGCCTCCCTCCAATGAGGACATCTTCGGTGGTAAAATAAAAAAAAAAGTAGTGTCAATATAGGTGCACTGCAGGACTGCTTCTAAAATGCCCATAATAGGATAAATGTCTCCTGCATGTTTGAAAACATAGCAATACGAGCATGATAACATTAATGACGGTGTCTCCGTGGTGATGCCCCGTATAGTACACGAAAAATCCTCATTTAAATAGGGCGGTCTGCACCCTTTTTCCACTGCGCACGTAAATTGCACCCAACACGCACACTAATAGTACATGCTATTTTATAGATTGTACACGCTGTTTAGCGCGTGGGTTTTAGATCTTAGTAAATCAGGCCCCTAGTTAAAGTTAAAGTACCCATGATTGTCACACACACACTAGGTGTGGCAAAATTATTCTCTGCATTTGACCCATCACCCTTGATCACCCCCTGGGAGGTGAGGGGAGCAGTGAGCAGCAGCGGTGGCCGCGCCCGGGAAATCATTTTTGGTGATTTAACCCCCAATTCCAACCCTTGTTGCTGAGTGCCAAGCAGGGTAATGAGTACCATTTTTATACCAAATGTTCTCTCAGATCATTTTTAAAAACATTAATACTTTTCTCTCTGCGTTATTATTTTCTTCTTTTCAATGTTTATTTAACTGTAGTTTTTGTCATAAACTATGAAAAATGGTAGATGATAACTGATGTCGGTAATTAGCAGACCCCTTGTAAAAAATAATTGGGACAGGTGTGGCACAGAGAACTGGTTTCTCATTGTATCCCATTGGGTTGAGTTTTTTCTCGCCCTGATGTGGGATCTGAGGTCGTTGTCGTTGTGGCTTGTGCAGCCCTTTGAGACACTTGTGATTAAGTTCATATAAATAAACTTTGATTGATTGATTGATTGAACTGTTAATCCAGTCTTGTAATTTTAAGACATGAACTCATTCTATACATTATATTATGTCTATGAAATCATCAATTGTCTTTTGCTTGTTAGGGTTCAAAAGGCCAACTTTGAAGTCCCCACATAAGAAAGTTACTTTTTTGGTGATTTATTTTTTTCATTACAAACGTTAATTGTTAGATATTATCAATAGCAAAGAACATGTTTTTCATCAATTTTTAGTTGAGTTGATGTTGAATCACCTTTAGTTTGCTACTTGTGTCCTTCATTATCCTTGTTGTCAAGACGGGGTCTGTAATATTTATGCAGATCCCTGATGTGGTCCTCCATTCAGCTTAATGTAGTTTTTTTTATTTGGCCCTCCAAGTGCATTGAATGTTCCTGTTTTTCCTGTCGTCAGGTGCTTCTTTTGGCGATGTCAACATTGTGTTTTGTAAGATGTTCGTTCATGGACACATGTGTACCTTTTAGCTTATTTCCCACCAATTTCTTGTTGGTGAACGTAACGATGATGGGCTGGTGTGGTATTGTTGTTTCTGCCGTTGAGTGGAACGCATGTGTCGATGGTGTTAATATCGACATCGACTTCCTTTGTTTGCAGAGAGATGGCAGCCTGACGCTCCATTGATGAACTCACCTCTGTAGATGTCATTTGGAGCACGGTCACTATCACATTGTTCATTTATGTATTCTGATCCATCTCATCCATGGTATTTTTCATTTCTTCTGTTTGTTTCCTTTGCATCATTATCTTCCATAAATGCTGCATGCAGAGAGCAGTGTTGTCTTCTTGCAGGGCTTTAATATCTTGGTGCAGTGCTGTGTTTTCTTCCCTAGGATTCTTGATCATCACAAATCTCATTTTTCATGTTGGAATTCTGTGACTATAAACTTTCAACCTGTGTTTGTAGTTTGCCTTATTTTCCAGCATCTTCCTCAGGAGGCCACTTAAATGCAATGCTTCCGGAATCAATCTCTCTACCTCCTGTGTCTCCAGAGGCTTATTCAGTGTCTGGATTTTTTGGCTAGAAGTTAGTTTTTTTTGCTTTGACGTGTCATTAAAGCTAGGCAACCGTTTTAAACTAGTGATTGACGCTGGTTAGCTTTGGTAGCACGTATAAATCGTTTTTTTCTACGGATCCATACCTCACGCCAGACAGACTTCAAGTTAGAGGTGTCATCAAACTATCATCAAGTTGTTATCCTGATGTGTGGTTAGAAAGTTTCAAGATTACTCAATTTCGGTGGTAGCAATAGCAGAGTTTTTGCTGTGTGCATCCTTTCCGTTTGACCAGTGACAAATGATGCGTGCTAAGGGTTTTTTGTACTGTAACCTTAACCCCAAACATGATGTATATATATGTACAGTATATATAAAAATGTATATAATTTCTTTATTTTCATGACTATTTACATTTTAGATTGTCACTGAAGGCATCAAAACTATGAATGAACACGTGGGGAAAAAAAAGTGAAATAACTGAAAACATGTTTTATATTATAGTTTCTTCAAAATAGCCACCCTTTGCTCTGATTACTTTTTCGCACACTCTTGGCATTCTCAAAATGAGCTTCAAGAGGTAGTCCCCTGAAATGGTTTTCACTTCACAGGTGTGCTTGAAGGTCATCGAGAGCAATCAGAGCAAAGGGTGGCTATTTTGAAGAAACTAGAATATAAAACATGTTTTCAATTATTTCACCTTTTTTTGTTACGTACATAACTCCACATGTGTTTATTCATAGTTTTGATGCCTTCAGTGACAATCTACAATGCAAATAGTCATGAAAATAAAGAAAACGCATTGAATGAGGAGAAGGTATGTCCAAACGTTTGGCCTGTACTGTTCATACATATATATATATATATATATATATACATATATATATATATATATATATATATATATATATATATATATATATATATATATATATATATATATATTGTTTCTTCACTTTTGTCCTACATTAATAGACGTCTTTTATTATGCATTTTCTTGCGTCTGAGTCACTCCAGACGCACGGATGTAGAGCCTTGTTTCAGGCTTTACGTGATCCTTGTCTCTCTGCGAGTGTGGATGATCGTTCTTTGTCGTGTTGTGGATCGTTGGTGTGTTGACATGGGAAGTGAAACTAGCAGCCAAAATGCATTAAGAGTCTGCTGTGGTTATTGCAACTGAAAACACCACCTTTAATGCCTTTTCACTTGTCTGAAATCCTTGATTCATACAGTAGAACACATGACTGTCGACGCCCCTCTGACGGGCTGGCATACATCAAGATGAACGTTTGCATATCCCCAGAGACATATTGAAAAGCGGACGATAATGAAGGGAGTTTGTTGACAAAATGTCCTTCATTTGTGTATACTTTTATCATGTGTTATTTTGATTTGGTTATACAGTCGTGGTTAAAAGTTGCATACACTCTGGTGTATGTAAACATCACATGGACAAAGATAAGACCTTCTGGAGGAAAGTTCTGTGGTCAGATGAAACAAAAATTGAGCTGTTTGGCCACAATACACAGCAATATGTTTGAAGGAGAAAAGGTGAGGCCTTTAATCCCAGGAACACAATTCTTATGCTCTGGGCCTGTTTTGCTGCCAATGGAACTAGTGCTTTACAGAGAGTAAATGGGACAATGAAAAAGGAGGATTACCTCCAAATTCTTCAGGACAACCTAATATCATCAGCCTTGTAACCAAATATTAACATTGGGTTGGGTCTTGGGCGCAGTTGGGTGTTCCAACAGAGCAATGACCCCAAACACACATCAAAAGTGGTAAAGGAATGGCTAAATTAGGCTAGAATTAAAGTTTTAGAATGGCCTTCCCAAAGTCCTGACTTAAATGTGTGGACAATGCTGAAGAAACAAGTCCATGTCAGAAAACCAACACATTTAGCTGAACTGCAGACATTTTGTCAAGAGGAGTGGTCAAAAATTCAACCAGAAGCTTGTGGATGGCTACCAAAAGTGCCTTATTGCAGTGAAACTTGCCAAGGGACATGTAACCAAATATTAACATTGCTGTATGTATACTTTTGACCCAGCAGATTTGGTCACATTGTCAGTAGACCCATAATAACACCAAAGAATGTACAACAATTCTTCTTAACTAAAGAGGAGATGTATAACCTTAGAGGAAAATCGAATTTAAAACATTTATATGCACGTACAACACTTAGAACCTTCAGCGTATCAGTATGTGGAATTAAATAATGGAATGGATTAAGTAATGAAGTTAGTGCTTACAAAGTACAAAGAAGAAGAATTATGAGAATTACTATCAACCTTATTGAAAATAAGATACTCTTCATCTCAGTATGTTAATAATGACTGAATTAATTAATTACATATTACAAAACTGTTGTATATACTAATTCACAGATGTCATTCTATTATAAAAAAAGGTCAGTAAATGATGTATATATTTGTAAACGCTCTGAAGTGAGAAAGGGGTAGGATTAAATAAGCTTTAAAATAAGAGTTGTAGAAAATATTGGAAACTCTAGACAGCCATGACATTATGTTCTTTACAAGTGTATGTCAACTTTTGACCACGACTGTATGTCTCGACTACAATTATAATAACATTTATTTCTTTGGCTAACAATCTAAAATAAAAAAAGGGGAACATTTTCTTAATTGCTGTCATAGCAACCACGTTAATATTGCCATGCTTTTATTTTGAAGCTTACTTTGCGTTTTAATGCTGTTAGACAGTAATTATGTTGCTGTTGTTTCAGTGATAATGATGAATGTTGACGTAAATGGAGCCCTTTTTAGCAATGTGCCCTTTAGGTCTCAAATTGTGTGATGACAAAAGCGTATGTATGTCGACGTGGACCTAATTTGTGTTTGCATATTTTTTGAAATGCTGTGTCGAAATGCTCAGGAATCGCTCTTTTAATTTATCTCCGATAACCAACATGGCTGTGCTCATACTACACACAAACACACACATACACTTGCACACACACTTTTACAACAAATTGCAATAACACAGCTGTGTTTGGTTGTGGGGCTTTGTTGTCTTACCCTTTATTTACCACCGTTATTTCCTTTTCCTCTTCCTCCTGTTTTTTGGCCCCCCATATCTGCTGACCTTGTCTCGTCCAAACATCGCCTGGCCGCCCGCCTGCCAGAGGGTACAGAAGGCTGCCAAAATCAAGAAAAAGGCGGTGTGTAATAAACACAGCAACAAAAAAAAACCCTTGGCTACTTCCAGCCTTTCTCACCTTTCCTTTTATCTTGGGTCCGATGCTCCCTTCCATCAAATTCCTTGCATGTTTTATGTCCTCATTTTTGGTTGTACATCATTTCTACAAGTCCATCACAGAATGCATGCATTAGAAATAAATAATATTCCCTCAATGTATTTAAAAACAAAAAATACAATTTTGTGGTTGCATTTTCTACATTGAACTAGCAAATAAATTCAAATGTCTTTATTGTCAGTACAAATTAGGAACATTTAGACACTTGATGTGGCTTTTACACATTAATGTTTCAAAGTGGTTAGGGTTGTGGAGTGAAGCCTGTAAAAAAGACACTTATGTCAACAACAGTAACAGGCTTGAATGGTGAATAATTAATGGTTTAATTAATGATAGATTTCACAAGCACTCAAACAAGTTTCCCTCACTTTGTGGTAGTATAAAACCTAAAATATGTTGCATTTAATTGTGGCAACTGTGTTCTTCTCCAAGGGGTTTTAATGTATTAAACCATGTTTATTCATCATTTGTACTGTTTATCCTGAGCTTGGGAACATAATATTAGAACTTATCTTTATTGACACTGTGTGCAAAAAGGCTTTGTGGGCTCGCCACAAATTCACTGGTTTTCCATAACATGCATGTTCTTTGGTCTCGGTGACTGTATGTGGAATCACCTAGAACAAGGGTGTCAAAGACATTTTAGCTCAGGGTTTTGCATGGAGGAACATCTATTATACCAACCTGGGCCGAACTGGTAAAATCATGGCATTAAAAATTAAAAATAAAGACAACTTCACATTGTTTTCTTTGTCTTACTTTGGCCAAAAATAGAACAAACACATTCTTATAATGTACATATTACAAATAATCCTCTTGGCAAAACACTTCAAGTTAGTTGAAAATTCTGAGGAAGAACCATGAAGAACACAATGAACTTAGATGTGTTTTTCAAAGCCATTAAACTTTAAGCACTTCCTGTTTCAAATTCTCACGTTGGCAGTTCAATAAAGACGTATTTGGAAAAGAAACCAAGTGTTTCCTCAAACCGCCACATTGGTGACACACACAACTGCCACAACACATTCATTTATCATCATTCAAATATTACAATTATAATATAAACAAAACAGTTATCATAATGAAACCATAGCCAAAATCAAGGTAATATAACTCCAAACTTAGCCATAGTGAACATAATAGATTTTAAGTATGAAATAAAATAGAACAAACATAACAAATGTAAAAACACACATTTTTTACAATGGAGTTCAGGGTGCACATATCGTGCATTCAACCATTTGCCAGCGCGGTATGGAACTCTAAGTACAAAGATGATGGTCAAGTTGACTTAAGTCTTTGCATCTTACTGTTACGTTATTGTATCCGATAATTTACAATGAAAGAAGGTATTGCGTGTCAATACTGCCGCCATCTGCTGCCAGCCACAACGGAAGCAGCGGATTGCGTGCACCTGTGCTGATTGGAGTAGCGGCACCCAATCCAGGGGGCACTTAAAGTCAGCTGACACGTCATTTTTAAACGCTGTCATGTGTGACAGTATGAACTATTTGCTTGCCTGTCAGAATTGCTGTTGCGACATCCAGTGGACACATTTGGAACAGCATTTTTTTTTCATCAAAAAAATGCGGCTCATTTTTACATGTAGCAAACTGATCTTGCGGGCCGGATTAAACCTGTTCGCGGGTCGTACGTTTGACACCCCTGACCTAGAACCTTCTGCAGACTTTAAAACATACAGGTAAAAGCCAGTAAATTAGAATATTTTGAAAAACTTGATTTATTTCAGTAATTGCATTCAAAAGGTGTAACTTGTACATTATATTTATTCATTGCACACAGACTGATGCATTCACATGTTTATTTCATTTAATTTTGATGATTTGAAGTGGCAACAAATGAAAATCCAAAATTCCGTGTGTCACAAAATTAGAATATTACTTAAGGCTAATACAAAAAAGGGATTTTTAGAAATGTTGGCCAAACCATCACTGATGGTGGAAACTTTACACTAGACTTCAGGCAACGTGGATCCTGTGCCTCTCCTGTCTTCCTCCAGACTCTGGGACCTCGATTTCCAAAGGAAATGCAAAATTTGCATGGTTGGGTGATGGTTTGGGGTGCCATGTCATCTGCTGGTGTCGGTCCACTCTGTTTCCTGAGATCCAGGGTCAACGCAGCCGTCTACCAGCAAGTTTTAGAGCACTTCATGCTTCCTGCTGCTGACCTGCTCTATGGAGATGGAGATTTCAAGTTCCAACAGGACTTGGCGCCTGCACACAGCGCAAAATCTACCCGTGCCTGGTTTACGGACCATGGTATTTCTGTTCTAAATTGGCCCGCCAACTCCCCTGACCTTAGCCCCATAGAAAATCTGTGGGGTATTGTGAAAAGGAAGATGCAGAATGCCAGACCCAAAAACGCAGAAGAGTTGAAGGCCACTATCAGAGCAACCTGGGCTCTCATAACACCTGAGCAGTGCCAGAAACTCATCGACTCCATGCCACGCCGCAATAACGCAGTAATTGAGGCAAAAGGAGCTCCAACCAAGTATTGAGTATTGTACATGCTCATATTTTTCATTTTCATACTTTTCAGTTGGCCAACATTTCTAAAAATCCCTTTTTTGTATTAGCCTTAAGTAATATTCTAATTTTGTGACACACGGAATTTTGGATTTTCATTTGTTGCCACTTCAAATCATCAAAATTAAATGAAATAAACATTTGAATGCATCAGTCTGTGTGCAATGAATAAATATAATGTACAAGTTACACCTTTTGAATGCAATTACTGAAATAAATCAAGTTTTTCAAAATAGTCTAATTTACTGGCTTTTACCTGTATAGCAGTACTATTTAGTTTTCACAGCCCAAAGTGTTTGTTTTAAGCCAAACGATGAGTGTTTTAGTCTTAAGCTCTTTGTTATTACTGTAGGGTTACGTATCGCTTAGATATTATCTGAAATCCGTAGTTTTGAAATGGTAGCAGTGATTAAAAGGCACTTAAGAGAAGGAAAACATACACATTTTGTGCCAAAACAATGCTAATTTTTAGTTTTGAAAGTTTGTAAAACATGCAAAATAGTCATTTAAATACTTCAATCATAAAAATGATACTTGTTTCTTAAATACTAGTATGAAAACCAACTGTTATAAGTATTACAGGAAACGCCAGCAGCAATGCAGAACACACAGAATGTGCTAACATATATATTTCACAGTACAGTAAATGTATCCCGTACAATTTGAGCAGAAATTGATTAAGATACACAATTTAGGCGACGCCAGTTAAATGCAGTTACTTGCACAATATCGACTTCATGCACTCGTTGCAGGTTGCTGAGTGTGTGTCTTTTGAGTAGAAGTACAAACAAACTTTCGAGTGTTTCGATTTCAGCATTTTTGGCTCGATACAACAAATGAACAGATAATGAGGTGGTGGTGACCATGCCTTATTTTGGCTCTTTTCATCCATAGTTACTATTAATTAACAACATTGAAACAATACTGATATTTACTTCATTTTTTGGCCTGGTTACTACCGTTAATGTTATGGTACCCAGTATTTATACCCAAGCCTACATTAATTTTTTAAGTAGTTTATTTTCTTTTTGCATTTCCACCCCACTTTTAACCATTTGACCAGCATTTTCCTCACCGGCTGGACCACATGCATGGTGGTTTTTAATTAAGGTTTTCTAAAATGCAATGCAGGCAGTCTGTCTTTAACCCTTAGTGTACTATATGATGTTTGCTTGTGTCGTCTACAGAGCCCGGAGGGAGACGCTCAAACTTTGACTGAAGTCGATCTGTTCATCTCCACTCAGAGGATCAAAGTCCTCAATGCAGACTCACAGGTGAGCATGTGTGTCCTATTATTTCTATTGGGAGAAGGACTATCGATGTAGGCAGAGCACAAAGGGTTGTGTCATAGCTTCCACTGCAGATCTCATGGCGTGACCGAGGATTAGTGCAGACTTGGTAATACCCAAAATGCTTGGCTAACATTTGTACTGCAGGGTGACTCAAACAGATGCTGCAGCAGCTCTAGTTTTAGCCCATGAATACAACCTCGGGCAAAAAATGGAATCAGGGTATTCTATCAGGTGTTAAATTTTGTAGAAAAAAAACAGGTAACAGACCCGTAACGCCAAACTATCGTCATTTCAAAAGGCTTTAAGAAACACTAAAATGAATTAAAAATTTAAATTGTGGGTGGTCAGTAACAATTTCAGTTTTAGATCAAGTAAAGTGAAAATATAGAATCACTCAGTTCTGGAGAGGTATAAAATCGCCCTGTAAATGTTAATTTCCAAAGTTAACACTTGCATTAGAGCAGGGGTGTCAAAGTCAAGAATTATCTATGGCCCCCGGGATGATATTTGATTAGTATTAGAATCGGCCCGCAGGCAACAGCCGCCTGCTGCTGTTTTGCATGCACCAATACTCCATCAGTGTTGACGCTAGAAACTTTCAAAATGGGGTCCCAGGGACCTCATCAAGTCATAAAAATGGGGTCCCACAGTAAATTTTTGGGGTCCCACTTTTTTGTAACCAATTTGAAAATAAATGATAAATGTATGCATTATCCTGTTATATCTCACATTCTATATTGTGTTTTGTAAAAAAGTTGTCATAAACGTTACTTAATTCATTAAAAAAAATAATACAAAAGAAAACCAATTTTTATGCATAAATGTATTCAGTTGTAAACATTCATTCACTTTCTTATTTCCTTCATGGATCCAAACTTTACCGCTGCCGGGTATTTTTTCTATATTTTTATTGTAATATTTTCAGAATGTGTTTGTTCTACTTTGGCCAAAGTAAGACAAAGAAAACAATCTGAAGTTGTCTTTATTTTTTATTTTTAATGCCATCATTTTAATAGTCTGGACCGCCTGTGCACAGATTTTCCGCCATGCGGCCCCTGAGCTAAAATGAGTTTGACTACCCTGCATTAGAGTAAATCTGTTTATCAGTATGCAGTTAAAAGGAGTGGTCGCACCTTGGAAAACTGTTGTAACAGGTGGATTGACATGAAGCATGGCTCCAACTCGAGATGTGTTGATTGAAACAAAGGCGAGGATTATAAAACTTAGAAGGTAAGAGTCAGCTGTGTCTTAAATCTGGACCAGTACAAACACCATGTGAAGGTTGTAAAAGGCTGGTAGACCAAGGAAAACATCAGAATGTCAAAAAAAAAAAAACGTCAAGCAAAATGTCTTGAAAACAGAAAATGCACAGCAAAACAAATGAAGAACAAATGAGCAGAAACTGGAGTCACTGGAGAGATTGAACTGTGAGAAACCGCCTCAAGGAAATGTCATTTAAATACAGAAAAGCTCAACGAAAGCCATCATTAACACCTAAAGTAGTGGTTCGCAAACTTTTTTCACCAAGTAAAAAACACTTATACCACCATAATGACCAACTTTGAATACAGTAGCGTAGTAGGCTTAAGTATTAAATATAAAAACAAGACAAGAGGTTTTATTTAACAAGTATATTTTATATTTTTGGCCACTGTAACATCAAACACAGTTTGAACAGTAACATTGTGTTTAAATGTAGAAAAACACTTTAATCAAGTGATTCTTTGGCGTTCCACTAGATGGAGCCTGTGTACCACCAGAGGTGGGTAGTAACGCGCTACATTTACTCCGTTACATCTACTTGAGTAACTTTTAGGATAAATTGTACTTCTAAGAGTTGTTTTAATGCAACATACTTTTACTTTTACTTGAGTATATTTATAGAGAAGAAACGCTACTTTTACTCCGCTCCATTTATCTACATTCAGCTCGCTACTCGCTACTGATTTTTATCGATCTGTTAATGCAAGCGTTGTTTGTTTTGCTTTGTCAGACAGACCTTCAAAGTAGGATCTATTGCATGCCTGCGTTTCATCCAATCAAATACAGTCACTGGTGACGTTTGTCTCCATTTCACCAATCACATGCAGTCACTGGTGACGTTGGACTACGTTTCACCAATCAAACAGAGCCAGGCGGTCACGTGACCGCCGCTGAAACTTAACAACAAGCTTAAGCTCAATGTCAAATTTGAGGAAGCACATCGCGGTAAGTAACGTTAGTAGATATTTTGGCTGTCACCGTAGGCTGATGTTAGCTTCCCTGCTATGAATCACTGTCAAATGTACATCGTGTGGGGACATTTATTAACGCACTGCAGCCTCATAGACAGAGAGACACACACACACACGCACACACACACATGCATGCATACAATCACCAATTTGAAGTGCATCAAGTGCAGCCCACACCTATCAGTTTATGGTTTGCGTAAAGGCTAACTTGTTATTTTCCTTTGTAATCTCTGCCTACTGAGTTTATGGTGCTGTTAAGTTATTGTGGCTCAATTTGCCTTAATTTTTTTATGTTAATGTATTATTATTTAATATATGTTATTGTTTTAGTTGCTTAAGAGATATTCCTGGCTATGAATTTGCTCATTGCTATTTTTATGTTTTTGTGCATTATTTATTGCCGTCATCATTAAACGAACAGGTTACTCATCAGTTACTGAGTACTTGAGTAGTTTTTTCACAAATTACTTTTTACTTAAGTAAATATTTGGGTGACTACTCCTTACTTTTACTTGAGTAATAAATCTCTAAAGTAACAGTACTCTTACTTGAGTACAATTTCTAGCGACTCTACCCACCTCTGTGTACCACTAGTGGTACACATACCACAGTTTAATCCCTTACCTAAACATAAAAACCAAGGTTCCAATGGGCTAAGGAAGAACAATTGTGGACTATATGACTGGATGAAAATCATATTCAGTGATGAATCGCGACTTTGTATTGGGCAAAGTGATGATTCTTGGAACTAATGAGATTTATAAAGATGACTGCCTGAGGAAAACATGCACATTTCCCCAGTAATTGATGATATGGGGCTGCATGTCCGGTAATGGAACTGGGGAGATAAATGCACTAGTTTTCATTTTGGACATTTTTTTATTCAATTAATCAAGATGATGTTTAGGGATGATTACATCAATTTTCAGGAAGATATTGAGCAACATATGTAGGACTTTCCTTGTCTGAAAACTTGCCTTGAAGAAAGATACATAAGGTCAAAGTCATGGCCTGCAAATAATCCGGATTTCAATCCAATGGAAAATATTTGGTGTAAATGAAAGAAAATGGTCCATGACAAGACTCTGACCTGCAAAGCTGATCTGGCAACAGCAATCAGAGAAAATTGTAGCAAGATTGATAAAGAGCACCATTTGCCACATGTTAAGTCTATGCCTCAGGGACTGCAAGCTGTTATAAAAGCCAGAGGTGGTGCAACAAAGTACTAGTGCTGTGTTGTGTTGGTTTTTTTTTTTGCGCTTTCATAATTTATTCACTATGTTTGATCTAAAAAACAAAACTGTTACTGACTACCACAATTTATTTTCTTGATTTCTTTTAGTGGTTCTTAAAGCCAGACATTTTGAAATGATTACAGCTTTCGGTCATGTCTGTTATCTGCTTTTTTTTCCTACAAAACTGAATGAACATCCTCCAAGTCTGGTGATTCCATCATTTTCCGGGGTTTGTATATCTTTTGGCTGATGGATCTTGTTTTATCAGGTCATCATTTCCTCCTGAGAACCAGTTTGTTATTGGTATATTTCTTTTGTGAGAGTCACACAGAGAAAACAGCCCTGTTATGCGAAACACAACTTTCCAATGCAAAAGATGCTGGTTCTCAGAAGGATATGTTTAATATCTCAGGCATTCGTTAATGTATTGTGTTTTCTTATTACATTAGTGTGAGTGCTGGAACATGCCAAGTCAGCATTATATTTGTATACACAGCTTTGTATATTTTGTTACAGTACTTTTTTGTATGCCACTTTAATAGGAAACCATGATGGACAACGCACTACGCACCATATCCTACATTGCTGACATCGGAAACATTGTGGTACTAATGGCGAGGCGTCGCATGCCCCGCACGGCCTCCCAGGACTGCATCGAAACCACACCTGGGGCGCCTGAGGCGAAGAAGCAGTACAAGATGATATGCCATGTCTTTGAGTCTGAGGACGTAAGTGGAGTGTTTATTTCACTAGCTTGTAGCGTTGTACGGTACGCCGGTACTAATAAAGTATCGCGGTACTAATCAATTGAAATCGGTACTATACCACCTTTGAAAAGTACCGGTTCCGCTCTTTCATCTGAGTGCCGCTCTGCGGCGGTGACTCCAGAGCCGAGGCGCATGATGTTGAGTGTGTCAAAACGCGCACACAAAGTGCATACAAGTAATAACATCTTGGAGAGGAAAAATGGCAAAAAACTACAATTCTACTGGTTACTAAAAAGGGTGCGTGAAGCGCAATATGGAGGTATTTGGGCTTCAAAACTAAAAGGTGACGCTTTAAACAGGGAGGTACCGTGTTGCAAGTACTGTTTTACTCCTTTCCTGCTTGTCAGCTCCTAGACTGTGGTCGAGGAGAGCAGGGGAGACCTTTCACTTCACAATGGGTCCGTAAAGCTCCGTTCTTTGGTCGGAATGACGAGGTCGTCGATTAGTTACAACCTGGTCACTTTATTTATAATTTCCACAGGGCACAACCGGACATTCATCATGCTATTGACACTCCTACACGTGCTAGCGCTACCTCTCCTAACTTGCCCACTCACTTACTCACGTCACTCACCCCACATACTGCCATTCTTAAAGGAGCACACACACACACACACACACACACACACACACACACACACACACACACACACACACACACACACGCTACTCTCACAACAGCTGCTTTAAAACATGCCTCGCCAAATTTATGTCATGATCCATGGTCCGGATCATGTTTTTGTATTTTCTGTTAGTTTTGTACTCCTTCAGTTCCTGTTTGTGACACATCTGAGTTTGGTTTGGTTGCCATGGCTGCTTATTGTTTCCACCTGCCTCTGGTGTTCGGGACGCTCACCTGTCTCTAATCAGAGGCATTATTTAAAGGCCTACTGAAACCCACTACTACCGACCACGCAGTCTGATAGTTTATATATCAATGATGAAATCTTAACGTTGCAACACATGCCAAAACGGCCGGGTTAGCTTACTAAAGTGCAATATTAAATTTTGCGCGAAATATCCTGCTGAAAACGTCTCGGTATGATGACGTCAGCGCGTGACGTCACGGATTGTAGAGGACATTTTGGGACAGCATGGTGGCCTGCTATTAAGTCGTCTGTTTTCATCGCAAAATTCCACAGTATTCTGGACATCTGTGTTGGTGAATCTTTTGCAATTTGTTCAATGAACAATGGAGACAGCAAAGAAGAAAGCTGTAGGTGGGAAGCGGTGTATTGCGGGCGGCTGCAGCAACACAAACACAGCCGGTGTTTCATTGTTTACATTCCCGGAAGATGACAGTCAAGCTTTACCATTGGCCTGTGGAGAACTGGGACAACAGAGACTCTTACCAGGAGGACTTTGAGTTGGATATGCAGACGCGGTACCGTGAGTACGCATGCAGCTGTGGCTTCCAAACATTTGATCGCTTGCCCGTACGAGCGTGGCGCTATGTGCATGTCACGTACGTAACTTTGGGGACTTTGGGGAAATATATGTGCTGTATGAACTTTGGGGAGGTGAACGGTACTTTAGGCTGTGGGATTGAGTGTGTTGTGCAGGTGTTTGAGTTGTATTGGCGGGTTATATGGACGGGAGGGGGGAGGTGTTTGTTATGCGGGATTAATTTGTGGCATATTAAATATAAGCCTGGTTGTGTTGTGACTAATAGAGTATATATATATGTCTTGTGTTTATTTACTGTTTTAGTCATTCCCAGCTGAATAACAGGCCCCACCCGCCTCTCACAGCATCTTCCCTATCTGAATCCCTCTCACTGCCCTCTAGTCCTTCACTCTCACTTTCCTCATCCACAAATCTTTCATCCTCGCTCAAATTAATGGGGAAATCGTTGCTTTCTCGGTCCGAATCGCTCTCGCTGCTGGTGGCCATGATTGTAAACAATGTGCAGATGTGAGGAGCTCCACAACCTGTGACGTCACGCTACTCGTCTGCTACTTCCGGTACAGGCAAGGCTTTTTTATCAGCGACCAAAAGTTGCGAACTTTATCGTCGATGTTCTCTACTAAATCCTTTCAGCAAAAATATGGCAATATCGCGAAATGATCAAGTATGACACAAAGAATGGACCTGCTATCCCCGTTTAAATAAGAAAATCACATTTCAGTAGGCCTTTAAGCCTGCCTTTGCCAGTCAGTCGGGCTGGCGTCATTGTTCGCTTCATGCCTTGTCTATGTAAGTCTTGTTTATTTCATGCCACAGTTTCATGAGGTTCCATGTCCATAGTTCTAGGTTTCCTGCGCTAAGTTTTTGCCTTAGCTTCCGCGTGCGATAGGCACGCTTGCCTTTGTTTTGTAAATTGGATGATTTATCAAGATTAAATAAATCATGTTCCTACCTGCAAGTCCTGTTCTGAGTCGTCCGTTTGCATCCCGGGAGAACGAACCGTGCAGTAAGCTGCAACCCCGCCGTGACAATGTAGCGATTAGTATGAACACCTTTGCTTCAAACTTAGGTAAACATTTAAATAATAAGGGACGGCGTGGTGCAGTGGAACAGTGGCCGTGCGCGACCCGAGGGTCCCTGGTTCAATCCCCACCTAGTACCAACCTCGTCATGTCCGTTGTGTCCTGAGCAAGACACTTCACCCTTGCTCCTGATGGGTGCTGGTTAGCGCCTTGCATGGCAGCTCCCTCCATCAGTGTGTGAATGTGTGTGTGAATGGGTAAATGTGGAAGTAGTGTCAAAGCGCTTTGAGTACCTTGAAGGTAGAAAAGCGCTATACAAGTACAACCCATTTATCATTTATTTATTTATAAATAATGAATATTCAGGTAATAGGTAATAATGTAATTGTAACACCTGTCCTGCTGTTCGTTCTGGTGCAGACTGAAGTCGAGGAAGGGACAGGGAAGACGTTCCCTTCAGAGTCTATGCCATTTCAATGCCTTTTCATTTATATTTTAACCTTGTAAAATTGTTCTTTGACTGTGAGTGTTTAATGTAGTGTAAGATTTTCTGTTAAAAGAAAGCCAATATTGACATTTTTCGTAATTCCCTTTATTTTGAAAAGTATCGATATACATTCTGGTACTGGAACTAAATTATTGGTATCGGGACAACCCTACTAGCTTGTTATACTGCGAAAAGCTTCTTTATCGTTAATGTGGTGGATCTGCTTTGATCGTCTGTAAGAGTTGCTTGAAGAAAGAATTAAAGAAAAATATGTTTAAACCTAAGTTATGTGGCAGTCAGGTAAATTAGTTGTTAGTGTCTGTGGGGAGCGAGGACTTTAAAAAAAAAGAGTTGTATTAATTACAATTTAATATGAATGCGATGAATTAGATTAAATTATAGATAGAACTTTATTTAGTCCCTGGGGGTGTGCCCTCAGGGAGCGTGAGGTTCCAATAGCAGCAACACCAAATGTGCCGTATTTTACTATAAGGCGCACCTAAAAACCTCCAATTTCCTCAAAAGCTGACAGTACGCCTTGTAATCCGGTGCGCCTTATATATGGACCAGTATTGAGCCACAACAGGTCTCCCAACTACTGGATGCATAACGAAACCCCAGCCTCTACTGTAGCGTCTATTCTATGCGCCTTATAACGCGGTGCGCCTCGTATATGAACAAAGTTTTAAAATAGGCCATTCGTTGAAGGTGCGCCTTATAATCCGGTGCGCCTTATAGTGCGGTGCGCCTCGTATATGAACAACGTTTTAAAATAGGCCATTCGTTGAAGGTGCGCCTTATAATCCGGTGCGCCTTATAGTGCGGAAAATACGGTAGTATACATGACAGTAGCGAGAGCAGCACGGCATGCATGTCAGACTAAAAATATCTTACACCTTTCAATTACAGGTGAAACTCAAACATTTTTAATATCGTGCGAAGTGATTTATGGCGCTTTTTCTCTAAATACTTTGTGAAACCCGTCATCTATGTCTTTTTTAACTACATTCAAAGGACTGGGAGCAAGGTGGGTGAAGTGTCTTGCCAAAGGACACAACAGCAGTGACTAAGATGTTAGAGTCGAACCAGGAACCCTCAAGTTTCTGGCCGGCTGCTCTACCATCTGAGCCACGCCGCCACAAAGGTTCATTCATTCCAGCGATTACAGTTACAAGGTGAAACAAATAGGCTCGAAACATGCAATCCCAGATATTTCGAGGCCTCCTTTTGATGATTATGGTTTACTGCTTATGAAAATCTGAATTGAAAATCTGGGGTTTGCAAAAATTATAAGCCATCCATCCATTTTCTACCGCTTGTCCCTTTTGGGGTTGCGGGGGGTGCTGGAGCCTATCTCAGCTGCATTCAGGCGGAAGGCAGGGTACACCCTGGACAAGTCGCCACCTCATCGCAGGGCCAACACAGATAGACAGACAACATTCACACTCACATTCACACACTAGGGCCAATTTAGTGTTGCCAATCAACCTATCCCCAGGTGCATGTCTTTGGAGGTGGGAGGAAGCCGGAGTACCCGGAGGGAACCCACGCAGTCACGGGGAGAACATGCAAACTCCACACAGAAATATCCCGAGCCTGGGATTGAACTCAGGACTACTGAGGACCTTCGTATTGTGAGGCACATGCACTAACCCCTGTTCCACCGTGCTGCCCAAAATTGTAAGCCATGATCATCAAAATTTTAACAAATAAAGGCTTGAGATATCTCACTTTGCATGTAATGAGTTAATATAACATATTAGTTTTACATGAATGGACTTTTGCACGATATTAAACATTTTTGAGTTTCAACTATAGTCTCTTTTTCAGTGCTATATATGGAATTCTGCCTTTAAAATGTTTAATTGCGTAATAATGTACGTGACAGCTCTATGCACTATGCGCCCGAGATGGGAATAAATCTCAAATCTTTAATCCCAAATCTCAAAACAAAACAGGTCAAGTCAAGTCTTAAACCTCTGATACTGGTATTTTCGAGTCCTTTCAAGTCATTGACAATGTTAAATCATTACTGGAGCAAGAATAATATGCCTTTAACTATGATACAATGTTCTTTATTTAACATATAAATCCAAAGTAATTAAATTGTTTGACATTCTGAAATTATAATTAATACAGGGTGATATAAGTTTAAGTGACAATTCTTATTGCTCTTGCTTCAACTTGATAGTTAAAGTGAATGTACGGACGTGAGAGTCGTTACACACAAGACTGTCCTCACTCGGACTCATTTTCTAGTCCGGCTGCAAGTCGGGTTGCATAGATGCGTGGGCAATTTCCGACGCACATAGAAAACATAATTACATTAAAAACAACCCCCAGAAGAATGGCCTGCAACTGCGAATGGGTTCTCATCGTTCACTTAAAAGATCCGTTCAAAAGACTTGATTCGTTCGTGACACCTCTAATTGACATCGATTCCCTTTTGGTGAATATACAGAAATACAAATTCATTACATAGGCATTATTTTAATCGTTATATCAAAATAGATTTTGTTTAATTCAGCCAAGGACACATTTGCTGAACACTCTAGATATATGATAAATGGCTCTTTGAAAAGAGCCGGATCTTGAGGAGCCATTCCTTTCAAAGAGCCGTTCAAAAGAACAGTTTATTGTAATCAAAGAAACAATTACTGGTAGAAGTTGTCAAATAAATTGTGGATTAGAATAATTTCAATCTACACAGATGTTAGTTTATTGGTGGGAATTATTCTGAAATATTAACTATGATTTTATTTTTGTTTTGTTTTCATGTTAAACATTCCATAAGGTGGTGCCATATCCGTAGGCTTTGACAGTGACGTCACTATTTTGAATTTTCACTCAACGAAAACAACTTTGTAGCACAAGAGCATTTGAACAATACAAAAAACAATACATAAATAATAAGTAAGCATAAAACACTACTTCAGTGTCCGCCCTGAGGATTGGTCGGTCGTGAGTTCAAACACCGGGCGAGTCATACCAAAGACTATGAAAATGGGACCGATTACCTCCCTGCTTGGCACTCAGCATCAGGGGTTGGAATTGGGGGTTAAATCACCAAATGATTCCCGGGCGCGGCCACCGCTGCTGCTCACTGCTCCCCTCACCTCCCAGTGGGTGGAACAAGGGGATGGGTCAAATGCAGAGGGTAATTTCAATACACATCAGTGGTACTTTAACTTCAACTTTAACTTCAGGATAATGAACCAGAAAAGTGAATACAAATAAAAACAAAAAATAATTAGAAAAAAGTATAATGCGAAAACTGCATTTGCATTTAAAAAAAAGGGCTCCCAAATTAACAGCTCGCACTGCGAATCAGTTCTCATCGTTGACTTAAAAGAACTTGACTTGATTCGTTTTTCGATTATTACTATGAAGTTTAGTTTGAAGTCTCATTGCAAGGCTTTGATAATTTTGTCAAGTCGAGTCCAAAGTCATCACAAATGTGACTTGAATCTGACTTGGAGTGGACTGGAGTCGCATGCTATACGCACTATAGCTCCTTTTTATTATTTAGCATCACTATTTGAGATTCAGTTTATTACTCGTTCGACATCAACACTGAGCAAAAATGAATAACATTTAATGAGTAGGCATGCAATTGAAATTATGCAAATCAAACAGGCAGTGTTTGGTTTTTGAAACCCCAAAGCAAAAACTCGCCTGGCAGTAGCAGATTGAGGAGAATTTGCCAACCTGAGTAGAGCCTGCAGCTCAGCGTCTGTGCCAGTCAGTAGGAAGGCAGGGCCTCTCATTTCGCTGATGGGTTTTAAAGGTCAGCCAGAAACATTTACATTGATAACAACATTATGTTATCCAGCAACTCACACATTTCTCTCTGCTGTGTGCAGCTTTGTTTTAATTTTTACTTTTATATGCAAGTGAAAAACTTTGAGAGGCAATTGTGAAGGTTGGCTTTATGATATATAATAGTTTAAATTATGTTGTCTATTGTTGCTTGGTAGTTTCCGGTCTATTTTTTATGCATCACCGTAGTGGCATGTTTGATTTCTTTGTACTTTTAATTTGTGAAATCACACACAAAATGTTTTAGCAATGACAATGTCAATTTTTACATGTAGTCTTACATGTACCCAAGATGTACAGTGGAAACTCAAACTTTTGTCTGTACTTAAACAGGGTGTGTAAATATACAAGTTTGCATATTGAAGCTAATTTCTCCATAAGAAACAATATAAATATAAATAATTGGCTCCAGCCTCAACAAAAGTCCACATTTTAGTAACAAAAGTGTTCAAAGTACACTTTGAACACAGTATAAAGTGCTGTACAGTACCATACCATGCCAACTGTATTTATAAAGTACTGTATATTAAACAAACATAACAAGGATCAACTTTATATTTGATAACAAGGCCAAAAAAAACAAAGCGACAAACCGAACTGTCCTTATTTTCAGGCGCCCTGCCGACACGCACACACACTGTCACTAGCCCTGTGGTGCGCTCACAGTTGGAAATCACAAAACTTCTTACATAAACAGCCAGGTCGTGACAATAATTAGGAAAAAAAAATTAAAACCACTTTACCTTGTCGGTGAAATGTTTTGGCGTGCAGCGGAAGATAGAGGGAGCGGGGAAGTGACAGAGTTGACAACGCTGTGGATACTTCCTGAATGTTTCAAACTATATATCGCTTGTTTTAATAGTTCAGTTCCTTAGTGCAGAGCTTGCAGTTAATTTAAATTCATGCTTACAATGATCAAAATACGTAAATATTACATGTTATTATAAGTGTGCCTGTTACTACATTACATGTATACTTGTATACTTCAATCAATGTTTATTTATATAGCCCTAAATCACAAGTGTCTCAAAGGGCTGCACAAGCCACAACGACATCCTCGGTACAGAGCCCACATAAGGGCAAGGAAAAACTCACCCCAGTGGGACGTCGATGTGAATGACTAGGAGAAACCTTGGAGAGGACCGCATATGTGGGTAACCCCCCCCCCCTCCCCCCTCTAGGGGAGACCGAATGCAATGGATGTCGAGTGGGTCTGACATAATATTGTGAGAGTCCAGTCCATAGTGGATCCAACATAATAGTAAGAGTCCAGTCCATAGTGGGGCCAGCAGGAAACCATCCCGAGTGGAGACGGGTCAGCAGCGCAGAGATGTTCCCAACCGATGCACAGGCGAGCGGTCCACCCCGGGTCCCGACTCTGGACAGCCAGCACATCATCCATGGCCACCGGACCTGTGTGTCTCCCCCTCCACAAGGGAGAGGGGGGAGCAGAGGAAAAAGGAAAAGAAACGGCAGATCAACTGGTCTAAAAAGGGGGGCTATTTAAAGGCTAGAGTATACAAATGAGTTTTAAGATGGGACTTAAATGCTTCTACTGAGGTAGCATCTCTAACTGTTACCGGGAGGGCATTCCAGAGTACTGCAGCCCGAATAGAAAACGCTCTATAGCACGCAGACTTTTTTTGGGCTCTGGGAATCACTATCAATCAATCAATCAATGTTTATTTATATAGCCCTAAATCACAAGTGTCTCAAAGGGCTGCACAAGCCACAACGACATCCTCGGTATAGCCCACATAAGGGCAAGGAAAAACTCACCCCAGTGGGACGTCGATGTGAATGACTATGAGAAACCTTGGAGAGGACCGCATATGTGGGTAACCCCCCCCCTCTAGGGAGACCGAATGCAATGGATGTCGAGTGGGTCTAACATAATATTGTGAGAGTCCAGTCCATAGTGGATCCAGCATAACAGTAAGAGTCCAGTCCACAGTGGGGTCAGCAGGAAACCATCCCGAGCGGAGACGGGTCAGCAGCGCAGAGATGTTCCCAACCAATATACAGGCGAGCTAATAAGCTAATAAGCCGGAGTTCTTTGAACGCAGATTTCTTGCCGGGACATATGGTACAATACAATCGGCAAGATAGGCTGGAGCTAGACCTGACTTACAGCATGTATATAAACCTTAATGGAGTTGTATAGGCATAATAGAGCGACTCCCATAGGCTCCATTGTAAGCAGACTTTTGATCACCTTTATTTACTATTTAGAATGCATAAAAAAAGGAATACATGTGTTTTTGTATTACATAAGGATTGTCAATGATAGGTAAAACTCCCAAAAAAGTGCAGTTCCTCTTTAAGTACAGTGTTTTATTTTTACTATATTATAACAGAGTGTTACTGTTCTGTGTGTAATGTTACAAGGGTCAACAAATGTAAATATACTTGTTAAATAAAACATCTGCTTTGTTTTTAATGAATACTTTGGCCTACTATGATGCTGTATTCTAATGTTGGTCTTGTTGGTAGTACTTGGAGAGCCAAGTGTTTTCTAAGGTGGTACTTGGTGAATAAAGTTTGAGAACCAATGTGCTACAATATTGCCATTTATATGTATTCATTTCATTGTGTTTTTGTACACAGGCCCAGCTCATCGCTCAGTCCATCGGCCAGGCTTTCAGTGTCGCTTATCAAGAGTTCCTGAGAGCCAACGGCATTAACCCAGAAGATCTGAGCCAAAAGGAGTACAGTGACATCATCAACACCCAGGAGATGTACAATGATGACCTCATTCACTTCTCCAACTCTGAAAACTGCAAAGAGGTTTGTAAGAACTGGAATCCTCCAGGTGTTTCTCACATGGCAAAGCTGGGCTCGTCAACCCCGACTTGATTAATCATTTGAGAATGAGACGTAAACAATAGTAGACGTTGTCCCATGAGCGCATGTTTACAGTGACTCTTGGTTTATTAGACGCAGATTATGCAGTAAAATCTGCTCAAACCGTTTTTTTTCCTCTTTGGCCCTTGATGTTCCTATAAATATTATGAGAGGATTTGGGAGGATTAGAAGCAGAGAAACACTTTCTGCTTTATGCAGAGAGGCCGCCCTGGCGTTTACTTACATACAACTCCCGTGTACGTACAGTAGGATAGGGAAGGGGCCAAACCAGGCCGCAACAGAAAAAAAATACATGTATTTTACAATTTACTCTACTTGACAATTTTCTTGTAAATAACCGCATTGGCAGTTCGTCCAGGATTGTATAATGTTGCAATCTGTCAATCAAAAAGGTATCATATCATCCATTTAACTTTAATAAACCGAGCGTTTATTAAAGTTAAAATTAAAATACCACTGATAGTCACATACACACTAGGTGTGGTGAAATTACCTTCTGCATTTGACCCATCCCCTTGTTCCACACCCTGGAAGGTGAGGGGAGCAGTGAGCAGCAGAGGTGGCCGCGCTCGGGAATCATTTTGGTGATTTAACCCCCAATTCCAACCCTTGATGCTGAGTGCCAAGCAGGGAGGTAATGGGTCCCATTTGTATAGTCTTTGGTATGACTTGGCTGGGGTTTGAACTCGCGACCTACCGATCTCAGGGCGGACACTCTAACCAAATGGCCACTGAGCAGGCTCAGGTACAATGACTATCTATTTTTTCTGCGTTGATGTCAAGCTTTGACACTGTTTAATGCACTATGACGTTACTAAAGTTGCGTTGTTGACCCAGTAGCTAGTAGCTGCTTGTGAACAAAAGTTTAATGCATTCGAGCACATATTTAGTCAATGAAATGTAAACCAAACAGTACATATACAACCACTTATTTTGTTTACATTTTAGGGGAAGCTGAGCTTTCCTTGCAGTCTTAGGCTATGTCTACACTAAGCCGGATAACCCCTTAAACGAATAATTATTTAGCCTAAGCCGCGTTTCAGCCACACTAAATCATCGTTTAAGGTCCCCTTCCTCGGACAATTTTTTACTTGGGTAAGTGCGCCGTATATTTCTAGAATCTCTGGCTCTTAGCTTTGTATGGACTCATTGATCATTTACAAACCAAGTTCGGAGAGGAAGTGACACCAGAAAGACCGCGCCCCACACAGGAAGTGACGTCAGAAAGAACGCGCCACAGCCAGCTTCATGACAACCTGTTCGGTAACTCGGTGGCAACCACTAAAAAGATAGAGGCGAGTCATCCAAACATGTTTCTCTTTATTCTACATGTACAGGTGCTTTATATTCTAGTTTCTTCAAAATAGCCACCCTTTGCTCAGATTACTGCCTTGCACATTCTTGGCATTCTCTCGATGAGCTTCAAGCACACCTGTATAGTGAAAACCATGAGGCTCATTGAGAGAATGCCAAGAGTGTGCAAAAATTTAATCAGAGCAAAGCGTGGCTATTTTGAAGAAAGTAGAATATAAAACATGTTTTCAGTTATTTGACCTTTTTTTGTTAAGTACATAACTCCACATGTGTTCATTCATAGTTGTGATGCCTTCAGTGACAATCTACAATGTAAATAGTCATGAAAAGAAAGAAAACACATTGAATGAGAAGGTGTGTCCAAACCTTTGGCCTGTACTGTATATATATATATATATATATATATATATATATATATATATATATATATATATATATATATATATATATATATATATATACACAATACAATACAATAATTATTACAATAATATTTACTACAATAATTGCCTCTCAAAATACCATAATTTATGTCCCCACATGACCATTGCTGGAGAAATACTATACAGAAACACATTTACACACTACTGGCCATTGTACAAAACAAGTTATTTTCTGGGGAATTACAAATCAATAAACCCACATCAGCAATTAAAACATATCGTATATGGTACTGTCAAAATTTAAATTGCAAAAAACATTTTTAAACGTGCAAAAATAAAGAAATTAAATATCTGAACTCACATTTTATCGACAGCTGAGCTAGCTTACGGGGTTGGCTGACATCGTCTCACAAGATGTAGTTTCTCTTTAAATATCCTTCTTGAAAATAGCCTAGCAAATACTGTATATGTGTTGTCTTGTCTAATCATAAAAGATGCAGACGAGGCGTGTTGGCTGAGTTCTTAAAGTTTACTCCAAAGCCTGCTCATCAAAAACATCCAGCTGCCGGCATGAGTACGTTCAACAACCTAAACGGGGCTACTGCGCATGCTCTTCACTACTGTGGCGTGCTGGGTAATGGAGTTCTTATGTACCTGCCTCATAACATCACTATATATCATCTGCCTTAGGCTATTTAGAAGGCCTTACTAACAACAACGTGTGATCTGACTGTCTGACACTGTATGTGCCCGTTCACTTACAGTGCACAGACACCCGCATTGTTGATTCTGAAGATAAAAACTCTATATACTAAAAACAACAGCGCTGGAAGGAGCATAATATGACATGAAGAGAATATGTATACTTTTAGATATTTAGGGAAAATAAATTAAAAATTCCTTTTATTTTTAATTATGATCATGATTTCTGGTTATGTTAAGCCAGCAGAGAAGGCCTCGCTGGCCCTGACAGCACACCACTGCTGTATATGTATATATATGTATGTATTTATGTGTGTGTGTATACAGGCCCGGCCCTAACCAATCTGGCGCCCTAGGCAAGATTTTAGGTGGCGCCCCCCCACATCGGCAGTGAAGTGTATATACTCACAAGAAACTGAATAGCTTTGTTTTTGACCTTTTTTTTTTTTACATACAACTATACCTAATATATAAAGGGGTGGAAAAGTGACTATTACCTGCAGGGCAAACATTAGCTAACCAGAAGGCAATAACAATGTAAACAAAAAACACCGGCTTAAAAGATCTAATACAAATGTCCCTGAGGAATGTAAGGTGGGAGTACTGTAATTACCTAACGTTACATTATTATTTTCCATAACAATTTAGCCCCCTCCACGATATTAACCCGACGTTAAAACAGAACAAGCTATTTATTGATTAGCAATTGCCGAATCATGTAACATTAGCTTAATGCTAAAAAGCCAGCTACTATCACATTCTGTAACAGACAAATAATTTCATGTAGGCTAACGCTACCTACCTGCTACCTCTGTCTTTTCTCGTTTCTCCTCCTCTTCTTTTCTCTTTTTTTTCCCCTGGGCACCTGACAGTTTTGGCCGTTTTAACATCTTGTGTTGATTTTTTGATGTGGTGACGTCCAAAAAGAGTCGTGATACCGGAAGGGAGGGGGCGCACCGTGCGGGGGGAGGGGGGGGGGGGGGGGGCGTAATGTTGTAACAAATAATATTTCTAATAAATAGGCTTTACTTTGCATTTTAATTAACGTGGGATTATTTTTTGTATTTAGAAATCATAGTACCAACTTTTTTTTTTCTTTTTTTTTCTCCAACATTTGTGGCACTGGCGTGGCGCCCCCTGATGGACGGCGCCCTTAGCATTTGCCTATACGGCCTATGCCACGGGCCGGCTCTGTGTGTATATATATATATATATATATATATATATATATATATATATATATATATATATATATATACTGTATATATATATATATATTTAGGTATTTTGGTAATTTTAGGAATTGCAATTCATTTTTTGCCGCAATGATTTCACTGAGCACAAGACAACGTTCACTATTTCCTTCAACAACAACAACTACTAATAATATTGGCGGACTTCATGAGAGCCAACAACTACTTTGGCACAAATTATGATCTAGAGCAGGGGTCACCAACCTTTTTGAAACCAAGAGCTACTTGGGTACTGATTAATGCGAAGGGCTACCAGTTTGATACACACTTAAATAAATTGCCAGAAATAGCCAATTTGCTCAATTTACCTTTAACTCTATGTTATTATTAATTAATGATATTTATCTTTGTGGAAACACTGATCATCTTAATGATTTCTCACAATAAATATATATAGAAACAGATAAATATCAATATGCAACACTTTATTATTTTTTTTTTCTCTAAGTACACATTTTTCAAATTGAACATTTTCAAATGATCACTTCTAAAACAGTCTTGTGAAATCACAATATCCCATTTTAACTAACTAGCCACTAACATTTTTTAACAAATCATGAATTACTTTGCACCATGTTTGTACAAATAATAACTCACGTAAAATACAAAAGTCAACTCTCAAATTTTTAAATAAATCACATCACACTTTGAACTGGACACCAAATCTGTTATCTGTTTCTTTGTCAGTTAGTGAAGACCAAGTCTTTAAAATATTTTCTTGGATTTTCAAATTCTATTTGAGTTTTGTCTCTCTTAGAATTAAAAATGTCGAGCAAAGCGAGACCAGCTTGCTAGTAAATAAATACAATTTAAAAAATAGAGGCAGCTCACTGGTAAGTGCTGCTGTTTGAGCTATTTTTAGAACAGGCCAGCGGGCTACTCATCTGGTCCTTACGGGCTACCTGGTGCCCGCGGGCACCGCATTGGTGACTCCTGATCTAGAACCTTATATTTTTTTGCCTGAATATAAGGAGGATGAGCTACAAGTTGTAGAAGCTGGGTGACAAGCAGATCTAGCTCTAGCCAAACACTAAGCATCATAAAATAATCACTTACTGTACATTGTCTGCTCTCAGTGCCAACTGATAGGATGTTCATATCTTCCAGCACAAGACTTGTGTTCTCTGTATAGTTGATGAATTTATCATAATACTCACTGCCCAGGTAAAAAATGTCGGGAGCAAACGAGCATATTGTAGCGTCTTTCTCGCGATGAATCCCCCCAAAAAATTATTTTTAAAGTTGCCAAGTCTCAACATTTCTCGGCTTATGGAAGCAAGGTTTCTCCCATACGAGCGAGAGACATGATTTATAACCAGCACAGACTTTCACCAACTCACAGGTGATGCAACAGCTCAGTTTGTCAACAGCTGCAGTAGTTACCTCAGTAACCGAGGCATCGTGTTACTAAAAGTAGTTCCTCTGCGTTAGCTCTTACAATGACAATGTTGCTAACACAGGTCACACAAAACATGTAAATGAAGATGTTTTTTTTCGAGGGCTTTATAAGTTGAATAGATGACTCGCATTAGCTACATTGTCAGTTCTTTTTTTAAAGCCTTTTTTACTGCCCAGTGTTTATGTTTATGGCGACAGCCACTTACCGGTACTTTAAGCCAATCCAAGGGGCGTTGATGTAAAAGGGTTCCACAGTATATTACACACTACTACTAATTATAGTTGCTGATGTCTCGTCTGAATGGGGCTTAGGGCTCATCAGGAGACTAATTAGTCTACCAAAAGACTAATTAGGTGTGTTGTTACAGGCAATAAGACCTGACCTCTCCTCTGCTGTCGTCCACAGCTGCAGCTGGAGAAGAGTAAAGGCGAGATCCTGGGCGTCGTGATCGTGGAGTCAGGTTGGGGTTCCATCCTCCCCACGGTCATCTTAGCCAACATGATGAACGGCGCCCCAGCGGCACGCTCAGGCAAGTTGAGCATCGGCGATCAGATCATGTCCATCAACAACACCAGCCTCGTAGGGCTGCCGCTCGCCACCTGTCAGGGAATCATCAAGGTACAGAGAGACGATAAATGAATTAAACCTGGCTTACTGCTGTTTTTTAGATGCATGTCGTGTGTACAGGGTTTAAAGAACCAGGTGCAGGTGAAAATGAACATTGTCAGCTGCCCTCCTGTTACGACCGTCCTCATTAAGAGACCTGACCTCAAGTATCAGCTGGGCTTCAGTGTGCAGAACGGAATTGTAAGTTTGTTTTACCTTACCATTTTACCCACAGGACTGTGACAAGATAACACCTAATGGGCCATGACGCATGTGCATGTCATTTTTATAGACACTGTGGGGGAAAAAAAGTGGAGAAAAAACAAGTATGTTAATAAACTAAAAAAAGTGTTCCTTTTTTGTGTTATTATTTAAAATTTTGCCTGTGAGAGTATAGGCCATGTCCACACAAACACAATTATTTTAAAAAGGCAGATTATGCCATGCATTTTGGTTTGTTGTCAACACCCAAGCGTAGGTCTTTGTCCCTAAAAAGACAAATGTTGACAAAACGTAGGCCAGAGTGGAGAATAAATTGGAAATGCTGATCACTGCTTCTACGTCTTTTTATTATCTGGCAGACCAGCTGCGTACAAACTGTGTTAAAGCTGTCACAACAAGCTACATTTACAGATAGTTCAATTATAATGCGTTTATGAGCGAGATGCGAACAGGTGGCGCTAAATCTATTTGTAGTAGACCTAATGTATTCCTATCGGACCGTCACAAATAATTGACTGAATGGCAGGGCTTCCAATTATAAAATGAAAAGGGCCACTGTTTCAAGAGCCCAAGGGCTCAGGGGCTGGCCATCGAGATGTGGATGTTTCGTCAGAAAGTGCCTCCACAGGTTATATTCCTTAGAGACTGTGTTTACTTAATTGCAAAGTAAACACGTTGGCTTTCACACTGCACTGTCAAAGAAATTCATTATTCCGCCCTCGCTACTCAATTCCAGCATGCGCAGCTAGACAGATAGTTAACAGCATGAAGAAACAGAAGCTCTAGAAATGTTGATATTCCTTCTTTTGAATAATTTTCCTTCCATAGTTTTATTTATTTGCACTTCTTCCTTCATTTAAGCTTGTAAGACTGAAAATATAAACATAACCATAGCAAAAGTAAAAAGTCCATTGTGTATTTTACATAATTAGTGTCCGGCTTCCTCACACTTCCAAAGACATGCACCTGGGGATAGGTTGATTGGCAACACTAAATTGGCCCTAGTGTGTGAATGTGAGTGTGAATGTTGTCTGTCTATCTGTGTTGGCCCTGCGATGAGGTGGCGACTTGTCCAGGGTTTACCCCGCCTTTCCGTCCGATTGTAGCTGAGATAGGCTCCAGCGCCCCCCACGATCCCGAAGGGAATAAGCGGTAGAAAAAAGATCGATGGATGTCCATCAAAGACATGCATCTGGGTTGATTGGCAACACTGAATTGGCCCGAGTGTGAATGTTGTTCGTCTATCTTTGTTGGCCCTGGGATGAGGTGGCGACTTGTCTAGGATGTACCCCGCCTTCCGCCCGATTGCAGCTGGGATAGGCTCCAGCACCCCCGCGACCCCGAGAGGGACAAGCGGTAGGAAATGGAAGGATGGATGTATCCATCCATCTTCTTCCGCTTATCCGAGGTCGGTTCGTGGGGGCAGCTCTTCCCGGGAGATCCAGAGGCGTTCCCAGGCCAGCCGGGAGACATAGTCTTCCCAACGTGTCCTGGATCTTCCCCGTGGCCTCCTACCGGTCGGACGTGCCCTAATCACCTCCCTAGGGAGGCGTTCGGGTGGCATCCTGACCAGATGCCCGAACCATCTCATCTGGCCCCTCTCCATGTGGAGGAGCAGAGCTTCTCACCCTATCTCTAAGAGAGAGCCCCGCCACCCACCGGAGGAAACTCATTTCGGCCGCTTGTACCCGTGATCTTGTCCTTTCGGTCAGAACCCAAAGCTCATGACCATAGGTGAGGATGGAAATGTAGATCGACCGGTAAATTGAGAGTTTTGCCTTCCGGCTCAGCTCCTTCTTCACCACAACGGATCGATACAGCGTCCGCATTACTGAAGACGCCGCACCGATCCGCCTGTCGATCTCACGATCCACTTTTCCCTCACTCGTGAACAAGACTCCGAGGTACTTGAACTCCTCCACTTGGGGCAGGGTCTCCTCCCCAACTCGGAGATGGCAGATGGATGTGTATTTTACATAAATAAAATAGAAGGTTTAGTGTTAATACATTCACACAATAAACTGCAGATGTTTACGCATATAGAAATTAAACAATATCCACATCAAACATTGCACACGATGAATGTGACTCATCACAATTAAACCTTAGGTGTAGGGTTATTGCCCTCTACTGGTCAAATTTAGCGCTACATGTATAAAACAGGCTTTTCTCAGACAAAAAAACAGCACGACCACAGATGCGAAAGACATCACAAAGTCAGCAATTTAAATAAAAAACAAACTAAATATCTTTATGCATAATATCTACTTACAAAGATTTTTCACGTTTCGTGATGAAGCTTACACACTGGGATTTCTACCATCGTTGCTGCTGGCGCTTAAAAGGTCCGACAGGAAACAATGACTAGAGCACTTGCTTGGGGCAGAACATTCATATGTTTTTTTGTCCAGTCTTTGTTAAATTTCAGATTTTCGCAATTTGTTTAGATTTTTTTCGGGGTTAAATGAGTAGTTTTCTTATTCTACTCTGCCCACTGCTGCTTCATTGTGACACATATGCTTCGCTATTGCCTCCTTTGGGGAGGCGCGAGTACAGCATACATGACCAGCCCTAGTTAAAATTGTTTCATCGAGCCTATTTGGGTGATTTTCGACAGGCCAAATGAAAAGATTTGGGCGGGTCGAATGTATGGGAAACACTCTACCTGTTCTAGTCCAGCTATTGATGATATTTCTACTGCTGAGCTTCCACCGCAGAAACATTGTTTTACCTCAGAATATTGCTGTACAAAGATCTGTTCAGTGTGTTGCTGTAAATCAGTGGTGTCAAACATTTTCTAGCGAGGGCACCTTTACACAATAATTGTATGGAGGTCAATCAATACTGTTTATGTTATCAAACATCACATCTAATAATGTAATATCTGAGAATTACAGCTGACAAAAATAACAAGTTCACTCGTGTGATTGATTACAAAAAAATGCATTAATCTTGTATATACATGCAGATTAATCACGCACTATATTTAGACCGTTCATGTTCTTTTATCTTATTTTCCAGCAAATAAATGATGTGCATTTAAGTAAAACATTAAGAAAATGTTCCTGTTTGACACTCTGACGATAAAATTGTACAAAACCCAAAACCAGTTAAGTTGGCACATTGTGTAATTCGTAAATAAAAACAGAATACAATGATTTGCAAATCCTTTTCAACTTATATTCAATTGAATGGACTGCAAAGATAAGATATTTAATGTTCGAATTGAGAAACATATTTATTTTTGTTGCAAATAATCATTAACTTATAATTTAATAGCAGCAACACATTGCAAAAATGTTGGCACAGGGGCATTTTTACCACTGTGTTACATGGCCTTTCCTTTTAACAACACAGTAAACGTTTGGGAACTGAGGAGACAAATTTTTGAAGCTTTTCAGGTGGAATTCTTTCCCATTCTTGCTTGATGTACAAACAGTCCAGGGTCTCCGTTGTGGTATTTTACGCTTCATAATGCGCCACACATTTTCATGGGAGACAGGTCCGGACTACAGGCAGGCCAGTCTAGTACCCACACTATTTTACTATGAAGCCACACTGTTGTAACACGTGGCTTGGCATTGTTTTGCTGAAATAAGCAGGGGCGTCCATGAAAAAGATGTTGCTTGGATGGCAACATATGTTGCTCCAAAACCTGTATGTACCTTTCAGCATTAATGGTGCCTTCACAGATGTGTAAGTTACCCATGTCTTGGGCACTAATACACCCCCATACCATCACAGATGCTGGCTTTTCAACTTTGCGCCTATAACAATCCGGATGTTTTTTTTCCTCTTTGGTCCGGAGGACACAACGTCCACAGTTTCCAAAAACAATTTGAAATGTGTCCTCGTCAGACCACAGAACACCTTTACACTTTGCATCAGTCCATCTTAGATGAGCTCGGGCCCAGCGGTGTTGTTGATAAATGGCTTTGGCTTTGCATAGTAGAGTTTTAACTTGCACTTCCAGATGTAGCGACGAACTGTAGTTACTGACAGTGGTTTTCTGAAGTGTTCCTGAGCCAATGTGGTGATATCCTTTACATACTGATGTCGCTTTTTGATGCAATACCGCCTGAGGGATCGAAGGTCACGGGCTTAGCCGCTTACGTGCAGTGATTTCTCCAGATTCTCTGAACCTTTTGATGACATTACGGATCGTAGATGGTGAAATCCCTAAATTCCTTGCAATAGCTCCTTGAGAAATGTTGTTCTTAAACTGTTCAACAATTTGCTCACACATTTGTTCACAAAGTGGTGACCCTCGCCCCATCCTTGTTTGTGAATGACTGAGCATTTCATGGAAGCTGCTTTTATACCCAATCATGGCACCCACCTGTCCCCAATTAGCTTGTTCACCTGTGGGATGTTCCAAATAAGTGTTTGATGAGCATTCCTCAACTTTCTCAGTCTTTTTTGCCACTTGTGCCGGCTTTTTTTAAACATGTTGCAGGCATCAAATTCCAAATGAGCTAATATTTGCAAAAAAATACCAAAGTTTACCAGTTTGAACGTTAAATATCTTGTCTTTGCAGTGTATTCAATTTAACATAGGTTGAAAAGGATTTGCAAATCATTGTATTCTGTTTTTATTTACCATTTACACAACGTGCCAACTTCTTTGGTTTTGGGTTTTGTATTTGTGTACAATATTTTTAGGTTCTTTTTTCAAGTTAATTAAGGGATTAATAACCTGTGATTATTCATGATTAATCCAAAAATAATAATTTGACAGCACGACTAATAATGTATCTTATTAATAATTAAATAATTGTATTTTTACAAAACTGTGTTCCTTCGATTAAAGCTGGGGTTACACTACCATTGTTGGTGAATTTACGTGAAGCATGGACACTATTTTATGATGTATATCAGGGGTGCTCATTACGTCGATCGCGATCTACCGGTCGATCTCGGAGGGTGTGTCAGTCGATCACCAGCCAGGCATTAAAAAAATAGTCCTAAAAATGAGCGATCATAAATCTTCACTATGACGTCACTTTCGTCACTTGATTGACATTCACGGCACCCGAGGGTCTTCTGAGATGACGCTGGCTGCTGCCAGATCATTAAAATTACCGACTGGAAGGCGAGAAACACTTTATTTCAACAGACTCTGGCGCCGTACCTGTCGTCAAAACTCCAAAGACCGACTGCACAGTTGCACAATAAAAGCTCTGCTTCATCCTGCCTGCGCTACCAAAATAAGAGTCTCAGAAAGCTGGCGTGCACAAGCTAGCAAGCTACGGAGTTTGCTGACAATGTATTTCTTGTAAAGTGTATACAAAGGAGTACGGAAGCTGGACAAATAAGATGACAAAAACCAACCACTTTCATGTGGTATTGGACAGAAAGGAGGACTTTTTTTCTCCTCCATTCGAAAATGCGGACGTTATCATCACTACTGTCTGATTCCAATCAATGCAAGTCATCACAATCAGGTAATACACCAACTTATATTCTTGTCTTCATGAAAGAAAGGAATCAATATGTGTTAAACATGCTTGTATTATCTTTAAACACTTGTAACTTGTTAACAATATTAACTATATGTGTTAAACATGCTTGTATTATCTTTAACCACCTTTAAGTTGTTAACAATATTAACTATATGTGTTAAACATGCTTGTATTATTTTTAACCACCTTTAACTTGTTAACAATATTAACTATATGTGTTAAACATGCTTGCATTATCTTTAAACACCTTTAACTTGTTAACAATATTAACTATATGTATTAAACATACTTGTATTATCATTAAACACCTTTAATGTATTAACAATATTAACTATATGTGTTAAACATGCTTGCATTATCATTATACAGCTTTAACTTGTTAACAAAAACATATATTTCATAAATAAGTAAATATAAATTATATATATGAATGAGGTAGATCCCCACGACTTGATCAATTGAAAAGTAGCTCGCCTGCAGAAAAAGTGTGAGCACCCCTGATGTATATAAATACTGTATGCATATATCATCTTTATAACCCCTCCACGCAGCTTCATACACACTTCCAATGCTCCAAAAACACTTCAGACACTCTAAAACATACATCATTTTAACATGAAACGTCAAAGCGTACTCAAATCTCAATGGTACTTGAAAATCCACAATGTACTGAGGCTGTCGTAAGTGAACACTCTGTGGGCCAAAAAATGCCACCCAAGGGCCGCACTTTGATCACCCCCGCTTTAAACAACACAGTTTGCCCTTATGCCTGCACACATTTAATATGCCAGCTGACCTTTTTTGTGTTCCTCCCAGATATGCAGTCTTATGCGGGGGGGCATAGCTGAGCGAGGAGGGGTCCGGGTTGGCCACCGGATCATCGAGATCAACGGGCAGAGTGTGGTGGCCACAGCACATGAGAAGATTGTCCAGGCTCTCTCAAACTCTGTTGGCGAGGTGACGCACTGAACATAAACACACACACACAACAAAGCTTCTTGCTCAACATGTTTTGCTGCCTTATAAACAACTAAGGACCTGTTTTTTTTTCTTCATTTTAAAACAGAAGTTATATACCGTTGTAGAAGTCGCTGTCTTGCGGTTCCACGAATACGCACGTCAAAGTAGCCAAGCGTACAGAGTTGTAGGCTACAACAGATTTAATGTTTTTCAACACACTCATCGGTGATACGTTCTCTCCAAGACGTTTCAGTCCCTCTCCAAACTTCCTCTCCCTCCTGCACCCGGCCGCTCACTGTTAAAGACAACAGATGATTAGATTAACACGTACCACCTGTGAAATCTAATCACCTGCCAGCTGTGTCTCGCCGTCAGCACATGCTACCCGATGGTGCTCGTCCTCAGCACCATGGACAGCGGCGGTGATCTGTTCTCCTGCACAATCATATTTTCTGGACCATAGGGCGCACCAGATTATAAGGTGCACTGCCGATGAGGTCTTTTTTCATACAAAAGGCGCACTGTATTATAAGACGCATTAAAGGAGTCATATTAATTTTTTTTCTAAATGGAAAACACTTCCTTGTGGTCTACATAACATGTAATGGTGGTTCTTTGGTCAAAATGTTGCGTAGATTATGTTTTACAGATCATCTTCAAGCCGCTTTCTGACAGTCGCTTCAGGATGCGCCGTTTTGTAGACGGTCTTATTTACGTGACTCACCTTCGACAGCGTCTTCTCCCCGTCATCTTTGTTGTAGCGGTGTAGCGTGCAAGGACAGGAGTGGAAGAAGTGTCAAAAGATGGAGCTAACTGTTTTAATGACATTCAGACTTTACTTAAATCAATAACAGAGCAGCATCTCCTCATCCGTGGCTCATTAGTGCAACAACAAGACCGGAAATGTGTCCCGTGAGAAACCGTTCGACTGGAAGTCTCTAATAACTAAAGTACCTTGGGTGAATAATGTAAACGCACTACACCGGTAGTTTTTAGCGCTTCCATAGCGAGATATAAGTTAGACCTTTACACTACTTTATATTATAAATGGCAGCAGCAGAGGGTGAATGTCCCATAACAAGAAGATAGAGTAAAAGAAGAAGCTTTTCGACTACGGTATCGGCACGGACTACAGTGGCGGACCTGCGCAAATGTTCTAGATTCACGCACATCCCAAATACAGATCAGCAGGTACCAGAAAGTAAGAAAAGTTGGTTTTGTAAAACAAAACGCCAGATAATATGTCTGCTAATGGGTGCCATTCTGCGGTCCTTATACACACACCATAGTAATACTTGTATCTCTGACTACGGTAGCCGTAATGGGCCGACAATCCATCAACCGGTGCGGCTTCAAAGTCATACTGAAACATTTTGACAGACTTTTGAGTGCCGTGTGTAATGTTCGTTATTTTCAATTGAACATTTAAAGTTTTGGTGTTGTTTACTGGCGTCATATTGCAGTCTACACGTATCTCTTATGTGTGACTGCCATCTACTGGTCACACTTATCATTACACCATGTACCAAATAAAATTGCTTCGAGGTCGGTAAGCACCACCAAAATGATTCCATACATTAGGCGCACCGGGTTATAAGGCGCACTGTCGATTTTTGAGAAAATGAAAGGATTTTAAGTGCGCCGAATTGTCCGAAAAATACGGTACTAATCATTGTGCTCTAGCAACTCATCTGTACATACTTTTTAAGTTGGACTGGCTGCATTTTAGTCAACCACATCATCAGCAAAAATAACTCATTAAGAAGATCAATGAAACTACTCAACATTTGTTGTTAAAAGCTGAAATGAGAGCGATGAAGCATTCGATAATGACCAGGAAATGGTATTGGTAAAGAATGTTAGAAAAGGTGAACTTTTGAGTCTATACTCACCTTCTTCCAGAGCGGAAGTGGCAGGTTCAACGTCCAAAACAATTTAAATCGAATTAAAGTGAAGTACAAACATTAGCAAAACCAGCGCTGGAGGGAAGACTGAGCGCGTTCTCTCAGAATGGTCCCACTACTCACACACTTTCGTCCATCCTGTTACCCCTCCAAAAGGGTTGCTTGGGCTTTAGTCCAACAAAACCGAAGGTGAACCTTGGCAGGGTTTCCCCTAGATTGCCAAGATCCCTGTGGCGGTGGAAGCGTTGTTAGGAGCGTGGTCAGCATGACGTCATCGTAAAATTTGCATAATTTGCTATGATGATAAAGAAAATCATCTTTAAAAAGGCTCAAAAAAATTATACAGTTAAAACAAATCTGTGTTATTAATGAGTAATAACATATATCTTATATTATATCGTTTTGCTCTATTATCAATTATTGTTGCTTATTGGAAAATGTAGTTAGTTGATAATGTTTAAAATGTCTGAAGTGTATTTTTCTTTATTAGAAACGACTAGGAACAAATCTAGCATTTCTGGTGTTATTATAGACTGTACTTGTGTTTAGAGACTCTACTTCTGTCCCTCGATGTCGCCGACGAAAAGAGAGCTGCAGCGAGCATGACGTCACACTTGCTTGGCGTAGTTGGACTTTCTCTCCTTAAAAGCCGCCATTGTGCTTGTAACGCTACAGTGGGAGCACGTCGTTTAGCTTGCACCGTGTTTATTGAAATATCCAAGAATGAAGTGTGTGACTAATCCAAATATATATAGTGTGACTATGTGAAGCGATTATATGTTGAGTGTTACCAGGTGGTGTTGAAGGTGCGTGTTGAGATCGGTGCGGAAGTCCAGAAAGGGCAAGGCAGGCTCGGGGGTCCGGGGACAGGCAGATGGTCAGGGGCCGGAGCGAGGCGTCGTTGTCCGGGGGAAGGCGTGAGGTCGAGGTCCGGGAAGGCAGCAGGAAGTCCAGAAGGGATCCGGGGAGACGAGACACACAGCTCGAAACCAGGGAATGACGAAGGGGCTGCTGGATGACGACACAGGACAAGACACGATGAGCACAAAGGAGGGGACATAGGCAAGGAAGCTAGAGACGTGTAAGGCTTACTGTACTGGTACAAGTGGCTACGTTCTGGCACTGGAACGCAGGGCACGCTGGCTTAAGAAGGCAGAGGCGCGGCTGCTCCAGGAGAAGAACGCCCATGGGCGTGTCCCGAGGCGCGCTCAGCGGACCACACAGCAGGGTGAGGGGCGGCAGGTGTTTGAACCGTAACAGTGCTTTTAATATTTGCCCTTTTTGTAGATCGCTGTTCGTGGGTATATCTGGAATACATTAAAGTTAACACGCTGACTACGCTCCAGACAATCGCATGCGTCTTGTTTACATCACAACATCTGGTTTCGGCAGCGCTGTTTTCGGTGATCAAAGTATTTTTTCCAGCAGCCGCATTTCGGTGCATCACTAGTCAATAGTGCACAAATTATAAACTATATATATCCATCCAGCCAGCATCAAACTGTTGGCATCTTCTGGAGGCTGCAATGCATTATATCAAATTGATTTGTTTTCAAGTAAGTAAAAAAAAATGTTATGTTGTGGCGGCCATGATTTTGTTATGGCGGTGCGCCATGTTCAGTAACATAGAGCAGTGTTTTTCAACCACTGTGTGCCACTAGTGTGCCGTGAGATACAGTCTGGTGTGCCGTGGGAGATTATCTAATTTCACCTATATGGGTTAAAAATATTTTTTCCAAACCAGTAATTATAGTCTGCAAATGATGTGTTGTTGTTGAATGTCGGTGCTGTTTAGAGCTCAGCAGAGTAACCGTGTAATACTCTTCCATATCAGTAGGTGGCAGCCGGTAGCTAATTGCTTTGTAAATGTGGGAAACAGCGGGAGGCAATGTGCAGGTAAAAAAGTACGTAATGCTTAAACCAAAAATTAAAAAAAGGTGAGTGCCCCTAAGAAAACGCATTGAAGCTTAGGGATGGCTACGCAGAACGAAACTAAAACTGAACTGGCTACAAAGTAAACAAAAACAGGATGCTGGACAAAGACTTACTGTGGAGCAAAGACACAATGTACATGACATGACAATCAACAATGCCCCCACAAAGAAGGATAAAAACAACTGAAATATTCTTGATTGCTAAAACAAAGTAGATGCGGGAAATATCGCTCAAAGGAAGACATGAAACTGCTACAGGAAAATACCAAAAATAAGAGAAAAAGCCACCAAAATAGGAGCGCATGACAAGAAGTAAAACACTACACACAGGAAAACAGCAAAAAAGTCCAAATAAGTCACAGCGTGATGTGACAAGTGGGGACAGCACTTTGAGTCAAAAGCTATATTGATGCATGGTTGGTTATGATTTAAAGTCATATCCAACAATTGCGACAACGACTTTTTACTGTCAACTGAGTTTAGTTTTTTAATGATTTCTGCTGGTGGTGTGCCTCTGCATTTTTTCAACGCAAAAAATGTGCTTTGGCTCAAAAAAGGTTGAAAAACACTGACATAGAGGGAAAACCCTGCTTAGTGTATTTGTTTTTGACACACACACACACACACACACACACACACACACACACACACACACACACACACACACACACACACACACACACACACACACACACACACACACACACACACACACACACACGTCTGCTTTCGCTCCATCTCGCACCTGGCACCTCTTCTCATCCTCAAAACTAGGAAGTATGCTTATGTGTTTGTGTATGAGCGAAGATTGGATTCATTGTATTTGGCCTTTAATTGACCAGAGCGTTCCCAACAGGACGATAAGACATGTCTGAACATTCCATTCTGCTAAGGTGTAAAACATCCCTCTACCAAATTGTAAGGACAGGAATTGAGGCACAGTTGGGCTGCATGATTGTGGCCGAAATTGTCAGTTTCCACAAGTCTAATTTAAGACAATTAAAGGCCTACTGAAATGCGATTTTCTTATTTAAACGGGGATAGCAGGTCCATTCTATGTGTCATACTTGATCATTTTGCGATATTGCCATATTTTTGCTGAAAGGATTTAGTAGAGAACAGCGACGATAAAATTCGCAACTTTTGGTCGCTGATAAAAAAGCCTTGCCTGTACCGGAAGTAGCAGACGAGTAGCGTGACGTCACAGGTTGTGGAGCTCCTCACATCTGCACATTGTTTACAATCATGGCCACCAGCAGCGAGAGCGATTCGGACCGAGAAAGTGACAATTTCCTCATTAATTTGAGCAAGGATGAAAGATTTGTGGATGAGGAAAGTGAGAGTGAAGGACTAGAGGGCAGTGGGAGCGATTCAGATAGGGAAGATGCTGTGAGAGGCGGGTGGGACCTGATATTCAGCTGGGAATGACTAAAACAGTAAATCAACACAAGACATATATATACTCTATTAGCCACAACACAACCAGGCTTGTATTTAATATGCCACAAATTAATCCCGCATAACAAACACCTCCCCCCTCCCGTCCATATAACCCGCCAATACTACTCAAACACCTGCACAACACACTCAATCCCACAGCCCAAAGTACCGTTCACCTCCCCAAAGTTCATACAGCACATATATTTCCCCAAAGTCCCCAAAGTTACGTACGTGACATGCACATAGCGGCACGCACGTACGGGTAAGCGATCAAATGTTTGGAAGCCGCAGCTGCATGCGTAGTCACGGCACCGCGTCTGCGTATCCAACTCAAAGTCCTCCTGGTAAGAGTCTCTGTTGTCCCAGTTCTCCACAGGCCAATGGTAAAGCTTGACTGTCATCTTTCGGGAATGTAAACAATGAAACACCGGCCGTGTTTGTGTTGCTGTAGCCGGCTGCAATACACCGCTTCCCACCTACAGCTTTCTTCTTTGCTGTCTCCATTGTTCATTGAACAAATTGCAAAAGATTCACCAACACAGATGTCCAGAATACTGTGGAATTTTGCGATGAAAACAGACGACTTAATAGCTGGCCACCATGCTGTCCCAAAAAGTCCGCTACAATCCGTGACGTCACGCGCAGGCGTCATCATACCGAGACGTTTTCAGCAGGATATTTCGCGCAAAATTTAAAATGGCACTTTAGTAAGCTAACCCGGCCGTATTGACATGTGTTGCAATGTTAAGATTTCATCATTGATATATAAACTATCAGACTGCGTGGTCGGTAGTAGTGGGTTTCAGTAGGCCTTTAATGGGGAAAAACGTTAAGTTAAAATAGCACCAGTCCGTCCGTGATTTCTCTTATCCTGGTCTCAAACTGAGCCCTGCCATAGGAGTTTGGGATTCGTTTTTTTCTCTCCCTCATCTCCCCTCGTTTACTTTTTCCCTCCCTTTTTTACGGTGCTTCCTGTTCTTTCCACCGTGTATACGGTCTGTCTGTTCCTGGCAGGTTTGTACTGAAAATGTCATTTTGTTGTACTTTTTAAGTGTGATGACAATAATGTTGAATACATTTAATTTCAGATGAATATACTAACCGAGTTTTACCATCATTACATCCCGAGTGGCAGCCAAAATCATAATCGTGATTAACATCCGATTATTGTGCGGCCCGAATGCAGATACCATAACATTGGGCAAAACAAGAAAAGCTGTAAAAAAAAATGGACGCCTTTTATTAACTCACACTCTTAATGTTCTTTGACTTTCCAGATCCACATGAAGACGATGCCTGCAGCCATGTTCCGACTCCTCACAGGCCAAGAGACACCGATGTACATATAAAAGCCATGAACAGATTGTCGTCTAATTGTAAAAAAAAGAAGCAACCTCTTATTGTACAAACTCAGAGGTTAATTCATTTTTTGACGTCTTTGCATAGCTGTTTTTTCTTTTTTCCTTATCTGTTTGTCTCGTTTGTGTTTAATCAATGACATAAAAGGACTCACAGCTATTTTTTTATATTCACGCACGTAATGCAATACACTTCTGCTATGCTTCTTGTATAGTTGCATTATTTATTTCCTGTGTGAATACTTCTATGTTGGACATTTTTACTGAAATCCTTTGCTCAGTGCAAAGCAGACGACTTTGCAGGACGTCCCACATATTGCCGGTGCAATACGGACGGGTTTTATGGTTCGAAATAATGAATTTTAAAGATGGTTTGTTGATAAAATGTACACTATAAAGCCAAAAGTATTTGGCCACCCGTCCAAGCACTCTAGAGAAGTGGAGACGCGTTTTCTGGAGTGATGAATCACGCTTTTCCATCTGGCAATATGATGGACCAGTCTGGGTTTGGAGGTTGCCAGGAGAACGCTACATTTCGGACTGCATTGTGGCGAGTGTGAAATTTGGTGGAGGAGGAATTATGGTGTGGGGTTGTTTTTCCAGGAGTTGGGCTTGGTCCCTTAGAATGAAATGAACTTTGAATGCTCCATTTTGGACAATTCCATGCTCCCAACCATGTGAGAACAGTTTGGAGCGGGCCCCTTCCTCTTCCAACATGACTGCGCACCAGTGCACAAAGCAATGTCCATAAAGACATGGATGTCAGAGTCTGGTGTGGATGAACTTGACTGGCCTGCACAGAGTCCTGACCTGAACCCGATAGAACACCTTTGGGATGAATTAGAACGGAGACTGAGAGCCAGGCCTTCTCGACCAACATCAGTGTGTGACCTCACCAATGCGCTTTTGGAAGAATGGTCAAAAATCCCTATAAAGACACTCCGCAACCTTGTGGACAGCCTTCCCAGAAAAGTTGAAGCTGTATTGGCTGCAAAAGGTGGACCGAAATCATATTGAACCCTATGGGTTAGGAATGGGATGGCATTTCAAGTTCATATGTGAGTCAAGGCAGGTGGCCAAATACTTTTGGCTATATAGTGTAAATGTTAATGAAACTGGTGTGTGCAGCAGGGGCTCTAGGGAGAAATGCCATATTATTGTATGTTTGGTTGACTTTATTTAAATGGCAATACACATTAAAAGGCCGAGGACTTTTCTAAATATCTTGTACAGATTTAAATGACATAACGAGTAAGATGCGTCAATTATGCTTTTTGATATCAGTTACCTGTATGGACAAACATGTGTGTCTGTCTGCTTTTTGCTGTGTGTGTTGATCATTGCCGTTCCGGACTGAAGTGAATGTAACCGTGTCGTGTGAGCCGTCCTATTGCCATGCCAAGTATTTGAATGTCTGTACATAACGAGAAGGAGAAAAAAAAACGTGTTAAGTATCGTACTAATCATGTCAAGAGAAAAAGAGTGACTCACGATGGTTTAGTCACTGCAAACATCCTCCCACTTGTGCGTTTAGCTTTGGAGTCCTGGGAGGGAAGAACGGAACGAAGACTCACACTGTGACCGGAAAAAAAAAAAAAAGAAGAAAAAAAAGCCTTAACACACAGAGTAAAGGCTTTTAATGATGCACTGTATTCCATTTAATGGCGGTAACATGACCTGTGTGCATGCCTCGTAATGTAGTATCATGTCATCCTGGCAAGGTAATAAAATTGGAGCTGAACTTGGCTGATTGTGTTGGACTGGATCACACTGGAAGAAATGACACGTTTCATGCAAGGCAGTGAAAGCGTAACCCTCAAATTTTGGCATAGAAAAGTATTGAGTAGATGAATACTTTGGTGCATTGGTTAGTAATACGCTCAGGAGAAAGCCAAACCGAAGCAATTTGTCTCATAGAAAATAAGTGTAAATCCTAGTGATGGGTAAATGAGGCCCCGGTGATCGTGTGGCACACTCAACAGCTGTATTGACACTGATACTGTAAGTCAGGGGTGTCAAACTCATTTTAGATCGGGGGCCACATGGAGAAAAATCTACTCCCAAGTGGGCCGGACTGGTAAAATCACAGCACGATAACTCAAAAATAAAGACAACTTCAGATTGTTTTGTTTAAAAATAGAACAAGCACATACTGAAAATGTACAAATCATAATGTTGGGGTTTTTTTTTTCACTTACATGTTGCGGTTAATAGTATTCTACCTTTATTTGTCGTTATTTATACTTTCTGAATAAATGATGTGATAATGTTCATCAGTCAACTCATTGGTGTTCATTTTCAATATATCAAGATAAAAAAAAATCTAAATTACAGGATGTTATTTATGTAGTTTGATCATTTTCCTTGACTGATGTCCTAACATCATGTGGTGTATTTTGTACATATGTAGCATCATCTGCAAAGATACAAATAATTGCTATTGTGACATCTAGTGGACACATTTAGAACAGCAGTTTCTTTCATTCAAAAATTTCAGGTACATTTTTATACTTAGCAAACTCATCCAACGGGCCGGATAAAACCTGTTCGCGGGCCTGATCCGGCCCTCGGGCCGTACTTTGGACACCCCTGCTGTAAGTGATTCAAAATGGTCAGAAAAAGTCATCACATTTGACCTGCAAATACAATTAATAATAAAAATGAATGAAATGAAATTCAACTCTGGCAAAAGGGTCAGCTAGTAAAAAGGAATGGAAGAAAATGTACTTTATTTAACGCATTAGAGCAAACCTGGGCATTCTGCGGCCCGCGGGCCACATCCGGCCCTTTGTGCATCCCTGTCCGGCCCGCGTGAGACCAATCATAAATTACAAAATACATTTAAAAAAGTATCTATGTCAAGCGTGCAATACAACGGTCCTGCTTTTGTTTTGAAAAGCGTCATTTGTATTACTTCCGTGTGGACGTATGCGCGTGAGTGATTGTGAACAGCGGCAATCACAAATTACAAAATAAAAGTTTAAAAAACATTTATGTCGTGTGCGCAATACAACTGCGCTGCTTTTATTTTGAAAAGTGTTATTTATGGGCGTATGTCCGGGTGTAACCTGTGAGTGAAGGTGCACAGCGACAAGTGATGAGACGCTAAAAAGAGAAAAGTTGATGACGAATGGCGTGTTTCCAACAAAACATGGACTGCCAAGTATTTCTTTACAGAAATGAAAGGTAAAGCTGTGTGCTTAATGTGTGGTACACAGCTTGCTGTGTTTAAAGAATATCATTTGAATCGCCACTACATGACGAAGCATGAGGAAAAATACCGGAATGTGTCTGATGAAGCGCGCGCAAGGGAGGCTGATGCGTTGATGGTAAAACTGCAAACCCAACAAGGACTTTTTGCCAAATTTCACACCCCCAGAGATGCAGCAGTCAGGACAAGTTTCGTCATTTCTCATAAAATCGCCAGAAAAAGTAAGGCGTTTTCTGACGGAGAGTTTATTAAGGAGTTGGACTCTGTTGCACTGATATAACAGGTGTTGTGCCGGATAATGCACCCCCTGACGGGAGTGTTATACCAACTAAAGCCCACACTTAAAGTTTCCACGTGCAAGATGTAATCTATTTAAAAAAGTTATTTAATAAGAAGCCAAAAGTGCAAAAACAATGTTCGTGTTGAAGGAGTTGTGAATGAATGAAATCTGAAATCCGTGCTGTTTTGTTACGCACAATGTTTCACCCGACAAAAACGGTGTACGAAAATCGAATTTGTCAAAATCCTAATCATACTTTTTATTTTTTATCATAGGATACACAGACGCGATTGCTAGGAATGTAGGACATTTAAAAAACAGTCCAAAATATTATTTTCAGGAGAGTAACATTCTCGTATACCAGGCGTGTCGAACTTGCGTTCATTGAGGGACACATCGCAGTTATGGCCGCTTGTAACAGCAAACAATGTATGAATTTACGTGTGCATCTGACTATTATATACATTTTTACATGCACTGTAAACAAAAGCTGTAGATTTTACCGTAAAACTCAGTCAACAAAATGTTACTGTAATATATATAGTGTTTTTTACAACATATTACGGTACAGTGGTACTGATTTTTTATGGGAAAAAAACCGGCTTCTTAGTCTTTTTTGAAATATTATTTCCAGGCGTTCGCGGGCCATATAAAATGATGTGGCCCCCAGGCCTTGAGTTTGACACTGGTTCCATATGTCCAACAACATATTGTATATGGCTGATTTAGTGCGACTTAAAAATAGTCAGCAGTGCTAATAACGGATATTATTGTTTACACTCAGAGCAGCCATCTTTGAAGCCAACTCAAGGATAGTGAGGACTTTTCCTACTTTTGGAGTTGGAAAATCTTGTTGAAATTTCGGAAAAATCGAAGTGGAATGCACAATTGCTAGACGCACCAGATTTAGCTAAGAGCTAATTTAATTTGACAAAACCTGACATATACAATATAGATGGGTAGGTTGTGAGTTCAAACCCCGGGCCGAGTCATACCAAAGACTATAAAAATGGGACCCATTACCTCCCTGCTTGGCACTCAGCATCAAGGGTTGGAATTGGGGGTTAAATCACCAAAAATGATTTCCGAGCGTGGCCACCGCTGCTGCTGCTCACTGCTCCCTTCACCTCCCAGGGGGTGGAAAAAGGGGATGGGTCAAATGCAGAGGGTAATTTCACCACACCTAGTGTGTGTGTGACTATCAGTGGTACTTTAACTTTAACATGGGAGGAAACATGACAACTAACAAAAACAATAAAATGGCGGTTTATAAAATAACAAACTCAGATGGAAGACAGTATCAAGTGAGGCGTCCCAAAACCAAGGTGCAAATGTATTTGTTTCCCTAATCTTCATAAACTTTAAAAAAAAAAAAAGTAAGACTTTTCCCAAAACCGTTTAGAACTTTATCCCTTTGAAGCTCCGACTTGAGAACTTTTCAGTTTTGGTTGATTTTGGCGGTGCCAGTGGACAAAAGTGGGAGTGTTTTGCCAGAAGAAGACCACATTTGCACTCATCTTCAGCGGCGGTCACTCGAACGAGCATGACGATCCTCCTGGTAGGGGTGTATCCCTTTATGGGGGATGCCTGTGCGTGACTTTGTTTTACGTGGGGAGACTGGTGCACAGACAGTCACCACACGATCCTTGACAGAATCGGGTCAGGGTCCCAGTGGCATGAAGTCCCAGACGACTGGGGACCCTTTTCTGCTGCAGCCTTCTTCCGCATCGCAGCCGTTGTGGTAGTTTTTAAATCTACCGTCTTCCGCCTGCTCCACCGTTGAGGTCTTCACCGTATCCCTGGCTAGGGGGCAGTCAGGTACTAGGCCTTTGCCAAGGGCCACCTGGGGTAACAGTAGTAAAGGGGTTAACCTCCTAGTGCCCCAAGACCCCCATAGAGGAGCCTCCACTGCCGGATGTACTTTAACGTCATGCCCAGGACAAAGACTAGCGCTAGACATACTGACATGAAGTCCGCTGTAATATTGTCACAAATATTACATCTCTAATGGCTATGCTGATGTTAAATAGCAGACACTATCAATAAATTATCTTGGATTCCGCTACTATCAAGAATGTATCGGGGTGGATGCAGGTCCGAAGTAAAGAGAGACTGGCGGGAGAGTTTATTTGAAGGAAGTAATGTGGAACGATCACACGCAACATTAGCATTAGCATTTTGATTTGAGCATTGAAAGTCACTTACCGTATTTTCCGGACCACAGGGCGCACCTGATATTAAAAAGGCGCATTGCCAAATAAATGGTCTATTTTTGATATTTGCATTAAAGGAGTCATGTTCTTATTTTTTTTTTTTCTAAATGTAAAACACTTCCTTGTGGTCTACACAACATGTGATGGTGGTTCTTTGGTCAAAATGTTGCATTGATTATGTTTTACAGATCATCTTCAAGCCGCTTTCTGACAGTCTCTTCCGGATGCGCCGTTTCGTGGGCGGTCTTATTTACGTGGCTCACCTCCAGCAGCGTCTTCTCCCCGTCATCTTTGTTGTAGCGGTGTAGCGTGCAAGGACGGGAGTGGAAGAAGTGTCAAAAGATGGAGCTAACTGTTTTAATGACATTCAGACTTTACTTCAATTAATAACGGAGCAGCATCTCCTCGTCCGGAAACGAAATGTGTCCCGTGAAAAACCGTCCGACCGGAACTCTCGAATAACTACAGTTCCTTGGGTGAATAATGTAAACTCACTACACCAGTATGTTTTAGTGCTTCCATAGCGAGTTTACTGACAGATATAAGTAAGAACTTTACACTACTTTATATTAGAAATGGCAACAGCGGAGGATGAATGTCACATAACAAGAAGATAGAGAAAAAGAAGAAGCTTATCGACTACGTTGTCGGCACGAACTACAAAGGCGGACGCGCACAAGTTTACAGGATTTGTGCAGATCCCAAATACAGATCAGCAGGTACCAGAAGGTAAAAAAAGTTGCTTTTGCATAATATTGCGAAACAAAATGCCAGATAATATGTCTTACCTTATACACGCACCATAGTAATACTCTTATGTTTGACTGCCATCTACTGGTCACACTTATCATTACACCATGCACCAAATAAAATTGCTTCGAGGTGGGTAAACTCAACCAAACATATTCCTTACGTTAGGCACACCGGGTTATAAGGCGCACTGTCAAGTTTTGAGGAAAAGAAAGGATTTTAAGTGCGCCTTATATTCTGGAAAATACAGTACTAGTTAAGCAGGAACAGAGTCAAGGCAGCATAGGCCGAAAATCCCTCCTCATCTTTGAGATCCTGCCAGCGAATGAAAGACGGGCCAATGTTGATCTTGACTGTCCGGGTAACCTCCCTTTTTCTTTTTTTGTCTCCTCAAAGAAAACTTTTCGTTTCTTTGGTTGTTTTGAAGCGTCGGCCATGATAGCAGTAATTGCACGCATGCGTTTTTCTTCTTCTTTCCTTAGTTTTCTGGTGGCACGTAGGCGTTCACATCGACTTCTGTCTTTTTTAACCAATGTAGAAAGGGGGAGTGACCTTTGCCGTGAATCGAGTCAGCACATATGTGCTTTTTTTGGTTCCTGCCACCCTCCTCAAAGTTGCTAAGTGCCAGTGAAAGCGATACACACCCCTCAGGCAATGGCAGAGGTGTCATTCAACTAGTTGTAAGTCCACGTATCATCCCAAAAGTCATACAAAATATTTTATGAAGGTTGAAAAGTTACTTAGCGCTGCTTTGAATGAAAATGTGCAAAAAATAATCAATCTTACAAACAATGGAGTTTAGAAATGAAGCAGTGAGTTTTATCTTCAATGGTGCCCTGTGTTTAGTCACTGTGATGATGATGATCTGTTTTTGCTCTTACATGGAAACCCTCAAGAGTTGGCGCTCTTTCCCAGGTTTTTGCATCGCCTTTTTATACAATTTGCAGAGTGAGCGGGCCACTTGCTGGCTAAACATTAGCACATTAGCCTTACGTGTGTGCCAACATGAAAAGGACAAATGTCTTTGAAGAGGTGCTTGAGCAAAAACACGGCACAACAGCAGACAGCTCATTTGCATGGATTTGCAAAGCAGCTGATTCTGGTAGAACATAGTAAACATAGCACTATTTTTTGATTAAACATATCACTATTTTTGATTAAAAACGAAATGACAAAATCAATCTAAAATAGAGTTGTGCTTGAAGTACAAATATTTTGAGATACAAGCCGTCTCTCAGCTTTAAGTTGCGAGCATGAATTTGAGTTAAGAGCCTTCCCACTGCTAGTTAGCGTAGTGATTGTTAATATGACCCCCGTCAGATCCACTCCTAAACAACCGCTCTTACTCGCTTGCAACAGCTTACAGCTAAAGATCAATAACTTTCTTCCAACCATTGGAACGAAGAAGGTGAGTCTGAAAGGCAGTGCTGAGAAGAAGAAGCAGATGATGTTCATCGAATTAAAAAAATAAATCAGTGTTTGAATGTAGCATTGCTGGTCTCCACCATACTGAAGCATGAAATACAGGACTCTCTGAAAAATTGTGGTGTGGCTGTTTCAAGATGCACAATAAGGAGGCACTTGAAGAAAATTGGGCTGCATGGTGGAGTCGCCAGAAGACAGCCATTTCTGCGCAAATGTCACAAAGTATCCCGCTTACATTACGCCAAACAGCACAGAGACAAGCCTCAAAACTTCTGGAACAAAGTAATTTGGAGTGATGAGACCAAAATTTAACTTTTTGGCCACTCGACCATGCAGCCCATTTTTCTTCAAGTGCCTCCTTATTGTGCATCTTGAAACAGCCACTGAAGTTATTTGTGGATTTTTTTTTGCATCTCGAACAATTTACCTGGCAGTTGTGGCTGAAATCTTGGCTGGTCTACCTGAATCCCTCATTTTCCACTTCTTAATCAGCGTTTGAACACTGCTGATTGGCATTCTCAATTCCTTGGATATCTCTTTATACCCCTTTCCTGTTTTATGCAGTTCAATTACCTTTTCTCGCAGATCCTTTGACAATTATGTTGCCTTCCCCATGACTCAGAATCCAGAAACATCTGTGCAGCACTGGATGAAAGATGCAATGGTCTGTCAGAAGCCCAGAAACTCACTGACCTTTTATACACACACATTAATTACAAACAAACAGGTCACAGGTGAGGATTGGAACCTTGATTAGCCATTCAAACCTGTTTGTGTCAACCTTTTGTGCATGTTATCAGATCAAAGTCACTGGGGTATGTGAACTTTTGATTAGGGTCATTTGGGTACTTTCATTTGTCAAAAGCGTAAACACAGTTGTTTGCCAATAAATAGCTTCACACAACCATTAAGCATGAGTGGAAGAAAGGTTTTTGTGCTATCATTCATATTCTCTGAAGAATGGCCAAGAAATCATAAATTCTCCCAGGGTATGTAAACTTATGAGCACAACTGTACTCACATACACACAATTATTCATACATATATATTACATACATATGTACAATCATTCATACATACATAGGTACTTACCCACATTGATACATACACTCCTTCACACATACACAAATACAGTACATACATCAACACGCGCATCCACTGTACAAACATACATATACACATACTGTACATATACAAGCACATATGCATACATACACTCATGCATATAATCACGTTTCATTAAACATATATTAACGTTGTTCCCCTAGGGTACACTGGGTTAACACACGGCAAACTGATAAAGCTTAACTTATTGTGACTAACAATCTACAAGGTTAATATAGTTCGCTTCTCTTTCTTCCCCTCCATGTATCTTGCTTTCTTTTGTAAATCAAGTTATCATTACATACAGTATATGTATTGTTGGATTTGAAACAACTGTATTGTTGATAATAGAGGTAATTGTAATTTTTGTGTTATTAATATTTACTTCACAAACTGCTTCGATGCCATTACTTTTTGTATCATATTTTTACATATCATATTCGCTGAGTCTCTCTGTCTTATCCCTCTTTGCCCCCCGCAAGTCATCCTTTTTTCCATCTTTCTTTCCCCTTCTGCTCCCTTCCGGCTGTGCCAAACATTAATACAAATCCGTTTAATGAAGTCAAATACAAATAAAGCAACAAGGGAAGTATCCCACACAAAACAGAAAGGCATCTATGTCAACAATATTTGCCTGAGTGGCTGGACAGGACAAAAAAAGATGTAGTAAATATGATGGTGGCATAAAGGTTAATGCAGCAACCTGCTTTTTAAATTATTGTATAGAATATTCTAGAATGTGTTTGCCTGGATAATTTATTCCAATAACCCCACACAGTTATCTGCTCCTGCATTATTGGAATGTGGAAAAATATCTCTTTGAGGTATGCAGAACATAAATATTCACACGATGAAACTGAGTTAAACATGAAAATAATGCAATTAATCGTGATTAAAATCAATGTCAGCCCTCCCATTTGTGTAAACTTGTATAATGTATCAGTGGCAAACTAAAAATTCAGCAAAACCTGAGAATATCACAAAAAACAAACAACAACTATATGGTTACCTCTGACATGGATTCTCCGAAGCTTCACACATGAGTAATCAAACTATTCTTAAAACTACCAACAATTATTTCATTAAGATGATATTATTTTGCTTCTAAAAATTCATAGTTGATGGGATACATGGGTGGGGTTTATGATGTATATAGAAGATAAACATTACTTAAATACTACACACAAAAAAGGTTTGAATACATTGTTACCATGTCAAGGTTGCAGGAAAACGTGTGTTTGTTGTTAAGGGGCCATTGTGCTCATGACATCATAAAGGCTCCATTAATGCTTACAAGAATAAACCATTTTGAAATATGCCACTACAGTAGTCTATTCTGCTCTTTAACATACAAACCTGAATTGCATTGGAATGAAAGTAATTAAGAATATTTCATGTATACATTTTAGGTACATTTCATGCTGTATTCTACTTCACACAGTCCAAATACAATATGAATAATATTCCAATCAATTACCCCACCCAGCAATCAAGGCAAAAAATGTGTAATAGAATAATGTTGATGGTATTATTTGGAGGAGGGGGTGTTTATATGGTTTATTGCTGCAGGTTGCTATCATTTTGTCATCTTCACAAAGTCTATGGCGGGGGTGTTCCATCCATCCATCTTTTGAACACATTGAACTGCTTTAACTTTTTTTTTACAAAATGATAAAAATGTAAATGGTTCACTGAATTGTTTGTTTTTTTCAGTAAAATAGTTGGAAAGAGTCTTGAGAGTCTGTGTAGATTGTCATTTGATGCTCTGGTTCCCTCTTCTGGTAACAACTAAGCAATGCATGTAGCGTCATACCATACTAAGTAACATATTTTAAAAAGTGTAAAATCAGTGTTTCAAGACAAAAAAAAAAAAAAAAGTCAATCTCAGTATTTTTTTCCTGATATAAAATTACTACATTCAAGGTAATTATTGGTCACATAAAATCCCCCATTAACTCGAGAATTTCAGTGTTTTTTCTTCAATTAAGGATAAAAACAAAATGTGACACAACTGTCCCCCACAGTTTCACTGCAGTGTGTTGGTTACTTTAAGGGTTCTGGTCATTCTGGTCGCACTTCAACATGACCTTTATCCCCAGGCTCTGACGTGTGGTCTCAAAAGCCTGGACCGCCTGCTCCAGGGGGAAGCGGTGAGTGACCAGAGGCTTCACGTTCACCTTTCCTGACGCCAACATGGCAATTGCCATAGGCCAGCTACAACACAGTAAGCAAGGCATTTGATGGATTATTGGACACACACTCTTTGCTTATCAGTATTGTGGGATTATTGGAGGCGGTAAAAAAAATTGAGAATTTACACAAGCAACTTCACGACATAATCTGTTTAGGCAGAGAAAGGTTAACCTACGTGTTGCAGTAGCGGAAGACGCCTCTGATATCAACTTCTCTGGTGGCCGCGTTGACAAGAGGAACATTAGTCATTTCGGATCCAAGACCTACCAGCACCACCACGCCTCCTGAGCGTGTCGCCTGTTACCGCACAGAAAAGCAGTTTACTTGGCAGCCTGCAGCTTGTTTATTAGCCTATGGCACATTCTTAAAATAAAACACAAATCCAAAAAAGAGCTGAAGGGCATTACAAAAAAAGGTGAAATGTTGATAATGATAATGATAAACTTTATGCACCGCACTTACAACACAAAGCTGACATACCCCAGGCAGTATTTATTTACAATATATACTGTATAACTTCTTACCCCGGATTTCCACTGGATGCGCAAATCAATGTGTTTCCACCCCCTGCGGAGCGATGCCATTCCGCATCTCTGTGCTAAATATACGCAGAGCTGCTATTTTTGCCGGTAGTCCGCAACATGGCAGATCAAGTTAGCTAAAATCTGCTTGTGCTGGACAGGAAGTCATGCACAAACACAAAATGATTTTATTTTAAAATACTCCGTTTTCAAGGGGGATCATATTCTACACTTGTCAAAGGTTCACAGACGTAAATTCACCTCGTTCACACATTGATTCCAGAGGTCTAAAATTTAAGAGTCATATTACAGGCATATACCTGGCAGCCATATAGGGGCCTATGTCAAATACCAGCTGATATGGAACCCAGGGAAGCAGGGGAGTGGTTAGCAAGAGTGGAATGAGATGTGTGTGTGTGTGTGTGTGTGTGTGTGTGTGTGTGTGTGTGTGTGTACAACGCTCGCCAGGGACGATGTTACTGTTGTGTTGTTGCGTATACTAAAAAAATTAAGTTGTCGTTGTGCAAGGCAAAATTGTCATCTTTTCCACGTCTTTTCCATGAGTCTAGCCAATTGAGTGCCGTCATAGACGCCCACCTGGGTGTATAGATGGACGGCAAAGCTTGAGACGTTCTGCGGGGTTGCTGTTCAGCAGCAACAGAACAGCCGTGCGGATTGCCAGACGGCGTAAAGGCAGCATAACAGCGCTGCCACGGAACGGCGCTTTTCCGCTGCCGTTACACATCCAGTGAAGATCCTGGGTCAGCCTACCTACTTTGAATTGTTTTAGAATATTACAAATTGTCGAAATGGTGGCTCTCGGCAGGACAAGTTTTGACACCCCTGGCTTACCTAATCATGGTGATGGATGGTTTATCACTATAAAATAATTTGAATGTAGTCCTGCATCGAAGGTGTTGAAGTTAGTGTGATAATAAGAGTGTACACTATAGTATCAAATAGATGAAGTGTGAAATTGGTAACAGAGTAAATAATAATAATTGAGTGTGGAACTCGTTTGAGTCGACGCCCCTTGGATTAACTGTCAACATAAGGTGTTGTAGATATAACCAAATACAGACATTGATAGCGGATTTACTGGTGACATTTTGACAGAGCTATAAAGAGAATGGGTGATAAGAAATGATTTTGTACACTCAGAAATCTGTCTTTTGGTCGATAAAAATCTCAGAAATGTTGTTAGGGACTTCGTAGCGGAAACGGGGATAAAAACGACGGTTAACAAATGACTTCTGGTCCTGTGCTGAAGCTTTAAAAATAAACTTCACTTCTATTTTGACATAACCACTAATCTACTTTTGAAAAAACACACAAGCAATAATGACGACGTTGACAATACTATAACGCACATCAATGGATCCACAAATTTTATGTCGACCACTTTTATGTCGACCATATGTGTCATAAATGTCTGCTTAAGTAATAGGAACAGAGTGGACCGAAACTTGAAGAGTTGGTCAATCTAGACATGTTGTTGACATAAACTCCGGTAGTAATCTACACAAGAAGCAGTACTTGGTGTACTTACATAGATGGCAGTTTGAATACTGCTCTCAACACCACTACATTCAATGGTGATGTGCGGCTGAGCTCCCAGCATGTTCTCGACGCTCTTGGCCAACTGCTGAGGTCCATCCCCTCTCTTCACCCCCAACTGGAAGTCGGCACCCAACTCCTTGGCCATGGCCAGACGCTCGGGCAACAGATCTGAGTGTGATAATGTGGCGGTTGGAGAGAAAAAAATAGCTTGGTCTGTGTGTCGTTTTTTTTTTGTTACAAGGATGATGGTGTTCACCTGTAATGACAACCTGTGCAGCTCCCATTGCTTTGGCCACAAGCAGACAGACTAAGCCAATTGGTCCTGTAGAATAAGAAAAAACGTAATTAGCACACGAGCACAAGCTTTCTCTCTTTAGTAGGGATGTGCTAATCGATCAGCCACTGATCAGCATCGGTTGAAACAGTATGTGATCGCCATTGCCGATAAATGTCTTTTACTGCTGATCACAAGGACTGTATTTATATGTATTTTTAGTCCCCCAGCTGCAAGCGGCTAGCAGTAGCTAATTGTGTGTCCCCATACACAATGTGGAGCCACTCCCATATGATAATAATAATTGCCTTCTTAATGGCATAGAAAACTGTATCAGAATATCATTATAATGTAACATTATCACTGGAGCACGAGATTAAACATGTTGAGGGTTTCCTTCGTGTGACTGATCGCCATGGCAAGGTAAAATCCGCCACACCTTTAAAAATTAGGGTATTTCACATGGAAACAAATTCCAGTAATACATTGTTTGAATGGATATATAGCCCATTATTTACACACTATTGACTAGCGACGCATCAAAAAATTTGGCCACCGAAAAACGTTCTACTTTTAGCAAGACGCACGCGATTCTCTGGAGCAGGGTTGTCAAACTCATATTAGCTCAGGGGCCGCATGGCCAAAAATGTATTCCTATGTAGGCGGGTAAAATCATGGCATAATAACTTAAAATATAATTAAGCAGTTACGTGCGGTGAGGTTCATGGCTGGTGAGGCACTGACTTCATCACAGTCAGATTTACAAACATATGAACCCTAAAGAGTATCTTATTCACCATTTGATTGGCAGCAGTTAACGGGTTATGTTTAAAAGCTCATAACAGCATTCTTCCCTGCTTGGCACTCAGCATCAAGGGTTGGAATTGGGGGTTAAATCACCAAAAATTATTCCCGGGCGCGGCGCCGCTGCTGCCCACTGCTCACCTCACCTCCCAGGGGGTGATCAAGGGGATGGGTCAAATGCAGAGGACAAATTTCATTACACCTAGTGTGTGTGTGACAATCATTGGTACTTTAACTTAACTTTAACTTTACACATACAAACTGTAGCACACAAAAAAGCACATTTAATTAAAAAAACATTATTATGGTCTTACCTTTATTTATAAATGAAGTCCATGTGCCGCTGTTGTGCTGGATTAATGCACCCCCTGACGGGAGTGTTATATCAACTAAAGCCCTCACTTAAACTGTCCACGTGCAAGATTGAATCTATTTAAAAAAGTGTAACCGAGGGTTTATAAATGTCGCCTATACTGTATGAAACTACAAAATAACAAACACGGAGGCTCCAGTTTACACGAGGACCACTTTATTTACATTCTTTCAAAAACCTTCGCTCCACTCCAACGTGTCATCACTTCCGCTCTTAGCGCCTTCAAAATAAGAGCTCAAGGCATATACTGTATAACAGCGCATAACAGGAACTTAACATCACAAAGAGGAAAGCCCATAAAAATAGGTTAAAAAAGTTATTTAATAAGAAGCCAAAAAGTGCAAAAACAATAATGTTCGTGTTGGAGGAGTTGTGAATTAGGTACACCTGCAGTCTGCAGGTGTACCTAATGTTGTGGCCCTGCAGTCATTCACAACTCCTCCAACACGAACATTATTGTTTTTGCACTTTTTGGCTTCTTATGAAATAACTTTTTTAAATAGATTCAATCTTGCACGTGGAAAGTTTAAGTGTGGGCTTTAGTTGATATAACACTCCCGTCAGGGGATGCATTCAACGGCGGGGGTGCAGGAGGCGGGATTACTGCGCGCCTCAGCCAGTGCGTCTTTTGCAGCCGTTTTATGATCGCTCAGCACAAGAAATACGCTACACACATACAGTTGTTGACAAAATACACTGTACATTATATACCTCAGCTAACTAAACGATGGAAATGTATAATATAGTTCATATAGCAATACGGTCTCACTGCACAGCAGGCCAGCAGTTAGCCGAGTCCGCAATCCATGGTGAGGCACAACGCAGTGACGTGCCTCAACTGGCTGCTGTTCACCGCACCGTCTCTTCTCAGTATTTGAACGGCAAATGTGAAAATTCAGCGATTTTGAATAAAAATAATCTAAAACTGGTGAAGTTAAATGGAAAATAACTTTATAGTATAATCACTGGATACATTTAACAATTTGTTTTTTTTTCTTTTTAATTTTTTTTTCTTTCCATGATGGCACGTGAGGCCCCGCCTCACCTGCCTCCAGTGACTGCACGTCACTGTAACTAAGACAATTTCAGATTGTTTTCTTTGTTTTACTTTGGCCCAAAATAGAACAAGCACATTCTGAAAATGGACATATCACAACTAATCCTCTTGACAAAACACTTCAAGTTAGTTGAAAATTCTGAGGACAAATTGCTGCGGTTTCAAAAACACCATGAAAAACACAATGAATTTAGATTTAATCTCAGTGTATCTACAAAGCATTTAAACTTTGAGTCACAGCGCATCTAGGATTGAACCAAAAACAAAATAAAGCATAAATAAAAACTATTTTATGTATCAACTACCTCATTTGTCATTTCCATACATCAACAAACCATACAAACTGAGTATTTATAGAACAATAAAAGCTGTGCAATGGTTGAACAATTAAAAAAAACAAAAAAAAAAACTTAAAAGACTGACAGTATTGCAGTAAATCACACACTGTTCACTTTCTTTAAATGTTTGACATCCCTGGTCTGGAGCCTCAGTAATAAAACCAAGGCGGTGCCCGCACGGCTGCTTCACCCAAAACTATGGCTCTCGCGGCTGGCAGCTTGGGGATAAGGCGGTGGCTTCTCCAACCACGGCACGCATACAGCCCTGCTTTGCACTCATGCCTGACTCGCCCTGCTCTTAGAGCCAATCATTGTCCTGAAGTTATGGATCTGACTTGCTGACCTCCCTTAACCGGATTGTACTAACATGCCAGAGGCTGTTTACCAACGAAACCTGCTGGGGATTGGAGATTGTACTCATGTTTCGACACTAGCTAAATATTACCTTTCTTTTACTTGAAAGAACAGCGGCCGCCCTGGTATACAGCCTGTGTTACAATGTACAATAATATTAGTTATAAAAATAGAGAAAACAATATTATATAAAAAAAAACAATGTTAATACACATTACTAATAACACAGATTTGTTTTTAAAATGCATGTACATTAATTTAGCCTTCTTTGTAGAAAATGTTTGCTTCCTCAACGGTTATGCAAATTAAATGATGACATCATACTGACCATGCTCCGAGCCCTGCCACCAGCGCTACAGGTAATTGGCAAGCTGAGGGAAACCCTGATGTTACACACCGAGGGCAAACCAGGAGCAGACATGTTTATAACTAAGCCAACCGCTAAATTAGCTTTAAAAAAACACAAGGAAATAAGTAAATAGGAAAACTTAAGGAAGTGTAGATGGGACCACATAGTAGCAGAAAGCAAGCAGCTATTAACAGGAAATTAACAAGTAAATTAACGAGTCTAGAGAGGATGATATGACAACTGTTGGTGTGTCAGCATTGTCACAGTCAGTACACAACACGTAAAGTGGAGAGCGGATCGATCCATAAATTGTATCATCCATCCATCCATTTTCTACCGCTTGTCCCTTTCGGGGTCGTGGGGGGTGCTGGAGCTTATCTCAGCTGCATTCGGGCGGAAGGCGATGTACACCCTGGACAAGTCGCCACCTCATCACAGGGCCAACACAGATAGACAGACAACATTCACACTCACATTCACACACTACGGCCAATTTTTTGTGTGTTGCCAATCAACCTATCCCCAGGTGCATGTTTTTGGAAGTATCAGTATATGATTAATACAGGAGTGATTAAATCAATATTGTTATTTTCTCAAAATTATTTTTTTTTGTTTTTGTTAATGTTTACAATCTCAGGGAATAATTCTCTGGAAATAAAAGACTTTGACGGCAAAAACCAAAGGATTTTAATAAGTAATTGATAGTATTTTTGGCTTTTGTTTAGTTACTATGTACTATTGACTTTGTTTTGATCTAACAATTGTATGTAATACAAGGAAATAAAAAACTAGTCTAAATATTGTGTTGATATTGTTAAACTTGTAATATCATACCACATCAATATTTTTAAAATATACAGTTAATACATGTTATCATATCGGCCAATCTCAAACATGGATGATTGTTATCAGAATCGGCAGCATAAAACACGGCACATTCAATATTTAGAGCGGCTTAGCTCATGTGAGAGCACTGATGCGTGCCAAAGCAGGGCCCACTCATCCTCTTTTAGTACAATAAGGCAGAGGTGTTCTGGGACCCAGCATGATTCCATGCACATAAACACATGCATGTAGCAGAGTACTAGAACTAACACTCTAAGTAGAAATAAGACCTAAAATGATAAAAAAATCAAGCCCAATGCACATTCACTCACACGCGATTACATCCGTGTGCTTATGAAAATGAAATTTAAATAATATAATCACTCCTCTTAAAAGTAAATAATGACAGCTTCCTTGAAAATAATATACATTTACAAGTGTTCCGAATGAAACAGGAACTATTACACAAAGTCGGATAAATTGCAGTAAAACAACAGAACAGAAATAATGGGACATGCAAATGGGAGGGGGCACGCATGCACAAGACTAGCAATGGCCAGGAGATGGAGGGGGAATTGGGGCAAAAGTTACTCACGGCACACATAGCCTAGTGCAGGTGTTTCAAAGTACAGTCTAAATGTGCGCCTACCTCGTACCCTACATAGTGGCAATCTTGAATCCCATGAGACAGTACACATAAACATGTACCTGGTAGGTAAACACACACACAGGGCAACTACTACTACTAGTGGAGGATAATAAATAACTAAGTTAACTCTAATCATGTACTTTAAACAGCTACAGTAGTAATAGCTTGTGCAGCTGCAGTGTTGACATAGTTGACTTTTATTTACGTTTATTTACAAGTTAGACTGCATAAAAAAAGAAAAACATACTGGATGTGTACTGGCAAGCTCGGCCCCCTCAAATCAACGTTTTTATAGTTGAGAAAGTACATTTTAACATACTCACAAAATTAAAAGTTGACAAAATTATTGGCAGTAGCGGAGAAATCCGCTGAAAAAGGGACACGGTAAATTAATATCTTCTCTCATCTCTGTCCCATGGCTGTGTCAGGCTTCATGAGTCCCGGAAACACAGACCCCTTCCCTCAGCCCCGACGACTAAAAATGATACGAAAATGTTGTCAGAAATGAAATCCAACCAGATTTAATTTTGTCTTGTAGATGGGTGGGACAAGTTTGAAATGTATCCTATTATAGTTCTTTAATAGTGTACCGTACATACAAACCCCATTTCCATATGATTTGGGAAATTGTGTTAGATGTAAATATAAACGGAATACAATGATTTGCTAATCATTTTCAACCCATATTCAGTTGAATATGCTACAAAGACAACATATTTGATGTTCACAATCTGATAAACATTTTTTTTTTTGCAATTTATCATTAACTTTAGAATTTGATGCCAGCAACATGTGACAAAGAAGTTGGGAAAGGTGGGAATAAATACTGATAAAGTTGAGGAATGCTCATCAAACACTTATTTGGAACATCCCACATGTGTGCAGGCTAATTGGGAACAGGTGGGTGCCATGATTGGGTATAAAAATACCTTCCCAAAAAATGCTCAGTCTTTCACAAGAAAGGATGGGGCGAGGTACACCCCTTTGTCCACAACTGCGTGAGCAAATAGTCAAACAGTTTAAGAACAACATTTCTCAAAGTGCAATTGCAAGAAATGTAGGGATTTCAACATCTATGGTCCATTATATCATCAAAAGGTTCAGAGAATCTGGAGAAATCACTCCACGTAAGCAGCATGGTCGGAAACCAACATTGAATGACCGTGACCTTCGATCCCTCAGACGGCACTGTATCAAAAACCGCCATCAATCTCTAAAGGATATCACCACATGGGCTCAGGAACACTTCAGAAAACCACTGTCACTAAATACAGTTCGTCGCTACATCTGTAAATGCAAGTTAAAGCTCTACTATGCAAATCGAAAGCCATTTATCAACAACATCCAGAAACGCCGCCGGCTTCTCTGGGCCCGAGATCATCTAAGATGGACTGATGCAAAGTGGAAAAGTGTTCTGTGGTCTGACGAGTCCACATTTCAAATTGTTTTTGGAAATATTCGACATCGAGGGGAAGCAAACCATCCAGACTGTTATCGACGCAAAGTTCAAAAGCCAGCATATGTGATGGTATGGGGGTGCATTAGTGCCCAAAACATGGGTAACTTACACAGCTGTGAAGGCGCCATTAATGCTGAAAGGTACATACAGGTTTTGGAACAACATATGCTGCCATCGAGCGCCGTCTTTTTCATGGACGCCCATAATTATTTCAGCAAGACAATGCCAAACCACATTCAGCACGTGATACAACAGCATGGCTTCGTAAAAAAAGAGTGCGGGTACTTTCCTGGCTCGCCTGCAGTCCAGACCTGTCTCCCATCGAAAATGTGTGTCGCATTATGAAGCGTAAAATACGACAGCGGAGACCCCGGACTGTTGAATGACTAAAGCTCTACATAAAAGAAGAATGGGAAAGAATTCCACTTTCAAAGCTTCAACAATTAGTTTCCTCAGTTCCCAATCATTTATTGAAAATGTGATGTAACATAGTGGTGAACATGCCCTTTCCCAACTACTTTGGCACGTGTTGCAGCCATGAAATTCTAAGTTAATTATTATTTGCAAAAAAAAAAAAAAAAAAAGTTTATGAGTTTGAACATCAAATATCTTGTCTTTGTAGTGCATTCAATTGAATATGGGTTGAAAAGGATTTGCAAATCATTGTATTCCGTTTATATTTACATCTAACACAATTTTCCAACTCATATGGAAACGGGGTTTGTATATGAAAAAGGGTGTGGGTTAGCCAATCAGATGCTTTTCCTTGTGAGACGAGGAAGTTGAATTTCCAATTTTGAATCCCCAATTTCTAAATTCTAGATCATAAATCATACATCTCACCTGCACAGAAGAAGTGTAAGTATGTATTCCAACAAGTTGGGACACTAACAGCCATATAGGACCTGGAACTAGTGAGAACAACACAAAAAGCGGTTGTGCAGTTCCCCTTTAAAATGAATGTTGTTGAATACATTATTTTACTTTTATTTTTTAGTTTCCCCCCTGAAGGATTTCCACCTTATTGTGGTCAAGGGGCTGCCTACCTCAGTGACTTCAAGAGCTATACCACCTGTACACCCAAACTGTACAGGTGTGAAGGTAGGGGCCTGACAAAGTGCAATCCACTTTTTCAGGTTGGAGTTGGACACATAGCTAACAACCAAATCCAATGAAGAAGGCAATGTTACTACACTGTATTAGCACAGACAAAAGTGGTAAAAGCACTAGTAGTAGTGCACTTCATTCACGAACCATGTTACAAAAAAGATACGTGAGAATAATACATAATGTTGAATATAGAGAACATTCAAACCCTTTTTTTATTGAATCAAAAATATTAAAGTTCCACGATAAGGTAAATTTGCAAACAGCTACAATTATGGACAAAGCAAATTAAAACCTGCTACCCAAGAATGTACAACAATTATTCTCTACAAAAGAGGAGAAATATAATCTTAGAGAAAAAACTAACTTAAAACATTAGTATGTACATACAACACTTAAGACCTTTAGCATATCAGTATGTGGAATTAAATTATGGAATGGATTAAGCAAAGAAGTTAAGCAATGTACTATTATGATCCAGTTTAAGAGGCTGTTCAAATTTAAAGTGCTTCCAAAGTACAACGAAGAAGAATTGTGAAAAATACCTTCAACCTTATTGAAAACTAATTATTCTTCATCTCAGTAGGTTAATCATGATCGACTTAATTATCTATTGAGTGAACTGCTGTACTAATCATTCACTGATATAATTGTGTTAGAAAAAGAAGACCGTGAATGAGCATATGTATTTGTAAATGCTCTGCAGTGGGAAATGGGTAGGATTAATTAAGCTTTGCTTCTTCCTACTCCTTTTCGGGCATGTAAAGAGAAATTATATGAAATTATGTATGATGTATTATATTGTAAGTGTTGTCATGTTCGAAATAAACAAAACTCAATCAAAAAAATTCAAAAAGTAGCCCTGTGTGTGTGTGTGTTAAGTTGCTGCGTGATGGTTATAGCGCCATTTATTGTATGATGAGTCAGACTGTTTCTGTTAACAAGTTATTTGCGAGTTTTGGCTAATGCCTGCCCAAAGAAACAGCTACTTCCTTTAAGCAGGTATTTTTTAATAACCCTCACTAAATGTCAAACTGGATTCCTTACAAGGGCTGGCATGATCCAGTCAAACTATTTAATATGATTACCCTACCTACGGGATGGACTATTGCCAGAAAAACTAGTGAGTGACTTGTTATGATGATTGTTGTACCTGCGCCACAGACGAGTACGGTGCTGCCGAGGGTCACACCGGCCCTGCGACATGCGTGGATGCCCACAGACAGCGGTTCGATCAAAGCACCCTCCTCAAATGTCACATTATCAGGCAACCTGAAGAGGAGGGAAAAAAAGGAGAATGTGTGGCAAAGTTTAAGTAATAGCGTTGCATTTAGACCACAGGAGCATTGTTAGGCCATTTTAGCGGTTACTTGTAGCAGAAGTTGGCTTTGTGTGTGTAGTATCTGCACAGGTTGCCATCATCGGGCGGGGTGGCACAGAAAAAGATGGTGGGAGACAAATTGTAGCGTCCGTTTTTGAAAAACTCATCTATCTCTCGGGGCACACCTGGCTCGATGGCAACTCGGTCGCCTGAAAAATAATGAGGATAACAAATAGAGATGTGTGGCTTTACACAGATTTTGCAGGAGTATTTCAGCTCACTCACCCACTTGAAGGTGTTTGACCGCCGAGCCGACTTTTATCACCCGACCCGCTGCTTCGTGTCCCAACACCATCGGCTTTGTGAGCACATAGTCTCCGATGCTGCCGTGCTGCCAGTAGTGGACGTCTGAGCCGCAGATGCCAACAGAGTGCATCTGAAGCAAAACCTCTGAAGTCAAACCACAAAACCGCCATTGTTAGGATCGTTACAGTATACAGTATTGTGCAAATACAACCTCTAAATGTGAAGTAATTTAGCCTAACCTTTTACAGAAAAAATATGAATTAAATGTTGTACAAAGCGTGACGCCATTTGTGGAAATGTCCACAATCCAGTTAGGATCACTGGATTAACTTTGTTTTGCTTTTCCTTTGTTTTTGTGTGGCTATTTCTTCAAAGAGAAATACAGTCATCCCTAATTTCCATCCATCCATTTTCTACCGCTTGTCCCGTTCGGGGTCGCTGGAGCCTATCTCAGCTGCATTCGGGCAGAAGGCGGGGTACACCCTGGACAAATCGCCACCTCATTGCAGGGCCAACACATATAGACAGACAACATTCAAACTCACATTCACACACAAGGGCCAATTTAGTGTTGCCAATCAACCTATCATTTATCGCTGTTAATTGGATCCAGGCATGACCACGATACATTAATTTCATCAAAGTTAAATAATTTCACAGCTAAAGAATAAAAAAATGTTTAGGGTCTTTTAAATAAGGTTTTCACCATTATGAAAGCCCTCTACAAATTAAATTGCATCCTTTATTCACCTTCACAGTCTTTTAATTCAATACAGTAATGCTGCCTGAGGCTGAGCCAATCAGTGGTGATGATATTGAACCGCACGCTCTGATTGGTTTGGTCTCCCCTCATGGCCATAGTACTGTTGTATTTATATATTATTAAATTATTTGGCCTTTTGTATGTTTGAAATTACCTAATTTAAACTTTAAACACTGTGCTGTAATGAAGCTGCACAATTTGAAGCATGTGGCAAGAAACACCCATATACAGAATCAAGAAGCAACAGTTTGACCCTGGAACTGATTATTTAAGTTCCTAGTAATTTTGAGTAATAGATGGAAATGTGCAAGGAGCTGCTTCTCCCTACTAGTGCACTCCTTTTTGGACATGTTGACTTGTATAAATGTAACGTTAATTACTGACATTATTAAGTATGTCTAAAACAGTGGTTCTTAACCTGGGTTCGATCGAGCCCTAGGGGTTCGGTGAGTCGGCCTCAGGGGCTCGGCGGAGGTCAAGACACACCCGACTCATCGTGTAAATAAAAACTTCTCCCTATTGGCGTATTACGAATACAGCAACAGCAGAAGTCAGACTGATTTTCAGGTGTGTAATTTGTTGTGAGTTTAGACACTGTGTTAGTTTTGTTCTTTGAACAAGGTGATGTTCATTTTGTGCACCTGTAAAAAAACATGGTAACACTTTATTATGGGGTTAGGGTTATAGGCATGGCCTTATTATATATAACCCTCTAACCCTAACCAAATAACTCTAAATTAAGTCTTTGTTACTTAGAATATGTTCCCCATACTAAAGTGTTACCAAAAACATATAACTTTGTCTTGAATTTGAAAAAATACATTTTATTTTTCACTAAAGAAAGGTTCGGTGAATGCGCATATGAAACTAATGGGGTTCGGTACCTCCAACAAGGTTAAGAACCACTGGTCTAAAACAACTAAAACGTTGACCGTGAATATGTATTTCCAAATAAACATGTTCAAGGTCAGAATTTTGGTGACGTGTGAGTGGTAAACTACCGTCAGAAAGATGGTTAATGAAAAAAAAGTGTCATTCGTACCATTTGGCCCTGGCTTGGGGACAGGTCGCGTTTCCTGGGGACAAAAGCAAATATATATCGATCCCCTGAGTTCACATACATACCTAAATTACAATATTCTTTATTTTTAATGTGGGAGCGTACCAGTCTGAGGTCTCCCTTAGAATGTAGCACCACGGAGAGATTGTTCAACTCCATGACAGTCGTCAAAAGCGTGGAACGAAGCGAAGTTGAAGAGAGTGGATGTGCTGCTGGGTTACTAATGTCATGCTGCTGAGTGTCAAGTACATCCCAGGCCTGTTTGGTGGGTTGGTACCATAACAAATACGTCATTGGCTAAACGTGCTCGGCATAGTCCACTCATTAGGGGTGGACGACTTTATGTGTTAAAGAAAAGGCGCTTTCAAAATCACAGACTTGATCAACGTCACTATACACACATATGTTATACAACAATAGAACATGTTCTTATATATCATGAAATCAATACCAGTTTTATCTCGATGCTGTTCGATATACTTGCTAATACTCCCCCAAAAAATGAGGTCGGGTTATCGCGTCCAGTCGGACCACACCAAAGATTTTCAATGAGGGAGATAAACTATATATTTAAAAAAAATAATAATAATAAAAAATACATATATATATTCATATATCCATCCATTTTCTACCGCTTGTCCCTATATATATATATATATATATATATAGTATTTTTATTTTTTCTACATTACATAAATAGCAGTTCAAATGTTGTCCACGCTTAGGTATTCTGATTGGCTGAAATTAGTACACGTGACGCACCTAGCACTTCCGCATGATCCATGCAATCTCTCTTGAATAAACATCCCTGACTAAACCGACAGATATTCTCATTCATTTCCGGTCACTGGAGTCTCATGTTGAGATAGATCGCAACTGGACTTCAGTTCAGTTTGTCCTAAAATACGTTTTCCTCTCATCTGTGACTAGTTTTTGCTATTATCTTTATGTGTATATATGGTCAACATACTATACATCCATTTCCTACCGCTTGTCCCTCTTGGGGTTTTATAGACATATTTTTTTATTGTTATTATTTTTATTTTTTTTAAAGATATACAATACACAAAAAGTATCATTTCATATAGTGAAAACAAATGTGTTTTAACCCTAGGGGACTAAGGTTGAATTTGTTGTCCTTTCAGTACATTTTTGGCCATATTTTATGTTTAACATTTATATTAGAAAGGGTTTTTTACTGAGGCTATTGAACAATACCACAAAGCCAAACAGGAAAGGCATTCATTTTAGAAAAGGCTTACATTTTTTTAGATTTAAATAGTTATCTTAAATCTCTCAATCAACTTCAGCCCCACATAAAAATACCAAACATGTTTTTTTTATTTTTTATTATACTGTTTATTTTGACACTTTTAAGGCCTTATGCTCAAATTCCACCAATGCATCTATTCCATCCATTCATTTAGTTTACATTTGCAAAACACAAGTTATTTTACTAATTTAAACCTGTGACATTATCTCATCTAAATCAAATTAAAACGCATTACATGTATGATATTTTTCTTTAGGACTAAAGTTTTTAAAATATTTGAGCAAAAAGTAAAAAAAAAAACAAACAAAAAAACATTTTTTTAAACGTTTTATGCCCTTCAAAAACGTGTGGACTTGTATATCCTGTTTGGCTTTGAAGGTAATTAAAATGGAATGTTCCACAGGATTAAATATTGGTTTTGTCTGCAAGCGCATCCCACACGTACAGTAAGTGAGTAAAATAAATATGCCCAAGTTACAGTGACAGAAAAAATACTATTTGTTAACCACCACCATGAATCAATAAATGAAAAACACAAAACAAGAAAAGTAGAGTTAACCTTGTCACATTTATAAATATCAAATATGTACCCACTTTTTATAACAAAATGCAGTCTGCTGACACCTTCATAAACAAAAACAATTTCATTAGTGAATCAATTACTTTCAAAAATACTTTACTTAACTACTACTAATTACTTAACTAGTAATAATAAATGCTTAAATCAAAGTAGCTCAAGTAATAATATTGATTTACTAGTACATTATTGTTTTGGCAAACTCTACACAAGGCCAAAGCCTTCACCCAAACAGAAGGGCCTCATCTCCAAATATGAGTTTGGCTTCCATTTCCCCCCAGTGGACAGAACTGGAATTACAGACAATATTTCCCAACAGCTGAAGACCATCAGTAATCAGGAAGGCTCTCACCTGAAGCAATCAAATCCACTCCTTTTAAGTCTGCAGCTCCAGCTCAAACTTCAAGTCAACAAACACTGCTCGAGGAGATTTTGCCGAATACAGTAGTGACAACTGTTTACAGAGACCAGGGTGGCTGACGGTGAGATGACTTATATTATTTTGATGTTTTGAATTTATTTTAATTGCCAAGTGGTTGTTAAATGTTTAAATGCCAAATCCAAGTTGTTAAGGGTCACTATATGTACTTTTGGAAACACCTAGTGATGGGTTGATGAGGCGTCATGAAGCGTTTCAACACATTGCAAAACTGTATTGATACTGTGTCACTAAATACTGACATCTGCTGGACATTAAGAATCCCTACAGGCAACCTATGGACCGACTCAACTGACACTGATTTTATGACCTAGTACAGTGGTTCTCAAATGGGGGGTACGCGTACCCCTGGGGGTACTTGAAGGTATGCCAAGGGGTACGTGAGATTTTTTTTAAATATTCTAAAAATAGCAACAATTCAAAAATCATTTATAAATATATTTATTGAATAATACTTAAACAAAATATGAATGTAAGTTCATAAACTCAGTGAAGCACAAGCTCAGGTTTGTCACTAAAATGTCTGTCAAAAAGAACTGTCAAAAGAAATGCAACAATGCAATATTCAGTGTTGACAGCTAGATTGTTTGTGGACATGTTCCATAAATATTGATGTTAAAGATTTTTTTTTTTTGTGAAGAAATGTTTAGAATTAAGTTCATGAATCCAGATGGAGCTCTAATACAATCCCCAAAGAGGGCACTTTAAGTTGATGATTACTTCTATGTGTAGAAATCTTTATTTATAATTGAATCACTTGTTTATTTTTCAACAAGTTTTTAGTTATTTTTATATCTTTTTTTCCTAATAGTTCAAGAAAGACCACTACAAATGAGCAATATTTTACACTGTTATACAATTTAATAAATCAGAAACTGATGACATAGTGCTGTATTTTACTTCTTTATCTTTTTTTTTTTTTCAACCAAAAATGCTTTGCTCTGATTAGGGGGTACTTGAATTTAAAAAAAATTCACAGGGGGTACATTGCTGAAAAAAGGTTGAGAACCACTGACTTAGTATATACAATAATATAAACCAAGTCATTGTATTTCATTTAGGATTATTTCATAACTTCATTTAAATAAAAATATATTTTTTGTCTTTTTTTGATACAGTCAATAAATAATGTGAACATGTATCATAACATGGAAATCTAAGAGAACGTGTTGTGAATGAGGATGCTTGTGGACCTGGAATTTTTTTTTTTTTTTACACATTTTTATTTATTTTTTTTAAACAGTTTTTCCAACGTATTCAATTTTAGACGCTTTCTCTTCTTAGTTATTATTTCTCCGGCTGTAGAAAAGACCCTTTCACAGGGCAGAGGAGGCGTCAGTGCGACACAGTTCGCGTATCGGTCACGTGACCAAAACAGCTCATGATCGGTCACGTGACTTTCTAAAAGCGGTACGCGCACCGACACAGGGTTTCGCTCTATGAGCTCGACGCATGCGCCGATGCATCGGTGTTGCCGAACCCATCACTAGAAACACCTTTACTTTAAAAAAAATGGTTTATTGTAATTTGTTTATGTTTGGTCCCTAATTGCGTTTGTATTTGTCCACCTTTTCCAAAGGTTTTTCACCTTATAACTATTTGATGAAAAAATGAGACAATCTAGTGGTCCAAAATAAAAGGAGAAACAGATTTGTCTCATCATTGGATTAAAACAAAGAGTGAAGTCCCAGTGTAACCCCTGGTCAAAAAGTCAAAACCCTTTTCAAGTTAGGGGAGGAAACAAACAAACAAAAGATAACTTGACAATTATAATAAATATAAATAATAGATTACAAATAGTGTCTTGTCAGTGCGTTACACTGAGTGCAACGGAAATCACTAGGGTGATAGTAACGTAGCTCACGTGAACATTTTTGCTGGTTGTCCATGCTGATGAATCCTTAAGTGAAAATAGAGGACACATTATTAGATAAATATAGACTTTGCCAGTCCAAAAAGAGTGGGAAAAAAAAAGTGTGAATGATAAATGTTTCACCTGGAGGGATCCTCACAACACAGTGCTGATACAATTAATGGTTCAGTCTCACTGGAAGGAAAGGAACTACAGTATATATATATATTTTTTAATGCAGTGTGTTTTTACATTCATATGCAAACACACCTGTCAAAGCCACACTTTGCTTCTGCCCGGTCGGTAAAACTTTCCTGACAACACAGTGAGGCAGACAGCGGTAACTAGTGATTGACTGTTAATAGGTTAACATAGGGATGTGCTGATCAATCGGCCACCGATCGTTATTGGCCAATTTTTGTGAAAAAGTATGTGATTGGCCACAGCCCGTTAATGCCTTTTAATTCCAATCATAGGTGTCGATCCTCTCTGGCTGACAAGTGGTTAGAAGCTAATTAGGGATCTCCACACACAATGTGGAGCAGCTACCCTTAACTAATAATAATCACCTCCATTGTGGAAAATAACTGAATTACTTAGTATATTAGTTATCATTATCAAGTATTACTCTCACTGGAGGTTGAGGCTAAACATGTTTAAAACACTGAAAGAAAGCCAGGAGAGAAGCATGCTCATAGCTCAGCTCGTCGCTAAGCTAGCTTTAAGTACTTAATAAACACTAAGAAGTGTAGATGTAACCACATTGCAGCAGAAACTAAGCATCTATTAACAGGAAAATAATTAGTAGATTAATAAGAGTATAGAAAGAGAATATTATAACAGTTGTTGGTGTGCCAGCATTGTCACAGTTAGTACAAGACATGTAAGAGGAGGATCGGATCGACCCATACAATTGTGGTGTCGATATTAAGGGCCTACTGAAACCCACTACTACTGACCACGCAGTCTGATAGTTTATATATCAATGATGAAATCTTAACATAGCAACACATGCCAATACGGCCGGGTTAGCTTACTAAAGTGCAATTTTAAATTTCGCGCAAATATCCTGCTGAAAACGTCTCGGTATGATGACGCCTGCGCGTGACGTCACGGATTGTAGAGGACATTTTGGGACAGCATGTTGGCCAGCTATTAAGTCAACTGTTTTCATCGCAAAATTCCACAGTATTCTGGACATCTGTGTTGGTGAATCTTTTGCAATTTGTTCAATGAACAATGGAGACAGCAAAGAAGAAAGCTGTAGGGGGGAAGCGGTGTATTGCGGCAGGTGATGTGCCGGATAACGCACCCCCGCTGTAGAATGCACCCCCTGACTGTTTTGCCGGATAACACAGCCGGTGTTTCATTGTTTACATTCCCGAAAAATGACAGTCAAGCTTTACCATTGGCCTGTGGAGAACTGGGACAACAGAGACTCTTACCAAGAGGACTTTGAGTTGGATTCACAGACGCGGTACCGTGAGTACGCATGCAGCTGCGGCTTCCAAACATTTGATCGCTTGCCCGTACTTGCGTGCCGCTATGTGCATGTCACGTACGTAACTTTGGGGACTTTGGGGAAATATATGTGCTGTATGAACTTTGGGGAGGTGAACGGTACTTTGGGCTGTGGGATTGAGTGTGTTGTGCAGGTGTTTGAGTTGTATTGGCGGGTTATATGGACGGGAGGGGGGAGGTGTTTGTTATGCGGGATTAATTTGTGGCATATTAAATATAAGCCTGGTTGTGTTGTGGCTAATAGTGTGTATATATAGGTCTTGTGTTTATTTACTGTTTTAGTCATTCTCAGCTGAATATCAGGTCTCACCCACCTCTCACAGCATCTTCCCTATCTGAATCGCTCCCACTGCCTTCTAGTCCTTCACTCTCACTTTCCTCATCCACAAATCTTTCATCCTCGCTGAAATTAATGGGGGAATTGTCGTTTTCTCGGTCCGAATCGCTCTCGTTGCTGGTGGTCATGATTGTAAATAATGTGCGGATGTGAGGAGCTCCACAACCTGTGACGTCACGCGCATATCGACTGCTACTTCCGGTACAGGCAAGGCTTTTTTATCAGCGACCAAAAGTTGCGAACTTTATCGTCGATGTTCTCTACTAAATCCTTTCAGCAAAAATATGGCAATATTGCGAAATGATCAAGTATGACACATAGAATAGACCTGCTATCCCCGTTTACATTAGAAAATCACATTTCAGTAGGCCTTTTAAGGGCAGTGTCAGTGGTATATGATACGTACTGAATCATCAGATCTATATATATATATATATATATATATATATATATATATATATATATATATATATATATATATATATATATATATATATATATATATATATATATATATATATATATATATACACATACATACACACACACAAATGAATTCTCTGGACACAGGATGGCAAAACCAAGGGATTTAGCAGATAGTTGTTGCTCTTGTTTAGTTGTTTTGTACTAATGAATTAATTTTGCTCAAGCAATTGTATGTAATGAAAGAAAAATAAGGAACTTGTTTAAATATTGTGTTGATATTGTTAAATGTTCAATAGCACTCACCATAAATAAATGGAGAAATGTACAGGTAATATGTGATTGGTATCGGCCAATCTCTTTCATGTATGATCAGTATCAAAACTGGCTGCATAAAACATTAATCAGAACATACCGAGTTAAAACACACTGTCTTCATTATGTGTCATCAATCATACCCGTGCGCCTGGCTGGTCCTCTTCATACTCCCAAATAAACCTCCCAATCACGTTTCTCACTGCTGAAGTTACAATCAAAGAAGACATTATTACTTGCAGTATAGGTAGTATATTCATGTATTATTTAAAGCAGTTATTGTGCTTGTCCTTAGGTGTGAATTTGAGTGTGAATGCATTTTTGTAGTGGTAGGCAGAGTGATCCAAATATCATCAATATCAACGGCTGTATCAGTATCGGCTCAACACTAGCATGATTGGAATGAGATGGATACTTCCTAGTTATCGTCTATGGTTTACGCTTTGTTGTCTGTTTTTTTTTTTTTTATATTGTTGATATTGTTATATTTATAACTGAGTGAAAAAAGCCAAATTATTTAAATAAGTAGTTTATGCTTTTGTTTTGTTTTATTCCACTCATGCAAGTGCACTAATAGCTTGTTTTAAAATGTCTCTGACAATCTTGCACTTTCTGTTTTGGAAATTACATGAATGTTTGCCACTGCTTAACTGTTTAATAAATACACTTTTGGTAAATTGACTTAGTTGTGATTTCCCTCTCTGCATGAAAGTTTAAAATGAACATATATTAATGCAGTATGAAGAAGAATGTTTTAATGTAGACACATAGAATCATCATACTTCTGTGATTATATGCATCAAGTGTTCATTCTAGGCTAAGGCAAAATATTGAGATGTGTATCGTGACATTGCCTAAAAATATTGAGATATTAATAAAAGGCCATATCGCCCAGCCCTAGTTACACCATGATATAAAATAGTACAAACTTTCTCACCATCCTGCACTGGGAAAGGAGGCAGCACATAGTGACCAATGCTGACCGACTTTATACTCTTTCGATTCTGACATGCATTCAGGAAAAAGCTGTGAAAAACAGTAACCTTCTCCCACAGGTAAGCCTCACTCCTAAAAATCCTGATGGAAAATTTAAACAAAATACAGTTAAGAAAGGACATTATTTATCATTTATTGTGTTTCTCACCTGAGTGTATCAGGGTGTGTAGCATCCTCACTGAAAAGATAGTCTGCTGTTCTCCACCCTGTAAGTATTCCACACTCCAATACTGCAAGGCAATTTGTGTTATAAGGTATATTTTTACTTGGTTTAAACGTGTTCTGGAATACACAATAGAATATTTTTTAAGAGGAGACGTTGCATAACACAGTTAGCATAATGCTAGCTAGCTTAATAGTACTGTGTGAATACATATTAAACAGGTAGCATACATAAACCACAACACTTACGCCAGAATTCGCGAAAAGTTGGTGACACACTGTCCGAAAACCAAGCCTTCTTATTTGCGAACATCTCTACAAAGACCTCCTTCTGTTTAAAACATTTTTGTTCTCGTCAACACAACAATATTTTGCCCTGACTGCCGCTTCACCATTGGCACCTGACCTGAATGCCTCAGACGCCTTCACGTGCTTCGGAAAATGTCGTAGTTTTAACGACTCAATTAAACTTTGCGTTTAGACACATTATTATCAGATATTTCTCTGTTAAAGCTATTTTTCCTTCCAACATGTTGCTGGATTTGTAAACATTTTCTGAACATTATTTTTTCTACTAATAAATTCATTGATTTAAAGTAGATGCTAAAATATGTTTTTGTCCAACAATAACACTTGTATTTGGAAGTAAATTAGCATGTGTCATAAAATGTTCTATACTGTTCCATCCATCCATCCATTTTCTACCGCTTATTCCCTTTGGGGTCGCGGGGGGCGCTGGAGCCTATCTCAGCTACAATCGGGCGGAAGGCGCGGTACACCCTGGACAAGTCGCCACCTCATCGCAGGGCCAACACAGATAGACAGACAACATTCACACTCACATCCACACACTAGGGCCAATTTAGTGTTGCCAATCAACTTATCCCCAGGTGCATGTCTTTGGAGGTGGGAGGAAGCCGGAGTACCCGGAGGGAACCCACGCAGTCACGGGGAGAACATGCAAACTCCACACAGAAAGATCCCGAGCCCGGGATTGAACCCATGACTACTCAGGACCTTCGTATTGTGAGGCAGATGCACTAACCCCTCTGCCACCGTGAAGCCATTATTTCATTATTTATTTAATATTTAATTTATTTAATAATCAATTAATGTATTCATTTATTTATTTGTATTATTTATTGATCACGTGCTTCAGAAAATGTCATAGTTTTAACGACTCAAAGACACTTGCGTTTAGACCAGAAGTCTCAAACTCAATTTACCTGGGGGCCACTGGATGCAGAAACTGGGTGAGGCTGGGCCGCAAGAAAATATTTCTTAAAAAAATCTAACATGCACTTAATGAATTCACCTTCTTTGAATGGCTATCCCGCCCTAGCAACATACGTTTGTACTTGCCAACCCTCCCGACTTTTCCGGGAGACTCCCGAATTTCAGTGCCCCTCCCGACAATCTCCCGGGGCAACCATTCTCCTGAATTTGTCCCGATTTTCACCCGGACAATATTAAGGGCGTGCCGTGATAGCACTGCCTTTAACGTCCACTACAACCTGTCGTCGCGTCCGCTTTTTCACCATACAAACAGCGTGCCGGCCCAGTCACATGTTGTATGAGGCTTCTGCATGCCGACACACGTAAGTGACTGCAAGACATACTTGATCAACGCCGAATTTCTCGCCAATGCTGCGTCTACTTATACAAACCCCGTTTCCATATGAGTTGGGAAATTGTGTTAGATGTAAATATAAACGGAATACAATGATTTGCAAATCATTTTCAACCCATATTCTGTTGAATATGCTACAAAGACAACATATTTGATGTTCAAACTGATAAACATTTTTTTTTTTTTTTTGCAAATAATCATTAACTTTAGAATTTGATGCCAGCAACACGTGACAAAGAAGTTTGGAAAGGTGGCAATAAATACTGATAAAGTTGAGGAATGCTCATCAAACACTTGGGACTTGACTTGAGACTTTCCAGTCTTGACTTTGGACTTGACTCGGGACTTGAGACTTACTTATGACTTGCAAAACAATGACTTGGTCCCACCTCTGGTTATTTCTATTGGTATTTTTATTGCTCCATTTGTAGTGCAATAATGTTCATTGTTATTAATATTTACTTCACAAACTGCTTCTATGCCTTACTTTTTTTATCATATTTTTGCATATTGTATTTGCTGAGGTCGTTCTGTTGTTGTTGCTGTCGTAATGTTGTTGTTGTTGTCTCTCTGTCTTGACCCTCTTTGTACCCCGCAAGTCATCCTTTTTTCCTTCTTTCTTTCCCCTTCTGCTCCGGTCCGGCTGTGCCAAACATTAAAACAAATCCATTTAATGAAGTCAAATACAAATAAAGCAACAAGAGAAGTATCCCACACAAAACAGAAGGCATACCTGCCAACTTTTGAAATCAGAAAAACCTAGTAGCCAGGGTCCAGGGGCCGCAGGCCCCGGTAGGTCCAGGACAAAGTCCTGGTGGGGGGTTCAGGGGGGTGAAGGCCCCCGACGCAAAATGATTATTAGCATTCAGACAGGTTAAAATGTTGCTAAAACCATCACTTTTCTATCAGTCACAGTGACTTTTCAAAACAAAAATATTACAGCAAAAATCATATGGGTTGATTGACATGTTTATTCTGTAAGCTAACTTCAATAGTTTGAAATTATTTTGACAGTTAATGCCAGTTATCCTGTCAACCTTTCACAAGACTTCAATTTGTTAATTGAAAGTATGAACAGTATAAACACTTTTTACAGTAAACAAATGGTAAAACAGTACTAAACAATTCCATAAAAAAAAAAATTGGTGTCATTATTAACTTTCTGTCCAAGCTTGTATAATCTACTGCCTTGTTCAATTGTAAAAAATATTCTGTGCCTAAAATTCACATTTCTATCACAATTATCATACTGTAAACATGGTAAGCTAACTTTGGTTCGACCACATCCAGATTTTTTGGCGATTTTGGAGTCGGGAAACATTTTCCGAAATAACTGTCCCATGTGATCAGCCAGTGCGATTGGAAGTCCATGCTCAATTATTGCCTCCGTAAATAAAACTTCGGCATTTATCACATCCAAAGAATCTGTTTGGGCGACGAAAAACGTTGAAAGTTTTCCACTTGTATCGCTAGCAACGGCATTTAGACTTGTTTTTTTGTCCCAACGTGGTCTTTTACATCGCTAATTCCTCCGTGTCCGATCAAAAAATCTTGTCTGCACAAGGTGCAATTCGCGTAGTTTTCACCCTTTTTGGAACGGATAATTATTCCCGGATAGGCTTTTGAATATTCTTCACGGAATGACTGCAGTTTTCTTTTCGGTTTAAGACTCGTTTGCGATTTTTCTCCGGCTGATTCCATGATCGTTCGCTCGTTTGGAAACAATGGCAACTGGTGCCTCGTGCTTGGCAGCGGTGCTATAAATAGCCTCGCGCATGGCATTCGGAATGGCTCGATAGGAAGTTACGGGAAGCAGTGTCGATTGTCATTGTTGTTACGCGATTTCGTGAATAAAACTTAAAAAATATATATATTTTTTTAAATTAATGAAAAACCGTATTTTTTATCACTGCAACCGTAACCCGGAATAGGTTGATGAAAACCGTACTAATTACGGGAAAACCGGAGTAGTTGGCAGGTATGAGAAGGGCATCTATGTCAACAATATGATTTGCCTGAGTGGCTGGACGGGACAAAAAAAGATGTAGTAAATATGATGGTGGCATAAAGGTTAATGCAGCAACCTGCTTTTTAAATTATTGTATAGAATATTCTAGAATGTGCTTGTCTGGATCATTTATTCCAATAACCACCACACAGTTATCTGCTCCTGCATTATTAGAGTGTGGAAACGTATCTCTTTGAGGTATGCAGAACATAAATATTCACACGATGAAACTGAGTTAACCATGAAAATAATGCAATTAATCGTGATTAAAATCAATGTCAGCCCTCCCATTTGTATAAACTTGTATAATGTATCAGTGGCAAACTAAGAATTCAGCAAAACCTGAGAATATCACAAAAAAACAAACAACAACTCTATGGTTACCTCTGACATGGATTCTCCTAAGCTTCACATATATATGAATTTGGAGGAATCTATTCTTAAAACTACCAACAATTATTTCATTAAGATTATATTTTGCTTCTAAAAATGCATAGTTGATGGGATATAAGGGTGGGATTAAAGATGTATATAGAAGATAAAGTTTACTTAAATACTACACACAAAAAAGGTTCAAATACATTAACATGTCAAGGTTGCAGGCAAATGTGTGTGTTTGTTGTTAAGGGGCGATTAACAGTTCTAGACAAGAAGAGTATACGATATCATCATTGCCAAATTTTAACCAAATACAAACTGGTTTTTAAATGCTTGAATAACTCTGCTCCCCAATTGCTCTGCAAGGCAATTACAAGACTGCAAAGTGGTACCAGGTCTACCACCCGAGCAATGTCAAAAGGCAACTGTTGCGTTCCATTTCGTAGGACATCTTTTGCCCAAACTGCCTTTTCAATAAAAGGACCACAAGTATGGAACTCTCCACCAAACACTTTGAAAAGTATACCTGCACTTGTCACTTTCAAAAAACAAACACAATTATGGCTAGTTGAGCAACAATCTTGTTCCCATGTTTAGTTTTTACTCATTTTTACTAATTGTTTTTTATCTAGTCTGCACTTTGTCTGTGTTATTATTATTATTATTATTATTATTATTATTATTATTATTATTGGCTTTTAACTCTAGTTTGCACTTTGTCTATATTATTACTATTATCATTATTATCTATTCATTCTATTTTTTATTTTTATGTTGGATCTGTGTTGTTGTTGTTGTTGTTGTTGTTGGGGACAAGTGTTGTAAATTAGCTTTGGCTACAAACACTATGATGCATACATTGGATAACTGTTTCAGATGTCTATGTTTCTGTATCTGTCCCTATTTCAAACAAACCTCTATAATAATTGTGCTCATGACATCATAAAGGCTCCATTAATGCTTACAAGAAAAAAAAACAATTTAGAAATATGCCACTACAGTAGTCTATTCAGCTCTATAACATAGAAACCTGAATTGCATTGGAATGAAAGTAATTAAGAATATTTCATTTATACATTTTAGGTACATTTCATGCTGTATTCTACTTCACACAGTCCAAATACAATATTATTAATATTCCAATCAATTAATTTTATTGACTTTTAAGGCTACAAACAATGTGCTACCCCACCCTTGAGTGTGACATCAAGGCAAAAAATATTGACATGTTAAAGCAATGTGTAATAGAATAATGTTGATGGTATTATTTGAAAGAGGGGGTGTTTATATGGTTTATTGCGGCAGGATGCTTTCATTTTGTCATCTTCACAACGTATAAGGCGAGGGTGTTCCATCCATCCATCTTTTGAACATATTGAACTGCTTTAACCTTTTTTACAAAATAATAAAAATGTAAATGGTTCACTGAATTGTTTATTTTGTTCAGTAAAGTAGTTGGAAAGAGTCTTGACAGTCTGTGTAGATTGTAATTTGATGCTCTGGTTCCCCCTTCTGGTAACAACTAAGCAATGCATGTGGTGTCGTACCATACTAATTACATATTTTAAAAAGTGTAAAATCAGCGTTTAAAGACAAAATTGAAAAAAAAAAAGTCCATCTCACTATTTTTTTTCATGATGTAAAATTACATTCAAGGTAATTATTGGTCACATAAAATCCCAAAATTAACTCTTACGGGTATTTCAGTAAACCAAAAGTTGTGTTTTTTCTTCAATTAACGATAAAAACAAAATGTGACTCAACTGTCCCCCACAGTTTCACTTTAGTGTGTTGGTTACTTTAAGGGTTCTGGTCATTCTGGTCGCACTTCAACATGACCTTTATCCCCAGGCTCTGACGTGTGGTCTCAAAAGCCTGGGCCGCCTGCTCCAGGGGGAAGCGGTGAGTGACCAGAGGCTTCACGTTCACCTTTCCTGACGCCAACATGGCAATTGCCATAGGCCAGCTACAACACATTAAGCAAGGCATTTGATGGATTATTGGAGACACACTCTTTGCTTATTAGTATTGTGGGATTATTGGAGGCGGTAAAAAAAAATTAGAGGATTTACACAAGCAGCGTCACGACATAATCTGTTAACCTACGTGTTGCAGTAGCGGAAGACACCTCTGATATCAACTTCTCTGGTGGCCGCGTTGACAAGGGGAACATTAGTCATTTCGGATCCAAGGCCTACCAGCACCACCACGCCTCCTGAGCGTGTCGCCTGGTACAGCACAGAAAAGCAGTTTACTTGGCAGCCTGCAGCTTGTTATATTAGCCTCTGGCACATTCTTAAAATAAAACTAAACAAAAAAGAGCAAAAGGGCATAACAAAAAGAGGTGAAATGTTAATAATAATGATAAACTTTATGCACCTCACTTTGTCACCTACAACACAAAGCTGACATACCCTAGGCAGTATTTATTTACAATATATACTGTATAACTTCTTACCCCGGATTTCCACTGGATGCGCAAGTCAATGTGTTTCCACCCCCTGCGGAGCGATGCCATTCCGAATCCCTGTTGTAAATATACGCTGAGCTGCTATTTTTGCCGGTAGTCTGCAACATGGCGGATCAATTTAGCTAAAATCTGCTTGTGCTGGACAGAAAGTCATGCACAAACATAAAATAATTTTATTTCAAAAATGTCAGTTTTCAAAGGGGATCATATTCTACACTTGTCAAAGGTTCACAGACGTAAATTCACCTCGTTCACACATTGATTCTGGAGGTCTAAAATGTAAGAATCATACTACAGGCATATACCTGGCAGCCATATAGGGGCCTATGTCAAATACCAGCTGATATGGAGCCCAGGGGAGTGGTTAGCAAGAGTGGAATGAGATGTGTGTGTGTGTGTGTGTGTGTGTGTGTGTGTGTGTGCAACGCTCGCCAGGGACGATGTTACTGTTGTGTTGTTGCGTATACTAAAAAAATTAAGTTGTAGTTGTGCAAGGCAAAACTGTCGTCTTTTCCATGAGTCTAGTCAATTGAGTGCCGTCATAGACGCCCACCTGGGAGTATAGATGGACGGCAAAGCTTGAGACGTTCTGCGGGGTTGCTGTTCAGCAGCAACAGAACAGCCGTGCGGATTGCCAGACGGCCTAAAGGCAGCATAACAGCGCAGCCACGGAACGGCGATTTTCTGCTGCCGTTACACATCCAGTGGAGATCCTGGGTCAGCCTACCTACTTTGAATTGTTTGTTTTAGAATATTACAAATTGTCGAAATGGTGGCTCTCGGCAGGACAAGTTTGGACACCCCTGGCTTACCTAATCATGGTGATGGATGGTTTATCACTATAAAATAATTTGAATGTAGTCCTGCATCAAAGGTGTTGAAGTTGGTGTGATAATAAGAGTGTACACTATAGTATCAAATAGATGAAGTGTGAAATTGGTTACGGAGTAAATAATAATACAGTGGATTGAGTGTGGAACCTGTTTGAGTCGACGCCCCTTGGATTGACTGTCAACATAAGGTGTTGGGGCGGTATAGCTCAGTTGGTAGAGCGGCCGTGCCAGCAACTTGAGGGTTGCAGGTTCGATCCCCGCTTCCAATATCCTAGTCACTGCCGTTGTGTCCTTGGGCAAGACACTTTACCCACTTGCTCCCAGTGCCACCCACACTGGTTTAAAAATGTAAATTAGATATTGGGTTTTCACAATGTAAAGCGCTTTGAGTCACTTGAGAAAAGTGCTATATAAATATAATTCAGTTCAGTTGTAGATATAACCAAATACAGTTATTGATTGCAGATTTACTTGTGACATTTTCACAGAGCTATAAAGAGAATGGGTGATAAGAAATTATTTTGTACACGCAGAAATCTGTCTTTTGGTCGCTAAAAATCTCAGAAATGTTCTTAGGGACTTTGTAGCGGAAACGGGGATACAAACGACGGTTGACAAATGACTTCTGGTCCTGTGCTGAAGCTTTAAAAATAAACTTCACTTCTATTTTGACATAACCACTAATCTACTTTTGAAAAAACACACAAGCAATAATGACGACGTTGACAATATTATAACGCACATCAATGGATCCACAAATCTTATGTCGACCACTTTTATGTCGACAGAAGTGGTCGACCATATGTGTCATAAATGTCTGCTTAAGTAGTAGGAACAGAGTGGACCGAAATTTGAAGAGTTGGTCAATCTAGACATGTTGTTGACATAAACTCCGGTAGTAATCTACACAAGAAGCAGTACTTGGTGTACTTACATAGATGGCAGTTTGAATACTGCTCTCAACACCACTACATTCAATGGTGATGTGCGGCTGAGCTCCCAGCATGTCCTCGACGCTCTTGGCCAACTGCTGAGGTCCATCCCCTCTCTTCACCCCCAACTGGAAGTCGGCACCCAACTCCTTGGCCATGGCCAGACGCTCGGGGAACAGATCTGAGTGTGATAATGCGGCGGTTAGAGAGAAAAAAAATAGCTTGGTGTGTGTGTTGTTTTTTTTTGTTACAAGGATGATGGTGTTCACCTGTAATCGGAGGTGGGTAGAGTAGCCAGAAATTGTACTCAAGTAAGAGTACTGTTACTTTAGATATTTATTACTCAAAAGTAAGGAGTATTCACCCAAATATTTACTTGAGTAAAAGTAAAAAGTATGTTGTGAAAAAACTACTCAAGTACTGAGTAACTGATGAGTAACCTGTTTTTTTAATGATGACGCAACAAATAATAATGCACAAAAACATAAAAATAGCAATGAGCAAATTCAGAGCCAGGAATATCTCTAAAACAATAATATATATTAAATAATAGTACATTAGTATAAAAAAAATGAAGGCAAATTGAGCCACATTAATTTAACAGCCCCATAGGCTCAGTAGGCAGAGATTACAAAGGAAAATAACAAATAGCCTTTACGCAAACCATAAACTGATAGGTGTGGGCTGCACCTGGGAATGCACTGTGCACTTCTGATTGGTGTTTCTATGCGTGTGTGTGCGACTGTGTGTGTGTGTGTGTGTGTCTGTCTGTCTGTCTGTCTATGAGGCTGCAGTGGATTAATAAATGTCCCCACACGATGTACATTTGACAGTGATTCATAGCAGGGAAGCTAACATCAGCTTACGGTGATGGCCAAAATATCTACTAACGTTACTTACCGTGATGTGCTTCCTCAAATTTGACATTGAGTTCATGTAAGCTTAAGATTGTTGTTGTTTGCCCCTGAAACTTTATGTGCAGTTAATCATGTGACCGCCTGGCTCTGTTTGATTGGTGAAACGCAGGCATGCGATAGATCCTACTTTGAAGGACAAACCAAAACAAACAAAAGCGTGCATTAACAGATCGATAAAAATCAGTAGCGAGTAGCGAGCTGAAGGAAGATAAATGGAGCGGAGTAAAAGTAGCGTTTCTTCTCTGTAAAAGTATGTTGCAATAAAACTACTCTAGAAGTACAATTTATCCCAAAAGTTACTCAAGTAGATGTAACTGAGTAAATGTAGCGCGTTATTACCCACCTCTGCCTGTAATGACAACCTGTGCAGCTCCCATTGCTTTGGCCACAAGCAGACAGACTAAGCCAATTGGTCCTGTAGAATAAGAAAAAACGTAATTAGCACACGAGCACAAGCTTTCTCTCTTTAGTAGGGATGTGCTAATCGATCAGCCACTGATCAGCATCGGTTGAAACAGTATGTGATCGCCATTGCCGATAAATGTCTTTTACTGCTGATCACAAGGACTGTATTTATATGTATTTTTAGTCCCCCAGCTGCAAGCGGCTCGCAGTAGCTAATTGTGTGTCCCCATACACAGTGTGGAGCCACTCCCAAATTATAATAATAATCGCCTTCCTAATGGCATAGAAAACTGTATCAAAGTATCATTATAATGTAACATTATCACTGGAGCATGACATTAAACATGTTCAGGGTTCCCTTTGTGTAACTGATCGCCATGACAAGGTAAAATCCGCCACACCTAGGGTATTTTACAAACCCCGTTTCCATATGAGTTGGGAAATTGTGTTAGATGTAAATATAAACGGAATACAATGATTTGCAAATCCTTTTCAACCCATATTCACTTGAATGCACTACAAAGACAAGATACTTGATGTTCAAACTCATAAACTTTTTTTTTTTTTTTGCAAATAATAATTAACTTAGAATTTCATGGCTGCAACGCGTGCCAAAGTAGTTGGGAAAGGGCATGTTCACCACTGTGTTACATCCCCTTTTCTTTTAACAACACTCAATAAATGTTTGGGAACTGAGGAGACACATTTTTTAAGCTTCTCAGGTGGAATTCTTTCCCATTCTTGCTTGATGTACAGCTTAAGTTGTTCAACAATCCGGGGTTCTCCGTTGTGGTATTTTAGGCTTCATAATGCGCCACACATTTTCAATGGGAGACAGGTCTGGAATACAGGCAGGCCAGTCTAGTACCCACACTCTTTTACTATGAAGCCACATTGATGTAACACGTGGCTTGGCATTGTCTTGCTGAAATAAGCAGGGGCGTCCATGGTAACGTTGCTTGGATGGCAACATATGTTGCTCCAAAACCTGTATGTACCTTTCAGCATTAATGGCGCCTTCACAGATGTGTAAGTTACCCATGTCTTGGGCACTAATGCACCCCCATACCATCACAGATGCTGGCTTTTCAACTTTGCGCCTATAACAATCCGGATGGTTCTTTTCCTCTTTGGTCCGGAGGACACGACGTCCACAGTTTCCAAAACCAATTTGAAATGTGGACTCGTCAGACCACAGAACACTTTTCCACTTTGTATCAGTCCATCTTAGATGAGCTCAGGGCCAGCGAAGCCGACGACGTTTCTGGGTGTTGTTGATAAATAGTTTTCGCCTTGCATTGGAGAGTTTTAACATGCACTTACAGATGTAGCGACCAGCTGTAGTTACTGACAGTGGGTTTCTGAAGTGTTCCTGACCCCATGTGGTGATATTCTTTACACACTGATGTCGCTTGTTGATGCAGTACAGCCTGAGGGATCGAAGGTCACAAGCTTAGCTGCTTACGTGCAGTGATTTCTCTAGATTCTCTGAATTCTTTGATATTATGGACCGTAGATGGTGAAATCCCTAAATTCCTTGCAATAGCTGGTTGAGAAAGGTTTTTCTTAAACTGTTCAACAATTTGCTCACGCATTTGTTGACAAAGTGGTGACCCTCGCCCCATCCTTGTTTGTGAATGACTGAGCATTTCATGGAATCTACTTTTATACCCAATCATGGCACCCACCTGTTCCCAATTAGCCTGTTCACCTGTGGGATGTTCCAAATAAGTATTTGATGAGCATTCCTCAACTTTATCAGTATTTATTGCCACCTTTCCCAACTTCTTTGTCACATGTTGCTGGCATCAATTTCTAAAGTTAATGATTATTTGCAAAAAAAAAAAAAGTTTATCAGTTTGAACATCAAATATGTTGTCTTTGTTGCATATTCAACTGAATATGGGTTGAAAATGATTTGCAAATCATTGTATTACGTTTATATTTACATCTAACACAATTTCCCAACTCATATGTAAACGTGGTTTGTCGAATGTTTGCATCAACGGTTATGCAAATTAAATGATGACATCATACTGACCATTTTCCTAGCGCTACAGGTAATTGGCAAGCCGAGGGAAACCTTGATGTTACACACCGAGGGCAAACCAGGAGCAGACATGTTTATAACTAAGCTAACCGCCAAACTAGCTTTAAAAAAACACAAGGAGTAAAGTAAATAAGTAAATAGGAAAACTTAAGAAAGTGTAGATGGGACCACATAGTAGCAGAAAGCAAGCAGATATTAACAGGAAATTAACAAGTAAATTAACGAGTCTAGAGAGAGGATAATATGACAACTGTTGGTGTGTCAGCATTGTCAAAGTCCGTACACAACACGTAAAGGGGAGAGCGGATCGATCCATAAATTGTATCATCCATCCATCCATTTTCTACCGCTTGTCCCTTTCGGGGTCGCGGGGGTGCTGGAGCCTATCTCAGCTGCATTCGGGCGGAAGGCGGGGTGCACCCTGGACAAGTCGCCACCTCATCGCAGGGCCAACACAGACAACATTCACATTCACACACTAGGGCCAATTTTTTGTGTGTTGCCAATCAACCTATCCCCAGGTGCATGTTTTTGGAGGTATCCGTATATGATTAATACAGGAGTGATTAAATCAATATTGTTATTTTTTTTTTAAAATGTTTGTTGTTGTTTTTGTTAATGTTTACAAACTCAGGGAATAATTCTCTGGAAATAAAAGACTTTGAAGGCAAAAACCAAAGGATTTTAATAAGTAATTGATAGTATTTTTGGCTTTTGTTTAGTTACTATGTACTATTGACTTTGTTTTGATCCAACAATTGTATGTAATACAAGGAAATAAAGAACTAGTCTAAATATTGTGTTGATATTGTTAAACTTGTAATATCATACCACATCAATATTTTTAAAATATACAGTTAAAACTTGTGATCGTATCGGCCAATCTCAAACATGGATGATTGTTATCGGAATCGGCAGCATAAAACTCGGCACATTCAATATTTAGAGCGGCTTAGCTCATGCGAGAGCACTGATGCGTGCCAAAGCAGGGCCCACTCATCCTCTTTTAGTACAATAAGGCAGAGGTGGTCTGGGACCCAGCATGATTCCATGCACATAAACACATGCATGTAGCAGAGTACTAGAATTAACACTCTAAGTAGAAATAAGACCTAAAATCATAAAAAAATCAAGCCCAGTGCACATTCACTCACACGCGATTACATCCGTGTGCTTATGAAAATGAAGTTTAAATAATATAATCACTCCTCTTGAAAGTAAATGACAGCTTCAACCTTGAAAATAATATACATTTACAAGTGTTCCGAATGAAACAGGAACTATTACACAAAGTCGGATAAATTGCAGTAAAACAACAGAACAGAAATAATGGGACATGCAAATGGGAGGGGGCACGAATGCACAAGACTAGCAATGGCCAGGAGATGGAGGTGGAATGGTGCAAAAGTTACTCACCGCGCACACAGCCTAGTGCAGGTGTTTCAAAGTACAGTCTAAATGTGCGCCTACCTCGTACCCAACATAGTGGCAATCTTGAATCCCATGAGACAGAACACATAAACATGTACCAGGTAGGTAAACACACACACAGGGCAACTACTACTACTAGTGGAGGATAATAAATAACTAAGTTAACTCTAATCATGTACTTTAAACAGCTACAGTAGTAATAGCTTGTGCAGGTGCAGTGTTGACATAGTTGACTTTTATTTACGTTTATTTACGATTTGGACTGCATAAAAAAAGAAAAACATACTGGATGTGTGCTGGCAAGCTCGGCCCCCTCAAATCAAAGTTTTTATAGTTGAGAAAGTACATTTTAACATACTCACAAAATTAAAAGTTGCCAAAATTATTGGCAGTAGCGGAGAAATCCGCTGAAAAAGGGACACGGTGAATTAATATCTTCCCTCATCTCTGTCCCATGGCTGTGTCATGCTTCGTGAGTCCCAGAAACACAGACCCCTTCCCTCGGCCCCGACGACTAAAAACGATATGAAAATGTTGTCAGAAATTAAATCCAACCAGATTTAATTTTGTCTTGTAGATGGGTGGGACAAGTTTGAAATGTATCCTATTATAGTGTACATATATGAAAGCGGGTGTGGGTTAGCCAATCAGATGCTTTTCCTTGTGAGACGAGGAAGTTGAATTTCTCACAGGCGACGCCAAAACAAAAATGTGTGTATTGAACGTGTTCTACATCGTAATATGTGTACACCTGGGGGAAAGTAAAGAGGACACATTTTATTTTTGACGCTCTATAACGCTCTCTTACAGCGGAGCCAATGGGAGCTCCACTATTCCGCCAATGAAATCGGATAAATAACCAATCAAAACGCTCTGACAATATTCAAATTACATTTTGTGACTTGAATATTAACCAAGTATTAATGGTATTATTATTATAAACGCTAACGCAGACAAACTATTTATAGTGGCGCAGTGATCACTTTTGTGCCTATGTTTATATCATCGAGTGATCTGCTGCTTCTTCACTTCCTTGCTCCCTCTACGTTTATTCTAGATCATAAATCATACATCTCCCCTGCACAGAAGAAGTGTAAGTATGTATTCCAACACGTTGGGACACTAACAGCCATATAGGACCTGGAACTAGTGAGAACAACACAAAAAGCGCTTGTGCAGTTGCCCTTTAAAATAAATGTTGTTGAATACTTTATTTTACTTTTATCCTTTAGTTTCCCCCCTGAACGATTTCCACCTTATTGTGGTCAAGGGGCTGCCTACCTGTACACCTAAACTGTACAGGTGTGAAGGTAGGGGCCTGACAAAGTGCAATCCACTTTTTCAGGTTGGAGTTGGACACATAGCTAACAACCAAATCCAATGAAGAAGGCAATGTTACTACACTGTATTAGCACAGACAAAAGTGGTAAAAGCACTAGTAGTAGTGCACTTCATTCACGAACCATGTTACAAAAAAGATACGTTAGAATAATACATAATGTTGAATATAGAGAACATACAAACCCTTTTATTGAATCAAAAATATTGAAGTTCCACGATTAGGTAAATTTGCAAACAGCTAAAATGATGTACAAAGCCAACTAAAACCTGCTACCCAAGAGAGTACAACAATTATTCTCAACAAAAGAGAAATATAATCTTAGAGGAAAAACTAACTTAAAACATTTGTATGCACATACAACACTTAAGACATTTAGCATATCAGTATGTGGAATTAAATTATGGAATGGATTAAGCAAAGAAGTTAAGCAATGTACTATTATGATCCAGTTTAAGAGGCTGTTCAAATTTAAAAGTGCTTCCAAAGTACAAGGAAGAAGAATTGTGTCACGGTTGGTAAAACTGGTGGACCCAAATGCAGAAAAGACAAGCAGAATTAATGTTCAAGGGTTATTAATAAAACCAGAAGAAAAGGAGGGTGCTTGTAGTACTTGGCTTTGCAGTCCAGGAGAGCACACTGAGGCTTGCAGGCAGAGGCTTGCAGGCAGAGGCTTGCAGGCAGAGGCTTGCAGGCAGAGGCTTGCAGGCAGAGGCTTGCAGGCAGAGGCTTGCAGGCAGAGGCTTGCAGGCAGAGGCTTGCAGGCAGAGGCTTGCAGGCAGAGGCAGGCACACACGGCAGGTAGGGAACTGAAGGCAGAGGAAAAAACAGGGGTAGAATGAGGAGCCAAAAAACACAAAAATGGCAGATTCGCAAGAATATCAAAAGTGCTAGTATTCTAGAACAAACGGGCAAGAAGCGTTACCACATGTAGAAAGGTGAAACGATCTGGCGATCGCGCCGAGTGAAGTCCAAACATTTGTAGGCTGCAGGTGGTGAGTGATTAGGGTGCTGGGATCAGCTGTGCCAGGCTGAGAGCTGGAGCCAAGCCTACGCCCAAAACACGCCCACTCTCCCAAAGCCACACAGAGACAGACACAGACAGAGGCTGTGACAGTGCCCCCCCCTCAAGGAACGCCTCCAGGCGATCCCCCAGGCTTGCCCGGGTGACTGCGGTGAAAGGCCAAGATGAGGGAAGGGTCCAGGATAAAGCTGCGGGGCACCAAGCAACGCTCCTCAGGTCCATACCCCTCCCAGTCCACCAGGTATTGCAGACCTCTACCCCGACGGCGCACATCCAGCAGCCGCCGGACCGTGTAGGCTGGGTGATCGTCGATGACATGGGGGGGGGGGGGGGGGGGGGTGCGTATCGGGGAGACAGTGGGCTGGTCGAAACAGGCTTCAGTTGGGAGACATGGAAGGTGGGATGGATCCTCCAGCGTGCAGGTAATTTGAACTTAACTACTGTTGGATTGATGATGGAAATTATTTCATAAGGGCCAACATACCGGGGTGCAAGTTTCTTTGAGTCCACCTTCAGAGGAAGGTCTCTAGAGGAAAGCCACACCTGCTGACCTGGCTGGTATACAGGTGCCGGACTTCGGTGTCGGTCAGCATATCGACGATTTCGGTCCACGCCGCATCTGAGCCTGGACTGAAGGTACGGAGATGTCATCCTCCTCAGCAGGAAACAACGGAGGGAGGTAACCTAAGAATACCTCAAATGGTGACACTCCCGTAGCCGCACAGGGTAATGAGTTGTGGGCATACTCAACCCATACCAGGTGGGTGCTCCAGAAGGAGGGGTTCTTAGCAACGACACATCGGAGGGCCGCTTCTAGGTCTTGATTTGCCCGTTCCGTTTGCCCATTAGACTGAGGGTGATAACCCGAAGTCAGACTCACAGTGGCTCCAATGGCCCGACAGAAAGCCTTCCAAACCTCCGAAATAAACTGAGGCCCTCTATCCGAGACCACATCTGAAGGAATTCCATGCAGACGGAACACATGCTGGACCATGAGGTTGACTGTTTCCAGGGACATGGGGCGTTTGGGTAGAGCCACGAAATGCACTGATTTGGAAAATATGTCCACTATAGTGAGGATAACAGAATTTCCCTGAGAAGGCGGGAGGCCAGTGACAAAGTCCAGTGAAATATGAGACCAGGGGCGGCTTGGGACTGGCAAGGGATGGAGTAGGCCAGCAGGTGGTCGATTGGAGGATTTTTCACGGGCATACACAGTACAGGCACACACGAAGGCACGGGTATCAGCATCCATGGTAGGCCACCAAAAGTGTTGCTTGAGGAGAGTCATGGTGCGGCCAACTCCTGGGTGGCAGGCAAACAGGGAAGTGTGTGCCCACAGAAGAACCTGTGAACGTACAGCGTCAGGCACAAAGAGGCGGTTATGAGGACCATTACCCGGGTCTGGTTGGTCTTGCTGAGCCCTTCGGATCACCGACTCAATCTCCCAAGTCACTGCGGCCACCACACAAGACGCCGGAAGGATAGGCTCAGGACTGGTGGGACCCTCAGAAATGAACTGACGTGACAGGGCATCCGGCTTGACGTTGCGGGATCCTGGACGGTAGGTCAGTGTGAAGCGAAATCGACCAAAAAACAAAGCCCCACCGGGCCTGACGGGAGTTGAGGCGCTTGGCAGACTGAATGTAGGTCAGGTTTTTATGGTCTGTCCAGATGATGAATGGGTGTTCTGCTCCCTCAAGCCAGTGCCTCCATTCTTCCAGAGCGAGTTTGACAGCCAGCAGCTCCCTGTTACCTACATCATAATTGCGCTCAGCAGGTTCTAACCGATATGAGAAGAACGCACAAGGATGGAGCTTCTGGTCCTTGGCAGAACGCTGGGATAGTACTGCCCCCACTCCAGACTTTGAGGTATCAACTTCCAAGATGAACTGGCGTGAGGAGTCAGGATGAATCAGGACAGGGGCTGTGGTAAAACGTCTCTTAAGCTCCTTGAAAGCTGCCTCAGCCTCTGTTGTCCAAGTGAATGGGACAGACGGAGATGTGAGTCTTGTGAGGGGTGCGACCACTTGATGGATGAACCGGCGATAAAAAGTTTGCAAAGCCAAGAAAGCCCTGGAGACGTTTAACTGAGGTTGGTTGAGGCCAGTCCACCACAGCTCGAACTTTTTCGGGGTCTGGGGGGTTCCGATGACCTGCAAGGAACGGGGTCAGCTTGCTACTGGGCCATCTGCTCAGAGATGTTGATAGCTGCAGTAATAGCTTTGTCTAGGGACAGCTGCTCATTCCTCAGAGCAATCTCCCTTCCAATGACCCGACTAAGCCCATTCTGGAAAGCAGTGAGAAGGGCCTTGTCATTCCAGCCAGACTCCACAGCTAGAGACCGGAATTCACAGGCAAATTCTCTTACTGAGCTTTTCCCTTGACGAAGTCGCAACAACTGCTGACCTGCTTGCTGCCCTCGTATGGGGTGGTCGTAGACCCGCTTCAGTTCTGTAGATAGTGCAGCAAAGGACTGGACTGCAGGGGATCCTTGCTCACGAAGGGCATTGAAATAACTCAAAGGGGGCTCCTGTAGCAGGTTGGCTACGTAAGCGATTTTGGCTGCCTCACGGCCAAAGCGAGAGGGCTGAGCATCAAAAGCAAGCTGGATCTGACTTAAAAATTCACGACAAGTGCTAGGATTGCCAGAGTACTTATCAGGCGGGGGGGTGTGTGGCTCTGCAGCAGGGACAGCAGGGGGTGCAGGTGATGCAGGTGGTTCGGGTTGTGGTTGAGCTTGTTGATTGATGAGAGTGGTGAGCTGGGTGGAAACGCGTGACATCTGGTCAATAAGTTTCTGTAGTGGTTGGTCATGGTTTCCCAAACGCTGTCCTTGATTGGCAAGGGCCTCTCTCACACGGTCAAAATCTGCTGGATCCATTGAAAGGGCCAGATCGTTCTGTCACGGTTGGTAAAACTGGTGGACCCAAATGCAGAAAAGACAAGCAGAATTAATGTTCAAGGGTTATTATTAATAAAACCAGAGGGAATGGAGGGAGCTTGTAGTCTTTGGCTTTGCAGTCCAGGAGAGCAGGCTGAGGCAGGCACACATGGCGGGTAGGGAACTGAAGGCCGAGGAAAAAACAGGGGTAGAATGACGAGCCAAAAAACACAAAAATGGCAGATTCGCAAGAATATCAAAAGTGCTAGTATTCTAGAACAAACGGGCAAGAAGCGTTACCACATGTAGAAAGGTGAAACGATCTGGCGATCGCGCCAAGTGAAGTCCAAACATTTGTAGGCTGCAGGTGATAAGTTGATGGCAGGCAGGTGAGTGATTAAGGTGCTGGGATAAGCTGTGCCAGGCTGAGAGCAGGAGCCAAGCCTACGCCCAAAACACGCCCACTCTCCCAAAGACACACACAGAGACAGACACAGAGACTGTGACAAATTGTGAGAAATACCTTCAACCTTATTGAAAACTAGTTATTCTTCATCTCAGTAGGTTAATCATGACCGACTTAATTATCTATTGAGTGAACTGCTGTAGAATCATTCACTGATGCACTTTTAAATACTTGGGCGTAACCTTGGACAATAAACTCACTTTTGATCAGCACACCACGGACATTCAAAAAAGAAGTAAACAAGACTGTCAGCCATCCGAAAACTTAAAGGACTATACGTTGCACCTCATCTCCTGTTATTACTTTACCAAAGCATTGTTCAACCCATCCTTATGTACTTTTCCACATGTTTTTTCATCATGCTTTCTGTAACCTTCCAGACCAAACTCACACGCATTACAAACATTGCAGCTAAAATCATCGGCCTACCCACACCCAACATTTCAGATTTAAACCACAGGTCCATCACTCGACTGGCAAAAACGATAGTCCAGGATATCAGTCACCCACTACACCAATACATAATCCCACTACCATCAGGGCGCAGGTACAGAACCATCAAATTCCGGAGGGCCCGCCTCAGGAAAAGCCTGACCCCTGCAGCTATAGCCGCCCTTAACAGCTAGCCCGGCCGAACTGTCTGACAAGCATATAAATGTGTTGGTCATGTATGATGTATTTTTGTTATTTTTGTTTTGTGATGTGTAATGTTTATTGTTTGAATGTACGGCAGTGAAAATGAATTTCCCCAACAGGGACCAATAAATCTAAATCTAATTGTGTTACAAAAAGAAGACCGTGAAGGAGCATATGTATTTGTAAATCCTCTGCAGTGGGAAATGGGTAGGGTTAATTAAGCTTTGCTTCTTCCTACTCCTTTTCGGGCATGTTGTAAAGAGAAATTATATGAACTTATGTGTGATGTATTATATTGCAAGTGTTGTTATGTTCGAAATAAACGAAACTCAATCAAAAAATTCAAAAAGTAGCCCTGTGTGTGTGTGTGTGCTAAGTTGCTGTGTGATGGTTATAGTGCCATTTATTGTATGATTGTTAGGATTTGGTGGAGTGGATCCCAAGGATGCAGAGACGTGTTGTGTACAATTGTTCTTCCTTTTATTTAGGAGGAAGCACAAAGTAACAAAACAAAGGTGATGGTAGATAACACACCAAACTAAAAGCGCTAGACAAGGCTAGGAAAAATACTTCATGAAAGAAGTTAATATAAGGACAAAAGTACAAACAAAAAACGCTAGACAAGGCTAGGAAAACATACTTCATGAAAGAAGTTAATATAAGGACAAAGTACAAACTAAAGACGCTAGACAAGGCTAGGAAAAATACAGGCAAACCTTAGATGAATGGTACACGATGAACTAGTGAGTTCTCTGGCAATATCAACAGGTTTGCAAGCAGTGACAAAGTTCCGGCGCTCACAGGCCGTCAGCAGCCAGGTTAAATAGGCTGCTTCTAATCTACGTCAGGTGTGTGCTGCTGCCTTGCGCCAGCTGCACTCCATACTGTGGACGAGAGAGAGAGTGAACATGGTGTGCAGACAACAACAGAACTGAGCAAGGAAATTTCAGATTACCACAGTACCCCCCCCTTCAACGGACGCCTCCTGGCGGCCTACCTGGCTTGTCTGGGAATCGAATGTAAAAATCCTTGATCAAGTCTTTGTCAATAATAAGCGATCTTGAAATCCATGACCGCTCCTCCGGGCCGTACCCCTCCCAGTCTACCAGGTATTGGAATCCCCTGCCCCTTCTTCTCACATCCAAGATGGTGTTTACTGTAAACGCTGGGTGACCCTCAACCAGCCTGGGTGGAGGAGGCGGTACCTCAGGAGGACTGAGCGGGCTGGATGCGACAGGCTTGATGCGAGACACGTGAAAGACAGGATGGCATTTGAGAGATCTTGGGAGACGGAGCTTGACTGCAACACGGTTGATGATCTTGATAATGGGGAATGGTCCAATGAACCTGGGAGCCAGTTTCCTAGAGTCGGTGGCCAATGGTAGGTCCCGGGACGACAACCAGACCTTCTGTCCCAACTGGTAGTGTGGGGCTGGTGTGCGATGGCGGTTGGCTAAGAGTTGGTTCCTGGCCGATGTTCTTTTTAACGCCGCCCTGGTGTTGCGCCAAGCCTGGTGAGCCCGACGCAGGTGTGCCGTTACGGATGGTACGTCGGCATTGGGTTGGGTAGAAGGAAAAACAGGGGGTTGGAAACCATAGGCGACGTGAAATGGAGACAGGTTGGTGGCGGAGCTAATGAGGGAATTGTGAGCGTATTCTATCCATGGGAGATTCTCAGACCAGGTTGAGGGTTGCCGATGACAAGTGCACCGGATGGCCGCCTCCAGGTCTTGGTTGGTCCGCTCGGTCTGTCCATTGCTCTGTGGGTGGTAGCCGGAGGATAGGCTAGGGGAGGCCCCCAGGGACTTGCAGAATGCCCTCCAGACAGCCGAGGAAAACTGTGGCCCTCTGTCGGATACCACATCAGCGGGGATGCCGTGCAGCCGGAAAGCGTGGAGCACTAATAGTTGGGCTGTTTCAAGAGCCGAAGGCAGTTTGGGGAGGGCCACGAAGTGGGCCATTTTCGAGAACCGGTCCACAATGGTCAAGACAGTGTCATTTCCTTCAGAGGGGGGAAGTCCTGTGACAAAGTCCACCGCTATGTGTGACCACGGGCGGGAGGGGATGGGTAAAGGGTGTAACAGTCCTGCTGGGGCCTGGTGGGATGCCTTGTTCCGGGAGCAGGACCGACATGCTGCCACAAACGCCTTCGTATCTGCCAGAATGGATGGCCACCAAAAACGCTGGGAGAGGACAAAACTGGTGCGACGAGTACCTGGATGGCAAGCGATCTTTGACCCATGTGCCCAATCCAGAACGCTGGAACGGAGCCGAGGAACCACAAACAACCGACCTGGTGGGCAGCCCCGAGGAGATGTGTCCGACTTTAGGGCCTCCAAGACTTGCCGCTCGATGTCCCACTGGAGTCCCCCAATGATGTGGGTATGGGGAACAATTGGTTCAGGTGAGGAATCCTCAAGAGACGAAGAGTAGAGACGGGAAAGGGCATCGGGTTTCCCATTCTGAGAACCAGGTCGGAAAGTGATAATAAAGTTAAAACGGGTCAGAAAAAGTGCCCACCTGGCTTGGCGGGGGTTCAGTCTCTGTGCGGTCCTTAAGTAGGACAGGTTCTTGTGGTCCGTGAAGATGATGAATGGTAGCTCCGCCCCTTCCAGCCAATGTCTCCACTCCTGAAGGGCCAAGATGACCGCCAGAAGCTCCCTGTTGCCAATGTCATAATTTTTTTCAGCAGGGGATAGGCGACGAGAGAAGAGAGCACAGGGGTGCAACTTCTGGTCGGTGGTAGATTGCTGTGAGAGTACGGCCCCTACACCTGAATCAGAAGCGTCCACCTCAACAAAAAATTGGAGAGAACGGTCAGGGTAACAAAGCACAGGAGCCGAAGTAAACAATCTCTTCAGCCTCAAGAACGCGGAATTGGCTTCGGGTGTCCATTCAAACGGAACTTTAGTAGAGGTTAGCCTTGTAAGTGGCTCAGCGACGCGACTAAAATTGCGAATAAATCGCCGATAAAAATTAGAGAAGCCCAAGAATCTCTGAAGGTGCTTCTTGGACACCGGAGTGGGCCAGTCTACTACTGCTTTGACTTTAGCGAGGTCTGGTCTGAGTCTACCCTCCTCAATGATAAATCCTAAAAAGGGAATGGAGGATGAGTGAAACTCGCATTTCTCCGCCTTCACGAACAGTTTATTTTCGAGCAATCGTTGAAGGACCAACCGAACCTGCTGTACATGTTCGTCAAATGTCGATGAATAAATTAATATATCGTCCAGGTAAACGAAGAGAAACCGACCTGTCATGTCCCGAAAAATATCGTTAATGAAGCCCTGAAAAACGCCAGGTGCATTAGTAAGTCCAAAAGGCATGACAAGATACTCAAAATGTCCGAGAGGAGTGTTGAATGCGGTCTTCCATTCATCCCCCTCTCGGATGCGAACTAGATGGTACGCGTTACGTAGATCGAGTTTAGTAAAAAACTTTGCGGACTGTAAGGGAGTAAAAGCAGAATCAAGGAGTGGAAGAGGATACTTATTCTTGACAGTAATCTGATTAAGAGCACGGTAGTCTATACAAGGCCGTAGGGACTTGTCCTTCTTTTCGACGAAAAAAAATCCGGCGGCTACCGGTGCGGTCGAAGGGCGAATGAGGCCCGCAGCTATTGATGTGTTTATGTATTCTTCTAGTGCTTTGAGTTCGGTGTTAGACACCTTGTACAAACGGGTCGATGGTAAAGCCGCTCCGGCTAGCAAATCGATACCACAATCGTAGGGTCGGTGGGGGGGAAGTGAGAGTGCTCTATCCTTGCTAAACACCGCTCTTAAGTCATGGTAGTTTGTGGGCACGTTTGTCAAGTCTATGTTCTCTATAACGGCGGTAGGTGGCGGTGTGTGAGATCCTGCTGCGGAACGAAGACAATGTGTGTGGCAGGTCACACTCCAATTAATAATGGCCGAACGAGGCCAGTCTATGTGCGGGTTATGCTTATGTAACCAGGTGATCCCCAGAATGACGGGCGCGGACCGTGATGGCACAATAAAAAAAAATATTTTCTCACAATGATTACCAGACAAGCGCAGGTTGATTGGCAGGGTCTGGTGGGTTATGCTGGCTAATAGGCGCCCATCAAGAGAATACACCCTCTTGGGCACAAACAGTTTTACAACAGGAATCTTATGAAGTCTCATGAACTCAAAATCCAAAAAGTTATCATCTGCTCCTGAGTCAATGAGAGCGCAAATGTCTATTTGTTGGTTAGGCCAAGAAAGAGTACCTTTTAGTTGCATTCTGCCTGCGGCCAACGAAGGAGAACGGCGACCTCTGGTGGACGTGTCCTCTGGCGAGTGAGGGCGCACTCGTGGCCGTGCGGCGGGGCGCGGTAGTTCCTTACAGTGGGAGATGAGATGATCAGCGGCCCCACAGTATAGGCAGAGTTTGAGGCGAAAGCGGCGTTCCCTCTCGGCGGTGGTGAGTCGGCGACCTCCCAGTTGCATCGGCTCATCTATCTGCCACGAAGGAGAGGTGTCTTCGGGAACGAGATGCTCCGTCATGCAGATGGCAGGTCTAGCAGGCGCTGATTGGCTGCTAGGTGGGGCTTGTCTCCCTCGTCGATCCCTCCTCTCTTCCAATAGGCGGAAATCGATCTGCACCGCCAGCTCGATGAGATCATCCAGATTCGTCGGAAGTGACAGCGGGATCATCATGTGACGGATCTCGTCCGCGAGACCCAGGTAGAAGGCGTCCAACAGCGCCGCGGGACCCCAGTCACAGTCGGCGGCCATGGTGCGGAACTCGATCGCGTAATCTGCGACCCGTCGTGAACCCTGTTGCAGCCGGAAAAGGGATCTAGCTGCCTCTCTACCTGGGAGTCGTCGTTGGAAGATCTGCCTCAAGGATTTGGAAAAGTTTGCATACGTGGAGCTGGAGGCGGTCTGACGGTTCCATTCTGCAGTCGCCCAGGTGCCAGCACGGCCTGACAGGTGGGAGATGACAAACGCTACCTTAGCCCGCTCAGAGGTGAAAGCGGAAGCGTTTAGTTCAAAATGTAGTTCACACTGCGTCAGGAATTGTCTTACATCTTCCTTTTCTCCGGAAAAACGTTCGGGTCGGGATAGCCGCATGTTGCTGGTACTGGCGGGTTGTGTAGGTTGGGTGGATGCCTGGTCGGGCACGGTGGTCGAGGTGGGTACGACGGTGGCTAGCAGCATATTGACTCGCTCCAACATGGTGTCTTGACGCTCCGACAGTCCCTGTAGACCTCGGCTCAGGTGGTCTAGCTGGTCCCCCTGCTGGTTGATTCGTTGAGCCTGGCCTTGCAATGCTCTTTTCCAGGCATCTGTCTCTGCGGGTTCCATAGTATGGCCGGAACTTTTCTGTTAGGATTTGGTGGAGTGGATCCCAAGGATGCAGAGACGTGTTGTGTACAATTGTTCTTCCTTTTATTTAGGAGGAAGCACAAAGTAACAAAACAAAGGTGATGGTAGATAACACACCAAACTAAAAGCGCTAGACAAGGCTAGGAAAAATACTTCATGAAAGAAGTTAATATAAGGACAAAAGTACAAACAAAAAACGCTAGACAAGGCTAGGAAAACATACTTCATGAAAGAAGTTAATATAAGGACAAAGTACAAACTAAAGACGCTAGACAAGGCTAGGAAAAATACAGGCAAACCTTAGATGAATGGTACACGATGAACTAGTGAGTTCTCTGGCAATATCAACAGGTTTGCAAGCAGTGACAAAGTTCCGGCGCTCACAGGCCGTCAGCAGCCAGGTTAAATAGGCTGCTTCTAATCTACGTCAGGTGTGTGCTGCTGCCTTGCGCCAGCTGCACTCCATACTGTGGACGAGAGAGAGAGTGAACATGGTGTGCAGACAACAACAGAACTGAGCAAGGAAATTTCAGATTACCACAATGATGAGTCAGACTGTTTCTGTTAACAAGTTATTTGCGAGTCCCCTTTTGGCTAATGCCTGCCCAAAGAAACAGCTACTTCCTTTAAGCAGGTATTTTTTAATAACCCCCACTAAATGTCAAACTGGATTCCTTACAAGTGCTGGCATGATCCAGTCAAACTATTTAATATGATAACCCTATGCTACGGGATGGACTATTGCCAGAAAAACTAGTGAGTGACTTGTTATGATGATTGTTGTACCTGCGCCACAGATGAGTACGGTGCTGCCGAGGGTCATGCCGGCCCTGCGACATGCGTGGATGCCCACAGACAGCGGTTCGATCAAAGCACCCTCCTCAAATGTCACATTATCAGGCAACCTGAAGAGGAGAAAAAAAGAAGGATGTGTAGCAAAGTTTAAGTAATAGCGTTGCATTTAGACCACAGGAGCATTGTTAGGCCATTTTAGCGGTTACTTGTAGCAGAAGTTGGCATTGTGTGTGTAGTATCTGCACAGGTTGCCATCATCGGGCGGGGTGGCACAGAAAAAGATGGTGGGAGACAAATTGTAGCGTCCGTTTTTGAAAAACTCATCTATCTCTCGGGGCACACCTGGCTCGATGGCAACTCGGTCGCCTGAAAAATAATGAGGATGACAAATAGAGATGTGTGGCGTTACACAGAATTTGCAGGAGTATTTCAGCTCACTCACCCACTTGAAGGTGTTTGACCGCCGAGCCGACTTTTATCACCTGACCCGCTGCCTCGTGTCCCAACACCATCGGCTTTGTGAGCACAACGTCTCCGATGCTGCCGTGCTGCCAGTAGTGGACATCTGAGCCGCAGATGCCAACAGAGTGCATCTGAAGCAAAACCTCTGAAGTCAAAGCACAAAACCGCCATTGTTAGAATCGCTTCAGTATACAGTATTGTGCAAGTGCAACCTCCAAATGTGAACCAATAGATATTCAGCCTAAGCTTTTTCGGAAAAAATATGACTTAAATGTTGTACAAAGCGTGACGTCATGGGTAGAAAGATCTACAATCCGGTTAGCGTCACTGGATTAACTTTGTTTTTGTGTGGCTATTTCTTCAAAGACAAATACAGTCATCCCTCATTTCCATCCATCTATTTTCTACCGCTTGTCTCGTTCGGGGTCGCGGGGGCGCTGGAGCCTATCTCAGCTGCATTCGGGCAGAAGGCGGGGTACACCCTGGACAAGTCGCCACCTCATCGCAAGGCCAACACAGATAGACAACATTCACACTCACATTCACACACTAGGGCCAATTTAGTGTTGCCAATCAACCTATCATGTATCGCGGTTAATGGGATCCAGGCATGACCACGATACATTCATTTCTTCGAAGTTAAATAATTTCACAGCTAAAGAATAAAAAACTGTTTACGGTCTTTTAAATAAGGTTTTAACCATTATGAAAGTCCTCTACAAATTAAATTGCATTCTTTATTCACCTTCACAGTCTTTTTAATTCAATACAGTAATGCTCCCTGAGGCTGAGCCAATCAGTGGTGATGATATTGAACCGCACGCTCTGATTGGTTTGGTCTCCCCTCATGGCCATAGTACTGTTGTATTTCTGTATTATTAGATTATTTAGCCTTTAGTATGTTTGAAATTACTTAATTTAAACTTTAAACACATCCCCCAAAAAATCTGTGCTGTAGTGAAGCTGCACAATTTGAAGCATGTGGCAAGAAACAACCATATAAAGAATTAAGAAGCAACAGTTTGGCCCTGGAACAGATCATTTAAATTCCCAGTAATTGTCAGTAGTAGATGGAAAAGTGCATGCAGCTGCTTCTCCCTACTAGTGCACTCCTTTTTGGACAGGTTGACTTGTATAAATGTAACATTAATGACTGACATTATTAATATGTCTAAAACAACTAAAACGTTGACCGTGAATATGTATTTCCTAATAAAAATGTTGAAAGTAGGGCTGGGCGATATATCAATATACTCGATATATCGCAGGTTTGTCTCTGTGCGATATAGAAAATGACTATATCGTGATATTCGAGTATATGTTCTCACGCAGTTGCCTTTAGCTGCTGGCATTACACTACAGGCTCTTCTCACTCTTTCTTGTCTCTCCTTCTCACAGACAAGCGCACCTTCTTACATACGTCACATACTGTCGCGTCATACGCCCTCGCATGAGAGGTAGCAGCATGGGTAACATTAGCTGTGATGCTAGGGGAGTGGTAATACGAGAGAAAGAAGGTGCAAATCTGGTAACAAATGAAGGAAAAATTAATTCCTAAGAAAAACAGCACGGGGTCCATCGTCTGGCGGTGGTTTGGCTTCAAACAGGAATATGTCGAACAAGTGTGCGACAAAAGCGTTGTTAGAAAAAGTAGCACCTACTACTAATGTGTAGCATCATTTGAAAAGTCACCCGCTAGAGAATGAAAAGTGCTTGAAAATGCATGTCAACATCTCCGTTCGGTGCCACACCCACAAAATGCAAAGCAACCATTTCCAGATCGTATGAAAAAAATAGTCAACAGAATTTAATAACGTCCGTAGTAACCTACCACATAGCAAAGGACATACACTATTTGATTTCCTATTATGCAGCTCATTTTTATTTGACAGTCATTGAAATATCTTGTGAAAAAAGTGCACTTTAATTTAGTGTTGTTTTGATATGTCATCTTAGTGACATCATGCACAAAAGTGCACTAATAGCTTGTTTTAAAATGTCTCTGACAATCTTGCACTTTTCTGTTGAAATGACATGAATGTTTGTGCCACTGCTTAATAACTGTTTAATAAATACAGTTTTGGTAAATTTACTTAATTGTGGTTTCTCTCTCTGCATGAACGTTTAAAATGAGCATATATGAATGCAGTATGAAGAAGAATGTTTTTATGTAGACACATAGAATCATCATACTGCTGTGATTATATGCATCTAGTGTTTATTCAAGGCTAAGGCAAAATATAGAGATATATATCGTGTATTGTGATATGGCTTAAAAATATCGAGATATTAATAAAAGGCCATATCGCCCAGCCCTAGTTGAAAGTCAGAATTTTGGTGACGCGTGAGTGGTAAACTACCGTCAGAAAGATGGTTAATGAAAAAAAAAAAGTGTAATTCGTACCATTTGGCCCTGGCTTGGGGACAGGTCGCGTTTCCTGGGGACAAGAGCAAATATTTATCGATCCCCTGCACATACACACCTAAATCACAATATTCGTTATTTTTTATGTGGGAGCGCGTACCAGTCTGAGGTCTCCCTTAGAATGTAGCACCACGGAGAGATTGTTCAACTCCATGACAGTCGTCAAAAGCGTGGAAAGAAGCGACGTTGAAGAGAGTGGATGTGCTGCTGGGTTACTAATGTCATGCTGCTGATTGTCAAAAGTACATCCCAGGCCTGTTTGGGTTGGTACCATAACAAATACGCCATTGGCTCAACCTGCTCGGCATAGTCCACTCATTAGGGGTGGACGACTTTATGTTAAATAAAAGGCGCTTTCAAAATCAACATCACTATACACTCATATCTTAACTATCAATAGAACATGTTCTTATATATCATGAAATCAATACCAGTTTTATCTCCATGCTGTTCGATATACTTGCTAATACTCCCCCAAAAAATGAGGTTGGGTTATCGCGTCCAGTCGGACCACACCAAAGATTTTCGACGAGGGAGATAAACTATATAAATGATAAATGGGTTGTACTTGTATAGCGCTTTTCTACCTTCAAGGTACTCAAAGCGCTTTGATACTACTTCCACATTTACCCATTCACACACACATTCACACACTGGGTGAAGTGTCTTGCTCAGGATACAACGGACATGACGAGGTTGGTACTAGGTGGGTATTGAACCAGGGACCCTCGGGTCGCGCACGGCCACTCTTCCACTGCGCCACGCATATATTAAAATAAAATAAAAATGAAATATATATAGTATAATTTTTTTTTTACACTTTATCAATTAACCAACAAATATTTTTGTCAACTGCATGAAATATTATAGAACCCAATAACGCATTACATAAATAGCAGTTCAAATGTTGTCCAAGCTTAGGTATTCTGATTGGCTGAAATTAGTACACGTGACGCACCTAGCACTTCCGCATGATCCATGCAATCTCTCTTGAATAAACATCCCTGACTAAACCGACAGATATTCTCATTCATTTCCGGTCACTGGAGTCTCATGTTGAGATAGATCGCAACTGGACTTCAGTTCAGTTTGTCCTAAAATACGTTTTCCTCTCATCTGTGCCTAGTTTTTGCTATTATCTTTATGTGTATATCTGGTCAACATACTATACATCCATCCATCCATTTCTACCGCTTGTCCCTCTTGGGGTTTTATAGACATATTTTGTAATTATTATTTTTTAAAGATATACAATACATAAAAAATATCATTTCATATAGTAAAAACAAATGTTTTAACCCTAGGGGACTAAGGTTGAATTTGTTGTCCTTTCAGTACAATTGTGGCCATATTTTATGTTAAACATTTATATTAGAAAATGTTTTTTACTTAGGCTATTGAACAATACCACAAAGCCAAACAGGAAAGGCATTCATTTTAGAAAAGGCTTACATTTTTTTACATTGAAATAGTTATCTTAAATCTCTCAATCAACTTCAGCCCCACATCATGAAATGTTTTATTTTTTATTATACTTTTTATTTTGACCCTTTCAAGGTTTTTTGCTCAAATTCCACCCATGCATCTATTCCATCCATTCATTTAGTTTACATTTGCAAAACAGAAGTTATTTTACTAATTTAAACCCATGACATCTGATCTAAATCAAATTAAAATGCATTACATGTTTGATATGTTTCTTTAGGACTAAAGTTTTTAAAAGATTTGAGCAAAATAAGTTAAAAAAAAAGAAATGTAAATTTTTTTTTAAACGTTTTATGCCCTTCAAAAACGTGTGGACTTGTATATCCCAGCTGTTTGGCTTTGAAGTTAATTAAAATTGAATGTCCCATAGGATTAAATGTTGGTTTTGTCTGCAAGCGCATCCCACACGTATGTGAGTAAAAGAAATATTCCCAAGTTACAGTGACAGAAAAAATATTATTTGTTAACCACCACCATGAATCAATAAATGAAAAACACAAAACAAGAAAAGTAGAGTTATCCTTGTCACATTTATATTTATCAAATATGTACCCACTTTGTGTAACAAAATACAGTCTGCTGACACCTTCATAAACAAAGACAATTTCATTAATGAATCAATTACTTTCAAAAATACTTTACTTAACTACTACTAATTACTTAACTAGTAATAATAAATGATTAAATCAAAGTGGCTAAAGTAATAATATTGATTTACTAGTACATTATAATAAATATAAATAATAGATTACAAATCGTGTCTTGTCAGTGCGTTACACTGAGTGCAACGGAAATCACTGGGGTGATAGTAACGTAGCTCACGTGAACATTTTTGCTGGTTGTCCATGCTGATGAATCCTTAAGTGAAAATAGAGGACACATTATTAGATGAAATATAGACTTTGCCAGTCCAAAAAGAGTGAAAAAAAAGTGTGAATGATAAATGTTTCACCTGGGAGAATGTTACTAAGAGGATCCTCACAACACAGTGCTGATGCAATTAATGGTTCAGTCCCGCTGGAAGGAAAGGAACTACAGTGTATATATATATATACTGTATTTTTATTTTTTAATGCAGTGTCTATTGTTTTACAGTCATATGCAAACACACCTGTCAATACCACACTTTGCTTCTGCCCGGATGGTAAAACTTTCCTGACAACACAGTGAGGCAGACAGCGGTAACTAGTGATTGACTGTTAATAGGTTAACATAGGGATGTACTGATCAATCGGCCACCGATCGTTATTGGCCAATTTTTGTGAAAAAGTATGCGATTGGCCACAGCCCATTAATGCCTTTTAATGCCAATCATAGGCGTTGATCCTCTCTGGCTGACAAGTGGCTAGAAGCTAATTAGGGATCTCCACACACAATGTGAAGCAGCTACCCTTAACTAATAATAACCTCCATTGTGGCAAATGACTGAATTATTTAGCGTCTTAATTATCATTATCAAGTATTACTCTCACTGGAGGTCGAGGCTAAACATGTTTAAAACACTTAAAGAAAGCCAGGAGAGAAGCATGCTCATAGCTCAGCTCGCCGCTAAACTAGCTTTAAGTACTTAATAAACACTAAGAAGTTTAGACGGAACCACATTGCAGCAGAAACTAAGCATCTATTAACAGGAAAATAATTAGTAGATTAATAAGAGTATAAAAAGAGAATATTATAACAACAGTTTTTGGTGTGTCAGCATTGTCACAGTTAGTACAAGACATGTAAGAGGAGGATCGGATCGACCCATACAATTGTGGTGTCGATATTAAGGGCAGTGTCAGTGGTATATGATCCATACTGAATCATCAGATCGATATTTTTATTTTCTCAAAAATAACCTTTTTGTTTTTGTTAATGTATACAAATGAATTCTCTGGACACAGGATGGCAAAACCAAAGGATTTAGCAGATAGTAGTTGTTGCTTTTTGTTTAGTTGTTGTGTTTTGCTCAAGCAATTGTATGTAATGAAAGTTTAAATATTGTGTTGATATTGTTAAATGTTCAATAGCACTCACCATAAATAGAAAAATGTACAGGTAATATGTGATTGGTATCGGCCGATCTCTTTCATGTATGATCGGTATCAGAACTGGCTGCATAAAATCTTAATCAGAACATACCGAGTTAAAACACACTGTCTTCATTATGTGTCATCAATCATACCCGTGCGCCTGGCTGGTCCTCTTCATACTCCCAAATAAACCTCCCAATCACGTTTCTCACTGCTGAAGTTACAATCAAAGAATACATTATTACTTACAGTATTGGTTGTATATTCATGTATTATTTAAAGCAGTTATTGTGCTTGTCCTTAGGTGTGAATGCATTTTTGTAGTGGCTGGCAGAGTGATCCAAATATCATCAATATCAATGGCTGTATCAGTATCGGCTCAACACTAGCATGATTGGAATGAGATGGATACTTCCGAGTTATTGTCTATGGTTTACGCTTTGTTGTCTGTGTGTTTTTTTTATATTGTTGCATGGTTGATATTGTTATATTTATAACTGAGTGAAAAAAGCCAAATTATTTAAATAAGTAGTTAATGCTTTTGTTTAGTTTTATTCCACACATGCAAGTGCACTAATAGCTTGTTTTAAAATGTCTCTGACAATCTTGCACTTTCTGTTTTGGAAATGACAGGAATGTTTGTGCCACTGCTTAATAACTGTTTAATAAATACACTTTTGGTAAATTGACTTAGTTGTGATTTCCCTCTCTGCATGAAAGTTGAAAATGAACATATATTAATGCAGTATGAAGAAGAATGTTTTAATGTAGTCACATAGAATCATCATACTGCTGTGATTGTATGCATCAAGTGTTCATTCTAGGCTAAGGCAAAATATCGAGATATATATCGTGTATCGTGACATGGCCTAATAATATCGAGATATTAATAAAAGGCCATATCGCCCAGCCCTAGTTACACCATGATATAAAATAGTACAAACTTTCTCACCATCCTGCACTGGGACAGGAGGCAGCACATAGTGACCAATGCTGACCGACTTTATACTCTTTCGCTTCTGACATGCGTTCAGGAAAAAGCTGTGAAAAACAGTAACCTTCTCCCACAGGTAAGCCTCACTCCTAAAAATCCTGATGGAAAATGTCAATAAAATGCAGTTAAGAAAGGACATTATTTATCATTTATTGTGTTTCTCACCTGAGTGTATCAGGGTGTGTAGCATCTTCACTGAAAAGATAGTCTGCTGTTCTCCACCCTGTAAGTATTCCACACTCCAATACTGCAAGGCAAATTGTGTTATAAGGTATATTTTTACTTAGTTTAAACGTGTTCTGGAATATATGCAATAGAATATTTTTTAAGAGGGAACGTTGCATAACACAGTTAGCATAATGCTAGCTAGCTTATTAGTACTGTGTGAATACATATTAAACAGGTAACATACATAAACCACAACACTTACGCCAGAATTCGCGAAAAGTTGGTGACACACTGTCCGAAAACCAAGCCTTCTTATTTGCGAACATCTCTACAAAGACCTCCTTCTGTTTAAAATAGTTTTGTTCTCGTCAACACAACAATATTTTGCCCTGACTGCCGCTTCACCATTGGCACCTGACCTGAATGCCTCAGACGCCTTCACGTGCTTCGGAAAATGTCGTAGTTTTAACGACTCAATTAAACTTTGCTTTTAGACACATTATTATCACATATTTCTCTGTTAAAGCTATTTTTCCTTCCAATATGTTGCTGGATTTGTAAACATTTTTCTGAACATTATTTTTTCTACAAATAAACTCATTGATATAAAGTAGATGCTAAAATATGTTTTTGTCCAACAATAGCACTTGTATTTGGAAGTGAATTAGCATGTGTCATAAGATTTTCTATACTGTTTATTTATTTAATAATTTAATTAATTTATTTATTTATTAATTAATTTATTCATTCATTTATTTAATTTTTTATTGATTGGATTGATTTTATTCATGTATTTTATTTCTGTATGTTATTGCCGTGCTGCTAAAGAAAACGTTTATTTGGTTGCCAAGCACCTTTGAAATATAAATGATTTTCATTAGAAGTACCGTGGCAGGGAATTATAAAAAACAAATCCCAAACTGAAACTATTTTACACTGCATGAAATAAATGTGAACTACTGAAAACAAATAAACAAAAACATAGTTTTAATTGTTGAAATCTGCACTTGCTAATACAACAGTAGTATCTGCAGTACTACGTTTTACCGCTAGATGGTAGAATTTCACAAGGCAATTCTCAGGTTCAATGGAGCACCATCCTTGTGCACAACAAAGGGTTTGAGGTGTGAAAATGAACCTTGTTACCTCAGCATCACTGTCTGCCTTCAAATAAACCTAGGAACTCACTTTAAGCCATAATTAGCTCATATCAAACCGGTGAAAAAGGCATCTTAATTGACAATAGTGCACATTTAGGTGAAGGTTACAGCTGCCAGAGCGATAAAACATTCAATGCACGCTGTTATGTTGCCAAATAGCACTTGTTCACAACAACATCAACAGGGCATTGAAGTTCCAGAGCATCAACACTGGGGTTGTGTGCAGGTCAGGTGCATATCTATAACACCAAAGCTCACATTGCCTCCTCCACATCCACCCCAGTAATATCATGTGTTTTATAACAGTGCCAGTCTAGTAAAGAAGATATTGCAATGTCGGATGCGTTGCCAGGATGCGTCTGATCTATGTGATGTGCTTGTGAAGGCACAGCGCAATGTTCTTATTCCGTAAGCGTTTCAGGGTGTTTTCGCAATTGAGTTCCTCCACAGTACACACGGCGTGTATACAATGAGGGGTCAAAGGGGCACAAAGCAGCAATAACTCTGTTGCCTAGACAACATGGAAGCCACACCCTGTGTTTTTCCCAACTCCCTCCTACCCATCATGTTATTTTCAGTGTGCTCTTAGAAGAGAGTGTGGTTATTAAACACTCCCTCCATGTGAATTGAGTTGATCGTACAATATGTATAAATCCCCACTGATTGCTATTCATAAACAAAGCATTAGAATCACGCATTCCACACTATTGGTAAATGAAATATTGATGCTTTGACATGCAGTGTAGCAACAACATATTGATTAAATATTGTTATACAGTATTGTTCTTTTACAGATTGAAGATGTGGACTGTTGGTATTAAACAACACAAGCAGTTTGAATTTCAAAAATACATTATCAGCTAAAATGCCTTCATTGTTATTAATCCACCTCTTTTCTATGACACTAACCTTCTCTCTGAGGATATATCCAGCAGTAATTCATATATCTTCACTTGTGTAAAAAATGGTTTTCTTCATTGTCTGCTGCTGATTTTATCCACTAAGATTTCCTTCCCACTGGAGTGAGAGAATGTGCTGTTAGTTGAGCTGGCCCATCCATCCTATGTTTGTCATGGAGTCTAGATTACTGCTGTGTTACTGTCCATGTGATGGTGATTTTCATCTTTAAACAAATCGGCAGATTCTCAACTGGCCACATTTACTAAATATATATATTGTGCTATTTGAATTAGAACTATACCAGCAAATGTCTTTTTTTTTAAATACAAATATTTATACAAATCATGAAATTGCATTTATTATTAGTGGGTGTGTTGCATGTCATCTAGTAGACTAAATTTCAGTACAATTGGTAACAAAATGTATAGACAAAGTGTATTGACCTGTAGCCACAGGTCATGTGGTTGTTTCCCTGTGGTCTGTGTTTATTTCCGGTTTAGCGCTCCTATTTTTGTTTCAAATTTCTTTGTGTGTCGTCCTGCAGTGACTTGACCACGGAGTGCCGTTCTCCAACCTGCCTTTGTTTTGCGATAAGTGTTCCCACCTGCTGTGAACGCTAACCACAGTTCTTACGTGTAGGTGGATGCTGGATAATTGCTAAGTGTTGTGTTAATGCTAAATGTTTGCATTGCGTTGCTAACTGCATACTAGCCTGCACAGCTTTCCCTGTGCTTCTTGTGCGCTCCCTGCTGCACAACTCCTTGTGTTTTTGCCTTTAAGAATTAAAAAAAGATTCTGTGTTCGTCGCCTCCTGTCTCTGCATCTTGAGGTCAAGAACTCCGCTACAGTGCCAAAATGTGACAACCCTATTTAAATGAGTATTTTAAGTGTGCTACACATGTTGTGCCTATGGAGACATTAAAGGCCTACTGAAATGCGATTTTCTTATTTAAACGGGGATAGCAGGTCCATTCTATGTGTCATACTTGATCATTTCGCGATATTGCCATATTTTTGCTGAAAGGATTTAGTAGAGAACATCGACGATAAAGTTCGCAACTTTTGGTCGCTGAATGATAAGCCTTGCCTGTACCGGAAGTAGCAGACGATATGCACGTGACGTCACAGGTTGTGGAGCTCCTCACATCCGCACATTGTTTACAATCATGGCCACCAGCAGCGAGAGCGATTCGGACCAAGAAAGCGACAATTTCCCCATTAATTTGAGCGAGGATGAAAGATTTGTGGATGAGGAAAGTGAGAGTAAAGGACTAGAAGGCAGTGGGAGCGATTCAGATAGGGAAGATGCTGTGAGAGGAGGGTGGGACCTGATATTCAGCTGGGAATGACTAAAACAGTAAATAAACAGCGATCAAATGTTTGGAAGCCGCAGCTGCATGCGTACTCACGGTACCGCGTCTGTGCATCCAACTCAAAGTCCTCCTGTTAAGAGTCTCTGTTGTCCCAGTTCTCCACAGGCCAATGGTAAAGCTTGACTGTCATCTTTCGGGAATGTAAACAATGAAACACCGGCTGTGTTTTCTGGCACAACAGTCAGGGGGTGCATTCCAAGGCGGGGGTGCGTTATCCGGCACAACACCTGCCGCAATACACCGCTTCCCACTTTTCTTTTTTCTTTGCTGTCTCCATTGTTTATTGAAAAAACTGCAAAAGATTCACCAACACAGATGTCCAGAATACTGTGGAATTTTGCGATGAAAACAGACGACTTAATAGCTGGCCACCATGCTGTCCCAAAATGTCCTCTACAATCCGTGACGTCACGCGCAGACGTCCTCATACCGAGACGTTTTCAGCAGGATATTTCGCGCGAAATTTAAAATTGCACTTTAGTAAGTATTGGCATGTGTTGCAATATTAAGATTTCATCATTGATATATAAACTATCAGACTGCGTGGTCGGTAGTAGTGGGTTTCAGTAGGCCTTTAATTTAGCTTCACAATAATGACATTATATGCTCCAGCAATCCAACATTTGCTGTTTCTTTATGTTGTGCAATATGCAGCACACACCACCCTTGTGGACAAAATAGAATCAAGATCCAAGATTCAAACAACAGATCCCACGCCGAAGTTTAGGTGCACTTTGGGAGGCTCCGCTGCACTGATTATGCGTCTGAAATGATCCAAAAATGCATGTAAGTATATGCATGAAAATGTATGTTGCAAGTGTTTTCATATGAGAGCTATATTATAGGGGATATATGATTGTATCCTCCATTTAAATCTCTTCCTTGTGATGTACAGTATATGTATTGGATATGCTTTGATAGAAATTGTGCATAAATTTGACTCAAGTCACATATATACCCTGTTTTTTGAGGTTGTCTGCAAGATGTCCATGTTCCTAGATTGCAAATGAAACCACGCCTACCCTCTACAAAAATCTAAATGTATCATTTGAAAATATGTATCTTGAAGTTGCCACCTCTATTTTGGACACTGTCAAAATTAAACTGCATTCAAATTATATAGATTCACCCGGTCACAACATCACAACATGAGGTACACATCACAGGCTCCAATTGGATACAGACTTGCATAAAAAAAAAAGCTACTGCCAACAGCATTTATGTAACTGCGAGTCGCACGTCCGTGTTATTGTGCGCATATTATCATCATGATTAGATGGAAATAATACTTTATCTCACCTTTTCCTTGAAGCCTCCTCAAACCAAATGGTAATGTCGCTGCCTTTTTCCGTCAGAGTTCAGTGGTTAATCTAATTTTGTCGTCGCCCAAATGCTCTGGAAAAATAAACATGGAAGAATTCATTTAATGTATTTATTTTATAGATATAGAGCAGGCTGGAGGGCATGAAATGAGAAGGACTACACAGGAGGCCTCAGCTGTGTATATTCAGCAGAGGGCTTTTCGACACAAAGGAGCCTGATCTACTAAAGGTTTGCATGTACTAAAACACCTGCAAACTTGATAGCACACACAAAGCTGATCTACTAAACTCATGTAAAGAGGGTTGCGTCTCTTAAAGGCCTACTGAAACCCACTACTACCGACCACGCAGTCTGATAGTTAATATATCAATGATGAAATCTTAACATTGCAACACATGCCAATACGGGTTAGTTTACTGAAGTGCAATTTTAAATTTCGCGCAAAATATCCTGCTGAAAACGTCTCGGTATGATGACGTCACGGATTGTGGAGGACATTTTGGGACAGCATGGTGGCCAGCTATTAAGTCGTCTGTTTTCATCGCAAAATTTCACAGTATTCTGGACATCTGTGTTGGTGAATCTTTTGCAATTTGTTCAATGAACAATGGAGACAGCAAAGAAGAAAGCTGTAGGTGGGAAGCGGTGTATTGCGGCCGACTTCAGCAACAACACAAACACAGCCGGTGTTTCATTGTTTACATTCCCGGAAGATGACAGTCAAGCTTTACCATTGGCCTGTGGAGAACTGAGACAACAGAGACTCTTACCAGGAGGACTTTGAGTTGGATAAGCAGACACGGTACCGTGAGTACGCATGCAGCTGCGGCTTCCAAACATTTGATCGCTTGCCCGTACGTGCGTGCCGCTATGTGCATAACTTTGGGGACTTTGGGCAAATATATGTGCTGTATGAACTTTGGGGAGGTGAACGGTACTTTGGGCTGTGGGATTGTGCAGGTGTTTGAGTTGTATTGGCGGGTTATATGGATGGGAGGGGGGAGGTGTTTGTTATGCAGGATTAATTTGTGGCATATTAAATATAAGCCTGGTTGTGTTGTGGCTAATAGAGTATATATATATGTCTTGTGTTTATTTACTGTTTTAGTCATTCCCAGCTGAATATCAGGTCCCACCCGCCTCTCACAGCATCTTCCCTATCTGAATCGCTCCCACTGCCCTCTAGTCCTTCACTCTCACTTTCCTCATCCACAAATCTTTCATCCTCGCTCAAATTAATGGGGAAATCGTCGCTTTCTCGGTCCGAATCGCTCTCGCTGCTGGTGGCCATGATTGTAAACAATGTGCAGATGTGAGGAGCTCCACAACCTGTGACGTCACGCTACTCGTCTGCTACTTCCGGTACAGGCAAGGCTTTTTTATCAGCGACCAAAAGTTGCGAACTTTATCGTCTATGTTCTCTACTAAATCCTTTCAGCAAAAATATGGCAATATCGCGAAATGATCAAGTATGACACATAGAATGGACCTGCTATCCCCGTTTAAATAAGAAAATCGCATTTCAGTAGGCCTTTAAATGTCAATCGAGGAGGTGGTCTGAGAAGTAAAAGAATAGCCACATTCAAATGTTGTCAATATTCACTGTTTTATCGTTCATATTGATATTGTAAATCCCACATTCTTTATTTTCATATACATTCTTGTCCAATTCAGTTAAAAAAATTAAAATTCCACTCCGTATTTGAGGTGATCTGTCTTAACGGTTTTAAAACTCTATCATATATTACTGTGTTTTTGTATGAGTGTTCCTGGAAAAAAAGGGACCAAAGCACACATATACTGTATACATTTCTTTACTCCATACATTTATTACATAAATTGACCAGTTTAGACCAGTTGACCTGCCGCTTTTCAGTCCAAATCTGCCCTGCTTCCAGGTGTATACCAGTATACCAGTTGGCCACGGATAATTTCTGGCGACGTACCTGTCTGGAAGCAGCGCTAACTGTCCCAAGTCGTGACCTGGGGTGGACCACACCTCCATGTATCAGTGGTGACGTTTCTGCGTTGTTGGCTTGTCTACATGGAAGAAGATCCCCATACGACCCTCTGCTGTCTTCCCGATGTACTGGATTCTCACATCATCATGAATGTTAACAATTTAATAATTGTACCCACTCGGCTTACATTGCAGCTTGTCACCCAGGAAGGGGGTCTCCACATCTGCGGCCTCTACCCAAGGTTTCTCCTTTTTCCTATCTTGAGCTTTTGAAGTTTTTTCTTGCCCGGTACCCTAATCAATCAATAAATCAATCAATCAATTATTCACAAATTGCAATCACCAAGTAGTCAATCATTGGGATTGTTCAGCAAAGATTTGTGATGATGCAAAACGGTGAATTTTCCTTCACCCACCTGCCATTTGAATTTTCACTCAGCGAAAACAAGTGCTTTCTCCCTGCAGCACAACCAGACACATCAAAGCAGTGGGCTTCAAAATCGCAGGTGTTGAAGGATTAAGGGCCACCGCAGGACGGGGTGTTATTGTCCATATCATCTTTGATGTGCTGTCTCTTTCACTCACTCATGTTTGGAACCTGGAATTGGGATTGACAGCCTCAGAGTGACCATCGTCATGAACATAAATGTGATGTGTCATTGCTCTCACGCAGATTACAAGAATCTGTGCGGGGGGAAAACTTCATAAAAAAAATCATAAATCCTTGTCCAGGTTAGTGACAGTCATGTCATGTGACAGCTGGAGGTGTGGACCAATAGTTGATCATAAAGTGATAGAAACATGACAGTATTCATTTGGGGTTTGTCTCATATTTTGTGCCTGATATGTTTCAAGTCAAGGTTACTTAAATGCCAGACTGTAAAAAAAAAAAAATCCTATTTTTATGGTTGATTTACTGTAAATTTCTACTGTAATTTTTCTATTTTTTTTAAATAGTTTAAAAACTGTAGAATTGAAGACATTATCTGTAAATAAACAATCCGCCTGTTATTTTATATGCCAGTAATAACAAACTATGTATATTTCTTTTTTTTTTTTTTTTTACAGAAAAATGCCAAATTAATTATACATAGCATTTTCTGTTTTCTTAAATTACGTTCAAATTCATGTACAATTACAGTAATTATCTTTCATTAAATATGTAGCTTGTTATATAAAAGACTATGTTTCAAATAATAATAATAATAATTAAAAAATATCAATGGCATATCAAATACAATTTAAATAAAAATTGAATGCCTCTTTTCTATTTGCAGCCTTCTGAGGTAAATATCAACATTAATTTTTTCCACAGGCTAATAAATTTGAAAATAAAATAACAATGAATAAACCAACCATTCAGGACTTTAAACTACTCAGTTTGCAACACACTGATCTAATCTGATGTGCCCAAGCTGTCAAGTTGTGTTGGTGACGAACCCCAAGATGCAGAGATGACGGCAGACATTGAGCGAGAAAACATGATTTAATACTATAGCAAAAAAACAAACAAAAGGGTAAAAACAAAAGGCGCGCACAAGGCGGAGAACAAACTTGGCTATGAACTAAAATAGCACAAAGGCTAACTGTCGACAAGAAACAAAAACACTTACTGTGACACGAAGGAACTATGACATGAGCAGAGTGAACAAACGTAGACAGAGCTACAACGACAAGTATTAAGACAGGTAGTAGTGACATCGACAATGACAATAATCCAGCACTGACTGGAGGGGAAGGCAGGTTTAAATAGCAGCTGGCTGATTGACACCAGGTGTGGCCAGGTGCCAATCAGCCACAGCTGAGGGGAAGCAGCACTCAGGGAGACAATCAGGAAACAGAACCAAAACAAGAGCGCTGACAGGAAATACTACACACACAGAGGAAAAACTAAAACACAACCAAACTGTCAGGGGCAAGCCTGACACAAGCCAGATACCTGGCATCTTTTCTTGAATGCTAGTTCATTAATGTCGGGGCTCAGGCTTTGAGCTGAGGCAACCTTCATTATCGAACAAAGGTGTTCATCAGTTATTATATCTCGTTCACCCGGACCACAGTCTTGGGGGCATGCCTTAAATGCACTGACTTTAACATACTCTACGAGCTATCGTCACGTCCGCTTTTCATCCATTCTAACATCGTTCAGACCCAGTCACAAGATATGCGCGGCTTCTGTACGCACACACGAGTGAATGCAATGCATACTTTATCAACAGAGATACGGGTTACACTGAGGGTTACAGTATAAAAAACTTTAACACTTAGAAATACATGCCACACTGTGAATCCACACCAAACAAGAATGACAAACACATTTCGGGAGAACATCCGCACCGTAACACAACATAAACACGACAGAACAAATACCCAGAATCCTTTGCAGCACTAACTCTTCCGGGATGCTACAAAATACACCCCCGCTAACACCAACTGAGGACAGAGCACCATTAGACGGGGGCGTGGCAGTGCTGACGGCGAGACACAGCTGGCAGGTGATTAGATTTCACAGGTGGTACATGTTAATCTAATCATCTGTTGTCTTTAACAACAAGCGGCCGGGAGCAGAGGGGAAGAAAGGATACGGACGTGACTGAAAAGTCACGTTTTGCGAGAGAAAACTTTTGATAAAAACATATGATCATTAAAACTCTGTTAAAACCTGCACGCTTGGATCCTGTGAAGTGTCTGTCAGTGGGACCGCTAGGAAGCGACTTCCACAATGGCATATGTGTCAAAATATTGGAGTGTTTTTGAAAGTTAGTTTGAATTGTGCAAGCAAATAATTAACTGTGATTAATCAAAATTTTAAAAAGTGATTCACTTGATTAAAAAAAGCAGCACTAGTAATTACAAAATAGGTTGATATACTGTAGCAGCCCAAGACAGAAAGAGAAAAGTTGTGTGTTCAGGTAAGTGTCTCACGGTTTGTGCAGCTGCCAGACGAAGTGTGAACGTTATTGTCCCCTCTCAGTTACTTGCATCCACAATGAGTCATCTTTTGGAGTCTGGAGGATGGACTCACTGACTGATGGCCGCTCCTTATGCCTCACAACTGGCTGAACACCAGCCATCTACAGTACAACAACGACCTGACCTCTAGTTCTGTTTCAAATGTTTATTTTTTATTTTTTTAATTATACTCTCCAAGATTAAAATCATGCATTTAAGTTCCGTCACTGGCAGCAATGCTCGTGCATATACCGTATGAGGCATGCTTCGGTGTATATGCCAGGCAATCATTCTCCATAATTAAAAAATGTCCAGCGAGTTTCTGCACATTCATTATCTTTAATTATTTCAGTTTAAACCAAAGGCTTATGCCATTTAATCAGAGTAATAGCGTGGCGACTGCTGGTCTTTCAAAAAGGAGAAGCTCATTTTCAGCTCTTCTCTAAACACATAAGAAATATATTAAAAGAGTCAGGAACACTGTTTCTCTTAAGTTACTATATTTTAAACAATATTTAAACATATATTCACTCTGTGGTTGTCTCTCATATTGAATTTTGCTTCACAAACTGGATGTTTTTTAGGTGCAACAGTTTTCAAACCCATTGACAAGTTATATAATAGAGCGATTAATATATTTGTCAGAAAACCTTCTTCTAATCATCATTGTAAAGTTTTTACAGAAATGTGAGTTTTTACACAATGAAAACCTGAAAGTATTCAAAATTGCTATTTTATATATGCTTCCAACCATAATATGGAATACATCCACAAGGTCCTAAAAAGAACCAGGTCGGGGATCATAGATTATTGCAGGGTGCAAGAAAGAAAAAATCTCTTAAAATGTTTCGTAGATTCATAAAATATATATTTTTTCCAATTTTTCCGAAAATGTAAACGTCTTTATATATACATGAGCATTTAGCCAATACACTGTCATATAGTTGAATGTGAATAAATAATGACATAAAACATGAATAAATAATTATATTATTATTTTCATGTCAGCATTTAAGATACTTAGCGATCAGCACTGTAGTTGTCAGCTAGCGATTAGCACTCTAGCTGTCAGCTAGCGATTAACGCGCTGCTTGCCAGCTAGCTATTAGCAGCAAAATACTGTTATAATTTGAATATCATTAGTATTGCACAAAAACAAGGTACCTAGAATTGGTAAGTGGAATGTTTTGGTCTTGTGCGACGGTCATGGCCTTGGTCTTCTCTTGGCTTATACGTAGGCCGACTTTTTCCCCTTGCTCATGCAGATTGTTGGTAAATTTTTGGAGCGCAGCGTAGAAATGGCTAAGCAGAGCCAAGTCGTCCGCAAAGTCCAGATCTGCCTGTCTGTCCCCTCCCCACTTAATGCCGAGGTTTGCTCCGATGACAGACTTCCTCATGACAAAGTCTATGACAATGATGAACAGTAAGGGAGACAAGATGCAACCCTGTGTTACCCCGGTCACAATGTCAAAGTCATCGGTTGGGCTGTTGATGGTTTTCACTCGACAGGTGGAGTTGTGGTACAGGGCTCTGAAGATGTTGACATAGGCATAGAGTACGTTGAGAACTTCATGTATCTTGGAAGCAACATCTCAAACACAGGAGACGCAGAAAAGGATGTACAGACCAGAATCGGAAAAGCTGCAGGAGTCTTCCAACGCCTCCGGAACATCTGGTCATCAAAATCTATCAGTACGTCCACAAAGCTGCGCCTCTATATGTCAGTGGTCATCCCTACAGTGACCTATGCCTGTGAGATGTGGATGAAGACATCAATCATTACTAACAAGCTGGATGTCTTCCACCGACGGTGCCTCAGATACATCTGGAGGATCTCATGGAGAGACCGCATCACCAATGAAGAGGTGATGAGAAGGGCAGGGGTAGTACCATTGTCTGACATAGTCTCTGACATGAGAAGGAGAATGGCTGGACACGTACTCCGACTGCCAAGAGAGAGACCGGCAAGTGTGGCAATGGACTGGGTGCCAGAAGGGGGAAAGAGGAAGAGAGGACGGCCAAAGAAGACGTGGAGACAAACAGCCAAGGAAGACCTGAGAGAGATGGGAGTCAGCTGGCATGGAGCAAGAAGGGTCGCCAGTGACCGGAACAAATGGAGGGGACTCGTCGCCCAATGTTCCAACAGCAATGGGAGGAACTAAATCTAAGTCTAAGAATGGGTAACAATAAACTAACAAGCGCAACGTTTTTCTTAAATTAGGACATATCTATGACTATTATGCTTTTATTTTAAAGCCTATTTTGCACTTAAAATGAGGACACAGTGTGCATGTTTTAATGCTGTGTAACTAGACAGTAGTTATGTTGTCGTTTCACGCTGCTTAGCAATAATGATGAAGTTAAAGGCCTACTAAAACCCACTACTACCAACCACGCAGTCTGATAGTTTAAATATCAATGATGAAATCTTAACATTGCAACACATGCCAATACGGGTTAGCTTACTAAAGTGCAATTTTAAATTTCGCGCGAAATATCCTGTTGAAAACGTCTCGGTATGATGACGTCTGGGCGTGACGTCACGGATTGTAGAGGACATTTTGGGACAGCATGGTGGCCAGCTATTAAGTCGTCTGTTTTCATCGCAAAATTCCACAGTATTCTGGACATCTGTGTTGGTGAATCTTTTGCAATTTGTTCAATGAACAATGGAGACAGCAAAGAAGCAAGCTGTAGGTGGGAAGCGGTGTATTGCGGCAGGTGTTGTGCCGGATAACGCACCCCCACCGTAGAATGCACCCCCTGACTGTTGTGCCGGATAACACAGCCGGTGCTTCATTGTTTACATTCCCGGAAGATGACAGTCAAGCTTTACCATTGGCCTGTGGAGAACTGGGACAACAGAGACTCTTACCAGCTGCGGCTTCCAAACATTTGATCGCTTGCCCATACGTGCGTGCCGCTGTGTGCATGTCACGTACGTAACTTTGGGGACTTTGGGGAAATATATGTGCTGTATGAACTTTGGGGAGGTGAACAGTACTTTGGGCTGTGGGATTGAGTGTGTTGTGCAGGTGTTTGAGTTGTATTGGCGGATTATATGGACGGGAGGGGGGAGGTGTTTGTTATGCGGGATTAATTTGTGGCATTTTAAATATAAGCCTGGTTGTGTTGTGGCTAATAGAGTTTATATATGTCTTGTGTTTATTTACTGTTTTAGTCATTTCCAGCTGAATATCAGGTCCCACCCGCCTCTCACAGCATCTTCCCTATCTGAATCGCTTCCACTGCCCTCTAGTCCTTCACTCTCACTTTCCTCATCAACGAATCTTTCATCCTCGCTCAAATTAATGGGGAAATCGTCGCTTTCTCGGTCCGAATCACTCTCGTGGCCATGATTGTAAACAATGTGCAGATGTGAGGAGCTCCACAACCTGTGATGTCACGCGCATATCGTCTGCTACTTCCGGTACAGGCAAGGCTTTTTTATCAGCGACCAAAAGTTGCGAACTTTATCGTCGATGTTCTCTTCTAAATCCTTTCAGCAAAAATATGGCAATATCGTAAAATGATCAAGTATGACACATAGAATGGACCTGCTATCCCCGTTTAAATAAGAAAATCGCATTTCAGTAGGCCTTTAATGATACTACAACACATGTCGACATTAACAGAGCGATTTTTGTGTACAGTATGTTGAGGTAAAATTAAGCAAGAACTTTTTAGTAAAAATATGAGTTTGTCGACATTGACGGGTGGTCGACATAAGTGGGTTTGTCTGTATTTGTCCTAGCATTTGGTGCCTGTAACAAGTCTGAAACAGAAATAGCCTCTGCGTCCTGTTTTTCCATCTCCAATAAAATTATGTAAGCAGAGGAGAGACTTTTAAGAAATATTATTATAATTAGACATCTGGATTCTCTCTTATCCTCATGATGCTGTGTGATGTGGAGACCTGTTTCATCTTGTATAACCCATACAGGATGATGCTATCTAAACATAAGTCCCTTCGTTTACTCATAAGGCACACACACTTTTCGGTTTTCTATACCAAGGTTTGGACTCTAAAAGCGTTTTATAATGAAATAGACATAATGTTTTAGAATTGTATAAATGTCGAGGCAAAAACAACACAATCATTTACAATATTGATGACACAGTCATTAATATCTGATGGTGTAGTATGAAATGTTGACACTTACCAAATCCTTACAGGAGGGAGGATGAGGCTAATATTTTTCTACTATGGCATTAAGATTAACTAAAAATGATTAATTAAGATTAACCTGACGTATTGTGTTCCGAAGGAATGTAATATTTCTTGATGCTAATTAATAATATTTTTCATTTCTTTTTTTTTTTCCGTTTATTCATTTATTTCAGGCAATGACATAAAAAAGTACAAGGTAGACAACACATCATAATATAAATTAATATAATGCAAAAGGTAATGTACAGTATGTAAGCATGATGATCCAGTTTTGCCTGAAAGGGAGTGGGAAGAAGATAACTTATTTAATCCCACCCCCAGTTCTCCATTCAGTGATTATTCCATTGAGTTTCACAGTTACTTTGTTTAAGGATTACAACACAAATGTTGTATCATGGTGGCATTACCACAGTTAACAATAATCATTACACTATAACAATAATTTGTATCAACAATGTAGGAAGAATGAACAATACCAACAATGGTAAGGGACAAAATACCAACAATGGTAATAGACAACATAGTAACAATGGTAAAGAAACATTGAGCACATGTTAACACTTTGAGACAGAGTACAACAGCAAGTCAAATTAAAGACCGTCATCTCTGTATTTGAACCCAACCCGATGTTTGTATAATAGTTTAAATCGATTAGTAGTTTGGCATTGCTTGTGTTGTAAGTCCAGTTTGTTCCATAGTTTTACAGACTTACTTACAGTATTACTCGCATGCACATTTTTTTTCATCTAACTCTTGACTTGATCAACTGACTATATCGATCTCCCCATCATATTGCGCAGGAGAGGGGGGCAGAGTAGAAAAGAGAGACAGCAGATCAACTGGTCTAAAAAGGGGTCTATTTAATGGCTCAAAAATACAAATGAGTTTTAAGATGGGACTTAAATGCTTCTACTGAGGTAGCATCTCTAACTGTTACCGGTAGGACATTCCAGTATACTGGAGCCTGAATAGAAAACGCTCTATAGCCCTCAGACTTTTTTTTGGCCCTGGGAATCACTAATAAGCCGGAGTTCTTAGAACACAGATTTCTGGCCAGGCATATGGTACAATTCAATCAGCCAAATAGGATGGAGCTCGACCGTTTAGTATTTTATACGTAAGTAGTAAAGCCTTAAAGTCGCATCTTAAGTGCACAGGAAGCCAATGCAAGTGAGCCAGTATAGGCGTAATATGATCAAACTTTCTTGTTCTTGTCAAAAGCCTAGCAGCCGCATTTTGTACCAACTGTAATCTTTTAATGCTAGATAGACATAGGGAGGCCCGAAAATAATACGTTACAGTAATCGAGACGAGACGTAACGAACGCATGAATAATGATCTCAGCGTCGCTAGTGGACAAAATGGGACACATTTTTGCGATATTACGGAGATGAAAGAAGGCTGTTTTAGTAACACTCTTAATGTGTGACTCAAATGAGAGAGTTGGGTATAAGATAATACCCAGATTCTTTACCGAGTCGCTTTGTGTAATTGTTTGGTTGTCAAATGTTAAGGTGGTATTATTAAATAGGTGGCGGTGTCTAACAGGACCGATAATCAGCATTTCCGTTTTCTTAGTGTTAAGAAACAAAAATTTGCTGGATGTCCATTGTTTGATTTCATTTAGACATGCACTCCCTCTGATTCTTTTTCCCTGTAGGTTCCATGTTAGTGCTTGTTTGGTGATTGATTTATTGGGTTTTCTGAGTGTGTGGCCTATCCAGCTCCACTTCCTTCTCCTGATTTGCAGTTCCACTGGTTCTTGTTTGGTGAGTTCCCACAGGTTGGCATTGGTGATGGTGTCTGGCCAGTAGACTCCTAGGACCCGACAGAGGCAACGGTTTATGAATGTCTGTAGTTTAGTGAGTATGCTATTGGTGGTTTTCCATGTTTCTGATCCGTACAGCAGGATGGATTTGACATTTAAGTTAAAGGTTTTACAATCGGGCGGAAGGAGGCGTACACCGATTTTAGCTAAGATAGGCTCCAGCGCCCCCCGCAACCCCAAAGGGAATAAGCGGTAGAAAATGGATGGATGGATGGATGGATGGAGTTAAAGATTTTCAGTTTGGTTTTGAGAGAAATGTTTTTTGCTCTCCATATTTTGTTTAGTATGTTGACTGATGTTCTTGCTTTACCTATTCTGGATTTGACATCTTCATTTGCCCCTCCATCTACACTGATTATGCTCCCCAAGTATGTAAAACTGACTACCTCCTCTAATTGATTATGGTCCATTGTTATTGGTGTATTGTTCTTGTTATTGATATGCATGACCTTTGTTTTTTGTGAATTGATCTTAAGCCCAAGAAATGCAGTGGCTCTTTCTAGTTTTTGTGATTTGTCCTGCATATGTTGGTGGGTGTGAGCCAGGAGAGCTAGATCGTCTGCAAAGTCTAGGTCCTCCAGTTGTTCGGTAAGGCTCCACTGTATGCCGGTTTTGCTGTTTTTGGTTGTTTGGTTCATGGTTCAGTCAATACAAAGGAGGAAAAGGAAGGGCCATAGCAGACATCCTTGTCGCACCCCAGTCAGGACCTCGAAGGCCTCCGATGGGCATCCGTCATGTAGGACACGACATCGCATCCCTTGGTAGGTGCTCTTGATGATGTTGACGAGCTTCGGTGGGATGCCATAGTGTGCCATCAGCTTCCACAGACTCTCACGGTCGACACTGTCAAACGCCTTTTCAAAGTCCCTGTTACTTCTGCTTAATAGAGAGATTGAATGTGCTTCAATGGCTGTAATATCTTCTTGACAACAAACGGGGTGTATTCTAGATGGCAAGTTTGTCACTTCAATCACTGATTTGTTGTTCAATATTCCCATTGGGTATGTGTGTTTATGTTGTTGTCTGCTGTATCACAGTGTGATGGTGCCTCTTCCTATTTGATATCAAGTTCATTTTAGAGCGGCGCTGCTTGTTGCTTTCACGGGTAAATAGATATTTCCTGCATTGAACTTGCTGCACTTTGGACGCTGTCTTGTTGTCGACATAAATCCACATCAAAAGTAGCGTGCCATGTTACATAAAGCTATCGCTAACGGCGTTGTAAGGGACCTAAAAGTAATTAATTAAATCACTCCTTACTAGTGAAAGTAACTAAAACCGCGTTATTGCGAACACTGTTTGAAGCACACAGATAGAAAGCAGTGACGTGCGGTGAGGTTCATAACTGGTGAGGCACTGACTTCATCACAGTTAGATTTACAAACATATGAACCCTAAAGGGTAGCACGGTGGAAGAGGGGTTAGTGCGTCTGCCTCACAATACGAAGGTGCTGAGTAGTCTGGGGTTCAATCCCAGGCTCGGGATCTTTCTGTGTGGAGTTTGCATGTTCTCCCCGTGACTGCGTGTGTTCCCTCCGGGTACTCCGGCTTCCTCCCACCTCCAAAGACATGCACCTGGGGATAGGTTGATTGGCAACACTAAATTGGCCCTAGTGTGTGAATGTGAGTGTGAATGTTGTCTGTCTATCTGTGTTGGCCCTGCGATGAGGTGGCGACTTGTCCAGGGTGTACTCCGCCTTCCGCCCGATTGTAGCTGAGATAGGCTCCAGCGCCCCCCGCGACCCCGAAGGGAATAAGCGGTAGAAAATGGATGGAAAAAATGGATGGATGAACCCTAAAGAGTATCTTATTCACCATTTGATTGGCAGCAGTTAACGGGTTATGTTTAAAAGCTCATACCAGCATTCTTCCCTGCTTGGCACTCAGCATCAACGCTTGGAATTGGGGGTTAAATCACCAAAAATGATTCCCGGGCGCGGCGCCGCTGCTGCCCACTGCTCCCCTCACCTCCCAGGGGGTGATCAAGGGTCAAATGCAGAGGACAAGTTTCACCCCACCTATTGTGTGTGACAATCATTGGTACTTTAACTTAACTTTAACTTTACACATACAAACTGTAGCACACTAAAAAGCACATTTAATAAAAAACAAAAAACTTTATTATGGTCTTACCTTTACTTATAAATGAAGTCCATGCGCAGCTCCTTTTGAACAAAAGCATCGATAACATGTTTATAGAAGTCTTCCTTATCTTTCTTCAGTATTAAAAGTCTCTGTGTCTCGATGGAGATCTTCTTTTAAGTATTACCTCCTGCTTCGATTGAAAGTCCAGTTTAGAAAACTGTTTTATTTTAGATATGTAATCCTCCATGTTAATAGACCAGGCAAGAGGAAATAATAAACGATCGCTGCTAACTGTTGCTGCTTGTTGCCACTTATTCTGCAGCCGAGTAGTCGCAAGAATGATCTCTGGGATCACTAGCGCCCTTTACCACCAGGAGGCGGGATTACTGCGAGCCTCACACAGTGCGACTTTTGCAGCCGTTTTATGATTGCTCAGCACAAGAAATACGTTACACACATACAGTTGTTGACAAAATACACTGTACATTATATACCTCAGCTAACTAAACTATGGAAATGTATAATATAATTCATATAGCAATACGGTCTCACTGCACAGCAGGCCAGCAGTTAGCCGAGTCATTGCGTAATCCATGGTGAGGCTCAACTCAGTGACGTGCCTCAACTGGCTGCTGACTCACCGCAAGTCTCTTCTCAGTATTTGAACGGCAAATGTGAAAATTCTGCGATTTTGAATAAAAATGGTCTAAAACTGGTGAAGTTAAATGGAAAATAACTTCATAGCATACTTGCCAACCTTGAGAACTCCGATTTCGGGAGGTGGGTGGGGTGGGGGGTGGGGAGGGCGTGGTGGAGGGCGTGGCTAAGAGGGGAAGAGTATATTTACAGCTAGAATTCACCAAGTCAAGTATTTCATATATATATATATATATATATATATATATATATATATATATATATATATATATATACATATATATATATATATATATATATATATATATATATATATATATATATATATATATATATATATTTATATATATATATATATATATACATATATGTCAAGTATTTCATATATATATATATATATATATATATATATATATATATATATATATATATATATGTATATATATATATATATATATATATATATGTATATATATATATAAGAAATACTTGACTTTCAGTGAATTCTAGCTATAAATATATATTTCTTTTATTGTATATATATATATATATATATATATATATATATATATATATATATATATATATATATATATATATATATAAGAAATACTTGAATTTCAGTGTTCATTTATTTACACATATACTTGTTGAGTTAAGGGTTGAATTGTCCATCCTTGTTCTATTCTCTGTCACTATTTTTCTAACCATGCTGAACATGATGATGCATTGCTGTGTGGCACGCACAAAAGTGCTTTCATCAAATGCACTAGATGGCATTATTGTCCTGTTTAAGAGTGTCACAACATTGCTGTTTACGGCAGACGAACTGCTTTAGGGTAGACCAAAACGTGACTGCTGAGTCCGCCTGAATTTCGGGAGAATTTCGGGAGATAATTTGTCCCGGGAGGTTTTCGGGAGAGGCGCTGAATTTCGGGAGTCTCCCGTAAAATCCGGGAGGGTTGGCAAGTATAATCACTGGATACATAAAACAACTAAATTTTTTTTTTTTCTTTTTACATTTTTTTTCTTTACATTATGGCACGTGAGGCCCCGCCTCACCTGCCTCCCCTGACTGCACGTCACTGATAGAAAGATAGCACTTTGCTTTGAATGGCGAACTGCAGCAGCAGGGCTTGTTGCCTTCGGAGCACAGTAGTTTCAGATGGGGATGAAAGTTTGGCGATGAAACAGAGAGTGGGTGCTTTGTAAGTTTGATAAGACTACTAAATATGTTGGAGAAGGAAAAAAGAAAGCTGTAAAACAATTACAAGTACACCGATAGAAAGACAGCACTTAGCTTTTGAGCGGCGAACAGCGCAGTACCTTCGCTATCTTAGCAGCTAGCTAGCTTTTGACGGTGAAACAGTGGCGGCGAGCTGAATTTAGTCCTTTATTGCGCCCTACAAAGTGTTTATACTATGATTAATTCTTATTTCACACCAGCTGTTTGATTGTTACTTGCATCGTATTTGTAGTTTTCATTACCAAATTTGAAAGTGATGAAATCGCCATGTAAAATCGTTAATGCTATTCATTAGCATGTCTATGGCAAATTTATTGTAAATTAACATTGAGCAAGTGCATTATGAAAAACGGAGGCTTACTGTACGTTTAAGTGTTTTCTATCAGACATACTTGCTTTTTGGCATGGAAATGTGCAACATTAAGTCCACTCTGAGTGCTGCTTGAGTGCTTGTTTGCCCGCCAAGTGTTTGCATCTGCAACCAGACATGATGCCATGTGCAACAAATGTATCAAAATATGGAACCCTTTGATTTTACGTGTACCGATGCCTGGTAATACAGACGGAATTTGATCGATGCCTATAAAAGTACAAAACTAAAACCAGTAAAGTTGGCACGTTGTGTAAATCGTAAATAAAAACAGAATACAATGACTTGCAAATCCTTTTCAACTTATATTCAATTGAATAGACTGCAAAGACAAGATATTTAATGTTGGGACTGAAAAACGTATTTTTTTTTTGGCAAATAATCATTCAATTAGAATTTAATGGCAGCAACAAATTGCCAAAAAGTTGGCACAGGGGCATTTTTACCTACATGGCCTTTTCTTTTAACAACACTCAGTAAACGTTTGGGAACTGAGGAGACCAATTTTTGAAGCTTTTCAGGTGGAATTCTTTCCCATTCTTGTTTGATGTACAGCTTAAGTTGTTCAACAGTACGGGGTCTCCGTTATGGTATTTTACACGTCATAATGCGCCACACATTTTCAATGGGAGACAGGTCTGGACTACAGGCAGGCCAGTCTAGTACCCGCACTCTTTTACCACAAAGCCACACTGTTGTAACACGTGCAGAATGTGGCTTGGCATTGTCTTGCTGAAATAAGCAGGGGCGTCCATCAAAAAGACGTTGCTTTTCAAGCAACGTATGTTGCTTCAAAACCTGCATGTACCTTCCAGCATTAATGGTGCCTCCACAGATGTGTAAGTTACCCATGTCTTGGGCACTAATACACCCCCATATCATCACAGATGCTGGCTTTTCAACTTTACGCCTATAACAGTCCGGATGGTTCTTTTCCTCTTTGGTCCGGAGGACACAACGTTAACAGTTTCCTAAAACTATTTGAAATGTGGACTCGTCAGACCACAGAACATTTTTCCACTTTGCGTCAGTCTATCTTAGATGAGCTTGGGCCCAGCGAAGCCGGCGGCGTTTCTGGGTGTTGTTGATAAATGACTTTCGCTTTGCATAGTAGAGTTTTAACTTGCACTTACAGATGTAGGGACGAACTGTAGTTACTGACAGGGGTTTTCTGAACTGTTCCTGAGCCCATGTGGTGATATCCTTTACACATTGATGTCGGTTTTTGATGCAGTACAGCCTGAGGGATCGAAGGTCACGGGCATTAAATGTTGGTTCTCGGCCTTGCTGCGTACGTGCAATGATTTCTCCAGATTCTCTGAACATTTTGATGATATGCAGATGGTGAAATCCCTAAATTCCTTGCAATAGCTCATTGAGAAATGTTGTTCTTAAACTGTTCGAGAATTTGCTCATGCATTTGTTCACAACGTGGTGACCCTCGCCCCATCCTTGTTTGTGAATGACCGAGCATTTCATGGAAGGTGCTTTTATACACAATCATGGCGCCCACCTGTTCCGAATTAGCCTGTTCACCTGTGGGATGTTCCAAATACTGTAAGTGTTTGATGAGCATTCCTCAACTTTCTCAGTCTTTTTTGCGATTTGTGCCAGCTTTTTTTAAGCATGTTGCAGGCATCAAATTCCAAATGAGCTAATATTTGCAAAAAATAACAACGTTTACCAGTTCGAACGTTAAGTATCTTGTCTTTGCAGTCTATTCAATTGAATATAGGTTGAAAAGGATTAGCAAATCATTGTATTCTGTTTTCTCTTACCATTTACTCAACGTGCCAACTTCACTGGTTTTGGGTTTTGTACCAAATTGGGTACCTATGCTGAGATACAGGAATAAATGGTCAGTTTTTAAAGTCACACACAAAGCATCACAACGTGTTTACAAGCAGCAGATCTCCAATTCAGCCAGAGGTGTAGAGCAGTAGATCAGGTCGTGACAGACTCCAGGAGCAAATAAATATGGAAGACGCTAAGCAGCATGTTGGCCATCTCAATGGGGAATTTAATCCACAGCCACCCTGTGATTAATCTCATGGAAAAATGTTAAAGTTTGACATCACTGGTTATTAATGTTTGTCTGCCTTAAGAGGCAACAACATCACAGACTGACTGAAGTTCTGTCCAATTAAGAAACATTTGTTGAGAGTTGTTCTGGTTGTTGCTTGGCACACATCCGTGGGGCGCAACATACATCGTGAGTCACTCCGCTGTCATCCCCCCGCATTAAATTCTCCTTAGGTTGTTATGATTTCGTCAGCAAGCTGTCACAATATGAGTACACGTTTCTACTCATGACCTTTAGATTGATTGTAGAAAGTTGGGGTTAAGGTCAGATACTTCACGGTCTTCATAGCACGACATTTGTGTTCACTTTCATTCATTTAGACCAGAGGTGTCAAACCCAAGGCCCGGGGGCCAGATCTGGCCCGCGACGTCATTTTATCTGGCCCGCAAACACCTGGAAATATGTGTCAATGAAGTCCTTAATATTTTGTCACTAAATAGAATTCATTTTTTTCATTTTGACAGAAAAAATATATGTACTGCATGAAATTGCACACCTTTTAAACTTGAATAGTATTCAACATTGCAGCAAATATTGCAGTATTATCACGGCCAGGGCGCATTCCAATGCGCCCTCATCTTTGCGTCCACAGGCGCTCTCTCTCCGCTGTGGGCGTGCCTCCTCGCGCCTGCAGACAAACTGCAATCCTGACCGTGATGAGCGAGCTGCCTTCATAAGCCGGCACAACCTGCCATGCCGGGCCGGAATATAATCTTCTGTTGGCGTACAGTAAGTGATCATCTGATGCTTGATGCAACCTTGCTCTCTCTCTGTTTTCCCCTCCGTGTTTTCAGTGTGTGTTTTTCTTGTATCGTCCCCGCAGTTCCCTCCGTCGTCTTGAAAGTGAGCTGTGCGTCACACTTTTCCCTGGATCTCCCTCTGGACTCTGACTGCCTCCCTCGATCCTTGACTTCCCCCGCTTTGGACTCGGACCAGTAGACTTCTCTCTCCCCTGGACTTCCTCGTCTCTCGTTCAACATTTATGGTAACACTCAACAGCTAAAACACACACATAGTCTTACACCATACACACTCTTGGTTTTTGTCACACTCCATCTCTTTAGATTAGTTTATTAGTTAGTATTGTTTAGCATTATTATATATATTGACTATACATATAAATAAATAAATTATTGAACATTACTGCCCCCTGGTGTCTGAGCTGTCATCTCCCTCTGCAAACCATAACAATTATATTATCATACTTTCCAAAAAGTTTTTGTCTAAATAAAAATTAATACTTAAATATCTGCTTGACTTATGATTTTACAGCAAACTACCCATCAAATTAATAAAAATGACAATACATTTTACGGTGTTTTTACAGCATATTACTGTAAATTGAAAAAAACTAAAAAATGTTTGCGTAAAAAGTTTGTTGACTGAGCTGCCATACATTGTTTTAACGGTGTATTACTTTAAATGGAAAAATAATACATTTGTTTTTACGGCAGCTAATTTGCCAGAATAAAAAAGGAACTGGTACTGATTTTCCATTAACAATATAATGTTGTAAAAACCAATGTCAATTTAACAGTAAAATTCTGGCAACTAAACTGCCAGCTTTTTCCGTAAAAAAACAAAAAAACAAAACAGTGGTACTATATTGGTCCGTGTACTTTCCGTTCATTCTATTTCCAATTCTTGAATGCAAATCAAAAAACAAATTTCGGGCCATTTTTTCTATTTCCATTTCTGAAACAAAAGTTGGACAACTATTTAATGAGACTTTTTTAAAACGACAATAGGACTCCTGCTGAGCAAGGATGTTAGCATTATGCTAAAAACATGCTAATCGCAAAGGAAAAGCTAAAAATCATGCTTCGGGTTCATTTTGTCATGACACAGATAACACAGATAAAAATAAGCAACAAATAATAACAGGGAATAATTCAAATTAAGTTTGTTGTCTCATTTTTTTAAATTTTTTTTTGCCGATACCAACACAGATGACCTTCTTCTCAAGATAAGGCTTGATGTGCCGAAGCCCAATATTTGTTTTTTTCCTTCTTGTGAAATATTAATGCAATATTTGTAGCAAATAGAGCGCAAAATGCAAATCTTCCTCTATAACATTGAACAAGTCCATAACGAGCGAGGCCATGTTGTTTACAGTGAGCTCAGGGGAAGAGCGAGACAGGCCGTTTACAGCACAAGCAAGAGAAAGGGAGCGCTTGATTCGCTCACTCTCAAGCACCTTTAGTACAGTACAGGTAATGTCGCCTCTTTGGAGCATCTTTATTGTTTATTTATTCGGAGCTATTTTTTAATGTTTCGGATTTATTGGTATGACATCATGATTCCTAATAATTTTTTGCGAACTAACTAGCACGGTGGCAGAGGGGTTAGCGCGTCTGCCTCACAATACGAAGGTCCTGAGTAGTCTTGGGTTCAATCCCGGGCTCGGGATCTTTCTGTGTGGAGTTTGCATGTCCTCCCCGTGACTGCGTGGGTTCCCTCCGGGTACTCCGGCTTCCTCCCACCTCCAAAGACATGCACCTGGGGATAGGTTGATTGACAACACTAAATTGGCCCTAGTGTGTGAATGTGAGTGTGAATGTTGTCTGTCTATCTGTGTTGGCCCTGCGATGAGGTGGCGACTTGTCCAGGGTGTACCCCGCCTTCCGCCCGATTGTAGCTGAGATAGGCTCCAGCGCCCCCGCGGCCCCGAAGGGAATAAGCGGTAGAAAAATGGATGGATGGATAATGCAAATTATTTTTTAATAACAATTAATAAATGCTGCTTTTTATAGCAGGTAAGCAAGTTCGGCAGTTGTTCCTTGTCTTCTTAGGATTGCCATGTTAAACAATTACTTCAAAGAATATTGTTAAATTTATATGATAATAGTCGATAAATTTAATCCCTGTTTTTTTATTTTTGTGGGATTGTCGCTCCCTTGATGTGCTTGAATTTGCTGCAGCTTTTTCCAAAAGTTGCAACACAGCTTGCAATTGTTATTAAGCTTATGTTTTTAAATAACATTGCATCAGATTGCAACATAGTACTTTACACTTAAAAAGTGCTTGTCCATATTAAACTTCTATTAATTTCCAAAGGATGTGACGACATAAATGTGTTGTTAATGTCACATTACCCAGAGGGCTGCACGCTGTCGACTAAGGATGTACCAATCAGGGATTTATGCTGCCGTTTGCGATCATCCATGAATGAGATCGATACAGATGCTGATCACATGCATTAACTGTCATTTTTTTAAATATATTTATGGTGAGTATCAACACAATATTTTAAGTTGTTCCTTATTCTTTTTTGTTACATATATTTGTTTGTTTTTTACATACATTTGTTTGTTTGTAGAGAGCTCACCTTAACGTGGTAGAGGAGTTTGCGTGTGCCAATGATCCTAGGAGCTATGTTGTCCGGGGGCTTAGGTAGGGTCTCCCAAGACAAACTGGTCCTAGGTGAGGGATCAGACAAAGAGCAGCTCGAAGACCTCCATGAAAAATAAAAGGACCCAGATTTCCCTCGCCCGGATGCGGGTCACCGGGGCCCCCCTCTGGAGCCAGGCCCGGAGGTGGGGCACGATGGTGAGCACCTGGTGGCCGGGCCTGTCCCCATGGGGCCCGGCCGGGCACATCCCGAAGAGGCAACGTGGGTCCCCCCTCCAATGGGCTCACCACCCATAGCAGGGGTCATAGAGGTCGGGTGCGATGTGAGCTGGGCGGCAGCCGAAGGCAGGGCATCCCTGCTTAGGCTGCTGCCCCCGCGACCCGACCTCGGATAAGCGGAAGAAGATGGATGGATGGATTGACATTTGTTTGAGCACAACTAAGTCAATCATACACAAAAGCCAACAGCTACTATATGCTTCTCAATGAAATACTTTTAAATGCCCTCAAAGGCCTCCTGTGTCCAGGGAATTCATTGTAAACATTAACAACACTTTTGAGAAAATAAAAATATCTCGTATCAATCATATACTGATATTAGGCTTGGTATCAACACCACCAATTTGTAGATCGATCCGATCCTCCTCTTACGTGTCGTGTATTGACTGTGACAATGCTGACACACCAACAGTTGTTGTTACAAACCCCGTTTCCACATGAGTTGGGAAATTGTGTTAGATGTAAATATAAACGGAATACAATGATTTGCAAATCCTTTTCAACCCATATTCAGTTGAATGCACTACAAAGACAACATATTTGATGTTCAAACTCATAAACTTTTTTTTTTTTTTTGCAAATAATAATTAACTTGGATTTTCATGGCTGCAACACATGACAAAGTAGTTGGGAAAGGGCATGTTCACCACTGTGTTACATGGCCTTTCCTTTTAACAATACTCAATAAACGTTTGGGAACTGAGGAGACACATTTTTTAAGCTTCTCAGGTGGAATTTTTTCCCATTCTTGCTTGATGTACAGCTTAAGTTGTTCAACAGTCCGGGGGTCTCCGTTGTGGTATTTTAGGCTTCATAATGCGCCACACATTTTCAATGGGGGACAGGTCTGGACTACAGGCAGGCCAGTCTAGTACCCGCACTCTTTTTCTACGAAGCCACATTGATGTAACACGTGGCTTGGCATTGTCTTGCTAAAATAAGCAGGGGCGTCCATGGTAACGTTGCTTGGATGGCAACATATGTTGCTCCAAAACCTGTATGTACCTTTCAGCATTAATGGCGCCTTCACAGATGTGTAAGTTACCCAGAGGTGGGTAGAGTAGCCAGAAATTGTACTCAAGTAAGAGTACTGTTACTTTAGAGATTTATTACTCAAGTAAAAGTAAGGAGTAGTCACCCAAATATTTACTTGAGTAAAAGTAAAAAGTATGTTGTGAAAAAACTACTCAAGTACTGAGTAACTGATGAGTAACATACACACTCATATCATATATATATATATATATATATATATATATATATATATATATATATATATATATAGGGCTTCACGGTGGCAGAGGGGTTAGTGCATCTGCCTCACAATACGAAGGTCCTGAGTAGTCTTGGGTTCAATCCCGGGCTCGGGATCTTTCTGTGTGGAGTTTGCATGTTCTCCCCGTGACTGCGTGGGTTCCCTCCGGGTACTCCGGCTTCCTCCCACCTCCAAAGACATGCACCTGGGGATAAGTTGATTGGCAACACTAAATTGGCCCTAGTGTGTGGATGTGAGTGTGAATGTTGTCTGTCTATCTGTGTTGGCCCTGTGATGAGGTGGCGACTTGTCCAGGGTGTACCCCGCCTTCCGCCTGATTGTAGCTGAGATAGGCTCCAGCGCCCCCCGCGACCCCAAAGGGAATAAGCGGTAGAAAATGGATGGATATATATATATATATATATATATATATATATATATATATATATATATATATATATATATACATACATACATACATACATATACATTGATATATACAGTATATAATTTATAAGTATTTATTTTGCTGTTTTTGTTTACATGTTAAAGGTGTTTTAATGAATATACATGCATGTTTAACATATAGATTCCTTTCTTTAATGAAGACTAGAATATAAGTTGGTGTATTACCTGATTCTGATGACTTGCGTTGATTGTAATCAGACAGTCGTGATGATAACGTCCACGTTTTCAAATGGAGGAGAAGAAAAGTTCCTCCTTTCTGTCTAACACCACATGAAAGTGGTGGGTTTTTGGCATCCTATTTGTCCAGCTTCCATATTCGTTTTTATACACTTTACAATAAATATATTGGCCTCAAACTCCGTAGCTTGCTAGCTTGTTTACGCTGGCTTTCGGAGACTCTTATTTTGAAAGCGCAGGCGCGATGGCGCGGCACTTTTATTGTGAAGACAGGAACGTCCTCATGTGCAATCAGTCTTGAGGCTTTTGACGGTACGGTTGAAATAAAACAAGTATCTTTTTTCCTTCACACTTTTGATTGATTGATCGGAACTTTTATTAGTAGATTGCACAGTACAGTACATATTCCGTACAATTGACCACTAAATGGTAACACCCCAATAAGTTTTTCAACTTGTTTAAGTCAGGTCATGTGACCACCTGGCTCTGTTTGATTGGTCCAACGTCACCAGTGACTGCATGTGATTGGTGGAACGAAGTGAAACGTCACCAGTAAGGCAGGCACTATGAAGGTCTGTCTGACAGACCAAAACAAACAAAGCGTGCATTAACAGATCGATAAAAATTAGTAGCGAGTAGCGAGCTGAATGTAGATAAAAGTAGCGGAGTAAAAGTAGCGTTCCTTCTCTATACATATACTTAAGTAAAAGTAAAAGTATGTTGCATTAAAACTACTCTTAGAAGTACAATTTATTCCAAAAGTTACTCAAGTAGATGTAACGGAGTAAATGTAGCGCGTTACTACCCACCTCTGAAGTTACCCATGTCTTGGGCACTAATGCACCCCCATACCATCACAGATGCTGGCTTTTCAACTTTGCGCCTATAACAATCAGAATGGTTCTTTTCCTCTATGGTCCGGAGGACACAACGTCCACAGTTTTCAAAAACAATTTGAAATGGGGACTCGTCAGACCACAGAACACTTTTCCACTTTGTATCAGTCCATCTTAGATGAGCTCAGGCCCAGCGAAGCCGACAGCGTTTCTGGGTGAAATCCCTAAATTCCTTGCAATAGCTGGTTGACAAAGGTTTTTCTTAAACTGTTCAACAATTTGCTCACGCATTTGTTGACAAAGTGGTGACCCTCGCCCCATCCTTGTTTGTGAATTTCATGGAATCTACTTTTATACCCAATCATGGCACCCACCTGTTCCCAATTAGTCTGCACACCTGTGGGATGTTCCAAATAAGTGTTTGATGAGCATTCCTCAACTTTATCAGTATTTATTGCACCTTTCCCAACTTCTTTGTCACATGTTGCTGGCATCAAATTCTTAAGTTAATGATTATTTGCAAAAAAAAATGTTTATCAGTTTGAACATCAAATATGTTGTCTTTGTAGCATATTCAACTGAATATGGGTTGAAAATGATTTGCAAATCATTGTATTCCGTTTATATTTACATCTAACACAATTTCCCAACTCATATGGAAACGGGGTTTGTATATTATCCTCTCATTAATCTACTTGTTAATTTCCTGTTAATAACTGCTTACTTTCTGCTGTTCAACGTTAACTTAGCTATTAGCACGCCTGCTACTGGCGTAGTTTCGTGATGAAGCTTCCTGGGATTTTTACCATTGTTGCTGCTTGTCTGGATCAATGTGTCCGTCGCTTAAAAGGTCCGCCAGGAAACAATGACTCGAGCACTCGCTTGGGGTTGAACATTCTTACTTTGTTGTCCAGTCGTTGCTAAAGGTCAGATTTTTTTCATTTATTTAGATTTTTTTTCCAAGGGTGGAATGAGTAGTTTTCTTCTATTCACCCATGTACCGTACCACAGTTTAAAAATCCCTGGTATGGAACATTGCCACTGTTCTTTTTCATAATCGTATGATTGTATTAGCTCTCTGTGCTCATTAGCAAAATCTATGATGTTGTTTCTCTGCCATTATTGTTGTCACAGCACAAAATAGGTAGTGAGCCTTTGAGCTGTACTTGATCAAACAAAATCCTGGCTGACCGTTTTTTGACCCTGCGCCTCGACTAATCACCAAATCAGACCTCAACACGTGCTCTGCGTAATGTTTGATGATTTACACTGTCTGTTGACATCTCTGCAGGGTTTGTTTGAGAATGCGGCAGCACATCTGCATCTGTGTGACAGGAATGACAGTTCAGCTACAAGCGGTTTCTAGAAGAAATGGAAAGGAACCTATATATAACTTTTGTTGCTTTTTGAAGTCTGTTCACCAGGCAGCGCTTGACACTAGATAACAATTCTTGGAAAACAAGATTTAGAACATTAGTCTCAATTGCTATTATTATTTTGGAACTTAACCTTCTCCTAAGACTGTACTTCTCATGTGTCTCTACTAGGAAAATCATCCATAATGCGGTGAAACCTGTTTATGTCGATGCCACTCAGACTGGCTGATTGAGGACAACATAAGCGGTTGTCCACATGACTGAAGTTGATACGGAAACTAGCCAATGCTCACAAATTCAGACTAGGGATGACGAACAAAAAAAATATTTAATCGTGATTAATTGCATTTTGTTCATATTTGAGTCAAAATTAATCACGATTAATTGCAGCTAGGTATGATTTTTCATCGCGGGCGCGGTAGTTGTAACCCCAAGATGCGGACACGTGCATGTAAGAAGAGACACAGCGACAGAGGTAAAGCTCAACAGTTTATTTGTGAGCTTGATGATGCGGTGGAGTGTGTATGCTGCAGGACTACGTGAAGCGTTACAATGAATATTACCAGGAGTTGTTGTACGAATCAGAATCAGAATCAGAAATACTTTATTAATCCCCGAGGGGAAATTAAAATTTTCAGCACAATCCCGTTCAAGATCAGACAAACATTACAGGGAGACAGAACAGGATCGCTGATAGTTTTCTGCCAACTTCCGGCAGAAAGGCTATGAGTTTTTTTTTCTTCCTTGACCTCAGTCTGGACCCCCTCTCCAGGGGCCCAGGCTTAGACTGATTTCCCCCCACCCAAGCGTTTACCTGTTGCTCACCTTTTTTGTAAGGGGCGCCGGAAGTTGGCAGACCCGTCAGCGATCCTGTTCTGTCTCCCTGTAATGTTTGTCTGCTCTTGAACGGGATTGTGCTGACATTTTTAATTCCCCCTCGGGGATTATTAAAGGGGAACATTATCACCAGACCTATGTAAGCGTCAATATATACCTTGATGTTGCAGAAAAAAGACCATATATTTTTTTAACCGATTTCCGAACTCTAAATGGGTGAATTTTGGCGAATTAAACGCCTTTCTATTATTCGCTCTCGGGAAGCAATCCGCCATTTTCTCACTTTCGTCGGTGTGTTGTGTAACAACACAAACAGGGACGGATTCAAGTTGCACCAGTGGCCCAAAGATGCGAAAGTGGCAAGAAATTGGACAAGATTTGTTCAAAATACGAGGGTGTGGAGAAAGTATGGTCAGTCGTTTGTTCCACACACACTTTACCAACGAAAGCTATGCTACGACAGAGATCAAATCAAATCAAATCAACTTTATTTATAATGGCAAGAATGTGTGGATATCCTGCGACACTCAAAGCAGATGCATTTCCAACGATAAAGACCCTAGCTTCCCTGGCCTGCTGACATCAACTCCAAAACTGGACAGATCAGCTTTCAGGAAAAGAGAGCGGATGAGGGTATGTCTACAGAATACATTAATTGATGAAAATTGTATTCATTACTCGCGGTTTTACGTAAATTATTATACATAAACTGTGTTTACCAATAATTTAGCTTAAAAACATTTAATTTTTTCAATCATTCGAGTACATTCGGGTAGTCTTGTGTAATGCAGTATTTTGTGTCTATTTAGGTATGGTTAACCTGAGTGCTGAAATCGTGGAAAAATATATGTTCTTAGCGCGCCTGAAATGGGCTGTCTGCACTCTCAAAGTGCATGTTGTTGCCAAATGTATTTCATATGCTGTAAACCTAGTTCATAGTTGTTAGTTTCCTTTAATGCCAAATAAACACATACCAATCGTTGGTTAGAAGGCGATCGCCGAATTCGTCCTCGCTTTCTCCCGTGTCGCTGGCTGTCGTGTCGTTTTCGTCGGTTTCGCTTGCATACGGTTCAAACCGATATGGCTCAATAGCTTCAGTTTCTTCTTCAATTTCGTTTTCGCTACCTGCCTCCACACTACAACCATCTGTTTCAATACATGCGTAATCTGTTGAATCGCTTAAGCCGCTGAAATCCGAGTGAATTCGAGCTAATGTCGCTATATCGTGCTGTTCTATGCGCCATGTTTGTTTGTGTTGGCATCACTGTGTGACGTCACAGGAAAGTGGACGGGTGTATATAACGATGGTTAAAATCAGGCACTTTGAAGCTTTTCTTAGGGATATTGCGTGATGGGTAAAATTTTGAAAAAAACTTCGAAAAATAAAATAAGCCACTGGGAACTGATTTTTAATGGTTTTAACCCTTCTGAAATTGTGATAATGTTCCCCTTTAAAGTATTTCTGATTCTGATTCTGATTCTGATTAGGGGATGTCCTGATACAACATTTTAATTTCTGATACGATACCAATATTGCAGCCTTGAGTACTGGCCTATATCGATATTGATCCAATACGATACCAGCACAAAACATGCATTGTTGTATTATTGTGTAGTGTGGAATGTCAGAAAAGGTTTGATCAAGTGAAATTATTACACACAGGGAACAATGTTAAAGTATGAATAGCACTAACCTATTATTATTAACCATCTGTAATGGATTTATGCTATCAATTAGAATGGAGTAATAATTGTTTTTTGACGATGCCTAATGGCCACAATAATTCATTAAGTTAAGGGTATGACGCAGTAAGTTGAATGATACAGACAAGTTTGTTACTGGATACTTTCTAATCCGCTTCTGCCTCGGAGACTTTGTACTTTTAAATAATATGATTATATGATATTTGCTTTTATTGACAAATGTGGTGCTTTGGTGACCTGCTCATTGGCCTTGTGGCTAGAGTGTCCGCCCTGAGACTGTAAGGTCGTGAGTTCACACCCCGGCCGAGTCATACCAAAGACTATAAAAATGGGACCCATTACCTCCCTGCTTGGCACTCAGCATCAAAGGTTGGAATTGGGGGTTGAATCACCAAAATGATTCCCGAGCGCGGCCACCGCCACTGCTCCCCTCACCTCCCAGGGGGTGAACGTGGGGATGGGTCATATGCAGAGGATCATTTTACCACACCTAGTGTGTGTATGACTATCAGTTGTACTTTAACTTTAACTTTTACACTGCAAGTGTTCAATTAAGAACAATTATTTAATTCAGTATGTCGAGCTTAAGTGTTATTGTGTGCTTAGCTGTTGTGTAGCTGCTAGCTCCTACTGTGGTAGCCTATCGCCTACCACATTTACCCTTTGTACAAACCCCGTTTCCATATGAGTTGGGATATTGTGTTAGATGTAAATATAAACGAAATACAATGATTTGCAAATCATTTTCAACCCATATTCAGTTGAATATGCTACAAAGACAACATATTTGATGTTTAAACTGATAAACAATTTTTTTTTTTTTGGCAAATAATCATTAACTTTAGAATTTGATGCCAGCAACACGTGACAAAGAAGTTGGGAAAGGTGGCAATAAATACTGATAAAGTTGAGGAATGCTCATCAAACACTTATTTGGGACATCCCACAGGTGAACAGGTGGGTGCCATGATTGGGTATAAAAGTAGATTCCATGAAATGCTCAGTCATTCACAAACAAGGATGGGGCGAGGGTCACCACTTTGTCAACAAATGCGTGAGCAAATTGTTGAACAGTTTAAGAAAAAACATTCTCAACCAGCTATTGCAAGGAATTTGGGGATTTCACCATCAACGGTCTGTAATATCATCAAAGGGTTCAGAGAATCTGGAGAAATCACTGCATGTAAGCAGCTAAGCCCGTGACCTTCGATCCCTCAGGCTGTACTGCATCAACAAGCGACATCAGTGTGGAAAGGATATCACCACATGGGCTCAGGAACACTTCAGAAACCCACTGTCAGTTATTACAGTTGGTCGCTACATCTGTAAGTGCAAGTTAAAACTCTCCTATGCAAGGCGAAAACCGTTTATCAACAACACCCAGAAACGCCGTCGGCTTTGCTGGGCCTGAGCTCATCTAAGATGGACTGATGCAAAGTGGAAAAGTGTTCTGTGGTCTGACGAGTCCACATTTCAAATTGTTTTTGGAAACTGTGGACGTCGTGTCCTCCGGACCAAAGAGGAAAAGAACCATCCGGATTGTTATAGGCGCAAAGTTGAAAAGCCAGCATCTGTAATGGTATGGGGGTGTATTAGTGCCCAAGACATGGGTAACTTACACATCTGTGAAGGCGCCATTAATGCTGAAAGGTACATACAGGTTTTGGAGCAACATATGTTGCCATCCAAGCAACGTTACCATGGACGCCCCTGCTTATTTCAGCAAGACAATGCCAAGCCACGTGTTACATCAAAATGGCTTCATAGTAAAATAGTGTGGGTACTAGACTGGCCTGCCTGTAGTCCAGACCTGTCTCCCATTGAAAATGTGTGGCGCATTATGAAGCCTAAAATACCACAACGGAGAACCCCGGACTGTTGAACAACTTAAGCTGTACATCAAGCAAGAATGGGAAAGAATTCCACCTGAGAAGCTTAAAAAATGTGTCTCCTCAGTTCCCAAACATTTACTGAGTGTTGTTAAAAGGAAAGGCCATGTAACACAGTGGTGAACATGCCCTTTCCCAACTACTTTGGCACGTGTTGCAGCCATGAAATTCTAAGTTAATTATTATTTGCAAAAAAAAAAAAAAAGTTTATGAGTTTGAACATCAAATATCTTGTCTTTGTAGTGCATTCAATTGAATATGGGTTGAAAAGGATTTGCAAATCATTGTTTTCCATTTATATTTACATCTAACACAATTTCCCAACTCATATGGAAACGGGGTTTGTATGTTACTTCATTTTTATGTTAATAGACTGTCCAGTTTTGCACAAGAGCAACTGCTTGTATTGGAGATTTTACATGCAAGCCAATATCATCCGATACTTGTTTTTTTTTGCTGATATCGGACCGATATTCGATATCAATATTGGATTTGGACGCGCCTAACCTAAATATATTTTTGTTACATTGACTTACGATTTTAAAGTAATTTATACATCAGTAAAAATATACTAAGTATGAGGCAATTATACATTTACATTAACATACAGTCTATTCACTGGACCAGTGCTTCTCTTCGCTTGGAGAGATGGATATATCTTTTTAATGTCAACCGGCACCTTTACGCTTACACCACATTAGGATTGTAAAGAAAAAACAAAATAATGTTTGTGTATGCATGCGTGTGGAAAAAAATTGTCTAAGCAAGGAAATAACGATTGACATTGTTTCTAGAATTGTGCAACCCTTCTCCTACCATTAATTATGCTTGTAACGTGGTCCTCAATGAAAACCAGTTCGACACCCCTGGTCTAAAGATTACACACATGTAAAAGATCCATTGAAATGATATGCACAGTTTAATGATTAGAACATTGATGGTCCACGTGTTCATTATTTTTTGTTATGCATCCAGGGCTTCATTAGTTAGTCAAGATATTGTCAACATACGGCGAGCGGGAACAAATTAAATGGGTTTGACCTATTTTAAGAGGAAAAAAAACCTCAATAGGCTGTAAAAAACAGCAGCTTTAAGATTTCTGTTTTCAGCAGCAGAAGGGCAAATGTTTGTTCACACCCAGGCTGACGATCAGAAGGACTTTGCAGCGTGTGCGTTGTTGGTTCATGTTACCTCTGGCGGGAAGGCAGCCTGCTGTGACCTTGACCTTGGCCCTACAATTATGCTCAGTGCAGCAGAGTCTCTGCTTGCTTCCGACACGTCACCCCATCCATGCACACATTCCCATCAAATGTTTACAACTCTTCAACGCCTGCGACAAAAACAAAATACAAAATTAGTGGCATTAAACCAAATGCACCTTTATTGTGAAAACCCTTTTTGTTTTTTTTACTATAAAATGCTGCGATGGGAGCCCCAAAACATAACAGCTACTCTAATCTGCGTCTGCAATCATCAACATCTGGGGCAAAGTATGATGAGTTGGGCTGATTACAGCCTCACCTCAACTCCAAGTCCTGCAGTAACTTGGAGGCAAAGACAGAGAAAAGCAGCAATGTCAGCAGTTTACTGGAAATGGGTGCAAATAGCGGTCATCACACTATTATTGCACTTTTAGGTGGCGACTTGTCCAGGGTGTACCTTGCCTTCCGCCCGAATGCAGCTGAGATAGGCTCCAGCACCCCCCGCGACCCCAAACGGGACAAGCGGTAAAAAATGGATGGGATGGATGGATGGTTATACAAACAAGCACAATAGCTGCTACTGTACCTACTGTATGTTCTGGTCAGCTTGTAATTAAAGTTGTTTGGTACACTTCCACAATATTGTAGTCTGTCCAATAATTGTGTCCTGTAGTCAGGGGCGCCGAAAAGGGGGGGTAAAGGAGACGGATTCTAGGGGCCCATGATGGAGGGGGCCCAGAGAGGCCCCTAATGATGATGAAATTATAATACAGAAAAAAATAATGACACTGTGTTGGGGGCCCTGTAAAGATTCTTTTCATGGGGCCCAAAATTCCTAGCGGCGCCCCTGCCCGTAGTCATATTGACAAAATAATACCTCTAAAACAGGGGTGTCAAACTCATTTTAGCTCAGGGGCCGCATGGAGGAAAATCTGTACTCACGCGGGCCGGGCTATTAAAATCATTGCATTAAAATAAAAATAAAAAAGACAACTTAAGATTGTTTTATTTGTCTTACGTTGGCCAAAAATAGAACAAACACATTCTGAAAATATAAAAAATATAGAAAAAAATACCGGTAGCGGTAAAGTTTAGATCCATGAAGGAAAGAAGAAAGTGATTGAATGTTTATAACTGAATAGATTTACATATGCATTAAAATGTGTTTTGTTTAGAGTCATCATCCCATACTTGCCAACCTTGAGACCTGGGGGGTGGGGGGGGGTGGGGGGCGTGGTTAAGAGGGGAGGAGTATATTGACAGCTAGAATTCACCAAGTCAAGTATTTCATACATATATATATATATATATATATATATATATATATATATATATATATATATATATATATATATATATATATATATATACATATATATATATATATATATATATATATATATATATATATATATATATATATATATATATACATCCTGAAAATATGCAAACAAAACTGTGTTTAGATAATTGATACTTCAAACTTGCATAAATATAACATGAATATAACATAACTTGGCTTCTGAGAGCTTCAAAATGTAATGAATAAAATGCTAAAGTTAAATTATTTTAATAATTAAATCCATCCATCCATCCATCTTCTTCCGCATATCCGAGGTCGGGTCGCGGGGACAGCAGCCTAAGCAGAGAAGCCCAGATTTCCCTCCCCCCAGCCGCTTCGTCCCGCTCTTCCTGGGCGATCCCGAGGCATAATTAAATATGGTCATTTTAAATGAATTATTATGATAATTTGAAATTAATTATTTCAAATATGTTTATTTTAATGTACCGGTATAATTCTATGGCTGGAGTCAGAAAAAATACAAATAAAAATACAATTAATTTTGATGTTTTTAGCAAAATATAGTACAAATGTATTTAGTTTTTGTTTTTTTTAATTAATAAATATATTTATTTTTATGTAAGATAAACATAATAATACAATTTATCTCTAGTCTGGATGATTTAGTTCTTGTCACCCTGTTGCCCTCCCGTCCTGAAAAAAGGCTGTCCTCACTCAGGTCCGCATGGAGCTGGAGGGGGCGTGGCCTCCAACTCCGGCTGAAAATCGGGAGATTTTCGGGAGAATATTTGTCCCGGGAGGTTTTCGGGTGAGGCGCTGAATTTCGGGAGTCTCCCGGAAAATTCGGGAGGGTTGGCAAGTATGCATGATCCGTGGCCCGGAACATGTTTTGGTTCGTTATGTTCTGTTAGTATTTGGACTCCCTTAGTTCCTGTTTTGTGCACTCCTGGGTTTATTTTGTTCACCATGGGGATTAATTGGGTTCACCTGCCTCTGGTTAGTGGTCCCACACTCAGCTGCTGTCAACCACTAATCAGAGAGCAATTTATTCACCTTGCTCGCCACGCTCAGCCTGGCGTCATTGTTTGCTACATGCACCTGTTACGTGAGTTTTGCCTTGTCTCTAGTTTATGCTAAGTGTTAGCTTCTATGTTTCCTGTGCTAAATTTTTGCCTTAGCTTCCCGTGTGTTAGGCACGCTTGCCTTTGTCGTTTGCCTGTATTTTGTAAGTTGGATGATTTATGAGGAATGAATCATATCCTACCTCTCTTTCGCTTTCGTCCGGAGTCGTCCGTCTGCATTTCGGGAGAACGAACCGTGACATTTAATTGTTTGTTTTCTTTTTTAATGACTTCAGTAACGTTTATGGCAACCTTTTTCCAAAACACAATATAGAATGTGAGATATAACAGGGTGATGCATACATTTCTCATTTGTTTTCAAAATGGTTACAAAAAAGTGGGACCCCAAAAAGTTACTGTGGGACCCCGTTTTTATGACTTGATGTGGACCCCATTTTGAAAATTCCTAGCACCAACACTGATGGAGTATTGGTGCGTGCAAAACAGCAGCAGGCGGCTGTGGCCTGCGGGCCGCTTCTAATACTAATCAAATATCATCCCGGGGGGCATAGATCATTCATTCGCGGGCCTAATCCGTCCCGCAGGCATTGACTTTGACACATAGGCTTTAAAATAGGGATGTCGGCAGGCCGATATTATCGGCCAATAAATGCGTTAAAATGTAATATTATCAGTATCGTTTTTAATTTATTATTTTTTTTTTTAAATTTATTTTATTAAATCAACATAAAAAACACAAGATACACTTACAATTAGTGCACCAACCCAAAAAACCTCCCTCCCCCACTCATTCACACTCATTCACACAAAAGGTTTGTTTCTTTCTGTTATTAATATTCTGGTTCCTACATTATATATCAATATATATCAATACAGTCTGCAAGGGATACAGTCCGTAAGCACACATGATTGTGCGTGCTGCTGGTCCACTAATAGTACTAACCTTTAACAGTTAATTTTACTCATTTTCATTAATTACTAGTTTCTATGTAACTGTTTTTATATTGTTTTACTGTCTTTTTTATTCAAGAAAATGTTTTTAATTTATTTATCTTATTTTATTAATTTTTTTTTTTAAAGTACCTTATCTTCACCATACTTGGTTGTCCAAATTAGGCAAAATAATGTGTTAATTCCACGACTGCATATATCGTTTGATATCGGTATCGGTTGATATCGGTATCGGTAATTAAAGAGTTGGACAATATCGGAATTTCGGGTATCGGCAAAAAGCCATTATCGGACATCCCTACTTTAAAAGAAAGGTATACTGTACTGTAGTAATAACGCATGTAAGAAAAATTCTAATAAAAAATATACATTATCTAGAGATACAAAACATTTTGAGTTTGACAATGACAACACCTACACTGTCTTGTATATTAGCAGTATGGTGTCATGGAACCTTGATCACAATATTCAATTCAAGAAATAACTTGTAGCAAACTGGTAAATAAGGCGAGAAACATTTTTGAATTGAAGAAATAACTTGTAGCAAGGTGATAGAGAAGGTGAGAAATGTCAAATTCAAGACGGAACATTGCCAAGTACAATTGTGGCATCTGCTTCCCTTCTACCTCTCCACTCTAACCCTGTTTTTACAAACAAGAGCCTTGCATAAAGATAAAAGTGATGTTTAATGTTTATTTATCCATTTAATTCGTCATTTCTGTGCATTTAACATTATTTTAAAATATATTTTATGTTCATATTTTTAGGTATGTGGAACTGTATAATTGTATTTGTCTTATGTCTAATTGGATATTTTGGATTTTTGTACAATGTGTCTGACCTTTTAGAATGGATTACTAATGAAAATGTTTGACTGCATGTAAAATATTACAGTTGCACTCAAAATTTTCCAAAATAAATAGATAGGGTCTATTGAGATTTATTGCAAATAACTGTAATTGCAATAAGGATTTAATAATTTTGGCTGCAATTTTATATATGTTTAATTATAATTACCTTTGAATGAATAATATTTTTATAATCATTTTTATAATTTGAAAATATTATTAAAACACATATTCAATAATTTTGGCTGCAATTTTATATATGTTTTATTTATAATTACCTTTGAATTAATTATATTTATATAATAATTTTCATAATTTGAAAATATTATAAAACACATATTTACAAGAACCTTTCATGAAAGAAAAGTTTTTTTGTTTTTTTTTATATAATATATTTGTTTATTTATATTAAAATGTGCCTTGCAACCATGTTAGTAATTTGACACATTGAAAACATTTTCTGATTGTAGAATTTTGGTAAAACACAATCAATAAATTATGTGGTGAGGAATGTGACACTTTATTCAGATTGCAGCTTCCATGTGACTGTAATCTGCCCAGGGCCTGCAGAACCAGGATTGGAGGCCCGATGTCACTTAAACTATATTAGCATCACTTTCTTTGTGAAAGTGTGAAAACCTAGACGTAAAACTTCAGAACAAATGTATTCACACATCAAACTGTTTGCCTATACCAGGGGTCGGCAACCCACAATGTTGAAAGAGCCACATTGGACCTAAAATACAAAAAAAAAATCTGTCTGGAGCCACAAAAAATTAAAAGCCTTATATATGCGTTATGATGAAGGCAACATATGATGTAAGTGTCTATAGCCTACTATCAAAATGACTATGTATCGCAGGCTGACGCAAATCTTCGTTGACAGAAATGTTGAAATGTAAAATGTATTCCTCACATTTTTACAACATTGGAAAACATTAGTAAAACGAAGGCTTCTCAGAGGGTGAGATAACTTCTGGAAATTCCTGGTTTAGAATGGCCAAAGGTATAGATGTGTGTATCCAAGTTAAAGGAAACGGCAGACTGTCTTCTTTTAGTGGATTTATTACAATCTTTGCAAGCTGGGTAACGTATGCTGTTATCTATAACGGCACACAAACAACTATTAGAAATGCAGCCAATATTACATACAGATAATGTGTCATGAGACATGCAAATATAAATTAAATACACAGAGGACATAAGTAAAGGAAATTAAATGAGCTCGAATATACCTACAAACGAGGCATAATGATGCAATATGTACATACATCCATCCATCCATCCATCTTCTTCCGCTAATCCGAGGTCGGGTCGCGGGGGCAGCAGCCTAAGCAGGGAAGCCCAGACTTCCCTCTCCCCAGCCACTTCGTCCAGCTCCTCCCGGGGGATCCTGAGGCGTTCCCAGGCCAGCCAGGAGACATAGTCTTCCCAACGTGTCCTGGGTCTTCCCCGTGGCCTCCTACCGGTCGGACGTGCCCTAAACACCTCCCGAGGGAGGTGTCCGGGTGGCATCCTGACCAGATGCCCGAACCACCTCATCTGGCTCCTCTCGATGTGGAGGAGCAGCGGCTTTACTTTGACCTCCTCCCGGATGGCAGAGCTTCTCACCCTATCTCTAAGGGAGAGCCCCGCCACCCGGCGGAGGAAACTCATTTCGGCCGTTTGTACCCGTGATCTTGTCCTTTCGGTCACGACCCAAAGCTCATGACCATAGGTGAGGATGGGAACGTAGATCGACCGGTAAATCGAGAGCTTTGCCTTCCGGCTCAGCTCCTTCTTCACCACAACGGATCGATACAGCGTCCGCATTACTAAAGACGCCGCACCGATCCGCCTGTCGATCTCACGATCCACCCTTCCCTCACTTGTGAACAAGACTCCGAGGTACTTGAACTCCCCCACTATGTACATACAGCTAGCCCAAATTGCATGTTAGCATCGATTAGCTTGCAGTCATGCACTGACCAAATAGGCCTGATTAGCACTTCAACAGTTCAATAACATCAACAAAGCTCACATTTGTGCATTCACGCACAGCATAAAAAGTTTGGTGGACAAAATGAGACAAAGAAGGCGTGGCATAAAACATGTCTTTCTTTGACAGCGTCGGAGAAAGTTGCACATGTAAACAAACTATGGTTAGTTCAAGGACCGCAAAATTAGTAGGACAAAACGGCACTTGCCAAATACTCTCATCGGTGGAGCATGTTTCATGTAAACAGTGGGATATCTAACAATTAGGGAGGTTTGTGTCATTATTGTCCTCCTACAGAAACCTATATTGAAACAAAAAATTTTTACACATTTTTTAAAAAGCTCCATGGAGCCACTTTGGCACCGCTAAAGAGCCGCGGGTTGCATGGAATTAAAACACATTTTAGTCTGAGCAATAAAACAGCTTGTGTCTGGGGATACTGAAGGTGTGCATCACGCATGACCCATGACGACATGTTTTTATTTTTAGATCAACAAGACTCCTCATTCATCATTAATCACCTTCTGTGAACACAATTGGACATTGAAGTGGTGCTGTTGATGTCTTACCTTGTGGTACCTCTTGACCTGGGAAGACTTTATTCCGCTGAGTGCTGTTTTCGGAGAGAATGTGCTGTAATGTAGAAAAATAAACGGATACATGGCAACAAACGCACGCGTTTACAGCCTCTCTCTTCCCACGCCAGCTGAGTGACTCACTTTGCGTGTCCTCGTCATTAAATGGCCGACAAAGAGAGAACGTAACAAGTGTGTAGTAACACCGACTCATCCAATTATTTTACTTTGCTCATTATTTCAGCGTCCGCTTTGAGGAGGAGAACACGAGGGGGATAACAACGCCTCAAACATGCCCGCGTGTACTGTAACTTTCACAGTGAAACACTTTCGGTGGTTTGGTGAAGCCCAGTGGCAGACTGGCACGCTCTGTGCTTGCATAAACGTGGGTGCACACAGATGGTATAATGCACTCTTCCATTCTTCACTGACATCATGCACTGTGACGTCCTATACACTAAATATGTAAATCTCGCTGGCAGCTCTCACAGCTCTTCTGCAACATGTATATTTACTAGAGGAAGACTGTAGTATTATGGTGGAGACGTAATAGTGTGCCGGCTTATTTATAGACAAGTTGTACTGTATCAAGTCAAGGCATAGAGTCTCCTATGGGGCGTGTTATTGTATGCCTGCTAAGGCCATTATGAAATCTGGTTAAAGAAACAGCCCCACTGCTAATATACACTATATTGCCAAAAGTATTTGGCCACCCATCCAAATGATCAGAATCAGGTGTTCTAATCACCACAGGTGTATAAAATAAGCACTTAGGCATGGAGACTGTATCTACAAACATTTGTGAAAGAATGGGCCGCTCCCAGGAGCTCAGTGATTTCCAGCGTGGAACTGTCATAGGATGCCATCTGTGCAACAAATCCAGTCGTGAAATGTCCTCGCTCCAAAAATATTCCAAAGTCAACTGTCGGCTTTATTATAAGAAAATGGAAGAGTTTGGGAACAACAGCAACTCAGCCACCAAGTGGTAGGCCACGTAAACTGACAGAGAGGGGTCAGCGGATGCTGAAGCACTTAGTGCAAAGACTTTCTGCACAGTCAGTTGCTACAGAGCTCCAAACTTCATGTGACCTTCCAATTAGCCCACGTACAGTACGCAGAGAGCTTCATGGAATGGGTTTCCATGGCCGAGTAGCTGCATCTAAGCCATACATCACCAAGTCCAATGCAAAGCGTCGGATGCAGTGGTGTAAAACACGTCCCTACTGGACTCTAGAGCAGTGGAGACGCCTTCTCTGCAGTGATGAATCACGCTTTTCCATCTGGCAATCTGATGGACGAATTTGGCTTTGGAGGTTGCCAGGAGAACGCTACATTTCGGACTGCACTGTGCCAAGTGTGAAATTTGGTGGAGGAGGAATTATTCGATTCTGTTCATAACTTTTATGGACAGAATTTCTACGCGCAGTCAAGGCGTTGAGGGGATCCGGTTTGGTGGCTGCAGGATTAGGTCTCTGCTTTTTGCAGATGATGTGGTCCTGATGGCTTCATCTGGCCAGGATCTTCAGCTCTCACTGGATCGGTTCGCAGCCGAGTGTGAAGCGACTCGGATGAGAATCAGCACCTCCAAGTCCGAGTCCATGGTTCTCGCCAGGAAAAGGGTGGAGTGCCATCTCCGGGTTGGGGAGGAGACCCTGCCCCAAGTGGAGGAGTTCAAGTACCGAGGAGTCTTGTTCACGAGTGAGGGAAAAGTGGATCATGAGATCGACAGGAGGATCGTTGCGGCATCTTCAGTAATGCGGACGCTGTATCGATCCATTGTGGTGAAGAAGGAGCTGAGCCGGAAGGCAAAGCTCTCAATTTACCGGTCGATCTACGTTCCCATCCTCACCTATGGTCATGAGCTTTGGAAAGATCACGGGTACAGGCGGCCGAAATGAGTTTCCTCCGCCGGGTGGGGGCTCTCCCTTAGAGATAGGGTGAGAAGCTCTGCCATCCGGGGGGAGCTCAAAGAAAAGCCACTGCTCCTCCACATCGAGAGGAGCCAGATGAGGTGGTTCGGGCATCTGGTCAGGATGCCACCCGAACGCCTCCCTCGGGAGGTGTTTAGGGCACGTCCAACCGGTAGGAGGCCACGGGGAAGACCCAGGACACGTTGGGAAGACTATGTCTCCCGGCTGGCCTGGGAACGCCTCGGGATCCCCCGGGAGGAGCTGGACGAAGTGGATGGGGAGAGGAAAGTCTGGGCTTCCCTGCTTAGGCTGCTGCCCCCGCGATCCGACCTCGGATAAGTGGAAGAAGATGGATGGATGGATGGATGGAATTATGGTGTGGAGTTTTTTTTCCAGGAGTTGAGCTTGGCCCCTTAGTTCTAGTGAAAGGAACGTTGAATGCTCCAGGATACCAAAACATTTTGGACAATTCCATGCTCCCAACCTTGTGGTAAAAGTTTGGAGCGGGCCCCTTCCTCTTCCAACATGACTGTTGCACAAAGCAAGGTCCATAAAGACATGGATGACAGAGTCTGGTGTGGATGAACTTGACTGACATGAACCCGATAGAACACCTTTGGGATGAATTAGAACGGAGACTGAGAGCCAGGCCTTCTCGACCAACATCAGTGTGTGACCTCACCAATGCGCTTTTGGAAGAATGGTGGAAAATTCTTATAAACACACTCCTCCACCTTGTGGACAGCCTTCCCAGAAGAGTTGAAGCTGTAATAGCTGCAAAAGGTGGACCGACATCAAGTTGAACCCTATGGGTTAGGAATGGGATGGCACTTCAAGTTCATATGTGAGTCAAAGCAGGTGGCCAAATACTTTTGGCAATATAGTGTAGCTTGAAGGGATCATATTATTACTTTTTTCGACATATAAAACACTTTTTTGTGGTCGACATAAGTGGTGGTTCTGTGGTCAAAATTTAGCTTGGATTTGTTTTACAGACCATCTTCAAGCTGCTTTCATTCAGAATGCGCCGTTTTGTGGACGGTTTTATTTACCCGCAGAAGCCCTCCTCTAGGCCAAGCCCTCTTTAACTGCGTTCCACCCCGTCAGCCATGTTGTAGTTTTTAGTGCTCCCATGTGGAGTCTACTGACAGATGTAAGTTAGAACTATAAGTGTTACGGCGCAAATGCAGGCCTCTGCACGGCTGCACGCACATAACAATCAACACACCTGACGCTGATGAGACCTTCCCTGCCGTCTTAAGCCAGCGTGTCCTGCGTTCCAGGGCCAGAACGTAGCTACTTGTACATGTACAGTAAGCCTTACACGTCGCTAGCTTCCTTCCGTATGTGCTTCCTCGCTCCTTGTGTTTCCCCTCCGTTCTGCTCATTGTGTCTTGTCCTGTGTCGTCATCCAGCAACCCTTCATTGTTCCCTGGTTTCGAGATGTGTGTCTTATCTCCCCGGATCCCCTCTGGACTTCCTGCTGCCTTCCTGGATCTCGACCTCACGCCTGGCCTCGGACAACGACACCTCGCTCCAGCCCCTGACCACCTGCCTGTCCCCGGACTTCCGCGCCTGCCTTATCCTTTCTGGATTTCCGCTCCGATCTCAACACGCACCTTCAACACAACCCTGTAACACTCCACATATATTCGCTACACATAGTCACACCAAACACCTTTGGATTTATTACACACGTCATTTTATTATATTAATAAACACGCAGCAAGATAACGACGTCCCTGCCTCCGTGCTGTCTCCTTTTCCCGCTGTACCGTTACAATAAGCTAGTTTTTTTTTTGAATGGCGACAGCAGAGGATTTTAGGATGCATGTGCATTTATGAGCCAGTCTGCCCCACAACAAGAGGATAGAGAAAAGGAAGGAACTTGGGCTCAATTCAAATTCTCCCTCCTCCCTCTCCCCTCTTCTACTTGACCCCCCCCCCTTTAGCTCTAGCATCTAGTGCCATGGCGAAGTATTGTAAATACACGCCTACGTATGTCAATCGAGTCTCGCTACCTCATCAACCCTTGCCGTTTGCCATTAGTGACGTAAGGCAGATGCGACAATGTTTGCCTTCAAGATGCGATGTTAAGCTTTGCTTGTGCTTTTCTTATTTCTTTCGCTTGCCTTCATTAAGAAGAAGACCGTTTAGAAGATGTTTTTTGGTGAAATATGCAAGTGCTGATGTAAAATGTTTTTCAACGTCTATTTGTGTTGGAAGCCAATAGTTACGTGCGGTAACAAAGTTTGGAAGTCTGACTAAAACCACAAGTGTCATTATCATTAAAATGATTAATTATGCATATTACTTACATTTGTACGCTTCTCTGGGATTCTGGTCTGCCATCTTTCTCCTTGCACTTGATAGTGTAGGGAGGTCTGCAAGCACACTTCATTTGAGGGAGGTACTTGGCCCTTGCCCCCTACCTGACAGATCATTCGAACGCCTCCCCATTGACGTGAATGTGCAAAACCATGGAGGGTGTGCAAAAACTAGGGCGGAAGAGGGGTATTCGAATTGAGCCTTATTGACTACAACTGGAAGAAAATACAGGACTGGCGCCAAGCTATTTGGGTAAATATATCCGCTGATGTAACTAAAGCAAATATGTCACTAATGTCTCAAATTCCAAACAGCTAATTTGGAGCAAGTTTGGAAGAAGGCAAACTTGTTTTATAAATATCTTCAACATGCCACAATAGTTTGATTTCAAATTTACCCATGTACCAACAGGTAAGAAAATTTGGTTTTGCATTAAAAAGACTAGCACCTGCATTCCAGCTTCGGAAGGCCTTGAGTAGATTACATTTATGTGGCGACAAATGAAAGCAGAAATTTGAATGCACAAAAACAAATCTAACATGTACAGGGGAGAAAAATCAATTCCGTAGACCGCATACATTTTAAGTTTAAGTTTAAAATAGTACAAATTATAATATTGTACATATATTGCATTTATTTTTTTTAAATAATGTTGCTGTGGTGATCGTGGGCTCGCATAGCGCCAATGTTTGTGTTCTCACGGATGCGGAGGGATAAGCAGGAAGCGGCAGAAGCATCGTGCAGGTAAGAAGGATATCTATTCCAATGATGAAGGCAAAAATACAGAAGATGAATGTGCTGCTGGCATGAAAAGCTACAGCAAGGCTTAACAAAAACTGGCATTAGGGTCGTCAAATAGCTTGCAACATAAACTTACATTAGGGAATCAGAGGGTGGAAAAGGAACGCAACTACTTGTCGCATGTCGCAAGCAATATTCCAACAACTGGGGCAGCAGGCAGCGTTGTCGGAGACGCTAAAGAAATGGGCGGTGTCGAGGCAAGGCTGGTGGCGTCGTCGTCGTCGGACCCACTGGAGGCGAGGCGAGGCTGATGTCGTCGTCGGAGGACCAACTGGTCGGACCCACTGGAGGAGCCGGTGGCATTGAACCCACCGGAGGAGCTGGGGGAATGGGACCTACTGGGGGTAAGAATGGCAGTGGCACTGGAGGAGCAGGCGGCGTCGCCGGAGCCACCGGAGGAGCAGGCGGCATCGAAGGAGCCACTGGAGGAGCAGGCAGCGTCGTCGGAGCCACTGGAGGAGCAGGTGGCGTCGAAGGAGCCAATAGAGGAGCAGGCAGCGTCGAAGGAGCCATTGGAGGAGCAGGCATTGTCGCCGGAGCCACTGGCGGAGCAGGAGTCATCGCCAAAGTTACTACATGAGCTGGTAGCGACATCAAGCCACTGGAGGCGAGGCTGGACGTGGCTGGGCAGCAGGTGGCATTGAACCCTCTGGAAGACCTACTGGAGGGGCTGGTGGTGTCATCAAAAGAAGCAGAGGCTATATCTCCAGCTCCATCAGCACCTTCCAGTGCCACTTATCCATCCAGCTGTACTGTACATCTATGAAAAGTCCCTCGTAGGAGGAGGCAGACATTACAGGTTACAGCATGGCAAGGCGAAGAACTGGCAGTGGCAATCTCTCCAGAGGTAAAGTTGACGGCGCCCCTGCTGTTGAAGAGGTGGGCGGCGCCCTTGCGGGAAGCGGAGGCCTGCAGGTCAAAGAACTGTTGCTGAAGTTGACAGCGTCCCCGTTGGTGAAGAGGTGGGTAGTGTTCTTGCAGAAGGTGGTGGCCTTGCAAGATAAAGAAGTGGTGCTGGTCTGAGCGGTGCTCTTTTAGGAGGTGGTGACCTTGCAGGACGAAGCAGGTATCAGACGCTGGTACCCGGGTGGGGGGAGGAGAGGAGGTAGGCTCTTACTAGTTCAGGCACAGGGAGCTGCTGTGCACAGCAGGAATAGACAATGCAAGAGTGCAGGAGCATGAATCTTGGAGAGCTGAAAAGCCAAAGTGATCAGGGCTTCAGCCCTGGGAAGACAAGTCATTGTGTCGCGTGTAGCAAGCAATGATCCAGTGACTTAGGCTGGCTAACAAGAGGGGGGGGCACCCACATCTGCGGTCCTCTTCAAGGTTTCTCATTGTCATCCCACTGGGTTGAGTTTTTACTTGCCCTGATGTGGGCTCTGAACCGAGGATGTCGTTGTGGCTTGTGCAGCCCTTTGAGACACTTGTGATTTAGGGCTATATAAATAAACATTGATTGATTGATTGATAACAACAGAATACAAAGGACATTGATTTGAGGCCGCAACAGGTGAGGACACTAATCAGTAAACAGAAACAGGTGTGTCTAATCAGTGCACCTAGCCACAAGAAAAGTAAACAGAGGAAGGAGAAAACAAGAGCTGCAATTAACAAGACATGACCCGCGACACCGGGGTCATGACAGTTGAATTTTCATCGTGGATCCAGACTTATTTACAAACTGTATTTACATTGTGAGTGTGTCATGTTGTTAAGTCATGTTCTGTTTAGTTTTGGACTCCCTTAGTTCCTGTTTTGTGCACCCCTGGGTTTGTTTTGGTTACCTGGAGAGGGGGTACAGAATGAGGCCAAAGAGAAAAAAAACTCATAGCCATAGCACACATAAACATGTGCGTAAGAGGGAAACATCAAAGAACACAAAGGACATTAAAGACATTAAAAGAGCAGAGCTGATGCAACCAGCCACTTCTACACAGCCACAAAAATCAAACAACAACAAAAAAAACTAAAAATACATATACACTGTGGTAGCCTCTGCGGTGTTCCACGCCATCGTCTGCTGGGGTGAGGGGAGCATGGCCAGAGACCCACAAAGCAACCAAGAGAGCCCACCAACCCTCGGCCGCCCACCAACTCTGGGCCAGTGTCCAGTCCGCATGGATGAGCGATGATGCGTCTAAGGAGACCGAGGTGTCCGATACCTGCTCATTCAGCTAAGACACTGTGAAGCTCGTCCGTCCCGGCGCTCAGCGCCAGCTTCGCATCCCTGTCTCTTCATTCGCATCTCCTCCAGTCTCTCCAAACGGACTCTGGTGTGGCAGAGACCCAGCAGCTGGTGTCCATGGCCAAAAGGCTCCCAGGAGTCAGATCCAGAAGTTCACAAAAAAGCACCGCAGAAGTCACGAAAGTGCAACCCCTTGTCACACAGTCCCAAAGGGTCCCAAACCAAAAGGCCAAAAAAAACCCCACTGGAAAACAAGAGGGAAACATCCGGAACACAAATGGATGAAAGAAGAGCACAGAGCTCCTGCCAACAGCAGCCACTACAGTGGCGCCATCTTGGGAAAAAGCGGAAGCTATTCGCCCAAGGAGAGGAGTAACATGATGTAGGGTCCTGGAGGTTCGCTGGTCCCCATCGACTCCTTCTGGTCCGGGGACATCGCCACACCGTCGTGCCGGACGCGTCGGCGAAGACGAAAGCTGTCAAAGAAGGCTTCGACTCGCTGTCAGGACGTGCCAATCCTGCAAACTCCTCTTCCGGACCGAAGTAAGCTACAAGCAGCCCAGTCGTCCTTGCCGCCGATGTTTGGAAATCCAATCAGTCACATCGCCAAACATTTCACTGACTGGGCTATCTGCAAGATGGATACCGGCGCAGATTACATCACTCCGCTGGCGCCCTTTGATGTCGTCACCCCGCCCACTGGTAATGACGTCAGAGAGCAATTTTTTTTTTTTCTGATTCATTCTGTCTGCCTCCCGCAAAGGACATTTGTGCAACCATAGCAGAATATCAAAACATTTTTTTACATACTCGCTCGCCAGGTCAGTCCCTGTCCTGCAGGACTCAAGCTCCGCCCCCAATGACTATGACTCCGCCCCCAATGACTTCTGCTCCGCCCACTGCACAGACGTTCTCTTCCTGTTCACCCTCAAAGACGGTTCCAGATCGCACAGGAAACGTCTGGTATCCACTTCCTGAGGGGGCGGGGGTCTAGGGCTCATAGCTGTGCTAGTGGGGTGGCACAGCTGCGCCTGGCCAAGCGGCAACCTCCTGCATGACCATCACCTGTCCTTCAGCAGACCAAGCCGCAACCTCCAGCCAGGACACCTCCGCCAATCAGCACAGGTGGGCCTGCAGACGCCGCCATCAACCCAGGTGGGCCTGCAGACGCCATCCTCTTGCTCCAGCTCCAAGGCTAGCACCCGCTCGAGCTCCAAGGCTAGCACCCGCTTTTGCTCAACGGCTGCTTCCGGTCCCTGCACCACGGCTGCTTCCGGTTCCAGCACCTGCTCCAAGGCTGCTTTCGGTTCCAGCACCTGCTCCAAGACTGTTTACGGTTCCAGCACCTGCTCCAAGGCTGCTTCCAGTTCCAGTACCTGCTCCATGGTTGCTTCCGGTTCCAGCACCTGCTCCAAGGCTGGTCCCCGCGCCAGCACGACGGCTAGCAGCACCACTGCTAGCAGCACCACGGCTAGCAGCACCACGGCAGCCTCCTTTGCCTGCCGCTCAAGCTTCCTCCATCTTCTTCGTCTCCGGCGGGCCGTCCCATGGCGCCACCCTCATCTCCAGCGTCGTCGCCACCGCCATCAGGTGCCCGCACGCGGTGGCCTCAGTGGCCAATTAATGGACGCCCTTGGCGCAGACAGCAGCGACGCCCACGACTTGGGCGTAGGACTCAAAGGCTGCTGAGGTTCTGGCGCCACTCGCGTCCACCTTCTCAAGTTGCCCGCCTCATCTGCTGCAGCGCCGTTCCACTTGCCGTCACCACTTGACTTGTCCTCGGTGGATTAGGGGACACTTGGCCTGGGGACCCACCACCAAGTCCTCCCTCCGCCCTCCCGTGACTCTTGAACTTAGTTTTTCAAATCATGTTTTGTTTAGTCATGTTCTGTTTAGTTTTGGACTCCCTTAGTTCCTGTTTTGTGCACCCCTGGGTTTTTATTTTGGTTACCATGGGTGCTGATTGGTTTGACCTACCTCTGATTAGTGTTCGGCACGCTCACCTGCTGCCGGAAACTAACCAGAGAGCTATTTATTCACGTTGTGCGCCACACTCTGTCTGGCTTCCTTTTTTGAAGTATACAACAAGTTACGTTGGTTTCTTCCTGTTCTCGATTCCTGATTCCTGTGCTAAGTAGTTGCCTAAGCTTCCCGTGCGATCTGCACGCTTTCATTTTGTTTGTTTCCTCTCTTTTTGTATTGTGTATGATTTATGACAATAAATCAAATTCCTACCTGCACGCTTCGTCCGGAGTTGTCCGTCTGCATCCTGGAGAACGACCCCCGCAGTAACATACCCCCTACGTGATATAGTGTAGCTAGTTAAGTTGCACGTAACAAAAGTAACATTGGTATGGTTAGCAAATCAAATTGTGCAAAAACCGAAGCAATTTTTCCAATAGGAAATAATGTAAACCCAATTATTCCATTCCAGACACTCAAAATTATGAACACAAAACACCTTTCATAGAAAATAATTATAGTTTTACATGCTGAAAACAATGCAACAATCATATAAATGAAGAACGAAATGGATAAATGAACAATTAACATCCATTTCACCTTTATTGAAAACTCTTAATGCCAAAGACCACACTTTGATTTAATTCTTGAATTCAATAGTGTTTCTTACCTTCTTTATCAAAGTGCTGTGACTCACAAATTTCTTTGGCCTGATGGTGTAATATTTTGTAGTTGTACTCAATAAAAAAAAAAGCATGTCAAAGCATACAACAGGATAAAAAGCAAATTTGTCAGCAAATGACTTTTTTTTTCGTATGTGGCTTTTTATACAAATAATTAACAATGTTTGAAAAGGTTCAGAAGTTATTAAAAAACAGAACGCATGCTGGCCCCACTATGGACTGGACTCTCACACTATTAACTAGATCCACTCGACGTCCATTGCACCGGTCGCCCAGGGGGGTGCCCACATCTGTGGTCCCCTTCGAAGATGTCGTTGTGGCTTGTGCAGCCCTTTGAGACACTCGTGATTTAGGGCTATATAAATAAACTTTGATTGATTGATTGACATGCAGATATAAATGTGATGCACACAAACATTACTGCTTTATGTTTGCTGTGTCTTGATGCTTTTTTTTAACGTCCTCACTGCCTTATTTGGCATTTAACTCAGCACCTCTGAGGCAACAGTGAGAAGAGAGCATTTCCACCTGGCAGGATGTTAATAAAGGTGACAGTAGGAGGGCAGGAAACTGTCGGTGTCACACCCTGCTGTCTGCAGGCACAGCCAACTTTGCTTCAACCATCAAGAGATGCTGCACTTTGAATGTAACCCTTTATAAGGAACAATATTTAGTCACGTAGATGGGGGCTCTAAGAAAATGTTTCATTTTTAACCGATAGCAATGCAGGATTTCGCAAGAAAGTCTAGGTCAATCTGTGAAAAGTCGGTCGACAGGAAGTTGCATACATCCAACAAACAAACATCTTCGCTGTCAAGTCTGTTTTCCTACCTGCGTACAGGTTTATTAATCTCTGAGCTCAAAGCTTTTCTTATTGAACTGGCTGTTTTTGGGAAACACATTTTTTACTAGATTAAATTACAAACCCCGTTTCCATATGAGTTGGGAAATTGTGTTCGATGTAAATATAAACGGAGTTCAATGATTTGCAAATCATTTTCAACCCATATTCAGTTGAATATGCTACAAAGACAACATATTTGATGTTCAAACTGATAAACGTTTTTTTTTTTGCAAATAGACATTAACTTTAGAATTTGATGCCAGCAACACGTGACAAAGAAGTTGGGAAAGGTGGCAATAAATACTGATAAAGTTGAGGAATGCTCATCAAACACTTATTTGGAACATCCCACAGGTGAACAGGCAAATTGGGAACAGGTGGGTGCCATAATTGGGTATAAAAGTAGATTCCATGAAATGCTCAGTCATTCACAAACAAGGATGGGGCGAGGGTCACCACTTTGTCAACAAATGCGTGAGCAAATTGTTGAACAGTTTAAGAAAAACCTTTCTCAACCAGCTATTGCAAGAAATTTAGAGATTTCACCATCTACGGTCCGTAATATCATCAAAAGGTTCAGAGAATCTGGAGAAATCACTGCACGTAAGCAGCTAAGCCTGTGACCTTCGATCCCTCAGGCTGCACTGCATCAACAAGCGACATCAGTGTGTAAAGGATATCACCACATGGGCTCAGGAACACTTCAGAAACCCACTGTCAGTAACTACAGTTGGTCGCTACGCCTGCAAGTGCAAGTTAAAACTCTCCTATCTAAGGCGAAAACTGTTTATCAACAACACCCAGAAACGCCGTCGGCTTCGCTGGGCCTGAGCTCATCTAAGATGGACTGATACAAAGTGGAAAAGTGTTCTGTGGTCTGACGAGTCCACATTTCAAATAGTTTTTGGAAACTGTGGACGTCGTGTCCTCCGGACCAAAGAGGAAAAGAACCATCCGGATTGTTATAGGCACAAAGTTGAAAAGCCAGCATCTGTGATGGTATGGGGGTGTATTAGTGCCCAAGACATGGTTAACTTACACATCTGTGAAGGCGCCATTAATGCTGAAAGGTACATACAGGTTTTGGAGCAACATATGTTGCCATCCAAGCAACGTTACCATGGACGCCCCTGCTTATTTCAGCAAGACAATGCCAAGCCACGTGTTACATCAACGTGGCTTCATAGTAAAAGAGTACGGGTACTAGACTGGCCTGGCTGTAGTCCAGACCTGTCTCCCATTGAAAATGCGTGGCGCATTATGAAGCCTAAAATACCACAACGGAGACCCCCGGACTGTTGAACAACTTAAGCTGTACATCAAGCAAGAATGGGAAAAAATTCCACCTGAGAAGCTTAAAAAATGTGTCTCCTCAGTTCCCAAACGTTTACTGAGTGTTGTTAAAAGGAAAGGCCATGTAACGTGTGAACATGCCCTTTCCCAACTACTTTGGCACGTGTTGCAGCCATGAAATTCTAAGTTAATTATTTGCAAAAAATAAATAAAGTTTATGAGTTTGAACATCAAATATCTTGTCTTTATAGTGCATTCAATTGAATATGGGTTGAAAAGGATTTGCAAATAATTGTATTCCATTTATATTTACATCTAACACAATTTCCCAACCCATGTGGAAACGGGGTTTGTAACTTTGAAACTGAAAAATACATTTTGGATGTTGAATTTTTAAAAACATATTAGTGTAGTCAAAACAAACAAAAAAAACATGTACACATGTTTTTTCAAGTTCGATAAAATTATGATTTCAGCATCTGTGATAAGCAAGACACACCATTTTTTTTAAGGCCCTCAACTTACGAGTAATTTGTGATAGGAACCATTTTGTAATGCTTTAAATTGCAAGCATAATTTGAATTGTGTATTTTTAATGGTCCACAGTCCACATCCAGAGACTGACACAATCCTGCCCTTCCACCACGAATCTGAGAAAGTGTCAAGGACAACAATCGGACGACCGAATCAGAGAAACAAACATGTCCTACCAATTAGTAGTCAGTCCGCATCACACGAGCTGCAGCCAACATCCACTGCATGCAAACACAAATGTTCAAACAATGGACATATTTTGTTATCCACAGTCTACAGTGTACTTTTTGTTGATAAACCTTGTTATATTGCTCAGTGTTTTTGTCAGTTTCAACTTGTAACATTCTTTGGCCCCATGTAAATTCATGTGAAGTATAAGAATATACAGTATCCTGTTAAAAGATCTTTATAGTGACAAAAAAAAAAGATGTACAGTACAATGTTTTGGTCAGTGTTGACAAGTCTACTTATTATAAGTGACTTTGGGCTTGTTTTTTTTTCTGAAGTTGCCTGCAAATCTTGTGAGTTACGGGTTGCAGGTTTTTGGGCTTGTTTTGAACATGTGGTTGCTTATTTGGGCTTGCTTTTCTGACACCACAATAAAGGAAAAGACGAGTGTACCGTGGCTAGTTTGTCCATTCTACATACAATTCCTGGTTGTAGTGACCCCGGTCGACTTGGCACGCCCCCCAAAAACACTCACTCAAATGACATATGTGCAATTCAGAATAAATGGCAGTAAGTTGGGAACACTTCATAACTACATCATTTTAAATATGTCTATTTATATTATAGTGAAAGAAAGAGAGAGCACTCAAGGACTGGATCCGAATTCACCTGAAAAATATTTTGAGTGCATCCTGATGATTGAGTGTGAGGTACCTGCTCACAGGTTTAATTCATCATGCTAATAGCAAGAAGCGCAAAACAAGCAGGACAAGGCAAGACAAATTATCGAGCTAAAAATAGCCACTTGCGTAGCTGGTCTCAGATCAATAAGTGCCATTGATCATCTTGGTGAACAACAAATGATGGCGTCATAATACACTGAAAAAAATCCACTGCATGAAATCATCATTATTTGTTTTTATTGACTGTGTATATTATCAATTTGCAATATATACCATATCCTAAAGGAATGTGATTTATATGTCAGTATGAAAAATACAACTCTTATTTTGATTAGTTAAAAAATTAAGGTCACAATCATTATTAGTTTCCGGTATTTTGTTTTATTTCCTGTCTAGCGCTTTTATTGTTGTTGAATTTACGGTCTGCCTCCTTTCTGCCATCATGTCTGTCTGAGCGCTAGCACCCGCGCCTCTCCCTGATTGGCTATCAGGACACACCTGTTCCTGGTTGCCAATCAGCATGCGGTTATGATGAAATCAATGTGCTTTGTATCATCATGCTGTATAGCATTCCATATGCTTCCTGTGCACTTCCCTTCTGCACTATTTTTTTGCCATTAGATACATTTTTACCTGCACTTTGCCTGCCATCTCTGTATCCTTGGGTCACCACACCGAAACGTGATATAAATGATTCAAATGATTTGTCATTCAAAATGTTTACATTGTGCTTTTTATACTTTTGATGTTTGGTATGCATACTATTCATCTATATATTTATATTTGCATTACATTACATTTGCCTACTCAGTGGGTTAGTCGTTAGAGTGTCCGCTCTGAGATCGGTAGGTTGTGAGTTCAAACCCCGGCCGAGTAATACAAAAGACTATAAAAATGGGACCTATTACCTCCCTGCTTGGCACTCAGCATCAAGGGTTAGAATTGGGGGTTGAATCACCAAAAAATATTCCTGGGCGCAGCCACTGCTGCTGCTCACTGCATCCCTCACCTCCCAGGGGGTGATCAAGGGTGATGGGTCAAATGCAGGGTTTAATTTCACCACACCTAGTGTGTGTGTGACAATCATTGGTACTTTAACTTTACATATACTGTTCCATTTGGCAGCCTCTTTTTAACACAATGTGGTGGTTGTTGTTTTTTTTTTAAACAGAACTTGTCACGGCGCAATCCCGCATGTGATCGGCGGCAACCTCTGCCGCCACCTCCACTAGAAGCGCGTCGGGACACGCTTCTGCTCGCTCTGCACGCATCGCGGGCACGCGCCTGCAAGGTTGCAGACAATCTACAATCAGCGCACCTGGGACTAATGAATACAGACAGCATACAGACCCGAAGATCCAGTGCCGGAACATAGTTCACTCCTGTAGTAAACATCCCGACTGCCTACCTCGATCCTCGACCCTTGCTTGGACACAGACCACGTTGCTTCTCTCCAGCCCCCGACCACTTGCCTGCCCACGGACTGACTTCTCGCCTTTGCCCCTTTGGTCTAACGAATAATTCATCCAACACGCACATACAACAAACTCTGGTAACATTTACATAGCAATTCTACACATCGTTTTGCACCTATCACTTAGAGTAGCATACACATCCCACCTAATCATTAAGTTCAATAAACCTATTGAACTGATTCCTGCCGTGGTGTCGTCTCCTTCCCCCGCCGTACATAACAGACTTGGTTGCTTGTTTCTATCGCGAGATTTGACAACACTGGACATGGTCTAATTTGTTTTAGTTTGAGATGTAATCATTATTTCAATGAGTGGCCACAAGGGGTTCAAAGCTCCTATTCACCACTACATGAATGAATACTAGAATTACTGTATATAAATACTGTGTCATTTCCTTGCAGCTAGAATTGTGTGTATGCTACTAGTGAACCTATATTTTCCTCCCCCATGCACACAACATGTATGCACCCCTGCAGCAAAGCCACAAATCATCATCCAAGCACTGACAGCAGTCATTTAGCGTCCAGGCCTTATGCAGCCATTCCCGCTCACAGCCCCAACACACTTCCCATCTCATGCCAGTATCTATCCTTTACAATTACGTGATGCTGAGTAACAGTAGAATGTTCCAAATTGCCTTTGATGACTATGCAACTGCAGCTGTCCTGTCTGTGTCATCTCCGCCATACCTTCGACCTGAGCTCCAACCTAACTCCTAACAATAGAGCGGAGGGAAGAAAAACAGCATACAGTTCAGGTTTATTTCCAGCAAGTAATATGGTGGTATATGCATTTTATATGCATATCTGTTAAAACAACATGAAGCAGATTCTCCTTGACAGTAGTTTCATTTACATATTGCATTACACTCGCTTGGCTTCATGTGCTTAAACATCATTTCATGCTTAAACATCATTTCATGTGCTTAAACATCCCCTATACAATCCACGTGTAACATCTTAACTGTTGTCACGGCTCTCTGCTCCAGTAAGTCTCAAAGGTGGATTTTATATGCAAGTTCCTATTGGTTACTGCATTATTCTATTGTGATTTGTAGTCTCAGTCAATTAATATTGGCCCAGCAGAACAGTTAAACCCGACTCTGGATGGCCTGGACATGAATATTATTTGTATGCCTTGTAATTGATTCCCTTTGTTCAATAAACAACTTAATGATTTAAATAAATCACAACACTTCCAATAACCTCTCGCAATATTAGGATGACTAGCACTGCAATATAATATTAAATAGACTTGCATTTCAAATTAACAGAGATTTAATTATAGATGTCTTTTACAGCCCAATCAAATAAACTATAACTGGATTGTATACTAAATGTTCATTTCACTCTTGTTGCTCTTACAATTTAGTTAATTCCCACCCTCCAACCCTCCAAATAAATTCCTTTTCATACCTGTGAAAGTCAAAATTAGCACTTTAATATGCTTCCACACACAGCATTTCATTAAGTACAGCATTAATATTTAAAGGCCTACTGAAATGCGATTTTCTTATTTAAACGGAGATAGCAGCTCCATTCTATGTGTCATACTTGATCATTTCGCGATATTGCCATATTTTTGCTGAAAGGATTTTGTAGAGAACATCGACGGTAAAGTTCGCAACTTTTGGTCGCTGATAAAAAAGCCTTGCCTGTACCGGAAGTAGCAGACGAGTAGCGTGACGTCACAGGTTGTGGAGCGCCTCACATCTGCACATTGTTTACAATCATGGCCACCAGCAGCGAGAGCGATTCGGACCGAGAAAGCGACGATTTCCCCATTAATTTGAGCGAGGATGAAAGATTTGTGGATGAGGAAAGTGAGAGTGAGGGACTAGAGGGCAGTGGGAGCGATTTAGATAGGGAAGATGCTGTGAGAGGTGGGTGGGACCTGATATTCAGCTGGGAATGACTAAAACAGTAAATAAACACAAGACATATATATACTCTATTAGCCACAACACAACCAGGCTTATATTTAATATGCCACAAATTAATACCGCATAACAAACACCTCCCCCCTCCCGTCCATATAACCCGCCAATACAACTCAAACACCTGCACAACACACTCAATCCCACAGCCCAAAGTACTGTTCACCTCCCCAAAGTTCATACAGCACATATATTTCCCCAAAGTCCCCAAAGTTACGTACGTGACATGCCCATTTTCACGTTCAAACACTGAGGACATCTATTAAACAAGACAAAAGGCAAGGAATCAAACAGAGACAGAATTCAATTTGGACTCAATATTGAGGAGAGACATGGCCACTGCACTCTCTGTACAGTCCTGCACCACGCTCTGACGAAGAAGGTTTTCGTCTCCTCTTTTATTCAGATGTTCAATGTTCACGCACCAACACATGTCACAGCAGGAATGGGAAGTATGTAAAACAGTCATTGTTTTCGGTCGCTTTGAAGACCAAGAAGAGGATTTCTCGGGCTTGGGCTCTTCCTGGATCCAGCTGGGGCAGGTGTTGGAGGACAATGGATAACCCCTCCCGTCTCCTGACCACAGCGACTTCAAGAGGGCAGCGGGTCGTAAATAGCGTTGACCTCGGTTACCAAATAGTTGGAAGAGAGTTTGTGAAATACTTCAAAGAGAGTTCGTTTAACACTTCAAAGAGAGTTCCTCTGGAAGTTGAGCAGATCCTGTCATCTGTCCGTGTTGAAATCACAGTGGCGTTTCACGAGCCTTCTTCCTCTTGTTAGGCCTCGAAAGACAGCATTCATCTTCTTATCAGGAACATAATGTAATACAACGTTTTTTTTGTGATAACTTACAAACAATTATTCCAACACCCATAGCGGCACGCACGTACGGGCAAGCGATCAAATGTTTGGAAGCCGCACCTGCATGCGTACTCACGGTACCGTGTCTGCGTATCCAACTCAAAGTCATCCAGGTAAGAGTCTCTGTTGTCCCTGTTCTCCACAGGCCAATGGTAAAGCTTGACTGTCATCTTCCGGGAATGTAAACAATGAAACACCGGCTGTGTTATCCGGCACAACAGTCAGGGGGTGCATTCTATGGTGGGGGTGCGTTATCCGGCACAATACCTGCCGCAATACACCGCTTCCCACCTACAGCTTTCTTCTTTGCTGTCTCCATTGTTCATTGAACAAATTGCAAAAGATTCACCAACACAGATGTCCAGAATACTGTGGAATTTTGCGATGAAAACAGACGACTTAATAGCTGGCCACCATGCTGTCCCAAAATGTCCTCTACAATCCGTGACGTCACGCGCAGACGTCATACCGAGACGTTTTCAGCAGGATATTTTACGCAAAATTTAAAATTGCACTTTAGTAAGCTAACCCGGCCGTATTGGCATGTGTTGCAATGTTAAGATTTCATCATTGATATATAAACTATCAGACTGCGTGGTCGGTAGTAGTGGGTTTCAGTAGGCCTTTAAGTCTAGTAATTGAACTAATACAGTTTCTAAGTTTCTATGGTTTTCAGAGAAGGGTTCATGTAACAGTTCAACAGTTGGAGCAACCATACAAGCGTAAAAACAAGTTAAGCACCCTAACTGCTAGCTGTTAAGAACTGAAACTCAATAAATGACCAATGATGTTCCATGTCCTTGTTCTGGTTGTACCTCTGTTCCTCTCTACTTTCTATGTCTTGTGTTATGCACACTTTAAGATTAAATTAGCTTTTTTTAAGCTATTTTATTAAACTTATACTTAGACTTCGTTTTATTGTCATTCAGATTTGAACTTTACAGTACAGATAAGAACGACATTTTGTTGCATTAGTTCGTTGTAGTGCAGGATAAAAGAGCAATAAGGTGCAGATATAAATAAATAGATTAGTGTACAGATAAATATATTGCACTTTTGCATATGCAGCCACGTTTATGGATGTATGTTATATTGTCTTTATACTCCAGTGAGTTAATCTGTTTTTGGGGGGAATTGAGGGGATTTTTATGATGCGTTCAAGAGTCTTATTGCCTGAAGGAAGAAGCTGTTACAGAACCTGGAGGTTCTGCTACGGAGGCTGCGGAACCTCTTCCTAGAGGTTAGTAGAAATGACTTTTTATATAAACTACTTCCTTAACGTAAATGACCGCCATAACCACAACACCAGGGGGAGCTCCACTAACCACGTTAAACCCAGATTCCGATCTAACAAAGGTCTTAACTCATTCTCTTTCTATGGCACATCAATGCGGAATGCGCTCCCAACAGGTGTAAAAGAAAGGGCATCTCTATCCTCCTTCAAAACCGCAATAAAAGTACACCTCCAGGCAACTTCAACCCTAAACTAACACCCTCCCCGGACTGTTAAGAATCAAAGGTAAATAATCAAATGTAGTACATTTTTCTTATGCCTTCTGATCTCTCTCTCTCTCTTTCTCTGTTCTCAATTGTTGATGACTGAAATTATGATAACAACCAAACCTAACCCCCGCCCCCTCCACACCCCGGATTGTAAATAATGTAAATAATTCAATGTATATACCCTGATGATTATCTTGTGTGATGACTGCATTATGATGATAGTATATATCTGATAGCATATATCTGTATTATTAATCAATTTAAGTGAACCCCGACTTTAGCAAGTTGAAAAACTTATTCGGGTGTTACCATTTAGTGGTCAATTGTATGGAATATGTACTTCACTGTGCAACCTACTAATAAAAGTCTCAATCAATCAATCAATCAATCAAAAACCACTAAGATCCACATAACAAGAGCAAAATAACATGTGAAAACTAAAAAATTACATTATTAGTGGTTGTGTTGTTGTTGATCGACTAAGACCGTGTGCACACTCAATAACAAAAGCAAAAGTGGTGCAGACCGCCCTATTTTAATGAGGTTTTTGCATACACTACCAACTGTCACCATGGAGACACTCATTTACTACACAACCTGTGGCATTTTGCTATGTTGTGGAACATGCAGCCACATATAATAAAACAATCGATCAAAATTTATTTTTTGATCACAAGTGTCTCAAAGGGCTTCACAAACTCATCCCAAGAAAACGGAAATGCTGATTATCGGTCCTGCTAAACACCGACATTTATTTAATAATACCACCTTAACATTTGACAACCAAACAATTACACAAGGCGAATCAGTAAAGAATCTCTCGTTTGAATCACACATTAAGTGTGTTACTAAAACGGCCTTCTTTCATCTCCGTAATATCGCTAAAATTCGTTCTATTTTATCCACTAGCGACACTGAGATCATTATTCATGCGTTCATTACGTCTCGTCTCGACTACTGTAACGTATTATTTTCGGGTCTCCCTATGTCTAGCATTAAAAAATTACAGTTGGTACAAAATGCGGCTGCTAGACTTTTGACAAGAACAAGAAAGTTTGATCATATTACGCCTATACTGGCTCACCTGCACTGGCTTCCTGTGCACTTAAGATGTGACTTTAAGGTTTTACTACTTACGTATAAAATACTACACGGTCTAGCTCCGTCCTATCTTGTCGATTGCATTGTACCATATGTCCCGGCAAGAAATCTGCGTTCAAAGAACTCCGGCTTATTAGTGATTCCCAGAGCCCAAAAAAAGTCTGCGGGCTATAGAGCGTTTTCTATTCGGGCTCCAGTACTATGGAATGCCCTCCCGGTAACAATTAGAGATGCTACCTCAGTAGAAGCATTTAAGTCCCATCTTAAAACTCATTTGTATACTCTAGCCTTTAAATAGCCCCCCTGTTAGACCAGTTGATCTGCCGTTTCTTTTCTTTTCTCCTCTGCTCCCCTTTTCCTTGAGGGGGGGGGGGGCACAGGTCCGGTGGCCATGGATAAAGTGCTGGCTGTCCAGAGTCGGGACCCGGGGTGGACCGCTCGCCTGTGCATCGGCTGGGAACATCTCTGCGCTGCTGACCCGTCTCCGCTCGGGATGGTGTCCTGCTGGCCCCACTATGGACTGGACTCTTACTATTATGTTGGATCCACTATTTGGATCCACTATGGACTGGACTCTCACAATATTATGTCAAACCCACTCGACATCCATTGCTTTCGGTCTCCCCTAGAGGGGGGGGGTTACCCACATATGCGGTCCTCTCCAAGGTTTCTCATAGTCATTCACATCGACGTCCCACTGGGGTGAGTTTTTCCTTGCCCGTATGTGGGCTTTGTACCGAGGATGTCGTTGTGGCTTGTGCAGCCCTTTGAGACACTTGTGATTTAGGGCTATATAAATAAACATTGATTGATTGATTGATTGATCCCCTGATCTAAACCTATATCCGGGAAAGGAAACACTCAAGACCGCAGCTGGGGACCACAGATGTAGGGACCCTGCTTCCAGGGTAATCGGCTGCCATGGAGTGGGAGTGCTGAGTGGGTAAAGTTATTGAAACTTGAGGGTTTGTGGTTCGATTCCGGTTTCCGCCATTTGACACTGTTGTGTCCTTGGCCAGGACACTACGACCCCATTGCCAATTGGGTTGCCCCACAGGAGGAAACTTCACGGGCCAGATACGGGTGCTACACAATGGCTACCCACTGCTCCTCAAGAGAGGATAGGTCAAATGTAGAGACTGCATTTCTCTGTACATACGTTGAACACGTACATGTGACAATAAAGATATTATTCTTATAGATAACGTGAGAGTCCAGTCCATCGGGAAGCCAACAGACAGTCATGGGGGGTTCTCCTTACAGGTCAGCTACATAGTGACATCCACAACTATTCATAGAAGAGTGATCACACCTCGAGTTAACAAGCACCTCATCCAGACCGGTACCTCTCCAGAAAATACTTGTGCCAACTTTTTTGGGGCAATATAGAAGCATTAACTGACCTTCTAGCACACCGAAAATGACGCTGGCAGTAACTGGTGTGCTGGAATGATCCGGGCACAAGTAAATGCATATTGCTGGAATTTTCTTTTTTATTTACAGTAGGCAATATATTGATTATTTTTGGTGTCTACTGGCTCCACGTCAGCCCTTAAGTCATTCATCAGCTCTAAGAGGAAATTGCTAAATAAATAATTAAAAGTTATAATAAATGATTATACTGTGGAAATGTAATTTACGAACCCGTAATTGCATGCACCTTTTTATTTAGCAGAATGAAATGTTTTGTTGTACAAACCTTGTGTTCGTGTACGAACCTTTACTCCAGCCATTGTGTGCCTTGCAGCGCCGCCATTTTGTGGCAGGCAGCACAGTCATTGTGGGCAAGCTGATCGTTCTGAGTGCTCATTCAGTCAACAGAGCAGTGCTGCCGTCGCTACTGTGATACTCTGTGGTCTTTAAGTGTTTTTTACAGCATTGTTTTAATTTTTCCTAGGCTCAATATGAGTCCAAAGAAAGCAATGGACTAGCGATGTGTAGTTTGAAACATTTTGAAAGTATCCACATTGTTGTCGACACTGCCTGTCCCTCTGCCCCCTTCCTTCTGCAAGAAGATAAACCAAGATAATGACTTAATGTAATTTATTCCTGTAGTGACGTGACTGTTATAGTTAGGGAGTTTTTGTGATTTCAAACTGTGAGTGCACCACCGAGCTAGTGAAGTGTGTACGTGTACGTGTGTGTTGATAATTCAAGAGACACAATCCTCTGCGCACGAGTTCAGTAGATTAGCTTTTTGTGTGCATCATCAAGTTTGCACATGTTTTAGTAACTGCAAACCTCTAGTCGATCAGACCCTTTTTCTTTTGATCTGCATGCTCTCTCTTTGCTTTTGGGGTCCAACTAGTAACTGATCATGTGACACGATGCTACATGAATGCCAGTGTAAAACGCAACAATGCACTTAACTTTATAGTGAAACAATATTTAATTTGTTTACTGTCTTAGTTGAGGCTGCATCTTTCAGAATTAGAAACACAAAAATATAATTAGACTTCAGAGGTTTAGAGTTTTTTACTTGGTCAGGTAGAAAGAAACTATGTGAAGTGAAGTGAATTATATTTATATAGCGCTTTTCTCTAGTGACTCAAAGCGCTTTACATAGTGAAACCCAATATCTAAGTTACATTTAAACCAGTGTGGGTGGCACTGGGAGAAGGTGGGTAAAGTGTCTTGCCCAAGGACACAATGGCAGTGACTAGGATGGCGGAAGTGGGAATCGAACCTGGAACCCTCAAGTTGCTGGCACGGCCACTCTACCAACCAAGCTTTTCTACCTTCAAGGTACTCAAAGTGCTTTGACACTATTTCCATATTCACCCATTCACACACGCATTCACACACTGATGGCGGGAGCTGCCATGCAAGGCCCTAACCACGACCCATCAGGAGCAAGGGTGAAGTGTCTTGCTCAAGAACACAACGGACATGATGAGGTTGGCAGAAGGTGGGGATTGAACCAGGAACCCTCAGCATACTTGCCAACCCTCCCGATTTTTCCGGGAGACTCTCAAATTTCAGTGCCTCTCCCGAAAATCTCCCGGGACAACCATTCTCCCGAATTTCTCCCGATTTTCACCCGGTCAACAACATTGAGGGTGTGCCGTGATGGCACTGCCTTTAGCGTCCTCTACAACCTGTCGTCGCGTCCGCTGCATCTCCATACAAATAGCATACTGGCATAGTCACATGACAGACACACAGCCCCCCCCCCCAACCTCGCCCACCTCAACCAGCAATGCATCTTCAGAGAGGGTGTTGAGCATGGTTAGAAAGATAGTGACAGAGAATAGAACGAGGATGGACAATTCAACCCTAAACTCACTCTTTTCCTGCAAATTAAATTTCACAGGCTGTGCTACTGGCTGCAAAGCATTGCACTTTCAAATACAACAATGAGTAGAGGAGTGTTAATAAATAAATGAACACTGAAATTCAAGTATTTCTTTTATTTATATGTATATATAATAATATATAATACAACAAATATATATATAGCTAGAATTTACTGACATTCAAGAATTTCTTTTATATATATATATATATATATATATATATATATATATATATATATATATATATATATATAATTCAAAACCAGATGGAACAATCACAAGGCTTCTTTCAGGAACAAAAACCTGCGAAATACCACAGAACTCAGCAAACACATTTGGGACCTCAAAGACAATAATGTTGAATATTCAATAACATGGCAAATTCTTGCATCCAGCACACCTTACAATAGTGGTAATAAAAGATGCAACCTATGCTTGAAAGAGAAACTGTTTATTATTTACCGTCCAGACCTGTCATCCCTCAACAAGCGCAGCGAAATTGTAACAACATGCCGCCATAGACGGAAACACCTCCTAGGTAACACATGAGCCAATCACCACGCCCCTAGGCCAGCCTGTACCCACCCACTCTGTGCCCTATATAAACCATGGTATGCGAATGCTCCCATTAAAATCTCCTGACGATTGAGGGTACCCCCCCTCATGAAACAGGCCTGTAGAGATGAAATAGTCTTGTGATTTTTTTTTCCCCACACATACATATATTGCGCTCTACTACGGTATCGAGCACTATTTTTTGGATAACCTTATTAAGACATATATATATATATATATATATATATATATACTGTATATATATGTATATATAAAAGAAATACTTGAATGTCTGTGAATTCTAGCTATAAATATACTCCTTAACCCCGCCCCGGCACCGCCCACCCGACCCCGACCCCGCCCACCCCAAACCCCCCCATCTCCCGAATTTGGAGGTCTCAAGGTTGTCAAATATGACCCTCAGGTTGCTGGCACGGCCACTCTGCCAACTGCGCCACGCCGTCCCCTATAAACTATAATTACCGTAAATTATAAGCCGCTACTTTTTCGTCTTTAAACCCTGCAATTTATTAAACAGCGTGGCTATTTTATGGATTTTTCTTCCCTGACAGCCATAATAAAAGATTAAAAAAATAAAAAATAAATTAAAAAAACAAGCAAGAAAAGGGGTTTTATTGTTTTTGCTACGGCGCCAACTTATAGACAAGTTCGCTCACTGCAGGTGCTGCAGTGTCCTTTCATTTACTGGCAGTGCTTTTTTTTTTTTTTTTTTAATCGGAGTGCCGTTCAGTCTTCTAGCCGTCAACAGAGTTTTTACTCATGGATTCTTCATTCATCACCCCAAGCAACGTGTGTAAGTTTTCCAGTTTAACTAAAACTCTTTATATTTACTAAACCGTCCCATGTGTGATGTCTATTGGAGTGTTTTCATGCATATTTGTACGTGCTATCGTAATGTAATGACGTTAGCATCGTTAGCAATAGCTGTTATTCTAACAAGTTTACGAGTGTCTGTGTTAATATCATTAACTTACAACGGCATTCATTTTGTATTGTTTCAGTTCAACAAAATTCCGCAGTAAACTCACTCAGACGTCACTGTGGAGTTATTGAGTCTGTTTAGCTGATTGGAGATATAGCTTCCGCAGCTAGTGGGTCCATGACAATGACTTCTGTTTTGTTTGATCAGCCATTTTACTGCCGTGTTACAGACATAGTTTGGAAACAATTAAGGTATGTAAATAAACATTTGCAGAATCTTTCTGTATAAATAAGTAATTTTGTAACATATATATCCGCGGCCTGTAGTCCGTTGCGGCTAATATATGGAAAACATTTTTTTCTGTAAATTTAGTGGTGCCGGCTAATATATCGGTGCGCTTTATAATCTGGAAAATACGGTAAGTGCAAGGAAGTCAGCATCTCTAACCGCTTTTAGCCTCTACAATTTATCTTGCTATGGTCACGACTGAGCTGGAGCCTTCTCCAGCTGACGGGTTGCCATTCAACTACAGGCCACATACTCTCATGTTCAAAGCTACTGCATGGGAAGTTTGGAGTCTACAATTAACAATTACAATTAAGGCTGCTCAGTGGCCTTGTGGTTAGAGTGTCCGCCCTGAGATCAATGGGTCGTGAGTAGGGATGTCCGATAATATTGGCCTGCCGATATTATCGGACGATAAATGCGTTAAAATGTACTATCGGAAATTATCGGTATCGTTTTTTTTATTATCGGTATTGTTTTTTTTTGTGTTTTTTTTTAATTAAATCAACATAAAAAACACAAGATACACTTACAATTAGTGCACCAACCCAAAAAAACTCCCTCCCCCATTTACACTCATTCACACTCATTCACACAAAAGGGTTGTTTCTTTCTGTTATTAATATTCTGGTTCCTACATTATATATCAATATATATCAATACAGTCTGCAAGGGATACAGTCCGTAAGCACACATTATTACGCGTGCTACTGGTCCACTAATAGTACTAACCTTTAACAGTTAATTTTACTAATTTTCATTAATTACTAGTTTCTATGTAACTGTTTTTATATTGTTTTACTTTCTTTTTTATTCAAGAAAATGTTTTTAATTTATTTATCTTATTTTATTTTATTAATTAAAAAAAAAAAGTACCTTATCTTCACCATACCTGGTTGTCCAAATTAGGCATAATAATGTGTTAATTCCACGACTGTATATATCGGTTGATATCGGTATCGGTTGATAACGGTATCGGTTATTAAAGAGTTGGACAATATCGTATTATCGGATATTGGCAAAAAGCCATTATCGGACATCCCTAGTCGTGAGTTCAAACCCCGGCCGAGTCATACCAAAGACTATAAAAATGGGACCCATTACCTCCCTGCTTGGCACTCGGCATCAGGGGTTGGAATTGGGATTTAAATCAACAAAATGATTCCCGAGCGCGGCCACCGCTGCTGCTCACTGCTTCCCTCACCTCCCAGGGGGTGGAACAAGGGGATGGGTCAAATGCAGAGGGTAATTTCACCACAGTGTGTGTGTGTGTGACTATGAGTGGTACTTTAACTTTAACTTTAACCCAACATTTTTTTTTATCTGTGGGAGGAAACGAAAGTACTGGGAGTGAATTTATGCAAGAACAGGACGATGGTGCCAACTCCACAAAGAAAGGTCCAGGCTGGATTCCTTGTTATGAGAATGTACTGTCTGATTCATTAAATGTTATTACTCTACTGGAACAGTTAAGTATGATGCAATGTTGGCCGTTCCTGAGCTCAGAGCCAGCGTTACCGTGGCGATGGAGAAATGTCAAAGCTCTGCAAGGGAGTGTGGAGTTATTCCATGTCAGTATTCCATGAGACCAGCTAGTAGAGACAGGTAAATATGTGGACGATAACACACACACTATGACTAATGACACTTGTGTGTTTATCTTCAGTCAGCGTGCTTCCTGCTTGTGTGCAGCCCACAAGACCGAGGAGACTGAGCGAGAGTGAGACAGGAGAGCGGTCCAAGGCTGCAGATTTAATCTGGCTGCCGTGGTCATGTGATTAATCGTGGCCAGGGACCAGGGGTGGTGTAATTTATGGCAGGGGTGGGGATCAACACGTTGGGAGGGTTGCTGCTCCTAAGGGAAATCTCCCTCTCCATCCATTCCAGTCTTCTTCTTCTAACCAACGCGATACCAGAGCTGTGTTCTGAGTAAGTGCGCCATTTATTGCTGTGACAATGCTGGAGATGAAAGACACTCCCGGTGCAGTCGTTAATGAAGAAGAGTTTAGACGTATAAAGATGCATCGAGACAGACCTTCTGAGTGAAGATCACAGGAAATCAGCTCCTGCATTATTTACCCATGCTTTGGAATGCAGTGTTATGTTGAAGACTGAATGTGGAACAAATGGAAAACTGCATTAGGGACAGGGCGGCAGTACCCCAACACTGGATTTTATATTTCCAGTTGTGATTTGACAAGCGGTAGAAAATGGATTTTAATTGCACAAACGGTGATAAACTTGTCTCATTGCTTTATGTACTTTCTTTTCTTAGCGCTCTTTGAAACATTACTTTGCCATTGAAGCAGCCTAGTGGATATGACTGGTGCATCACCATTTCTTTATTGAGCCTTGATGCACTAATGAGGGCGATTCTGCCTGGCAACAAGCAACCAGGGAAAGAGTATGACTGTTTTTCATAAAGCAAGGCTATAATAAGTAATCATGGGAATTCATAAGATTTTTCCGGTTTCGATTTTGCTTAACGATTCTCTGATCGATTCTTATTTGGAAAAAAAAAGAAAAAAAAGAGTGGATTAGCACCAATTTTGTTTAGAAGTAACATGACCTTACAAAGCCTGTGAGGTCTTAAGAGGCACAAATGTAGCATAGAACAAAAAAAACAACTATTTTGTCAATAAATATAAGGAATTAATATTATTCTGGAATTTAATCACAAGAATGTAACATTTAGTAACATGTGGTATTAACATATTACATTCTTTTTGTCACGGCGCGGGCGCATTCCTGCGCGCCCCGCTCCTCAGCGCGCTTCCAGTAACACTCCTCTTCGCGGCATGCTCCCATGCGCGGGCCTCTTTGCCGTGGCCGCGCTCCAGCGCAGCGGTTCCAATTCTGCAATCTGCACACCTGACGCTGATGAGGCGCCACGCTTCGTAAGCCAGCGCAACCTGCGTTCCAGCGCCAGAACGTAGCTACCTGTTCCTGTACAGTAAGCCTAGACGTCGCTAGCTTCCTTGCACTTGCTTTCTCGCTCCTTGTGTTTCCCCTCCATTGTGCTTATTGTGTCTTGTCCTCTGTCGCCTTCCAGCAGCCCTTTGCCATCCCCTGGTTTCGAGATGTGTGTCTCGTCTCCCTGGATCTCCTCTGGACTCTCTGCTGCCTTCCTGGATCTCGACCTCACGCCTGCCCTCGGACAACGACGCCTCGCTCCAGTCCCTGACTTCCTGCCTGTCCCTGGCTCTCCGAGCCTGCCTTGCCCTCCCTGGACTTCCGCACCTCATTCAACACGCACCTTTAACAACTCCTGGTAACACTCCTCAGATAATCACTACATATATTCACAGCATACATATTTGGTCTCATTCCTTTGTCATAATAAATACGCCTAGAGCTAACAACGTCTCTGCCTCATCTCCTTCTCCACTGTACCATAACACTTTTTTGGTTATTATTTTGATGATTATGGCTTAAAATTTATGAAAACCACAGCGATTAGGTCCTTGAGATTCTCTGGGAGGGAAAGTGGGATCAATTGTTCTTTAATGTGGTTGGCCAGTCCCATTAAGAATGCATCAAGCCACTCATAAGTGTTCCAGTCACATTCCACCACCAGCGTACGGAACTCACTGGCGTAATCAAACTTGACGCTGGCCCTGTTGTAGTTTGAAAAGCAAAAGGGCTGTCTCCCTCCATGGTGCCTGACATTGGAACACTTTCTCCAGAGCCTTGCCAAGCATTGCATAGGTAGTGCAAGTGAAAGATTGGCGATTCCACTCAGCAGTCGCCCAGGCCCTTGCTAACACCCTTCAGGTGTGAGATAATAAATGCCACTCAGGCGTGCTCTGTGGAAAATGCTGTGGCTTAAAGTTCAAAATGCATCTTGCATTTCGTCAAGAAAGGGCGTACATCACCAGTTTCACTGGAGAACCATGTGAGAGCTGGGAACAGGTAGTCATCAGGGTTACCAGCGTGGGAGAGGGAGAAGCCTGGAAAGTTGGAGGAAGAGGAATGACAGCTGTCATGGTCATAAGCCTAGTGAGCTGAGGACTCAATGTGTCTGCCATGGATTTTTGCCGCTCAGCCAAAGTTTGGAGGTCGCTGCTGAAGGCAGAAAACTGATCATCTTGCTTCCCCAGTCGCTGACCTTGATTGTGGAGCGCTTGACGAAACAAGTCGAACTCCCCTGGGTCCATACTGCCGAGTTCGTTCGTGGAAGGAGGCCTCAAAAGCAAAGTTTCCAGTCCAGATACAGGTGGGTTTATTCCAGGCAAGGTTGACATGAAGGCAGTCAAAACAAAGGCTAAGGTAACAGAGGCATGAGGCAATAGGCTAAGTTAAAGGTCAGGCAGTGTTCAGTAACAGAAAAGCAAGAGTACGTACGTTAAACACTAGGATGTGGCATTAATGGCAACAAACTCGCAACTAGATTGAAAGACAGGGGAGTATAAGGCAGATAATGAGAAGTGATTGGAACACTTGGGCAGGCATGACATGGTTGTGACATAGCTTGATATTTCTCGTCTTTGGTCCCAAGATGCTTTGTCGTCATTATTGTTTTCCCGTGAGATGTACGACAAACAATTTACAGCGACTATTAGGGATCGGTAACAAATTTTATAGGCACTGTCTGAAATACGTCTGCACTCTAAAGTATCGGTTCACTTAAAATTAAACGGTATCATTTTACTAATCTGCGATGAGGTGGCGACTTGTCCAGGGTGTACCCCGCCTCCCGCCCAATTGTAGCTGAGATAGGCTCCAGCGCCCCGGCGACCCCAAAAGGGAATAAGCGGTAGAAAATGGATGGAAGGGATGGGCATTTTACTAATACCTTCGTCACGTCTGGCTGCAGACTAAACACTAGCTCAAACCCTAGGCAAGAGAACAATCACTGAGGAACTCCGTGAAACTGCCTCTCGGTAATGTTGCAATTTCCAATACCAGCAAAGCAAGTATACCTGATAGAAAACGCTTGAATGAAAAGTAATGCTACCCTTTTACAAAACACCCTAATGTGCAAATTTACATCCACATACATGCCACTGATTAGCATGACCAATTTTACATGGTGATTTCAACACCTCCAAATTTTGTAATGAAAACTGCACCTAAGAATGTTACAATCAAACATTAAGTGTGTAATATACATACATATATATTACAAACACTTTGTCCGCCTTAACAAAAGAAAATACTGGCACGTTCAACTACATGGCAGAGGCTACTTTCTAGCTGGACAACACACTGTTTTTGATACACTACTGCCATATAACGTTTTGGAATTGCAACTGCATGCAGAGTCTGCTATAATATTTGCGAATGAGACTCATAAATGTAACAACAAAGCAAGATACAACAATTGGACTGCACAGTTATCATAATCAGATATTTTTTAATGTACCAATAATTGAAACTGTGTACAAGTATCGATCCCCAGGTACCGTATACTCATGTGTGTGTGTGTGTTTTCTTTTTTCTTCAACCCGTTTCCTATCTCGAGAAGTGTAAATACACATCCAACGACTTTGAAGGAGGTGGGTTGGGTGTTTTTGGTTAATGTCGTATTGCCAATGTCAAGCAGTGCTGAGAGCAGCTCTTTCCCTCTGACCTTCCCCACCAGCTGCTCATCCACATGTGCTATCACAGTGCGGCTGCCTTATTTTCTTTAGCAATTTGCTATTTATTCCTAATTTTCTAGATGTAGGGGATAACGAGGTTGGTTGTCAAACTTATTATACCTTGCCACCATACTTGCCAACCCTCCCGGATTTTCCGGGAGACTCACGAAATTCAGCGCCTCTCCCGAAAACCTCCCGGGACAAATTTTCTCCCGAAAATCTCCTGACATTCAGGCCGAGGTGGGTCTACGCCCCCTCCAGCTCCATGCGGACCTGACCTGTTTTCACGTCCGCTTTCCCACAGTATAAACAGCGTGCCTGCCCACTCACGTTATAACTGTAGAATGATCGAGGGCGAGTTCTTGGTTTCTTATGTGGGTTTATTGATAGGCAGTTTCATTAACGTCCTCCCAGCGCGGTAACAACACACAACAACAGCAGTCACGTTTTCGTCTACCGTAAAGCAGTTCGTCTGCCGTAAACAGCAATGTTGTGACACTCTTAAACAGGAAAATACTGCCATCTACTGTATATGCATATGTGACAATAACATCTAGGGTTTTTAGAGAGTGCAGTGCACAACTGCGCACACAACAAGGAGACGAAGCAGAAGAACGAGGAAGATACAGCCATGGCGACGCCGACGACGAGTAAGATGAAGAAATACGCTTGTAAGTTCCAAGCCGCAGCTGCGATTGGACCTGGATAGCCTCCGGGAAGAAGTAGTGGAGTACCAAATGTTTGGCAGTGAAGATCTTCCTCATGAAAGCACTTTTGTGCTTGCCACACAGCAATGCATCATCAGAGAGGGTGTTCAGCATGGTTAGAAAAATAGTGACAGATAATAGAACAAGGATGGACAATTCAACCCTTAACTCAACAATGAGTAGATGAGAGTTATGTGTGTCTATATGTGTAAATAAATGAACACTGAAATTCAAGTATTTATTTTATTTATATATACATATATATATATATATATATATATATATATATATATATATATATATATATATATATATATATATTTAATAAAATAAATATATATATATATATATAGCTAGAATTCACTGAAAGTATTTATTATATATATACAGTATATATATATATATGAAATACTTGACTTCTAGCTGTAAATATACTCCTCCCCTCTTTGCCACGCCCCCAACCACGCCCCCCACACCCCACACCCCGAAATCGGAGGTCTCAAGGTTGGCAAGTATGCTGTATCTCAAATTGTGGAATTGAAGTTCATGTTTGTTATATTAGGATCAGAGCTCAACTACATAGACTATCTGAAGTAACACAATTGAACATGTCAAATTGCAAATATTCTGTATTTTTCTTCCAGGCGTTTAGACAATGGCTTTGTAACAAAACAATTGCTATCCTTGAAACATGTGAAGGAAAAGCTATAGTTCAAGTGAGTTAGCTAACGGTTGTTAGCCTCGATTCTAGCCAAACAATCATGTTGTAGTTGATTGTCATGTATCCTCATATATTTAAAGTATGTTACGGGTGCAATAATACACAAAAATCACCCTTTGGTATGGTTTGGTACTTTGGCTTCACGGTTCAATATTGTTTCTAAACAAAACAAATGTTCATGCCCTTTCACCTGTAGTTTATTGAAATCAAGTCCGCCAAACATTTTGTCAACTCAAAATTACACTGAAAAACAACCCAAACACAAGAATTATAACTAAAAAAAGAGCACTCGACAGCAAGAAAAAAGGAAGAGTGGGCCGTTGAACCGGAGCAACAGCCACCAGTCCACCTCATGAGTCCCCGTTCCCAGCGGGGGAGAGTCAGTGGAGGGCCGCCACTGCTGGCGAGGAGAAAGTGAGCAAGCCTGTATTGTTCGCTTCATCAGCAGAAAAAGATTAAACACAGTTCCAGGGCATTGCTGTTGTTAGTGTCAAGGGCGTCCATTAATCAATCAATCAATCAAAGTTTATTTATATAGCCTTTAATCACAAGTGTCTCAAAGGGCTGCACAAGCCACAACGACATCCTCGGCTCAAAATCCACATCAGGTCCAAAAAAACCCTCAACCCAATGGGAACAACGAGAAACCTTGAAAGGGACTGCAGATGTGGGCACCCTACCCCTGGGTGACTGGTGCAATGGATGCCGAGTGGATACAGTTAATAATGTGAGATTCCAGTCCATAGTAGGGCCAGCAGGGGAATCTATCAATCAATTAATCAAAGTTTGTTTATATAGCCCTTAATCACAAGTGTCTCAAAGGGCTGCACAAGCCACATCAGGGCATGAAAAAACGTAACCCATTGGGCGCAATGAGAAACCTTAGAAGGGACCGCAGATGTGGGGACCCTGCTCCTGGGGGACTGGTGCAATGGATGCCGAGTGGATACAGTTAATAATGTGAGAGTCCAATCCATAGTGGGCCCAGCAGGGAAATCTCTTGCATGTGGACATGCTTCGGCACAGAGACGTCACTGACTGATGCATTAGGAGTGGTCACCCCAGGTCCTGACTTCATGTGAAAGTCCAGTCCATTGGGAGGCCAGCAGGGGATCCTCTTGAATGGAGACAAGTCAGCAGCGCAGAGACGTTACCTACTGATGAAAAGAGGAGTGGTCCATCCAGGGTGCAGACGTTAAACAGCTAGCGCGTCATCTGTGGAGGCTGATCCGTGGTCACCTGATAACCTCTCCACGCAGGAGAGGGGGGCAGAGCAAAAAAGAGAGACAGCAGATCAACTGGTCCAAAAATGGGTCTATTTAAAGGCTAGAGTATACAAATGAGTTTTAAGATGGGACTTAAATGCTTCTACTGAGGTAGCATCTCAAACTGTAGGGCATTCCAGAGTACTGGAGTCCGAATAAAAAACGCTCAAGCCTGCAGACTTTTTTTGGACTCTGGGAATCACTAATAAGCTGTAGTTATTTGAATGCAGATTTCTGGGTGGGACATATGGTACAAAACAATCAGCCAAATAGGATGGAGCTAGACCATTTAATATTTTGTACGTCAGTAGTAAAACCTTACAGTCGCATCTTAAGTGCACAGGAAGTCAGTGCAGGTGAGCCAGTATTGGCGTAATATGATCAAACTTTCTTGTTCTTGTTTAAAGTCTAGCAGCCACATTTTGTACCAACTGTAATCTTTTAAAGCAAGACGTTGGGTGACCCGAAAATAATACGTTAAAGTAATCGAGACGAGACTTAACGAACACATGAATAATGAGCTCAGCGCAGGTCGTGGACAAAATGGGACACATTTTTGTGACATTACGGAGATGAAAGAAGGCTGTTTAGTAACACTCTTAATGTGTGACTCAAATGAGAGAGTTGGGTCGAAGATAAATACGAGATTCTTTACCCAGTTGCTTTGTGTAATTGTTTGGTTGTCAAATGTTAAGGTGGTATTATTAAATAGGTGCCGGTGTCTGGCAGGACTGATAATCAGCATTTCCATTTTCTTAGCGTTAAGTTGCAAAAAATTGCTGGACATCCATTGTTTGATTTAATTTAGACACGCCTCCTAGGTGACTACAATCTGGCGTGTTGGTCAGCTTTAGGGGCATGTAGAGTTGGCTGTCATCAGCATAACAGTGAAAGCTAACACCGTATTTGCGTATGATGTCACCTAGCGGCAGCATGTAGATGTTGAAGAGTGCAGGGCCAAGAATTGATAGGCCACTCTTGCAGCCAGTGGCGTGGAGTTCGCATGTGTGCCAGTCACTCTTACAGCAGGTGACGTGGCTGACGTGACAGGCCCGGTGCCACTAAGGCAGATGAGGACTGCTTGAGCCAAATACATCAGAAGTCAATGAAGAGAGGGACGAGCGTGGAGACAACGATTTTTCAGTAGGTGTGTACAGTAAGTTGAGTGCCTAATGAATACTTTGAGGAAAGAGGCGATGACCTTTTGGAAAAATCCACTGGGGGCGAAACAAGTGGTGATGTCTGGAGAGGACCCACCAGAGGCGAATTAGGCGACTACGCTGTTGGAGTTGCAAAAGGGAACAAACTTGCTGAGGGAGAGACAGTTGGCGTCCTCGTGGGAGGGAGCGGTGTGACTGGTAACACACAGCTTAGTAGCAGCCCCCAATTCCAGATGAATTCTCCAGTCAAAATAAGGAGTTGTCGCCTGATGGCGCCCACTGGAGCGGCCAGAATAGAAGCCAGGAATAGGTGAAAGAAAGCTTAGAGAAGGGTCGCTGATACTTCCAAAACCGTTTACCCACAAGCCTCTAAAACTGACCGAATCCTGGGTTGCCTTGGAGTAGGAGTGGATAGCGTCGGAGTTTTGAGTTGGCGTAAAGCAGGAACAGGTGGGATCAGAGCCTCAAGCTGGCGCGGAGCAGCAGCAACAGAGCTTGTAGGGGGCCAGCTGAGGTGCTGGCACTGGTGGAGGCTGGGCTTTGAGATGTCGAGGTGCTGGAACTGGCAGGAGATTGGCTATGGAAAGCCGAGATTCCAGTTCTGGAACGAACTTAGCCTTAGGAAGCCAAGATGCCGGTTCTGGTGCTTAGGATTTTAAAGATGATAAGAAACGCTTGGAAGATGCGGCTAATGGGAGTCACTGTTGTAGCCTTCAAAGCCCTCTAAAACAACTTCCAAACCCTTCATCAACATTTTATATACACACTGCAAGTCTATATATGATGTAGTAACAGGCATGTTCATAACAATAAGTCATATGTACAATATTTACCGTATTTTGGTCATTTTAAGTTTTGCCGGTACTGATTTCCTCAGCGCATTTATTTCCACTTCCATAACAGTGCACTTCTGGCAACAAATGTGTGTTCGTACTTCCAGAAACAAACGCAAGTGTTTTCTAATCATGGCAGACTTGGGAACAGACAACTAATGTGGCTATTTTTGAACGAATGAGGATTCACAACCTTATCTTTTTTAAGCTAAATATCTGTAGGATGAACTGCTGGTTATAGAAGCAGACGAAAGCTGAGAGAGTGAGGTCGGTGTGACTTGACTTTGCAAATGTGGAACTTGGAGTCGACCTGTGCGGACATAAATGGAGTGCTTACCCAAAATCAATAAAAAAAAATGTCCCCGACCAGCTTGACCAACCGGACAACTGTCCATCGAGTAAGTCACAATAATATTGATCATGATACATGCAGCAAGTCATGCTTGTTAGTACAACTACAGTACATACGCTGTCGAGCGACCTGTGTACAAACAAAACATGAAATGTGAGCTAATACTTTACAGATACTGTAATGTGTCAGTCAGTATCTGTGTCCTATCGCACTGTGTTGTGTATTACAAACTCAAACGCGATTCGGGTACTGACGTAAAAGCTAGCTTATGTCGTGCCATAGTTAGCTTTCACGGCTAATACTGAAGCATACGAATGTGTTACACCGCTGGAAAAAGAGTTCCTACGTGTTTACTCTTACAGTAACAATGGGGCGGTATAGCTCGGTTGGTAGAGTGGCCGTGCCAGCAACTTGAGGGTTCCAGGTTCGATCCCCTCTTCTGCCATCCTAGTCACTGCCGTTGTGTCCTTGGGCAAGACACTTTACCCACCTGCTCCCAGTGCCACCCACACTGGTTTAAATGTAACTTAGATATTGGGTTTCACTATGTAAAAGCACTTTGAGTCACTAGAGAAAAGCGCTATATAAATATAATTCACTTCACTTCAATGTCGCTATGGCTGAGTTTTATACAGGTTACCGAATTCAAATGAAGTATTGTTGGCGTTTTTTTTAATGCATTTTTTATCAGGCTTGTCACTGCCAGTTTGGTTATGCTCTGTTTTTTCTCTGTGTTTGTGTTTTATTTCCTGTCAGCGCTCTTATTTTGGTTCCATTTCCTGCACGTCTGCCTGAGCGCTCATTTCCCTCACCTGTCCCTGATTGGCAGCCTGGCACACCTGGTGGCAATTACCAATCGGGTTACTATTTGTACCCCTCCAATCAGTGCTTAAGGATTGTTAGCTATTTGCGGTTTGCTTTCTCCTGGTTCCTCGTATCTTGTATTCTGTTTCCTGTTAGCTGTCTCCACTTTACCTGATTCCTGTTTTCCTGCATTTTCTTTGGACATTAAATTTATGTTTTCCTGCAACAAGCCTGACATTTCTGCATCTTGGAGTTCGTCACCAACCCTTTCTGACATTTTGAGTAATTTAGAGGTAGAATTGATTGTTCCCATTAGCTGAATTGTTAGCCATCTAGAACGAGTTGATTTTTACATGTTAGACTGAAAAAAAACAAAAAAACGTTTGTCTTCTTGTCTCTCATAAGGATTGTGAACGATAGCCATTATTCCAACAGAAGTGCAGTCCCACTTTAAAGCGGTCATATTTTTTTTTTTCTACGTCTAAAACACTTCCTTGTGGTCTACATAACATGTAATGGAAGTTCTTTGGTCCAAAATTTGCATAGATTTTGTTTTACAAATCATCTTTAAGCCGCTTTCTGACTGTCTCTTCAGAATGCATCATTTTGTGGGCAGTCTTAGCCCTACTCGAGACCAAGACCCCTTCGACTGTGTCTCCATGTTGTAGGTTTTAGTGCTTCCATATCGAGTCTACTGGCATACAGTATATACGTTAGAACTGTGCGCTACTTTTTATTAGAAATGGCAACAGTGGAGGATGTATGTGCATGTACGAACCAGTCTGCTCCACAACAAGAGGATAGAGAAAAATAAGGAACTTATTGACGACAACATTAGAAATACAAATTAATACAAATGGTTGACTCGCGCATAGCTCTCCGGGTAAACCTCTACCATTTATGGAGATATCCGCTGACGTAACTAAGGCAAAATATGTCTCTTAAGTCTTAAATTCCAAATGGCTCTTTTGGAGCAATTTTTGAAGAAGGCAAGATTGTTTTACAAATATCTCTGCCATGCCTCCACAATTTGATTGAAATGTTTTTGTACTTATGTGGATCTCAAATACCCCCAAAAAGGTGCCAACGGGTAGGAAAAGTTGGTTTTGGATAATAGGTCCCCTTTAAGCTTCAATTTTATATCGTAATGACTTTTGAAATATGTTTTGATGATAAACATTTCACACTAGCGTAGAAAGTGTGAGAACCAAGCTTGAACCCCCCACTTTTCTGGATTACATGGGGGAAAACTCAACAGGCTTCCGGGTGTATACAGTGCAGCTCTTTCGACCTTCGCCTGTTTATGAGTCTCAATAAATATTTAAATACTGTGACAGTGAGGAGTCATCTCACCTTACAGTTCAGTGTCACAGCAATAAAGACATGGCGTTCTCTTCACTGTCACTGCAAATTAGTTTCTTCCAAAATACTCAGACCAGAGCAGATGTAAACATGAACAGTACGGTAAGTACGCATGTGGTTACCATGGCGTGGTTATTCTGCAAGGTCCCCTTCAAACTGGACAACTTAAGTGTCAACTTGGCTTTTCAGTTAGACACGGAATCAATTGTTGAATTGATTGGCTTCTGCATGGAGACTTTGTTGGGACCCTGGAAGGTGAGTGCATGAAGGCTTTCTCATATTGTTAGTGATCTCTATGAGATGCATGGTAAACAAAGGATACATGCACACGCTGCTGTACTATGTAAATGTCTGTAAACACTATCACATGGACAGGTGTGTCTATATAATCTGTCACTCTTGCCACGCTTCACTGGACAGTGTTGACTGTTGGTTTGGGGTTTCCTGCAGTCTGCTGTGTTGTCCATAAGTAATCATCCAGGTCATTGAACTCTCAGCTCTTTTTAGGGCATACTTGCCAACCTTGAGACCTACGATTTCGGAAGGTGGGGGGTGGGGCGGGGGCGTGGTTGGGGGCGTGGCTAAGAGGGGAGGAGTATATTTACAGCTAGAATTCACCAAGTCAAGTATTTCATATATATATATATATATATATATATATATATATATATATATATATATATATATATATATATATATATATATATATAAGAAATAAAGTCAAGTATTTTTTATATATATATATATATATATATATATATATATATATATATAAGAAATACTTGACTTTCAGTGAATTCTAGCTATATATATTTATTTTATTATATATATATATATATATATATATATATATATATATATATATATATATATATATATATATATATATATGAAATAGATGAAATAGGAGATGAAATAGTCTTGTGATTTTTTTTCCCACACATACATATATATATATATATATATATATATATATATATATATATATATATATATATATATATATATATATAAGAAATACTTGAATTTCAGTGTTCATTTATTTACACATATACACACACATAACACTCATCTACTCATTGTTGAGTTAAGGGTTGAATTGTCCATCCTTGTTCTATTCTCTGTCATTATTTTTCTAACCATGCTGAACACCCTTTCGCAGGTACCCAGAAAGGTTTCGAGTACCACCAAAAAAACTGAATCTCTGAAGACAGTATAAAAATCTGTGTTAAAGGTGTACAAATACTGTTTGTATAATAAGCATGTTATTGTTTACAAATGAGGGTTAAGAGTTCAGTACTAAAAAAAGAAAAAAAAAAAAAAGAATGTGGCTTAAGTACAGTTTTTTAATTGAGCTGCTGCATTTTTTGGTTGGGTTGTTTATTTATTTTGAGTAACTTCTACATTTCTAAAAGGAGAGGAATGTAATAGAGTGATCTATGTTTGTCTGTTGCCATCTCCTGGTGAATGTTGGCTATAGCGTACTGGGGTTACTTTTTGGTTGGCCAACGATTTACGTGGTGTTGCGCACCTGACGTCTGTTCTGAAGTCTACAGTAAAGAGAGGTACTTCATCACCTCGCCTGGTTATTGACTCCAACTCAATATATTACAACAACATTGCTGTTTACGGCAGACGAACTGCTTTACGGTAGAATAAAACATGACTGCTGTTGTTGTGTGTTGTTACCGCGCTGGGAGGACATTAATGAAACTGCCTAACAATAAACCCACAAAAGAAACCAAGAACTCGCCCTCGATCATTCTACAGTTATAACGTGTTTGGGCAGGCACGCTGTTTATATTGTGGGAAAGCGGACGTGAATACAGGCTGTTGACACGTCACTCAGGTCCGCATGGAGCTGGAGGGGGCGTGGCTTCCAGCTCCGCCTGAATTTCGGGAGATTTTCGGCAGAAAATTTGTCCCGGGAGGTTTTCGGGAGAGGCGCTGAATTTCGGGAGTCTGCCGGAAAATCCGGGATGGTTGGCAAGCATGTTTTAGGGGAACAGCATCAAGTCACTGGTACAGATATGTGGATGACACGTGTTAAAATCTGAAGTCACAAAGTGCAAACCTTCACATGAACTTGGACAACAACATCAAGTTCACACAAGAATATGCGTGAGACAATTTGTTAAACTTGGGTTGTGACGTCCAAATTGGAGACAACATGTCTTGCATGTTTGGAGGAATTGATAATAAAGAGTCTTTGAAGTCTTAAACAGGGGCCTTCGTGTTGGGGTTTACAGAAAACCTACACGTAAGGCCTGATCTACCAAAGAAGCATACTTTTTCTGCAGGCCAGTTACTTTTCAATTGATCAAGTCAAGGGGATCTACCTCATTCATATATATAATTAATATTTATTTATTTATTTATGAAAGATACGTTTTTGTTAACAAGTTAAAGGTGTTTAATGATAATACGAGCATGTTTAACACATATAGATTCCTTTCTTTCATGAAGACAATAGTATAAGTTGGTGTATTACCTGATTCTGATGATTTGCATTGATTGGAATCAGTGCTGGTGTTTTTATGTGAGCTTTTTTTATACAGTGGAACCTCGATTCAAGGACGCCTCTAGGTTTACAAACCTTGACATCGCGCCAAATATGCCTCTGTTTGCAGACCATGTCTTGGCGTACAAAGGCTTCATTAATTTTATTCATTTTGCAAGTGGCTAAAAGCTATCGGGTGTTGCCATTTTGATGACATCACTTCCTGTACAGGCTCCTTACGCCCCAGCCATCGGCTTGCGGCCCCTCTAGTTCGGGGAATTTAAAAGGAAAGGGGACTTTTTTCTGCAGCAAGTCTTTAATTGTGAGGAGACCGAAAAAGATGCCTGAACGAAACTTTGTTAAAGCAAAGGAGAACGCACTACTGGGACACAAGCCGATGAAGGATCGCCTGTTACTGCTAGTCTGTGATAAGGCTAGCGGTGAATACGTGAAGCCACTTCTTGTTTATCGCTACGAAACTCCAAGTGTGTTCAACCATGCCACAAATATTCCCAGACACAAGAAAATGTTTTTCCTTTTTTTGTTTTGGAACACACCAACAGGACGCTGTGTGTGTGTGCGTGCGTGTGTCGAGCCATTACCCCCTTAACCTTGTTGGAGGTACCGAATCCCACCAGTTTCATATGCGCATTCACCGAACCTGTCAAAACGTGGTCCTTGGGGTGTTGTGTTTTCCCGGAATGCAAAGGAAAGTTGGCGCGGGCAAGGCGTGAATGTAAGTACATATTTTATTTTTACACTAACAAAAAGAACCAAAATATGTACTTCCACAAGGCGGAAGTACAAAAACTTGGCTAATGAAACAAAACTTGCACAAAGGCAGAAACTATGAACAATAAACAAAAACTTACGTGGCATGGAACTATGGTAGCATGAAGATAAACAGAGGTAGCAGGGGTGTCAGAAGTAGCATGGTATGATAGGATAATGTCACCAGGACGATCAACTGAAACAGCCAGGCTTAAATAGCAGTGACATGATCAGTGACAGGTGTGCGAGTGCAAAGCGTGAGACAGGTGCGTGACATGAGGACAGGTGAAAACTAATGGGTTGCTATGGTGACAAAACAAACAAGAGTGCACAAAGAGTCCAAAAACAAAACCGAACATAACTAAAACAAAAACATGATCAACAGACATGACAGAACCCTTCTTTAGTGAAAAATAAAATGGTGTTTTTTTTTTTCAAATTCAAGACAAAGTTATATGTTGTTGGTAACACTTTAGTATGGGGAACATATTGTAAGTAACAAAGACTTAATTTAGAGTTATTTGGTTAGGGTTAGGGTTAGAGGGTTAGGGCCAGGGTTAGAGGGTTAGGGTTATAATAAGGCCATGCCTAATAAGGCATTAATAAGAAGTGTTGGGTTAGTTACTGAAAACCAGTAACTAGATACAGTTACTAGTTACTTTATTTCCAAAGTAACTCAGTTACTAACTCAGTTACTTACACCAAAAAGTAATGCGTTACTGTGAAAAGTAACTATTTAGTTACTTCTTCTACTTTTTGTTTTTAAAGCTCCCATTAATGCCCTTTTAGCCTTAATTTCAGTACTGTTATTGCATTGGAGAATAATACAATCTGTTGATCAACTTGACATGCATTTGCATCACTGAACTCTGCTAAGCAATGTGCTCTACATACAACACACAAAGACAAAGATATGTTTCAAAGGGCCAATTTATTTCAGGCCAGAACAAATTGACAAAACTATTTTAAATAGCTGCAACATAACATACATAAGTAACGAACAGCATAATAACACTAACACTAACACTAACCACGTTAAACCCAGATTCCAAAGTAACAAAGGTCTTAACTCATTCTCTTTCTATGCCACTTCAATATGGAATCCACTCCCAACAGGTGTAAAATAAAGGGCATCTCTATCCTCCTTCAAAACCGCACTAAAAGAACATCTCCAGGCAACTACAACCTTAAACTAACACCCTCCCTTCCACATAATACCTCTTCGGATTGTAAATAATCAAATGTAGACATTTTTTCTTATACTTTCTGATCTCTCTCTCTGTGTCCACTACTTGCTATACATATCCTACCAAGTCAGTCCTACACTGTTTCAATGTCCATTTCTCTGATGATGCAATTGTTGATGCTGATTGTTGATGACAGAAGTGTTGATACCAACCAAACCAAACCCCCCCGCCCCCCGTCCTCCACATCCCACACCCCGGATTGTAAATAATTCAATGTATATACCCTGATGATTATCTTGTGTGATGACTGTATTATGATGTTAGTATATATTTGATAGTATATATCTGTATCATGAATCAGTGGACCCCGACTTAAACAAGTTGAAAACTTATTGGGGTGTTACCATTTAGTGGTCAATTGTACGGAATATGTACTGTACTGTGCAATCTACTAATAAAAGTTTCAATCAATCAATCAATCAACAACATAGCTGTAAAGCTGGCTTCACCTAAGGAAGGCACATGTGACATACACAAAGCCTAACCAGGCAGATTTGAATTGTTGTTTTGGGCAGTAAACGGGATCTTTGATCCAAGACACAACTTACATTTAACTAAAATGTTATTTTCTTTGTGCTCGACAAAAGAAAAGAAGTGAGAATATCTCATACTTGCCTCTCCCCGGGACAACCATTCTCCCAAATTTCTCCCGATTTCCAGCCGGACTTAAGGCACGCCCCTCCAGGTCCGTGCGGACCTGAGTGAGGACAGCCTGTCGTCACGTCCGCTTGGCCAACCAAAAAGTAACCACAGAACACTATACCGTATAGTCGTATAGTGTTCTGTGGTTACTTTTTTGTTGGCCAACGGTTAACGTTGTATTGCGCACCCCCCCCCCCCTCCCCTCCCCTCCCCACGGCCCACACCCACACACACACGCACAGAGAGCGCAGAGGAAGAATCAGAAGCACGTCTCTGCTTCGCTGCCATAAAACACGATCAGATCCTCAGTTTCTAGCCGATACTACATAAAAAAATAACGTAAAATAAAGCAGTAACGCATCATGTAGTAACGGTAACTGAGTTACTGAATATAAAAAATAACGCGTTAGATTACTAGTTACCGCCGAAACTAACGGCGTTACAGTCCCAACACTGTTAATAAGTACTTAATAATTACTAGTTAAGAGCCAATATGTTACTAATTTGCATGTTAATAAGCAACTAATTAATGGTGAATATGTTCCCCATACTAAAGTGTTACCATAATTTTTTACTGTTGCACAAAATGAACCGTGCATGAACATCACCTTGTTCAAAGAACAAAACCAACACAGTGCATAAACTCACAACAAATTACACACATGCAAATCAGTGTGACTTCTGCTGTTGCCGTATCCGTAATACACCGATAGGGAGAAGTTTTTATTTACACGATGAGTCGGGTGTGTCTTGACCTCCACCGAACCCCTGAGCCTGACTCACTGAACCCCTAGGGTTCGATCGAACCCAGGTTAAGAACCACTGATCTATCTATCTATATATATATATGTATATATATATATATATATATATATATATATATATATATATATATATATATATATATATATATATATATATATATATATATATATATATATATATATATATGTATATATATATACATATACATACATTCACACTCACATTCACACACTAGAGCCAATTTAGGGTTGCCAATCAACCTATCCCCAGGTGCATGTCTTGGAGGTGGGAGGAAGCTGGAGTACCCGGAGGGAACCCACGCAATCACGGAGAGAACATGGAAACTCCACACAGAAAGAACCCGAGCCCGGGGATCAAACCCAGGACCTTCGTATTGTGAGGCACATGTACTATAACCCCTGTATCACCGTGCTGCTCCTTTCCAACTAATGGTCTAATTAATCAAACAACACAGAATGTTAAAACATGTGATATAACAACAAACAACTTGCGCACTGAACTATGTGGACGTTATTAAAAAAATGTCTAATAGTACCATACACAATTCAAAAATACACCAATTTGACCCATTTACTAAGCCTGATGGGTAATATGCAAAACACTCTCCACACTTGGACAGGTTTGATGCATTTTAGTTGCTTGAAGGACATCGATAGAAAATGGATGGATGGCTAGATATTTCTCATGGATTAAAACACTTTAAGGAGGTCGTCAGGGAATTAAACAAAGTATGAATGGTTCACATACTCTTAATATTCAATGTTGTATCGTTTATACTTCATATTGTAGTGGCGGGCATTTTTATCTGGCACACAGTGCCCGCATGTATTGACAAGAATTCTTAATCAGTGAGCACATAACCAGGTGGCGGGCATTCTTTTTTGATTGATGATGACCGATGATCGGCAGCCAGGTCCCAGATGTCTGTGGTCCTTCACTAAACGTAAGTCATTTTAGTTACAATATATTTTTTTACACAAGCATGTTTAAAGTGTTTTGAATGTTATCTCTGTCACGACTTGGTCCTTGGGGTTTGTTTTCCCGGAAGGCAACGGAAAGTTGGCGCGGGCAAGACGGGAATGTGAGTACATGATTTTATTTAACACTATCAAAAAAAGAACAAACGAAAGGCGCGCACAATGGCGTAGGTACACAACTTGGCTAATGAAAACAAAAGACTTGCACAAAGGCAAAAAACTATAAACATGAAACAAAAACTTACTTGGCATGGGACTGTGAACATGGCATGAAGCAGAGTGATGATAACATGTGATGTTGCCAGACAGACTAACTGAAAACAATGGACTTAAATACTACAGACATGATTGACAACAGGTGTGTGAGACAGAACGTGAAAACGTGAAAACAGGTGCAACTAATCGGTCGTCATGGTGACAAAACAAGAGTGCACAAATAGTCCAAAAACAAAACCGAACATAACTAAAACAAAACATGATCACACAGACATGACAATCTCAGTCCCACCATCTTTTGTTATTCCACTGTGATTCTAGTTCTACTCAGTCCAGGTAATTTGTTTGTTGTGCAAATACTCTTAAAGACACACTATGTAATATTTAAAATGATTATGTTGCCAGGCAATGTAAAGAGTGGATTTGAATGATGACCGAATCTGTTTAAATTTAAAAAAAGGTTTATGAATGTTACAATTTTACTTCATTAAAGAGGAAATTTGACATACTGTATTTGTGTTTGGCGCCAGCTCTTGCAAGTTGTCTGACAGACTGTAATAGCTCAGTGCTTTGCAATATTTTTTAATGTCAGCAATTGTCTTACAAGAAGATTCACTCCATACTTGGTGGTGGTAACCGTAGTAAACTACTATAGTAGCTACAGCTGCTTCTGGGTCTGACTGACTGTTATATGAGTGCCATCCCTGCAGAACTATAGGTACCACCCATTAACAAATAGTCTGGACACGCCACTGACTGTGCTTGAGCTGCTGACTTTCATCCATGAGAAAGAGCTCGCAGAAATCTCCCCCAATGGACTGCACTCAGGATTGGTTTGACCCTTCCAGTGACAGTAGCTGAAACAGAGAAGAGTTTTTACCAAGCTGAAGTGACAGGAGCGCCTCTCTGGACTTGCCATCAGCATCAATCATACAGTTGCACAACAGATTTCGTATGTCGATGTAATTGATGATTTTGCGTCAAATAAGGCTATCAAAGTCAAGTTTTAGATTGCACTTCACACCTGTTGTCAATGTTAATGCCAGTTAGGGTGAAAACCCCAAGTTGAAAAATTTGCTACAGTCAAAGAACTAAATTAAAATGTTAATTATCTGCTGTATCTCTTTGTATAAAACTGGTGTGTTATCATAGCTGGAAGTGTCCAGATGTTATTGGGTTGATACAAAATAAATAGTTTAATGCAGGAATCTTTTTTATGCTCCACACAGTAGTTTTTTTTGTAGCTTTCGTTAGGGATTTTTCATGTAATTATTAGCTCCTGTGATGAAGGATTTGTGAAAGTGTTCATATACTGTATTTCATGTATAGTTTTTTCTGTTTTTGTTACCTTTTTGTATTTAAGATTATATAATAATATAATACAAAATAATTTATTGTTAAGAAGACTTAGACTTCAGTTCAGTTGAGTTTCAGTTTATGTGGAACCTGCATAAGATACAATGTAATGCATCACACATTTCCAGTTGTTTCATTACAGCACGTCTGAAAAGGAGTAGGAAGAAGCAGAGCTTATTTAATCCTACCCCTTTTCATACCATAGCAATTTTATCCAATTTCCTTGTTCTCTGTAACAGAACGGTGAACAAATAAATAATAAATAAATAATATACCAGAGTAAGCAAACAAAATATTAAATAATCTTTGTCTCAAATAAAAAAAAGGGTCAAGATGTTCATCATAATTCTTGTTCTGTGTACTTTGTGAACACTTGTAGTTTGAACAGTCTCTTAAACTGAATCATATTGGTGCTTTGTTTGATTTTTCTTTGGTCAATTAATTCCATAATTTAATTCCACATACAGATATGCTAAAGGTTTTAAGTGTTGTACGAGCTTACACATGTTTTAAATTAGATTTCCCTCTAAGGTTAGACTTACACAAACTTTATTGATCCACAAGGGAAATTGTTCCACACAGTAGCTCAGTCTCAAAGGAGGGAGAGGGTAAGGATGGAAAGGATAATGCAGGTATAAAGTAGACTAAAAATGTACCATAGTAGCAACATAATATATAACATGTATGTAATATTAACATATTATATAGACAGTATATAATATATACTGATATATTATATTATAATATATATATATATATATATATATATATATTGTCACGACTGGGACTATGGCTTGGTTTGTTCTCCCGAGGTGCAAGTGAATTGGACTGGTCATGGCGTGAAGGTAAATACATGATTTATTTAACACTATAACTACAAAGAAAATGATCAAACAAAAAGCGCGCACAGGGGCGGAGGTACAAAACTAGACTATAAACACAAAACTTGCACATTGGCAATTATGAACAATTAAACAAAACACTAACTGTGGCATGAATCGAAACAAAACTTACTTGACATGGCATGAAGTGCGCAGAGGTACATAGAGTGTGACAGGGGTAAGAATGCGGGGATGTCGTCAGGACGAACAACAGAAAATGAAAAGCTTAAATAACACAGACATGATTAACGAAAACAGGTGCGTGACTCAAAACGTGAAACAGGTGCGTGACGTGACAGGTGAAAACTAATGGTTGCTATGGTGACAAACAAGAGTGCACAATGAGTCCAAACGTGGAACAGGTGAAACTAATGGGTAATCATGCAAACAAGACAAGGGAGTGAAAAGCCAGAAACTAAACAAAACATGACTTAAAACAAAACATGATTACACAGACATGACATATATATATATATATATATATACTTGAGTTCAAGCACCTCAGTCTTGTTCACGAGTGGGGGAAGAGTGGATCGTGAGCTCGACAGGCGGATTGATGCGGCGTCTTCAGTAATGCGGACGCTGTATCGATCCGTTATGGTGAAGAAGGAGCTGAGCCGGAGCCTCTCAATTTACCTGTTGATCTACATTCCCATCCTCACCTATGGGCTTTGGGTTATGACCGAAAGGACAAGATCACGGGTACAAGCAGCCGAAATGAGTTTCCTCCGCAGGGTGGCGGAGCTCTCTCTTAGAGATAGGGTGAGAAGCTCTGTCATCCGGGGGGAGCTCAAAGTAAAGTCGCTGCTCCTCCATATCGAGAGGAGCCAGATGAGGTGGTTCGGGCATCTGGTCAGGATGCCACCCGAACGCCTCCCTAGGGAGGTGTTATGGGCACATCTGACCGGTAGGAGGCCACGGAGAAGACCCAGGACACGTTGGGAAGACTATGTCTCCCGGCTGGCCTGGGAACGCCTTGGGATCCCCCGGGAGGAGCTGGATGAAGTGGCAGGGGAGAGAGAAGTCTGGGTGTCATGGTGCCTGCGCAATCCCTCATGCCTTCTGCTACAGGCGTGGCCGGCACCTCCGCTGATAGCGTGCCGTGACACGCCCCTGCTCTTGCTGGCCGCATCGCAGCCACGCGCCGGTAAAGCTGCAGGCAATCTGTAATCAGCGCATCTGGGACTAATGAAGTCAGACAGCATAAAGACCAGCGGACCCGAAGATCCAGCGCCGGAACGTAATGCACTCCTCGTAGCGGGGTGTATATTGTAGCCCTGAAGAGTTAGGGATAATAATAATAATAATAATAATAACTGGGATTTATATAGCGCTTTTCTAAGTACCCAAAGTCGCTTTACATGTAGAACCCATCAATCATTCACACCTGGCGGTGGTAAGCTACTTTCATAGCCACAGCTGCCCTGGGGTAGACTGACGGAAGCGTGGCTGCAATTTGTGCCAAGGGCCCCTCCGACCACCACCTATCATTCATCATTCAATTCACCGGTGTGAGTGGCACTGGGGGCAAAGGGTGAAGTGTCCCGCCCAAGGACACAACGTCAGCGATTTTTTGGATGGTAAGAGGCGGGGAGCGAACCTGCAACCCTCAGGTTTCTGGCATGGTTGCTCTACCCACTACGGGCGGCATGGCGTAGTGGGTAGAGCAACTTGCATCCATGGGATGCAAGGGATTCTGGGTATTTGTTCTGTTGTGGGACGGTATAGCTCGGTTGGTAGAGCGGCTGTGCCAGCAACTTGAGGGTTCCAGGTTCAATCCCCGCTTCCGCCATCCTAGTTACTGCCGTTGTGTCCTTGGGCAAGACACTTTACCCACCCGCTCCCAGTGCCACCCACACTGGTTTAAATGTAACTTAGATATTGGGTTTCACTATGTAAAGCGCTTTGAGTCACTAGAGAAAAGCGCTGTATAAATATAATTCACTTCACTTCACGGTGCGGATGTTCTCCCGAAATGTGTTTGTCATTCTTGTTTGGTGTGGGTTCACAGTGTGGCGCATATTTGTAACAGTGTTAAAGTTGTTTATACGGCCGCCCTCAGTGTGACCTGTATGGCTGTTGATCAAGTATGTCTTGCAGTCACTTTCGTGTGTATGCAGAAGCCTCATACAACATGTGACCTGGCCAGCACGCTGTTTGTATGGTGAAAAAGCGGACGCTAAAGGCAGTGCCATCACGGCACGCCCTTCATATTGTTGTCCGGGTGAAAATCAATCAATCAATCAATCAATGTTTATTTATATAGCCCTAAATCACAAGTGTCTCAAAGGGCTGCACAAGCCACAACGACATCCTCGGTACAGAGCCCACATAAGGGCAAGGAAAAACTCACCCCAGTGGGACGTCGATGTGAATGACTATGAGAAACCTTGGAGAGGACCGCATATGTGGGTAACCCCCCCCCCCCTCTAGGGGAGACCGAATGCAATGGATGTCGAGTGGGTCTAACATAATATTGTGAGAGTACAGTCCATAGTGGATCCAGCATAACAGTAAGAGTCCAGTCCACAGTGGGCTCAGCAGGAAACCATTCCGAGCGGAGACGGGTCAGCAGCGCAGAGATGTTCCCAACCGATACACAGGCGAGCGGTCCACCCCGGGTCCCGACCCCGGACAGCCAGCATCCCATCCATGGCCACCGGACCTGTGTGTCTCCCCCTCCACAGGGATAGGGGGGAGCAGAGGAGAAAAGAAAAGAAACGGCAGATCAACTGGTCTAAAAAAAAAAGGGGGGGCTTTTCAAAGGCTAGAGTATACAAATGAGTTTTAAGATGGGACTTAAATGCTTCTACTGAGGTAGCATCTCTAACTGTTACCGGGAGGGCATTCCATAGTACTGGAGCCCCAATAGAAAACGCTCTATAGCCCGCAGACTTTTTTTGGGCTCTGGGAATCACTAATAAGCCGGAGTTCTTTGAACGCAGATTTCTTGCTTCTTGGTACAATACAATCGGCAAGATAGGATGGAGCTAGACCGTGTAATATTTTATACGTAAGTAGTAAAACCTTAAAGTCGCATAAGTGCACATGGAAGCCAGTGCAGGTGAGCCAGTATAGGCGTAATATGATCGGGAGAATGGTTGCCTTGTGAGATTTTCGGGAGGGGCACTGAAATTCGGGAGTGTCCCGGAAAAATCGGCAGGGCGGTTGGCAAGTATGCGTGTAAGTTTTTTTTTTGTGGGGCGTGAATCTAGTTAGGACCGCCTCTGCCTATAGTAAACAAAGGCAACAACATAGCAGAGAATTCCGCCTTTAAAAGTATATTTTTAAGCATCTCGCCTGCTTGTTTCTGTCCATCCTGTATGTTCTTCAACCTGCATAGTACCATCATTGTTAAGATGTTTCCAATATTTTCACCCCCCCTCTCTTAAACCACGACATCCCTCCCTCTCCTCCTCCTCCTCTTCCTCTCCGAGCGCACTCCTCTTCCTACCTCACAGACGCGCGGATGCCGCCGACGCCGCATCCTCTCCTCACTCTTTCCGGGGGCTCCAACTAAACAAACAAAACACAACTCGAGGTTGGAGACAAGAGAGAGAAACAGAGCCACAACAATGAGCCTAAAATTGAATGGATTAGCCAATCTATTCTGAGCTCTAATGAGATTAGCGAGGCGGCGCGCTGACATGCAGGGTGGCGGCGGCGGCGGCGTGGTACCTTTCCTTCGGCTCCCCGGGGACCTCCCCCCCTGGAAATGGCGCTGCTGATGCCGCTGGACGCGCGGCGGGTGTCGGGGGAGCTTTCGGAGCACATTCGCGCGCACACGCTCACGGGTTCCTCGAAGTAGCGGTCCAAGGAAGATGAAGTACCAGAAATACATCACGGTGATGCAGATGGCCATGGGAGTGACAGCCTCCAACAAAGACTGCCTGCCCACCAAGCGGCAGCTGTGGTGAGTCTCGCCGTGTGTGTTCGTGCGTGGTTTTTTTCTTCTTCTCACAACTGCTCCCAGAAAACGCGGGACAAGTTGTTGACGGAAGTCCGCCTAGCTGTGCCTCCTTGCTTTTAGCTAGCACCCACGCCGACGTTTAGCCGGGGGTTGAGTGAGCGTGCGTGTGTGCAGCCGTGCGTGGCTCTCTTTGCATGTTTGTCAGGATCATGCGTGAGTTTTGCACACGCATAAATGACCAAGGCAGGAGCAGGTGTCCTCATAGTCGAACTCTCTCAAACTCTTTTAAAGCCCACCTGCTGTTTTTTTTTTTTTTATATACCTATTTATTTATTTTCCCCTTTTATTTGTGAGGTGGCGACTTGTCCGGGGTGTACCCCGCCTTCCGCCCGAGTGCAGCTGAGATGGGCTCCAGCGACCCCCCCTTACCCCAAAAGGGACAAGCGGTAGAAAATTAATGGATGGATATTTGTGATTTTAACTGTAAAACATAACCCCCCCCTACACCCACCCACTTATTACTTATTCAATAGCTTCCTGTGTATGTGGGAGTCTTGCTGTCATTGTGCGTGTGTTGATTTTCCACTCCATTTACAATAATAATAATACTTAGCTTTATTGTCTCCGAGGAGAAATTTGTCTTGGACATCAAGACACAGCGTTTTACATACGTACATCACGCCTCAAATTTGTACTTTTTCAGGTCAAGGCAAGTGTTGCCTTAAAGGAGGGCTCATATTGTAGGGCACCAAGGCAAGTTAGAAGGGCACCAAGGCAAACATTATTTTCTTTCCAGGCAGGATATATATATATATATATATATATATATATATATATATATATATATATATATATATATATATATATGTGTATATGTTAGGTCAGGAAAAAACACAAGAGACTATATCATATCCCCACAAGCCTGTTTTGCAGGTTTACCTGCTCGCCAGGGGATTTTATTTTAAAAATCTCCTGATGAGCAGGGAAACCTGCGAAACAGGCTTGTAGGGATGATATAGCCTCTTGTGTTTTTTCCTAACCTAACGTATATTCCGCTCTACCCCGGTATTGAGTACTGAATATATATATATATATATATATATATATATATATATATATATATATATATATATATATATATATATATATATATATATAGTGTTCATGTATAAGATCTAGGGCTACCAATTATGGCCAAAGTAACAATTAAGTTTATTGTTATCAATATTGAAATCATGATTACTGATTGGTAAGTAAAGCAGTGTTGGGTTGTGAACGTAATGCCATCATGTCATTTGTAATGGCGACTTAGGTGTGAAATTATTAACACATTACCATAAAATATCCATCCATCCATCCATTTTCTACCGCTTATTCCCCTTTGGGGTCGCGGGGGGCGCTGGAGCCTATCTCAGCTACAATCGGGCGGAAGGCGGGGTACACCCTGGACAAGTCGCCACCTTATCGCAGGGCCAACACAGATAGACAGACAACATTCACACTCACATCCACACACTAGGGCCAATTTAGTGTTGCCAATCAACTTATCCCCAGGTGCATGTCTTTGGAAGTGGGAGGAAGCCGGAGTACCCGGAGGGAACCCACGCAGTCACGGGGAGGACATGCAAACTCCACACAGAAAGATCCCGAGCCCGGGATTGAACCCAAGACTACTCAGGACCTTCGTATTGTGAGGCAGATGCACTAACCCCTCTGCCATAAAATATCAAATAATATTATTTAGCTCATTCACGTAAGAGACTAGACCAGGGGTCGGCAACCCAAAATGGTGAAAGAGCCATATTGGACCAAAAATACAAAAACAAATCTGTCTGAAGCCGCAAAAAATTAAAAGCCTTATTACATACAGATAGTGTGTCATGAGATATAAATTGAATTAAGAGGACTTAAAGGAAACTAAATGCCCTCAAATATAGCTACAAATGAGGCATAATGATGCAATATGTACATAGAGCTAGCCTAAATAGCATGTTAGCATCGATTAGCTTGCAGTCATGCAGTGACCAAATATGTCTGATTAGCACTCCACACAAGTCAATAACATCAACAAAACTCACCTTTGTGCATTCACGCACAACGTTAAAAGTTTGGTGGACAAAATGAGACAGAAAAAGAAGTGGCATAAAACACGTTCTAGAAAGTCTGAGAAAGTTATACATGTAAACAAACTATGGTGAGTTCAAGGACCGCCAAAATTAGTAGGACAAAACCGCACTCGCCAAATACTCGAATCAGTGAAGCATGTTTAATATAAACAGTGTGCTTTATAACAATTAAGGAGGTTTGTGTCATGTTTGTCCTCCTACAGAAACCATATTAAAACAAAAAATATGTTTTTTTCCCCTCATCTTTTTTTCATTTTTCATACATTTTTGAAAAAGCTCCAGAGAGCCACTAGGGCAGCGCTAAAGAGCCACATGCGGCTCTAGAGCCGCGGGTTGCCGACCCCGGACTAGACGTATAAGATTTCATCGGATTTAGCGATTAGGAGTGACAGATTGTTTGGTAAACGTATAGCATGTTCTATATGTTATAGTTATTTGAATGACTCTTACCATAATATGTTACGTTAACATACCAGGCACGTTCTCAGTTGGTTATTAATGCCTCATATAACGTACACTTATTCAGCCTGTTGTTCACTATTCTTTATTTATTTTAAATTGCCTTTCAAATGTCTATTCTTGGTGTTGGGTTTTATCAAATACATTTCCCCCCAAAAATGTGACTTATACTCCAGTGCGACTTATATATGTTTTTTTCCTTCTTTATTATGCATTTTCGGCAGGTGCGACTTATACTCCGGTGCGACTTATACTCCGAAAATTACAGTACATACATTCATACATACATACATACATACATGAACAGTGCGCAGGTATATCAGTTAGTTATGAGATCACACATTACACTCCACCCGTATTGCACACCTCCCATCCATTTTCTACCGCTTGTCCCTCTCGGGTTCGCGGGGGTTGCTGGAGCCTACCTCAGCTACATTCGGGCGGAAGGCGGGGTACACCCTGGACAAGTCGGCCACCTCATCGCAGGGCCGACACAGATAGACAGACAACATTCACACTCACATTCACACACTAGGGCCAATTTTAGTGTTGCCAATCACCTCCCGTATTGCACTATCCCAATATTGCACTCATTATTGCATCCGGTTATAACAGTAGTTTTCTGTTGTTAAAAGCTTTGATTGCCAGTGGGACAAAGGAACATCTATACCTGTTGAGTTTGTATATTGCTGTTCTGTACCGTTTACCATTTAGCATCAACACAATTTCACTATGAAGTATGTGGTGTGGGTCACGGGTGATTTTTAAGACCCTGCTTCCTCACAGTCTTGTCGAATATTTCTTGAAGGGAACAAGGGGGCTGCATGCCAAATATTTTACCAGCCCTCTTGATAAGGTTTTGAAGTTGGGTTTTGAGTTTGACAGACAGATTTCCAAACCACGTGGAGATGCCATAACGGATGACAGAGTCAATGTTTGCCCTATAAAACAACATATTGATATTGCTTGCCACACCGTGGACCCTGCGCCTCCTTAGAAAGTGCAGGCACTGGTTAATACGGGAGAAAACAGAGTCAACGTGGTCGGCCCAAGTTAACTGGGAGTCAAAACAAATACCCAAGTACTTATAGGAGGACACCTGCTCCACTCTCTCCCCATGGATGATAATCGGGCTGTGATCCCCCACAGATTTGGGATCAAACACCATCTCTTTCGTTTTTTTTTTTTCGTTTTTTGTTTGATCAATTGTGTGCTTTAATGAGACAAAAACAACTGTCATCGGTTCCCCTATTAACTATACAATACTAGCGTCATATATGATGTTGTATTAAAGCAGACAGGTCCTAGTCCTGTATCCAAAAACCGTGTTTGTTGCAAGCCGTGTTCCTGTCTCAACCCCTCCCTTCTTTCCCTTTCATCTCCATACAGCTGATTCTGTGGAAACAAAAATAGAAAGACCCCCCCCTTGTCCTCAAATTTGGCATATGCGGTGAAACATGGCCGTGCTCTCATTTTGGAAATGCGATCATTTAAAAAAATGTCGCAAACAAACAAAACATCACATCTGGAAGAGAATTATTCTCACGTTTGCTTGACTTGTTTTGTATACGCTGTGAGGAAAATAAGTAATTCCATTTTTTGCATATTTAATTTTTTTATTTTTTGCATATAAAACTACATTACATACATTATCTCTCATGAATTATTCTCTATCAGTATGGTGTATTTGTTTCAGGCATTCTTTACTTTAAAGAACCTTCTAATAAAGTTAAAGTACCACTGATGACTGGGTGTATTCACCCTCTGCATTTGACCCATCCCCTGGTTCCACCCCCTGGGAGGTGAGGGGAGCAGTGAGCAGCAGCAGTGGCTGCTCTCGGGAATCATTTTGGTAATTTAACCCCCAATTCCAACCCTTGATGTTGAGTGCCAAGCAGAGAAGTAATGGGTCCCATTTTTATAGTCTTTGGTATGACTCGGCTGGGGTTTGAACTCACGACTTACCGATCTCAGGGCGGACACCCTAGCCACAAGGCCACTGAGCAGATTAATGTCATGATCCGCTGCCAGGATCATGTTTGTTTAGTTTTGGACTCCCTCAGTTCCTGTTTTGAGCAACCCTGGGTTTGTGTTTTAGTTGCCATCACTGCAAATTGTTTTCACCTGCCTCTGATTAGTGTTCGGGACACTCACCTGCTCCTGGGCACTAATCAAAGAGCTACTTATTTCCTGCTTTTCGTTTTTTTGTGGTTTTCTTATTTGCTTCCACGCAACAGTTACGATGGCTACTAATTAGATTCCTGAGCTAAGCTTCGCCTTTTGTTTACCTGTTCATATGCTTAGCTTTTCTTGTTAGCTATTTCGTTAGCTATCGGCACGCTGGTGCTCTTTTGTTTGTATCCCGCATGATTTATGGACATTAAATCATTTTCTTACCTGTACCTTGCCTCTGGGAGAACGATCAATGCAGTAAAATGCGCCCAACGTGACACATAAGCCATTGATACAACGTTGATTATACACACATTTAAAACAACGTTGCGAAATTGTAAATTGAGACAATACTGATGTCCAAGGTTGGATCCACGTTGTTGGTTGCGAAAAGACCAAATTTCAATAGTCACATCAACGTCACAACCTGACATTGAATAAACATCGTCAAAAAGTATGTTGTTTCAATTTTGTATTTGCGTTGTAGTATGTTGAGTGGGAAATTACCAAAATTCAATGGTCACATCAACGTCAGAACCAAACATTGATTAAACGTTGTAAAAAGCATGTTGTTTCAACGTTATGTTTGAGTTGCTCAACGTCAAGACCTAATTCAACAAGTTCTCATAATTGTTTTAATGTCAGGGTCGATTATAAAAAAATATTTGACAAATATTTGTTATTGTTGACTCGTTGCTTTCGAGCTGCAGCAATCAATTATTTTAGTACCGTATTTTTCGGACTATAAGGCGCACTTAAAATCCTTTCATTTTCTCAAAACTCGACAGTGTGCCTTATAACCCGATGCGCCTAATGTACGGAATACTTTTGGTTGTGCTTACCGACCTCGAAGCTATTTTATTTGGTACATGGTGAAATGATAAGTAGGACCAGTAGATGGCAGTCACACATAAGAGATGTGTAGACTGCAATATGATGGCAGTCACATAAACAGTGGTTCTCAAATGGGGGTACGCATACCCCTGGGGGTACTTGAAGGTATGCTAAGGGGTACGTGAGATTTTTTTTTAAATATTCTAAAAATAGCAACAATTCAAAAAATCTTTTTTTCCAAATAGTTCAAGAAAGACCACTACAATTAGCAATATTTTGCACTGTTATACAATTTAATAAATCAGAAACTTATGACATAGTGCTGTATTTTTCTTCTTTATCTTTTTTTCAACCAAAAATGCTTTGCTCTGATTAGGGGGTACTTGAATTTAAAAAAAATTCACAGGGGGTACATCACTGAAAAAAGGTTGAGAACCACTGACATAAGAGATACGTGTAGACTGCAATATGACTCAAGTAAGCAACACAGACATTTTATGTGTTCCATTGAAAATATAGAACATTACACACTGCGCTCAAAAATCTGTCAAAATGTTTTACTATGACTTTGGTAAGATATGAAGCCACACCGCTTGATGGATTGTACTGTGCTTCAACATACGAGTATTATTATAGCGTGTGTATAAGGTCCGCCTTTGTAGTCCGTGCCAACACCGTAGTCGATAAGCTTCTTCTTTTTCTCTATCTTCTTGTAATGGGACATTCATCCTCCGCTGTTGTCATTTCTAATATAAAGTAGTGTAAAGTTCTTACTTATATCTGTTAGTAAAATCACCATGAAAGCGCTAAAACATACCGGTCTAGTGATTTTACATTATTCACCCAAGGAACTTTAGTTATGAGAGAGTTCCGGTCGGACGGTTTTTCACGGGACACATATCCGGCGTTGTTTATGCACAAGGGAGCCATGGATGGGGAGATGCTGCTCTGTTATTGATTTAAGTAAAGTCTGAATGTCATTAAAGGCCTACTGAAACCCACTACTACCGACCACGCCGTCTGATAGTTTATATATCAATGATGAAATCTTAACATTGCAACACATGCCAATACGGCCAGGTTAGCTTACTAAAGTGCAATTTTAAATTTCGCGCAAAATATCCTGCTGAAAACGTCTCGGTATGATGACGTCTGCGCGTGACGTCACGGATTGTAGAGGACATTTTGGGACAGCATGGTGGCCAGCTATTAAGTCGTCTGTTTTCATCGCAAAATTCCACAGTATTCTGGACATCTGTGTTCGTGAATCTTTTGCAATTTGTTCAATGAACAATGGAGACAGCAAAGAAGAAAGCTGTAGGAGGGAAGCGGTGTATTGCGGCCGACTTCAGCAACACAAACACGGTCGGTGTTTCATTGTTTACATTGATGACAGTCAAGCTTTACCATTGGCCTGTGGAGAACTGGGACAACAGAGACTCTTACCAGGAGGACTTTGAGTTGGATACGCAGACACGGTACCGTGAGTTCGCATGCAGCTTTGGCTTCCAAACATTTGATCGCTTGCCCGTACGTGCGTGCCGCTATGTGCATGTCACGTACGTAACTTTGGGGCCTTTGGGGAAATATATGTGCTGTATGAACTTTGGGGAGGTGAACGGTACTTTGGGCTGTGGGATTGAGAACCACCATTACATGTTATGTAGACCACAAGGAAGTGTTTTTAATTTAGAAAAAAATAAATAATTATATGACCCCTTTAATGCACCCTATAATCCGGTGCGCCTTTTGTATAAAATAGACCTGACTAAACCTGCTCATCGGCAGTGCGCCTTATAATACGGTACAAAGGAACTCCCACTGGTTGCGCTCTAAGCAGACTTTTATTTACGTTTATTTAATATTTAGAATGCATTAAAAAAAAAATCCATCTGTCTTAATGTCTTTCATAATAATCGGGAACAATAGACAAAATTCCAGAAAAAGTCCAGTTCCTCTTTAAAGCAAGGGTTAATCGAGTTTTTGGATAAAACATACTTTATAGTGTCAATGTGTATTTTAGGGAAAATAGTTGGAAAAACTTCTTTTTTTTCTGCTTGCCATAACCGTCATTCTTTTTTTTTACCAATAAATGCACATCATCAACATTGAAACTGCCCATTTAATATGTGTGCGTAAAACAAATAACTCTCTGCTGCTCACTGCCACACACATCACCACTGCTTTATATGCGCTCTATTGCAGCAGAAGCTATAGTATGTCTGTGTATTTCAAGTTTCGGCACTTCATGTGGTCCGGATTTATGCGTTTTTATTTGTTACACTCATTAAACGATTAATTGAAGCAACAGAATATAAATCAAAACGTTTTTCTAATCCAATTAGATGATAAACCCCCAGGAATGTTTATGTTGACACTTTTATTCCTTTGCGTTAATAATTGCAGCTAAATAACACTAACAGTACCGAATAAAAATACTTTTCGCACTGAATTCCATGCTTACAGGACATCTTGCTTTTTAAGTCTGTTAATGTATATTTCACTCTGGTTATATATTCGTGTGTAATAAAGTAAAAACATGTGTTTCTCTGTAATTTATGTTTATTACTAATAAATTGAATATAGTAGGTTTTAAAAATGAGTTAAAATCAAGTTGCCGACTCAACATCAAACTCAAACATGTACAGCATATCTAAAGCAATAATCATTAGACTAGTCGACTAATAGAAACAATAATCGCTGACCAGTCGATTAATAAAATATTTGTTAGTTGCAGCCCTGGAACCTCGCATAGTTATACATTCGCACATGCATCTATAATGTCCAAAAAGGAGTAGGAAGAAGCGACGCTTAATTAAACTTCCCTCTTCTCCGTGTCTATTACTGATAATTCATTCACACCGTTTATTTTTTATGTCCACACTGACTATATTTCATTTGCATACGTTTCATTATTTAAAGTTTGTTCACTTGCTGTGTTTAAGTGTCGCCATTTTCGACTGAACCATAAAAGAATAGAGAATATGTAGCAATGGATTGAGGGAACGGTGTTGAAAAAAGAAAATACTAATTTGCTGATATGAGTCAAATATTATTTAATCATTTTTGTCAGGAAATATATACCGTATTTTACGGACTATGAGGCGCACTTAAAATCTTTTTTCTTCTTCTCAAAACTCGACAGTGCACCTTATAACCCGGTGCACCTAAAGTAAGGAATACGTTTGGTTGAGCTTACCCACCTCGAAGCAATTTTATTTGGTACATAGCATAATGATAAGTGTGACCAGTAGATGGCAGTCAAACATAAGCGATAAGTGTAGGCTGCACCGTTTGATGTGCTTCAACATACGAGTATTATTATGGTGTGTGTATAAGGTAAGACATTATCTAGCGTTTTGTTTTGCAATATTACGCAAAAGCTACTTTTATTACCTTCTAGTACCTGCTGATGTGTATTTGGGATCTGCATAAATCCTGAAAAATTGCGCGGGTCTGCCTTTGTAGTCCGTGCCGACACCGTCGTCGATAAGTTTCTTCTTTTTCTCTATCTTCTTGTGATGGGGCATTCATCCTCCGCTGTTGCCATTTCTAATATAAAGTAGCGAAAGTTCGTACTTATATCTGTCAGTAAACTCGCCATGAAAGCGCTAAAACATACCGGTGTAGTGAGTTTACATTATTCAACCGAGGAACTTTAGTTATTAGAGTTGCGGTCAGATGGTTTTTCACGGGACACATTTCCGGTGTTGTTGTTTCCGGATGAGGAGATGCTGCTCCGTTATTGATTGAAGTAAAGTCTGAATGTCATTAAAACAGTTAGCTCCATCTTTTGACACTTCTTCCACACCCGTCCTTGCACGCTACACCGCTACAACAAAGATGACGGGGAGAAGACACTGTCGAAGGTGAGCCACGTAAATAAGACCGCCCACAAAACGGCGCATCCGGAAGCGACTGTCAGAAAGCGGCTTGAAGATGATCTGTAAAATATAATCTATGCAACATTTTGACCAAAGAACCACCATTACATGTTATGTAGACCACAACGAAGTGTTTTCAATTCAGAAAAAAAAAAGAACTCCTTTAATGCGCCCTGTAATCCGGTGCAATTTATATGTGAAAAAAGATCGAAAATAGACCATTCATCGGCAGTGCGCCTTATAATCTGGTGCGCCCTATGGTCCGGAAAATACGGTACATTGACATGCAATTATTTGTAGCTCGATTGCTTTCAAATGATGACAAATGCTATCATGTAATTTAAATTAGTAAATGCCGTTAAAGCCTTCACTTCCTAAAGTTACAGTGTTTTTTGTGTTTAAAAATGTTTTTCAGAATAAGAGAGTGCAGACAGTTTTCGCTTGGTTGTAAATAACAGTAGTTAACCTCTTTATCCCCAACGTTCTTTCCGAACTTCCTGCTCAAAAATGACATTCAAAATGTTGTAATCAGTAATAGATATGGATAAAGGCTGGTAATACTGTAAATAAACTCTGCTTCTACCTACTACTTTTCGGGTATGTTGAATTGTGCCAATAACTTTGTGACAATCCTGAATGTAACTTGTTTAGCAGGTTGAATCAAATACACCATACTAATACAAGACTTAGACTTAGACTTAGACTTCATTTTTATTGTCATTCAAATTTGAACTTTACAGCACAGATAAGAACAAAATTTCGTTACATAAGCTCATGGTAGAGCAGGATAAAAAAGCAATAAGGTGCATATATAAATGAATAAATATATGTAAACGATTGTAGCTGAGATAGGCTCCAGCGCCCCCCGCGACCCTGAAGGGAATAAGCGGTATAAAATGGATGGATGGATGGATAATATATATAATATATATATAAAATAAATACATATATATAAATATTGTCATGTCTGTGTAATCATGTTTTGTTTTTAGTTATTGGATTCTTTAGTTTCTGGCTTTTCACTCCCTTGTCTTGTTTCCATGGTTACCCATTAGTTTCACCTGTTCCACGTTTGGACTCATTGTGCACTCTTGTTTGTCACCATAGCAACCCATTAGTTTTCACCTGCCCTCACGACTCACGCACCTGTCTTTAATCATGTCACTATTAATTAAACCCATTGTTGCCAGGAAGTCTCCCTGGCGACATCATACCCCTGACTTCCCGCATTCATACTCTGTCTACCTCTGCGCACTTCATGCCTTGTCCAAGTAAGTTTTTTTTCTATTAATGCCACAGTTAGTGTTTATTTTGTTTAATTGTTCACAGTTTTTTGCCCACGTGCAAGTCTTTTTGTTTCGTTAGTCAAGTTTGTACTTCCGCCTTGAGCGCGCTTTTTGTTCCTTTGTTAGTGTAAAATAAATAATGTCTTCACCTTCACGCCATGTCTGGTCCAAATGTTCATTTGCACCACGGGAGAACAAACCACGCCATAGTCCAAGTCTTGACAAATATATATAAATAAATAAATAGATTACTGTACAGATAAATATATTGCACTTTTTCACATGCGTCCATGTTTATGGATGTATGTTATATTGTCTTTTTTATTCCAGCGAGTTAATCCATTTTGGGGGGAGTTGAGGGGATAATTTAATTATGATGGTTCAAGAGTCTTACGGCCTGAGGGAAGAAGCTGTTACAGAACCTGGAGGTTCTGCTTCGGAGGCTGCGGAACCTCTTTCTAGAGTCCAGCAGTCAAAACAGTCCTTCGTGGGGGTGGGAGGAGTCTTTGCAGATTTTCTGAGCCCTGGTCAGGCAGCGGCTTTTTGCGATCTCCTGGATAGGAGGAAGAGGAGTCCTGATGATCTTTTCCGCTGTCCTCACCACTCTCTGGAGAGACTTCCAGTCTGAGGCACTGCAGGCTCCAGTCCAGACAGAGATGCAGTTGGTCAGCAGGCTCTCTATAGTGCATCTGTAGAATGTGCTGAGAATGGGGAGAGGGAGCTGTGCTCTTTTCATCCGATGCAAAAAGTGCATGCGCTGCTGAGCTCTTTTTACAAGAGCTCCGGTGTGTAGGGACCAGGTTATATTGTCAGTTATCTGCACCCCCAGGAACTTGGTGCTGCTTACTATCTCCACCGCTGTGCCGTTGATGTAGAATGGAGCGTGGCTGGACTGGTGCTTCCTGAAGTCACAAGTTGAATTTGTTCTGTAACAATACTTGATACTCCAAATGTTTGTATCTCAAATCAGTCTTCAGCACTGAAATTAATTGAAATTCCATTAATCTCCCCAAAATCACTTTCATGTTAGCATGTAACATTCTCAGATGCATGGTGATTGAAATGTGGACCACTCTGAAAAAAAAATCCAAACAGAAGTTGTCAAGTTTTATGTCCGTACCGCTTCGCCAAGTCAGCTACACCAACACCTCTGTCACGTGGTTCTGTTATTTATTTCTTTAATTCAATTGATATCATCTGCTTTTTCTTTTCAGCACCCCAATTATAAAATTTGGTGTCTTCTCGGGATCCAGATATACAAAAAAAAACCACACCTGTATATATATTCAGTGAACTAATTGGAAAAACTGTTTGGTTTTACAAAAATTTTAATTTATTTCGAATTCCCATCTCTGACTGTTTGACAGATCCGTCTTGACACACTATGGGCGCTGGAAAGGCGGTTTGTACCATGGAAGTCTTTATATAATTGGCTTTTCTTGATGGACTTACTGTACAAAAGTGTTATACGTCATTCCATGGCTCATTCCAGAAGCAACAAAACAATGAGGGACAGTGAGCGCATCTTGGTGTTGGCAACACAAAGCAAGCTCAACTTTCTTCCTTTCCTCTTTCACAATGAAAGCCTTTTGAAACTAATGTGCATATATAAGTCACTTGGTTACAGGTGGGCATAATATACTGTAAATGATGTGCAGTGTTTACAGTATCATTCTCGCTGATGATATACTATTTGTATTAACTATAAATAATGCTGCTAATAACAGGTAAATTCACCTTCAAACTATCAACAATGCGACTTTCAATTTAAAAGATAAGATTACATACATATCAAAGATTTTGTGACTTCCCATTTAACCTTTTAAAACCTTAAACTTCCATACAATATACTGTACCGAGTGTTCAAAATGTTTCTTCCAATGGCTGCAAACAGAAAAATTAAAGTATGCACGATGGCATTTACTTAAATACCCAACATTTTGGACATTAAAAGATACCTAATATATTGTATTGTAGATCAATATATGCTAAGCTATCGAAACAATCGTCAGTACCTCATCTCACCCTCGAAACTAGGAAGTATGGACAGTGATGTGTATGAGAGCCGGCGTTACCATAACAACAGGGTCTTTCGTTTATTAAAGTTAAAAAAAGTTAACGTACCACTGATAGTCACACACACACTAGGTGTGGTGAAATTACCCTCTGCATTTGACTCATCCCCTTGTTCCACCCCCTTGGAGGTGAGGGGAGCAGTGAGTAGCAGCGGTGGCCGCGCTCGGGAATCATTTTGGTGATTTAACCCCCAATTCCAACCCTTGATGCTGAGTGCCAAGCAGGGAGGTAATGGGTTTGAACTCACGACCTACCGATCTCAAGGCGGACACTCTAACCACAAGGCCACTGAGCAGGTTATCAGGCAGTGTCCAAAGAATGTCCATCCATCCATCCATCTTCTTCCGCTTATCCGAGGTCGGGTCGCGGGGGCAGCAGCCTAAGCAGGGAAGCCCAGACTTCCCTCTCCCCAGCCACTTCGTCCAGCTCTTCCTGTGGGACCCCGAGGCGTTCCCAGGCCAGCCGGGAGACATAGTCTTCCCAACGTGTCCTGGGTCTTCCCCGCGGAAAGAATGTCTTCCTACGCATTTCATTCTACTTAAGAAGGAAATATCCCTAACATACCATATTTTTTTGGACCATAAGGCGTATTGCCGATGAGCGGGTGTATTTAGTTCTATTTTCATACAAAAGGTGCACCAGAATATAAGGCGCATTAAAGAGGTCATACTATGATTTTTTTTTCTACATTTAAAACACATCCTTGTGGTCTACATAACATGTAATGGTGGTTCTTTGGTCAAAATGTTGCATAGATTATGTTTTACAGACCATCTTCAAGTCGCTTTCTGACCGTCTCTTCAGGATGCGGCATTTTGTGGACGGTCTTGTTTACGTGCCTCCACTTCGACAGAGCCTTCTCCCCGTACCGGTAGTTTTTTGTGCTTCCATAACAAGTCTACTGACAGATATAAGTTACAACTGTACGCTACTTTGTATTAGAAATGGCAAAAGCGCAGGGTGAATTCCCCACAATAAGAGGATAGAAAAAAAGAAGGAGCTTATTGATTAAGGACGCGCACACATTTTCGGAACTTATGCCGAACCCAAATACGCATCAGCAGGTACCAATAGGTAAAAAAAGTTGGTTTTGCACAAATAAATGCCGGATAATATGCGTCCTAATAGGTGCCATTTTGGGGTCCTTATACATACACATCATAATAATACCCGTATGTTAAAGCACAGTACGTCTGACTACGGTAGCCATGTTACGCGTTCCATCAAACGGTGCAACTTTGTAGCTTACCAAAGTTGTACGAAAAGCTTTTGATATATTTTTAAGCGCCATTGGTTATATTCCATATTTGCAATGAAACATCAAAGCTTTGGTGTTGCTTGCTTAATGGTACTTGCTAGCGTCATTTATTTAACAGTTATTTATCTCTGCAGTCCACATGTACCTCTTATCTGCGACTGCCATCTACTGGACAAGCTTATCATTACACCGTGTACTAAATACATTTTTTTCGAGGTCAGTAAGCACAACCAGAATTAATAAGTAAATAAGGCGCACCAAGTTATAAGGCGTACTTTCGATTTTTGAGACAATGAAAGGATTTTAGGTGCGCCTAATAGTTCGTAAAATACGGTAATCAAATACAAGCAGTTATTAAAATATTCTCTGCACAAATGAGAGTGGAGATCCACCACCACAAGCCCAGGGAGTGTGCATTACTACAAACTTTATCACTAAGAAAACACAGCTTGGAGACAATTTTCCGTTGCTTGGCGACACTTTGAACACTACTGGTTTACTTATGTCACCAAGAAGGCAAAGTGTGGGGGCCAGTTGCTGAACACAGCTCTTTTTTATGGCACATTGTAGAAATAATATAAACAAAAAAATAGAGCGAAAACACTAATGAGAATGCTCAAATGTTGATACAAGAATAAAAACACAAAGATTTGTCTTTAAATATTTGTTTTAGCCTATTTCATTGCAAATTACATGGTGATATCACGCTACCACTATATTTGAAAAATATTGAGAACAAATATGATGTTTTATGTACTTGAAGACTACACACCATTGCTGTTTTTTTAGAATTTAAAACAGGTGACTATTATTGTTATTTATAAGAATAACCACAAGCGCAATATTGTAATTGCTACTGGGTTTTTTAATGTCGAGTTACATCTTGGCAGCTGATGCAGAAATTTAAATTCTATGCAAAACGATGTTGAAGTCCAGTTATGTAAAAAAAACTTTGAAACGGTTTTAAACAAAGTACTGAATTTAAAAGTACATAAGTCCGTTTTTTTTAATTTCTATGTTTATCGTGGTATCGAAAATCATGGAAATTCATCAGTATTAGTATCAGCTACTAAAATTCTAGTATTGTGACAACTCTCGTCCATCTCATTAATAACACATTTAGGACTAAAAAAGAAGCTGAAAAATGGCAAAACCATGCCACACTTTGGACATGACTCTAAAACATAATTACTTGTTTTTAGAGGGGTTTTTTTGGCCCCTGGAACAAATGAAAAGTAGTATACAGTATAATATATCAAAACACGGGGCCATCGTGGTCTGTAGCTGTTTTTATTTTTTTTATTTTATTTTATTAGCCACACACAGTAGAAATTGAATTATAAAAATGCTGCAAAAATGATTTACTAAGAAAAAGTTGTCTTTTTTCCCCCTAAATTATTATTATTTGTTTTATTTCTAAAGTGCCCCCCCCTTGTATTATATATTTTTGTACACAGTACAGGGAGGAAGAAGGGCACTGACAACCATTATAGGCTTTCAGACTTTGTTTATTTACTGTTTTATGTGGGGTAAATATGTATATATTTTACATAATTGTATTTGACAACATGTTTAAATATATGTGTGTCATCAGCAAGACGTTTTTCTGCAAGACAAACAAAGGGTACGATTAGACAAGCTTCATCCTACCCCTTTTCCGATGTTCAAATAGTATGTTTACGAAACATTTTCCTTGTATTATTCGAAAACGCCTAAAATAAATGTAATCATTCATTTAGTCAATCATTTATGTAGGCTACATATGTATATATTTTACATAATTGTATTTGACAGCATGTTTAAATATATGTGTGTCATCAGCAAGACGTTTTTCTGCAAGACAAACAAAGGGTACGATTAGACAAGCTTCATCCTACACCTTTTCCGATGTTCAAATAGTATGTTTACAAAACGTTTTCCTTGTATTATTCAAAAACGCCTAAAATAAATGTAGTCATTAATTTAGTCATTCATTTATGTATATTATGAATAGGTTTTATTCCACTATATGTGTTATTGCATTACGACTCTATCATGATACAATCGTAGTCAAAATGAGTATTTACAGCTTATTTTTTATTGTCACATGCTAAAAATGCAAAAACAATTATTGTAAGGAGAAAAAGTTGAAATGTTGATACTCATAGCATAAATAATATATGCAGGCTGTTTTTCTTTTAAGTATGAATGTATATCTTCTTAGCACACAACAAAAATGCCTCAAAAGTAATTTGTACGTATAGCTTTCATGAGTACTTTTGTGGCGTATTCACTTTCTTTTATTCTGCTTTGTACAAATCCGGGGAATGCGTCTCACATACCGCTTTATAACTTTGCATGCAGTTGCCCGGAGTAATACACCCGACTTAGTCACACAAGGGAAAGGGTTTGATTTCACTCCTTAGCTCATGCGACTGCTGTCGAGTGGGATGCAAAGGACACAGCGGTGACTTGGTTCCGACGTTGCTCCCTTTAAGAGCGGCGCGGCACTATGTCTGTGGCCATCACGTCAGCGTGGGGGAAGGGGGCATGGCCATTAAAACTGGATTACTGTATCGCCTCCGACAGCCACTTTAACCAAGAGAAGCTGATCTATGGTGTGCCTTCGTGCGCTCGCTTGCATGCCATGTCCGTCTTTATTCATCGTGAAGCCAGAGCTGCAAATAGGGAGGCCTATACCACCTACCGAGTTTCAATATCTCTACCATATAAGCACGGAAACCTTTACACTTTTTCCAAGTCACGTGTATTTCTGTCTGCTTATTTTATAACCTTTGTCGCACGTCAAATCGATACACACAGTCTTGAAATAATATTGATTGTGTGTAAAGTCTAAGAATATATGCTTCACCTTCCTCCTGTGCATATATAGCCTGTACATTAACCACTACACACCATAATTACAGTTAAATGTTATGTCAATAGGCTAATAGAATATAAAATATATATATATATGGTCGAGGTTTCTGTGTTTTATCCGTTATACAGTGCTTAATACCAGGGTAGAGCGGAATATACGTTAGGTCAGGAAAAAACACAGAGGCTATATCATCCCTACAAGTCTGTTTAGCAGGTTTCCCTGCTCGTCAGGGGATTTTATAATAATAGAATAAAATATCAAGCACACCTGTGAAGTGAAGACCATTTCAGGTGACTACCTCTTGAAGCTCATTGAGAGAATGCCAAGAGTGTGCGAAAAGGTAATCAGAGATAAGGGTGTCTATTTTGAAGAAATACAAAACATGTTTTCAGTTATTTAACTTTTTTTTGTTAAGTACATAACTCCACATGTGTTCATTCATATTTTTGATGCTTTCAGTGACAATCTACATTGAATGAGAAGGTGTGTCCAAACTTTTGGCCTGTATTGTATGTATATATATATTGTACATAAATATATATATATATATATATATATATATATATATATAGAAATATATACACACACACACAAACATATATACATTTTTATGGTCAAGAAGACAGTGGCTTTTCTCTCAAGGAACGTCTCCCAAATCGATACACTAGATACTGTATATAAAAGTTGAAAAAAAAAAAACACATTAAATACTTTCCCAAGTAATTAATTACATTTATTAAATAATAATTCCCTTAGTAATTCAATTATTTTTTTGGAAAAGTAACAAGTAACTGTAATTAATTCATTTTTCAAAGTACCATTATAGTGGAAAAACAAGTTGACTTTACATGCATATTTGTGTTTCATTTTATCCATTGAACCATATCCAATTGTATTTACAATCCACAAAGTATGTGAAAATACTGTAGAAAACATCACAAAATGCCACAAATTCAGTCAGCCATTTTGAATATTCCGCTCCAAATATCATTGGCAATTTCCATAGATTCTCTGTCAGTGCTGTAATGCTTCTGCACTCTGACCATGTTATTAGATCAGTCATACTGGAAGTACGCAAAAATTGGAAAGAGATGTGCTGTTTATCATTCACAATCCCTATATTAAAAAAAAGAACACAGATGCTTGGCTTTTTTAATGCTTTCAAAATCGTAAATAAAAAGCTAACAATTGAGTCAACAGATCGAGGATCCTCTATTGCGGCCATTATACTCTTTTTAAAAAACCATCCAGAAACAGCCAAGAATACTCTATTTACATGTTTTGACCTGAAATGTACCCAAATTTGAGTGATATTGTTATTGTAAGCGCCAACATAGACGGATTATTTTCGCGGCACATTGATAGCAGTGGGCTAATGCTAGCTTACGCTGCCATTGTTGACACACTGCTTCTGGTTTGTCTCAAACTTGCTAAAAGTAAATTCTAGATTATAATTCATGCATCTCTCACCTGGTAGTAGTCAAATGTGGCCATGGACCGAGAGGCTGGTCGACTTTGACATCCCTCTAGATGGCAAAGAAGACACAAAATGGCGCTGGTTGTGCAACTTTATTTTAACCCTTCCTGAGGATTGCGATTGAAACTTCATCTAATCGGAACAATGTGAGCGTCCCGCCAGGCGGCATCCCAGCGAGAGTGGAAATATTACAGTAAGTGTTTAGACTTAGACTTAGAAAAACTTTATTGATCCACCAGGGAAATTGTTCCACACAGTAGTTCAGTTACAAAGGATGGAGAAGGGTAAGGATGGAAAGGATAATGCACACAAGGGCACAAAAAGAGGGTGAAAACAAAAGGTATAAAGTAGACTAAAAATGTACCATAGTTGCAATATAAAATACAACATATGTAATATTATACATACATAATAAACCGTATGGTTTATTGTGGTTAATTTGCATGTTTAGCACCAAGCTGTTGCGTTTGGGTCGCATGGTTTTCAAATAATCGTTTCCCCAAGATGCAAAAAGACGTCAGGAAGCAGTGTGCAGGTAAGATGATGATTTATTCTCCAAATGCGAGGCAAAATAGCGTAGAAGGTCGTGCCGCAGGAAAAGCACACGTGCAGCTTTAGGCTAACTTAGCATAGCAAAACAGAGTAGTCGGAGACTAAGGCCGCCACAAAGCGTGTAGTAGTGATGGGTTGATGAGGCGTCATGAAGCGTTTCGACACATTGCAAAACTGTATTGATACTGTGTCGATACTGTGTCACTAAATACTGACATCTGCTGGACATTAAAAATCCCTACAGGCAACCTATGGACCGACTCAACTGACACTGATTTTATGCCCTAGTACAGGGGTCACCAACCTTTTTGAAACCAAAAACTACTTCTTGGGTACTGATTAATGCGAAGGGCTACCAGTTTGATACACACTTAAATAAATGAATATATTGTCATTTGTAAGTTACACGTAAGTGTGATTTAAACAAAAATAGCTAAATAAATAAATGTATATATATAAAAAAAATGGGTATTTCTGTCTGTCATTCCGTCGTACATTTTTTTTCCTTTTACGGAAGGTTTTTTTGTAGAGAATAAATGATGAAAAAAAACACTTAATTGAACGGTTTAAAAGAGGAGAAAACAAGAAAAAATTTAAAATAACATTTTGAAACATAGTTTATCTTCAATTTCGACTCTTTATAATTCAAAATTCAACCGACAAAAAGAAGATAAAAACTAGCTTATTTGAATCTTTTTGAAAAAATTTAAAAAAGAATTTATGGAACATCATTAGTAATTTTTCCTGATTAAGATACATTTTAGAATTTTGATGACATGTTTTAAATTGGTTAAAATCCAATCTGCACTTTGTTAGAATATTTAACAAAGACAAATCAGTATTTCTTCTAGATTTTCCAGAACAAAAATTTTAAAAGAAATTCAAAATACTTTGAAATAAGATTTAAATTTGATTCTACAGATTTTCCAGATTTGCCAGAATTTTTTTTTTTAATTTTAATCATAGCAAGTTTGAAGAAATATTTCACAAATATTCTTCGTCGAAAAAACATAAGCTAAAATATGTATTATTCTTTACAATAAAAAATAAATAAATTTACTTGAACATTGATTTAAATTGTCAGGAAAGAAGAGGAAGAAATTTAAAAGGTAAAAAGGTATATTTGTTTCAAAATCCTAAAATCATTTTTAAGGTTGTATTTTTTCTCTAAAATTGTATTTCTAAAAGTAATAAGAAGCAAAGTCAAAAATAAATGAATTTATTTAAACAAGTGAAGACCCATCCATCCATTCATTTTCTACCGCTTATTCCAAGTGAAGACCAAGTCTTTAAAATATTTTCTTGGATTTTCAAATTCTATTTGAGTTTTGTCTCTTTTAAAATTAAAAATGTCGAGCAAAGCGAGACCAGCTTGCTAGTAAATAAATAAAATTTAAAAAATAGAGGCAGCTCACTGGTAAGTGCTGCTCTTTGAGCTATTTTTAGAACAGTACAGCGGGCGACTGATCTGGTCCTTACGGACTACCTGGTGACCGCGGGCACCGCGTTGGTGACCCCTGCCCTAGTATATACAATAATATAAACCAAGTCATTGTATTTCATTTAGGATTATTTCATATCTTCATTTAAATAAAAATATATTTTTATCATTTTTAGATACAGTCAATAAATAATGTGAACATGTATCATTACATGGAAATCTAAGAGAACGTGTTGTGGATGATTGTGGACTGGGAATTTTTTTAATTTTATTTTTTACACATTTAAAAAAAAAAAAAAAAAAAAAAAGTTTTTCCGACGTATTACATTTTAGACGATTTCTCTTCTTAGTTATTATTTCACCGGCTGTAGAAAAGACACGCTCACAGGGCACAGAGGAGGCGTCAGTGCGACACAGTTCGCGTATCGGTCACGTTACCAAAACAGCTCATGGTCGGTCACGTGACTTTCTAAAAGCGGTACGCGCACCGACGCAGGGTTTTGCTCTATGAGCTCGACGCATGTGCCGATGCATCGGTGTTGCCGGACCCATCACTAGCGTGTAGCGAACAAGACTGCCAGGGCGAGTGCAGCACGAGGCTGGTATAAATAGCTCTCTGATTAGTGATCAGGAGCAGGTGGGCGTCTCGACCACTAATCAGAGGCATGTGCAGGGAATTAGTGTCCATGTAAACTAATGAAACTATAGACAATAGACAATAAACAAAGGATATTATGACAATAAACATAACATGACATTAGCAATGCTGCTAAAGCTATAGTGTCACAATAAAGCTGCAGCCGTTTAGGACTCGGCTTATAAAACGTATTACTCGTCCTCTTTGTGTTCAGGCTCAAAAGTATAAGGTTCTGGATCATCATTTTTTTCCCAAAATAATCCTTGTTGGCTCTAATAAAGTCTGCTTGATTAGCTTTGTTGTTGATCTGTGGTTCCTAACGCTACGTCATGGATCACGTCAATGGCTTCCTCATTAACTCTCAAAAAGGCTCGAGAATCTCTGAGATTGATACTGTTTTGACCATTTTATTTATTCGTAAACTGTGGAAGTCTCTGGGTGTCGTAAATCAGATATATATGATAATGGCTTCAATATGGAGGCAACTTGGTTTTCTACTCGACTGGTACTTAAAAGTATTTTTTCGAACACTACTCATTAATAATGAATTCATGTTCAGAACATGTCAAGGGCCAATTAAAAAAAATAGAAAATGGGCCCCTAGGTCACACTTTGGACACATCTGATTCACAGCTTAGGCTTTTTAATGATATACCAGGATATTGAAAACGTCGAACCTATTCACAATACCAATTTAAAATATGCTGAAAATGGGTGTTTTTACGAGCTGAAAGCTGTAACCGTCAAAATGATGAAGCGATTAAGAAGTAATCAAAAAAAGGGAAATGTAGTGAATCCCAATCATAATTTTATAAAGTGTCTGTTTGCTTGTTAGAGAGACGGCTACTTCTTGGTCTATTAAAGATGATAAGCAGATGGGCCATTTTATTATACAGAAGGGTGGATGGTTCATTGCACATGTGTCAAACTCAAGGCCCGGGGGCCAGATGTGGCCCGCCACTTCATTTTATTTGGCCCTCGAAAGCCTGGAAATAATATGTATCAATAAAGTACTGTAACTTTTCTTACTAAATGTATTCTTTCTTTCTATTTTTGGAGAAAAAAAATATATGTACTCCATGTAATTGCAAATTATGTTAACTTAAATATTGTCTAATCATGCAAAAATGTATTATCAAACATTAAACCATTTTTTAAATAGAAATAAATACTAATAATAATGAATTCAGAACAAGTTATCCATCAAATTGTGCAATGTAAAAGTAGCAATAGATTTCATGGTACAATTGTGAAATTTACTTTGGTTTTTACAGCATTTTTCTCTAAAAGAAAAAAACTGAACTTTCTTTACTGTAATAAACTGTGGTGCAGTTAAGGCATTTACAGTAATATACCAAAAAATCTACAGTTGTTGATTTGCGGTAAAAAAAAACAAAAAAACAAAAACAATCAAACTAGCAGCTCAGGTGCCAAAATGTTACTGTAAAATTGCAGTTTATTTTATTTACCGTAAAAAAAACAATGTACCTTTTACAGTAAAATTGAGCTGAACTGAGCTGCTTCTTTTTAACATAAAAACAGCAGTACTGTTTTTCCATTTACAGTAATATACACTAAACTTTGAGGTGAAATTATTGCAACTTATGATATTTTTTTACATTATAGTTAAAAAAAAAAGTACTAATAAAATCCATAAAAAAATGGTGTTATAATAGTATTCACTGTTCAGTGTTGGGTTAGTTACTGAAAACCAGTAACTAGTTACAGTTACTAGTTACTTTATTTCAAAAGTAACTCAGTTACTAACTCAGTTACTTACACCAAAAAGTAATGCGTTACTGTGAAAAGTAACTATTTAGTTACTTCTTTTTTTCTTCTTTTTTTTTTAAAGCTCCCATTAATGCCCTTTTTGCCTTCATTTCAGTACTGTTATTGCACTGGAGAATAATACAATCTGTTGATCAACTTGACATACATTTTTATTTTCCTTTTAACATAATTAATGAAAAACAGTGCAACATAAAAAGGCATTCCTCCTTTCTTTAAACTTGGACCAATGACCATGAATAAAAAACAAGTTAAAGTGCAACATAAGAAGGGACATCATCTTCCTTGAAACATAAAGCCTGACATCTGGAGTGATGCTGCTGTCTTCCACACTTGGAGCCATGGATTGTAGAATACTTGTTTTCAGTGGCAGGATCATTGACACAGATGGTGAAGTTTCAGTGCTCAGTAGAGATGGAACACTTTTGAGGGGTTTAAGCACCTGGAGGACCTCACCTGCCACTCTCACATCATCATCAGACAGGGTGACATTTGTCTTCAGGGTGTTGTGGGTCAATGCAGAGTATATAGCTGCCTGCTGCTCCAACATATCATAAGTGGAGTTCCACCTCGTTGGGACATCATGTATGAGCAGGCAGCTTTAGCATTTCTTGCTTTGTCTTAAGCACATGAGCAGCTGTTGTGCTTGGGTGGAAGTAAGAAACCTTCCTGATCCTCCCAAAGAGGCGCTCCATCCTATTGACTGAGATTCCCTTCTGTGATGCCAAATTCACTACATGTGCAAAGCACCTATCTGTGGTCCCAGTCCTGCCTCATTCTCTGTAATTATTTGATTTTTGGCATTATCACGTGTGACTGGGATATCTTTATCTTCCATTCCTCCACTGCTTGTGTCAGTACCTGCGCAAGGTGACTCTCGTAGAGGGGGCGTGTCTTCTCATCTCCCAGTCTGCTGTGATGAAGTGAGCGCTTATAGTTCCGCTGGACGTCCACCCGTCTGTCATGAGCGCAACAGATGATGCTCGGGATAGTTTTTTCTTCTCCTGCTCATAAAGATCTGGCACAATCTTATTGCTGAAGTGGGTGCGCGACGGGATGTCGTAACGTGGTTCAAGCACGTTCAGCATGTGTTTAAAACCCTCGTTTTGCACAACCGAGTCTGCACTTATAAACACACCGATTCAATGGCGGGGGCGTTCAAGCTCCTCCGTTACTCCGCTCGCCATGACCACGCTGTGTGTGGACTGAACGTGCCAACAACTTTTTTTTTTGTTTCATATATCAAACCGCGGATCACTTGTGTGCCTCATCCCCTCCCCACACCCACACACACACACACATAGACCGCGCCTCTTTTCTTCTCTCCGGCTTGTGACAGAGGAAGATTCAGAAGAACGACACCGCAGCGCTTCTGTTTCTAGCCGATACTACATAAAAACTAACGTAAAATAACGCAGTAACGCATCATGTAGTAACGGTAACTAAATTACTGAATAAAAAAAAATAACGCGTTAGATTACTAGTTACCGCCGAAACTAACGGCGTTACAGTAACGCGTTACTTTGTAACGCGTTAGTCCCAACACTGTCACTGTTACAAGCGGCCCTCTGGGGCCAAACATAACTGCAATGTGATCAAATAACAGATTAATTGCTTCTGTCCTCGCCTTTGAGTCTCAACATCAGTATTGTATAACTGTCTACTATCTTTTACTATGTCACGATAATTGGGGCGGAAAAGGTCATAAAATAACAAATCTAGTAGTTGTAGACTACAGCGTAAATATTATTATTATTTTTTTTTTTTTATTATTGTGTGCGACTGCACACAATAGTTTTTGTTATATGTATTATGGAACCTGTTTTGCTGCCCTCTTGACCAGAAAAATGAAGATGAAATGTGTAAGTATTTGATTGTGATGTTTTTTATTCAAAAAAATAAGAATGATCGGACCTACTGTAAAATGTGACCCCTTTAAACTACATATGAACTGTCATGTCTTGTTTTGTGTTGTTATAGTTCTCCTATGTTTAAGGTTGATTTGTTTTTCAGCGCTCCTTCCTTTGTTTACTCTCTGCTTACTCAAGGCCTGATTTACTAAGATCCACATACCACATGCTAGACAGTATGTGCAACAAAAAAGAATAGTGTGTACTATATGAGTGGGCGTGTTGCGTGTGATTTTCTAACATTGTCTGTGTAATTGAAAAGTGGTGCCGACTGCCTTATAAACCGTATTTAACCGGACTATAAGGCGCACTTAAAATCATTTTTTCTTCTCAAAACTCGACAGTGCGCCTTATAACCCGGTGCGCCTACTGTAAGGAATAATTCTGGTTTCGCTTACCGATCTCGAAGCTATTTTATTTGGTACATGGTGTAATGATAAGTGTGACCAGTAAATGGCAGTCAAACATAAGAGATATGTGTAGACTGCAATATAATGGCAGTCACACACAAGAGATAGGTGTAGACTGCAATATGACATAAGTAAACAACACCAACATTGTATATGTTCCATTGAAAACATAGAACATTACACATGGCGGTCAAAAATCTATCAAAAGGGACGGCGTGGCGCAGTGGAAGAGTGGCCGTGCGCGACCCGAGGGTCCCTGGTTCAATCCCCACCTAGTACCAACCTCGTCATGTCCGTTGTGTCCTGAGCAAGACACTTCACCCTTGCTCCTGATGGGTGCTGGTTAGCGCCTTGCATGGCAGCTCCCTCCATCAGTGTGTGAATGTGTGTGTGAATGGGTAAATGTGGAAGTAGTGTCAAAGCGCTTTGAGTACCTTGAAGGTAGAAAAGCGCTATACAAGTACAACCCATTTATTTATCATTTAAAATGATTTAGTGCGACTTTGGTAAGCTATGAAGCCGCACCGCTTGATGGATTGTACTGTGCTTCAACATCCATCCATCCATTTGCTACCGCTTGTCCCTACGAGTATTATTATGGTGTGTGTATAAGGTAAGACATATAATCTGGCGTTTTGTTTCCCAATATTATGCAAAAGCAACTTTTCTTACCTTTTGGTACCTGCTGATCTGTATTTGGGATCTGCATAAGTCCTGAAAAATTGCGCGCATCCGCCTTTGTAGTCCGTGATGACGCCGTAGTCGATAAGCTTCTTCTTTTTCTCTATCTTCTTGTTATGGGACATTCATCCGCCGCTGTTGCCATTTCTAATATAAAATAGTGTAAAGTTCATACATATATCTGCCATGAAAGCGCTAAAACATACTGGTGTAGTGAGTTTATATTATTCACCCAAGGAACTTTAGTTATTAAATAGTTCCGGTCGGACGGTTTTTCACGGGACACATTTCCAGCGGATGAGGAGATGCTGCTTTGTTATGGATTTAATTAAAGTCTGAATGTTTTTAAAACAGTTAGTTTCACCTTTTGACATTTCTTCCACTCCCGTCCTTGCACGCTACACAGCTACAACAAAGATGACGGGGAGAAGACACTGCCGAAGGTGAGCCACGTAAATAAGACCGCCCACAAAACGGCGCATCCGGAAGCGACTGTCAAAAAGCAGCTTGAAGATGATCTGTAAAACATAATCTATGCAACATTTTGACCAAAGAACAACCATTACATGTTATGTAGACCACAAGGAAGTGTTTTCAATTTAGAAAAAAATAAAAATGATTATATAATCCGGTGCGCCTTATATATGAAAAAGTTCGAAAATAGACCATTCATCGGCAATGCACCTTATAATCCGGTGCGCCCTATGGGCCGGAAAATACGGTAAATGAGGATTTTGCGTGCATACGGGGCTTTTACCACCGAGACATTTGATAATTTTTCATGTTTTCATGCTTCTATATGTGTGTGATGTGTTGAGCCAGCAGCACACATCTATATTCTGTCACACCTTTTGTGAATCGCAATCCTGACAACAAAAACATACACACACTGACTCTTCTGTGTGCGAGGCTGTGGATCACATTACCAGCGCATTCGTGCATCTGGAGTGACAAAATGCAAGAAAATGCACAGTAAAAGACATATTTTCACGTAAAAAAAAAAAAGAAAATGAACAACATAAAAAAAACTGCCAGCAGACAACAAAACGCATCGATTGAATTCATTTTATCTAGCCCCATAAGTCATCTAGCTGCAATATTACTATAAAATGAAATTGCTGAATATATATTAAATATTTTTATTCCTGACCGTCCACCAAAATGTTGACACACACGTCGGACGGAGGTTTGTCTCTCCATCGTCTGTCTTTGCAGCGCGAGCACTGATCCTGCAGCCGTGTGTAGAACTAGCAGTTTGCATGTCCTTCTGATACGTGCTAAATAAAACACCAAATAGTGCTCGCAAAACGGTGATGAGTGTTGATAAATCACATAGTGCATGCTATATAATTGTATTTGGATATTCTCCTCTCAGTATTGTGGGCGTTTTAATGATCAGCATATATTTTGTATAATAATGAAGACAGAGAAGGAAAATGAATTGTGCGCCTTATTCTGCTCACTTAAAGGCCTACTGAAATGCGATTTTCTTATTTAAACGGGGATAGCAGGCCCATTCTATGTGTCATACTTGATCATTTCGCGATATTGCCATATTTTTGCTGAAAGGATTTAGTAGAGAACATCGACGATAAAGTCCGCAACTTTTGGTCGCTGATAAAAAAGCCTTGCCTGTACCGGAAGTAGCAGACGAGTAGCGTGACGTCACAGGTTGTGGAGCTCCTCACATCTGCACATTGTTTACAATCATGGCCACCAGCAGCGAGAGCGATTCGGACCGAGAAAGCGACAATTTCCCCATTAATTTGAGCGAGGATGAAAGATTCGTGGATGAGGAAAGTGAGAGTGAAGGACTAGAGGGCAGTGGGAGCGATTCAGATAGGGAAGATGCTGTGAGAGGCGGGTGGGACCTGATATTCAGCTGGGAATGACTAAAACAGTAAATAAACACAAGACATATATATACTCTATTAGCCACAACACAACCAGGCTTATATTTATAATGCCACAAATTAATCCCGCATAACAAACACTTCCCCCTCCCGTCCATATAACCCGCCAATACAACTCAAACACCTGCACAACACACTCAATCCCACAGCCCAAAGTACCGTTCACCTCCCCAAAGTTCATACAGCACATATATTTCCCCAAAGTCCCCAAAGTTACGTACGTGACATGCACATAGCGGCACGCACATACGGGCAAGCGATCAGATGTTTGGAAGCGTACTCACGGTACCGTGTCTGCGTATCCAACTCAAAGTCCTCCTGGTAAGAGTCTCTGTTGTCCCAGTTCTCCACAGGCCAATGGTAAAGATTGACTGTCATCTTTCGGGAATGTACACAATGAAACACCGGCCGTGTTTGTGTTGCTGAAGTCGGCCGCAATACACCGCTTCCCACCTACAGCTTTCTTCTTTGCTGTCTCCATTGTTCATTGAACAAATTGCAAAAGATTCACCAACACAGATGTCCAGAATACTGTGGAATTTTGCGATGAAACAGACGACTTAATAGCTGGCCACCATGCTGTCTCAAAATGTCTTCTACAATCCGCGACGTCACGCGCTGACGTCATCATACCGAGACGTTTTCAGCAGGATATGTCGCGCGAAATTTAAAATTGCACTTTAGTAAACTAACCCGGCCGTATTGGCATGTGTTGCAATGTTAAAATTTCATCATTGATATATAAACTATCAGACTGCGTGGTCGGTAGTAGTGGGTTTCAGTAGGCCTTTAACAGACGCAATCCACTTTGCACATGTTTAATAATAATGATAATAATGGATTTGATTTATATAGCGCTTTTCTCGACACTCAAAGCACTGCACAGAGAACTGAGAACCCATCATTCATTCTCTCCACATTCACACTCAGTAGTGGTAAGCTACATTTGTAGCCCTGGGGTAAACTGACAGAAGCGTGGCTGCCAGTTTGGCAGTGGGGGCAAGGCTGAAGTGTCCTGCCCAAGGACACAACGGCAGTAATTTGGAGTTGGCAAGAGGCGGACAGCGAACCTGCAACCCTCAAGTTTCAAGCACGGCTGCACTACCCACCACGCCATATCAGTGCTATTCGGTTTGCACAAATTTTAGTACACGCAAAACCTTTATTAAGGGTCGAGTGGGACCCATTACCTCCTTGTTTGGCAGTCAGCATCAAGGGTTGGAATTGGGGGTTAAATCACCAAAAATGATTCCCGGGCGCGGCCACCGCTGCTGCTCACTGCTCCCCTCACCTCCCAGGGGGTGAACAAGGGGATGGGTCGAATGCAGAGGGTAATTTCACTTCACCTAGTGTATGTGTGACACTCAATGGTACTTTAACTTTAACTTTAACTTTAAATCAGGCCCTTAGAGGGCTGATTAATCACACCTGCCTGGGATTGGTGATCAGGAGGCTCACCTGCTCTTGATTACTAATCCGGGAGCTTTATATGTGAGTGTCACCCTGCCTACCTGGCAGGTCCATTGTCCATCCGCTAATGTTTTCTGTTAGTGTGTTGCTACAGTGAGTTTTTTTCATGTTTACTATGACTTTATCTTTAAAACAGGGACATTATATATTGATGAACACACACGTGTAAATATGCAAGATTGTAGCCAGTGGCTAATTTCCATCTAATGCCAAACACATAAGAACAGGACGGCACCGATCAACAGGACAACAAGGCCTTATACAACAATAATAATAATAATAGAAAGTACAGTAGGACTAAAAATAAACAAAAAATAAACCAAATTACTAATGACTAACCAGCAATTAGGTGACCATAGAAAGTCTAAGAGTGTTAAAGTGCTCAAGTGATAAAGTGCGTGAGTGTTAAGATCAGTGTTGGGACTAACGCGTTACAAAGTAACGCGTTACTGTAACGCCGTTAGTTTCGGCGGTAACTAGTAATCTAACGCGTTATTTTTTATTTTCAGTAACTCAGTTACCGTTACTACATGATGCGTTACTGCGTTATTTTACGTTACTTTTTATGTAGTATAAAGTGTGTTTTATCGGAGCGCTGCTCTGTCATCGTTCTGATTCTTCTTGTGTCAAGCCGGAGAAGAGAGAGAGACATGCGCTCTGTGTGGGTGTGTGTGCGTGTGAGTGTGGAGAGGGGGGGCGTGTCTGATCATGGCGGAGCCAGAAGTCGAGTTTGCTAACATGGAGATATTTTCACTACTTTTCTTTTGTCGAGCACAAAGAAAAGAACATTTTAGTTAAATGTAAATTGTGCTTTGGATCAAAGATCCCATCTACTGCCCAAAACAGCAATTCAAATCTGCTGAAACAAGCTACATAAGCAACATGCTTCGACGAAGCTAGTAAAGAGAGATAGAGATTCTGATGCCACTTCACCTCCACCACTTAAGGATTAACTCTGCCTCTTCTCATCATTCACCGCTGAAGGTACACACACTCTGTCAATCAATGTTCCCTCTAATTGTTCATGTGTGTGAGCAAACGCAAAAAGTCCCTGAGCATTGAGTGGAGCCCATGTGAGCAACTTTAGACGTGCACACTGTGGCTACACCAGCAGCACACCTGTCCCAAACCTGACTAAATAACAAGTTCAATCTCCATCCATCCATCCATTTTCTACCGCTTGTCCCTTTCGGGGTCGCTGGAGCCTATCTCAGCTGCATTCGGGCGGAAGGCAGGGTACACCCTGGACAAGTCCACACCTCATCACAGGGCCAACACAGATAGACAGACAACATTCTCTTATTATTATAATCAAATAACAGCAGTCATTTCCATTTCTAATATAAGTGTTTAGGCCCACTTACAATGACAATAACAACAAATATTGTTTTTCATGAACTGTGTACTTGTATTGTTTGTCTGGGTGGAGGCCCTGCTTTGGAAATAATTGGTACCCCTTTCAGACATTGCATTTAGTTCCCATTAAAACATTCACATGTTGCACAATGAGATGTAAGCAGGGGATCATGTGTACATTCCTGCAACTTCCTGTTTGTAAAAAATATATTTTTATTAGTATTTATTTAATATACTAACAGCATTTAATGATTAATATTTATAAATTAAGATTCCTAATAAATGACACTAGAATAAGCACACATTTGATTGGTAAATCATAGTGTAACGACCTGGAATTACACTTTATGTGTGGTGTTGGAGTTGTCCGACTTTTTGTGTGGCTGTAAACGTATCACTGGCTCAGTGCCATATGTGCAAGTGTTGGCGCACGTGAGAAAGAGTGAGCGGCAGCTGTTGATAAAACAAAGTTACTTTTGGTCTGGTTTGTACTGCAGAAAATGACCACTTTTGCTAGATATCATTTTTTTTACTAATGTTTTGGTGATGTGTTTATGGCCGACAATAAAGAGTTTTGCTCAGTAAAGTGATGGATGGAATTCATGTCCTCAAAGCGTCTCGACAGACGTTACAATATTTGAACAATGATGACGAAAATGGTTTTCTCTGTCGTGTCCGTGTCGTGTCGAAAATTGTTATGCGCTTATTTTTTTATTTGATTTTGTGCGTGGCATAGATTTGCCGTGCGCAGAGGACGCTTGAGCAGTGCACAATTGCACAGGCGCGCTCCTGAGAGGGAACGTTGCTGTCAATTCTCTTATATACTCTTTCATTCTAGACTTCTAGAGTGTTTGATTATCACATCACTCTAAATGTATAGACTATAAAGTTCACAAACATAAAGAGGGATCCTAGTGGGCCAGGCCAATTTTTCCTTATCTCTAAACTAAAACTGGGGAAATGTGGAGAGTCTTCTGGGCTTCAGACATGATTTTGTATCAGAATTACTTGAGGAAGAAAATGCCTGGTTAGGCTTTGTGTATGTAGTGTGTGCCTTTCTTGGTTTACATCTATGCTGTTATTATGCTGTTTGTTACTTATGTACGTTATTGTTGTGTTTACTGAGAGAGGTGACGGCTCAGACACCAGGGGGCAGTATATACAATAATTTATTATATATAATAAATATATATAATAATAAACATTTACAACTAAACTATAGAAATAGAGTGTGTGACTAAAATACAAGAGTGTGTGTGTAGTGTAAGACTATGTGTGTAGATATCTGAAGTGTGTTACCAAGTGTTGATGAGAAAAGGCAGACAAGACCAAAGAGGGCAAGGCAAAAGGGGTCCAAGTTCAGCGAGGGGTCCGTGGGGCAGAGAGAGACGTCAGAGTCCAGGGGCGAGTGAGGAGTCGGGAAACGAAGAAGGCAGTCCAAAACACCGGGGAAACAACGGGAGATCTCGAGGAGGGAAGACTCGGGAAGGCAGGTACACCATGAGAAAAACTAAGTTCCCGCGCCGATCCTAGGGTCCACTGGTCTTTTAACCAGCTCGCCCTCATCAGTTTCAGGTGTGATGATTGCCGGTGATTGATTGCAGCTGGTGGCTGCTGCAGGACGGGGACGTGCGCGGCGCGTCCCTGGATGTGCGCACCCGTGGGCGTGTCCCGAGGTGCGCACAGACGGATGAGCGGCGTTGGCAGGAGCCTGAGCCGTAACAGTTATGTTGCAGCTATTTAAAATAGTTTTGTCAATTTGTTCTGGCCAGAAACAAATTGGCCTTTGTAACATATCTTTGTCTTTGTGTGTTGTACGTAGACCACATTACTTAGCAGAGTTCAGTGATGCAAATGCATGTCAAGTTGATCAACAGATTGTATTATTCTCCAGTGTAATAACAGTACTGAAATGAAGGCTAAAAGGGCATTAATGGGAGCTTTAAAAAAAAAAAAAAAGACAAAAAGAAGTAACTAAATAGTTACTTTTCACAGTAACGCATTACTTTTTGGTGTAAGTAACTGAGTTAGTAACTGAGTTACTTTTGAAATGAAGTAACTAGTAACTGTAACTAGTTACTGCTTTTCAGTAACTAACCCAACACTGGTTAAGATATACAAGAAGAGATTTCACAAGTTTGTTAAGTGCTGGTGTAAATTGCACATTGCCCTATTGCACCTATTTTGCAGGTATTATTGCACATGTTAGCATACATAGTTGTGATTATGTCCACAATATTTTATATTTTGCATACATAACAAAGTGTTAGTAAGACGGGTTTATCCCCCTAACAAAACAACCCATACATTAAAAGTACAGTTATCAATTACATGTGATAATACAACACATCCGGTGAATTTCAAGATTCATTGTGAGTGCAGTTTGGATTTTCATGTAATCACAGCTTTAGATGCTTATTGAAAGAAGTAAACACCTCTGACACTATTAGCTTCTTTGTTTTTTCATGCGATGCTAAGTTTAGCTTAGGCTTCACCTTTTTGTGTCTTTTGCTTTGTTAGACTTAGACTTAGACTTAGACAAACTAATGATCCACAAGAGAAATTGTTCAACACAGTAGCTCAGTTACAATGATGGAAAGTGTAAGGATGGAAAGGACAATGCAGGTATAAATAGACTAATATAGCGACAACAAATCTAACATATATATACAATAAGGATGTCCCGATCCAGGTTTTTGCACTTCCGATGAAGTGAAGTGAATTATATTTATATAGCGCTTTTCTCAAGTGACTCAAAGCGCTTTTAGATAGTGAAACCCAATATCTAAGTTACATTTTTAAACCAGTGTGGGTGGCACTGGCGTCTTGCCCAAGGACACAACGGCAGTGACTAGGATGGCGGAAGCGGGGATCGAACCTGCAACCCTGAAGTTGCTAGCACGGCCGCTCTACCAACCGAGCTATACCGCCCCAAATCCGATACCGATGTTGTTTTTGCACTTACGATCCGATACCGATACTGGCCGATACTGGCCTATCCGAGCATGTATTAAAGTTTAAAGTAATTTAGCCTACTTAGTTGTCAGATTCATGTTGAAAAGGATTTTAGTACTCTTGATAACAACTAGCCAGCTGCATTAGGTGAGTTTGAATAATACACAATGGTTGGTAACAAGAAACTGACCTGTTTATTCAAGGATAAACACAAAATAGACAAAATTATACATGACAAACAGAAATGGCATCATTGAACTAGGGCTGGGCGATATGGCCTTTTTTAAATATCGCGATATTTTAAGGCCATATCGCGATACACGATATATATGTGGATATTTTGCCTTAGCCTTGAATAATCACAGCAGTATGATGATTCTATGTGTCTACATTAAACATTCTTCTTCATAATGCATTAATATATGCTACTTTTAAACTTTCATGTAGAGAAGGAAATCACAACTCAAAAAATCACTATTTTTTTCATACGGTGTTGATCTGGAAATGTTTGCCTCGGCATTTTGATGGTGTGGACGTGTGGCACCGAACGGAGATGTTGACGTGCGGAGTTTCAAACACTCCTCATTCTCTAGCAGGGGACTTTTCAAATGATGCTACATATTAGCAGTAATGCTACTTTTTACAGCAACGCTTTTGCTCCACACTTGACGAATTACGGTTGTCTGTTCGACATATTCCCACTTGAATCCAAACCACCGCCAGACGATGGACCCCTTGCTGTTTTTCTTGGGAATTAATTATTTCTTCCTTCATTCGTATTACCGCTCACACGGCTACGCTAGCATCACAGCTAACGTTAGCCATGCTGATACCTCTCTGCTCGTAGACGGCGTATACGTATGCGACGTATGTCGTGACAGTATGTGACGTATGTAAGAAAGTGCGCTTCTTGTCTGTGATAAGGAGACACAAGAAAGAGTGAGAAGAGCCTGTACTGTAATGCTCGCAGCTAAAAGCAACTGCGTGAGAACGTATACTCCAATATCACGATATAGTCATTTTCTATATCGCACAGAGACAGCTGACATTTTTATCGTTAACTTTTATTTCACATGGCCGTCTTAATGGTTAGAACACAGACCTGTGGATGTGTTGAAGGTGTGCTGGAAAATGCGGAACGGAATATAGGGAGCAGCAGAAAAGTGGAATGCACTATTTAAATCGGTGCGGAATTTTTTTAAAAACTGGATCTGGATCGGCATTTTCCCATGCCTTGCCGATACGCATTTTTTGGCAAATATCGGCGGTCGATCCGATCCAAATATCGGATCGGGACATCCCTAATATACGAATATATACATAATATGTGTACAGAATAATATATATACAGATATATTATATTATGTCTATAACATATATACAATATATACAATATACAATATATACAACACATGTACAATATTACAGTATATACAGATATGTGACAGCAGCAGCATAAAATAGAGAGTAGATCCAGCAGGAAATAGAAAATAATAGATGAAATAATCATTCTTACCTGCAGGCTGCTTCTGCCACTTCCTGCCTCTCCTTCCCGCATCCTGCAACACGACCAGAACGTTACACCGCCAAGTTTGGACCGGAGTAAGGATGATCAGTAGTTCTCTGTACTTTTGAACATGCATTATGTTGCAACTCTTCCCAGTGTACTGACTGGCTGAGTTAAGTGTACCAGCACCTAAGAAGTACTTTAAATACTATTGCACCTCCCGCACCTGGCACCTGCCCCTTTCATTGTGGAATCGATACGGTTTAATCCAACTAAACACAGCTTGAGCTTTGGCTGCGATTCAAGTTCCACCAAAATGCAGATTCAAACCTAAGATAAGATTGGTTGTACACTGGAGTATGTGAACTTTTTTTCCCCTTTGTGAGTATGAGTCGGTGTGACATGCATGTATTTAGGATCTAAAATTTGGAAATGTGATGTGATTTCCAAAATCCAAACATACATTTGCATGTATTTAAATATCATGAATGATATAGTAATTATGGAGGGGGTAAACTTGCTTAACAAAGTGGTTGCCTCTCATAAAAAGCATATTTTGTATAAACGCTTTGACTGTAATTAGTTGAAGATGATAGAAAATAGTAATTAGCTTGTTGACATCTCTTTAAACGGTCTGCAGCTCTTCCTAACATGTGGGTGGATCCACTTGTATCATGGGCCAGATGTCTCGTCTGCTCCCCACTTAGAGTGACAGCTCTGCCTGGTGTTCCTAGTCCAACCTGCTTAATGATGCAGAAATGCAGCGTCCCTTCTTCCCCGCAACGCACACCCTCCCCCCACACGTGCACACAAATCTGGCCTCTCATTTGCTTTAACCCATCCCAGAAAGTACACTCACACACATACACACAGCCCACCGAACAACCGACCCCTCCGCTCTCCCAGTTCCACCCACGGAGGTTGTGAAGCGTAGTCCGACACAAACTGACAATGATGCGTATTAGTTACCTCAGCGGGAGTCCGAGTCTGGGGCTGGCCTGTCAAGATTTTGCAAAATACTGTGCAGAATGTGTTTTAATCCTCTCTCTCTTCCCCCCATGTTATATCTGTTTTGCACATACATTGGTAAAAAGTAATACAGATAATTTAAACTACAGTTGTACTTTGACTTAAAAGGTCTGACAAAAACCAAACAGTACAAACCCTGGAGCAATTATTTCCATAAAATATCATGCAAATCCAATTACTGTACTTTCAGGGCTGTAATTTTAGAAGAAATAGATATTTTCACTAGAGATGTCCGATAATATCGGCAGTCCGATAAATGCTTTAAAATGTAACATCGGAAATGATTGGTATTGGTTTCAATATTATCGGTATCGGTTTCAAAAAGTAAAATTTATGACTTTTAAAAACACAGCTGTGTACACGGACGAAGAGAGGAGTACAGAGCGCCAATAAACTGTAAAAGGCACTGCCTTTGCGTGCCGGCCCAATCACATAATATCTACGGCTTTCCACACACACAAGTGAATGCAAGGCATACTTGGTCAACAGCCATACAGGTCACACTGAGGGTGACCGTATAAACAACTTTAACACTGTTACAAATATGCGCCACACTGTGAACCCACACCAAACAAGAATGACAAACACATTTTGGGAGAACATCCGCACCGTAACACAACATAAACACAACAGAACAAATACCCAGAACCCCTTGCAGCACTAACTCTTCCAGGACGCTACAATATACACCCCCCGCAACTCCCTACTCCCCCACATCAACCTCCTCATGCTCTCTCAGGGAGAGCATGTCCCAAATTCCAAGCTGCTGTTTTGAGGCATGTTAAAAAAAATAATGCACTTTGTGACTTCAATAATAAATATGGCAGTGCCATGTTGGCATTTTTTTCCATAACTTGAGTTGATTTATTTTGGAAAACCTTGTTACATTGTTTAATGCATCCAGCGGGCATCACAACAAAAATAGGCATAATAATGTGTTAATTCCACAACTGTATGTATCGGTATCGGTAATTAAGAGTTGGACAATATCGGAATATCGGATATCGGCAAAAAAGCCATTATCGGACATCTCTAATTTTCACATATATTAGCCGCACCGGACCATAAGCCGCAGATATATACCGGTACTAAAGATTTTGGAAATGTTTATTTAAATACCTTAATTGTTTCCAAACGGTGCCTGTAACACGGCAGTAAAACGGTTGATCAAACAAAACACAAGTCATCGTCTTCTCGGACCCACTAGCTGCGAAAGCTAGCTCTCCAATCAGCTAAATAGACTCAATAACTCCTCGGTGACGTTTTGGTGAATTTACGAAATTGAAACAATACAAAAATAATGCCATTGTAAGTTAATATTACTAACAGAGATACTATTCGCTAATTCTAACGATGCTAGCTTGATTACATTATGATAGCACATACAAATATGCATGAAAACACTCCTACGTACTATTGCCGTTAGCAAAGTAAAATCCATAAATTAGCTGCACCGTTTTGTAAGCCGCAGGTTCCAAAGCATAGGAAAAAGTAGCGGCTTGTAGTCTGAAAAATCCGCTCCTCCATTCTACACACCCAACAACATGACCACAAACAATAATAACAATAATTGTATATGGTAGTGTATTGGTCGTGTTGTTAGATACAGCGTATTAATCCATAGTATATTAATGGAATCAACTTTTATTATTTCATATATTTTCATATATTATTTTCACATATTTTTTGCCTTGTATCCACATGTTTTTGCTCTGCAGCTGCAAGACACACTGCTTTTGTCAATGTTTTCAACATTCTTATGAGTATTTCTAAAGGAATGATATTCTACTGTCCTAATGCTGATTACCCAGGGGATCTATACTTAATGTAGGAGGCTTTTGAATTAGTTTAACATTCATTGACCTGAAACATAAAGAGTTCTAACGTAAGAAGTAGGGAGTCGAACTCTCACAACCATAAAACTTTAAAGACCCGTAGTGTCCAGATGACTGAAATTTAACTAACATGTTCTCTTTATGTATTTTTTGCTCCTGAAAATGAATCTGACAGTCATTTCCCATAATGTCAATTGGTTTTTGAGTAATCGGTACATAACAAACTGTATTAGGAACGCCACCTTTCCATTTCTATTGTCAGACTTGATATGCTGCCACCTCCTAGTGTGACGTCATCTACAGAACTTGAGGCCATATCCCTGCATAGACAGTGTGGACAAAGGCATTTAAAACTATTATTTTGATCAATTTATTACATGTTTTTGTTACCACGATTACTTCAAACCTGAAATGTTACCATTATCAGCATAGAAATACAAACCCCGTTTCCATATGAGTTGGGAAATTGTGTTAGATGTAAATATAAACAGAATACAATGATTTGCAAATAATTTTCAACCCATATTCAGTTGAATATGCTACAAAGACAACATATTTGATGTTCAAACTGATAAACATTTTTTTTTTTGCAAATAATCATTAACTTTAGAATTTGATGCCAGCAACACGTGACAAAGAAGTTGGGAAAGGTGGCAATACATACTGATAAAGTTGAGGAATGCTCATCAAACACTTATTTGGAACATCCCACAGGTGAACAGGCAAATTGGGAACAGGTGGGTGCCATGATTGGGTATAAAAGTAGATTCCATGAAATGCTCAGTCATTCACAAACAAGGATGGGGCCAGGGTCACCACTTTGTCAACAAATGCGTGAGCAAATTGTTGAACAGTTTAAGAAAAACCTTTCTCAACCAGCTATTGCAAGGAATTTAGGGATTTCATCATCTACGGTCCGTAATATCATCAAAGGGTTCAGAAAATCTGGAGAAATCACTGCACGTAAGCAGCTAAGCCCGTGACCTTCGATCCCTCAGGCTGTACTGCATCAACAAGCGACATCAGTGTGTAAAGGATATCACCACATGGGCTCAGGAACACTTCAGAAACACACTGTCAGTAACTACAGTTGGTCGCTACATCTGTAAGGGCAAGCTAAAACTCTCCTATGCAAGGCGAAAACCGTTTATCAACAACACCCAGAAATGCAGTCGGCTTCGCTGGGCCTGAGCTCATCTAAGATGGACTGATACAAAGTGGAAAAGTGTTCTGTGGTCTGACAAGTCCACATTTCAAATTGTTTTTGGAAACTGTGGACGTCGTATCCTCCGGACCAAAGAGGAAAAGAACCATCCGGATTGTTACAGGCGCAAAGTTGTAAAGCCAGCATCTGTGATGATATGGGGGTGTATTAGTGCCCAAGACATGGGTAACTTACACATCTGTGAAGGCGCCATTAAGGCTGAAAGGTACATACAGGTTTTGGAGCAACATATGTTGCCATCCAAGCAACGTTACCATGGACGCCCCTGCTTATTTCAGCAAGACAATGCCAAGACAGGTGTTACATCAACGTGGCTTCATAGTAAAAGAGTGCGGGTACTATATGGCCTGCCTGTAGTCCAGACCTGTCTCCCATTGAAAATGTGTGGCGCATTATGAAGCCTAAAATACCACAACGGAGACCCCCGGACTGTTGAACAACTTAAGCTGTACATCAAGCAAGAATGGGAAAAAATTCCACCTGAGAAGCTTAAAAAATGTGTCTCCTCAGTTCCCAAACGTTTACTGAGTGTTGTTAAAAGGAAAAGCCATGTAACACAGTGGTGAACATGCCCTTTCCCAACTACTTTGGCACGTGTTGCAGCCATGAAATTCTAAGTTAATTATTATTTGCAAAAAAAAAAAAAAGTTTATGAGTTTGAACATCAAATATCTTGTCTTTGTAGTGCATTCAATTGAATATGGGTTGAAAAGGATTTGCAAATCATTGTATTCTGTTTATATTTACATCTAACACAATTTCCCAACTCATATGGAAACGGGGTTTGTATGTAAAACAATGGCCACATCCATAAACACCATAACCTCATGCTCTTTCAGGATTTCCTCAAGCATCAGTAGAAGAGGATGCAAAATAGACTGCTAGCGACTTATGTTGTTTTTCTTTTGTGTCACCGGGTCTGTTCTTCTTTCTGCGTTTTTCTGCACATTCTGTCTAAAACTAAAACACTTAAAATCCTTATTTTTTCTCAAAACTCGACAGTTCGCCTTATAACCCGGTGCGCCTAATGTACGGAATAAGTTTGGTTGAGCTTACTCACCTCCAAGCTACTTTATTTGTTACATGGCGTAATGATACGTGTGACCAGTAGATGGCAGTCAAACATAATAAATAAGTGTAGACAGCACTATGATTGCACTTTTGTCTCAAGTAAACAACACCAACATTTTAAATGTTCCATTGCAAATATAGAACATGACACATGACACAGTTTATCAAAATGTTTTAGTACGACTTTGGTAAGCTATGAAGCCGCACTGCTTGAAGGATTGTCGGTGCATTAAACATACAAATATTATTATGGTGTGTGTATAAGGTAAGACATATTATCTGGCGTTTTGTTTGGCAATATTATGCAAAAGCAACTTTTCTTACCTTCTGGTACCTGCTGATCTGTATTTGGGATCTGTAGAAGTCATGAAAAAGTCTGCACGTCTGCGAGTCGATAAGCTTCTTCTTTTTCCTCTATCTTCCAAAAACACCATAACCTCATACTCTTTCGGGATTTCCTCAAGCATCAGTAGAAGAGGACGCAAAATAGACTGCTAGCGACGTATGTTGTTTTTCTTTTGTGTCTCCGGGTCTGCTCTTCTTTCTGCGTTTTTCTGCACATTCTGACTAAGTCTTTCTCCCCTTACTCCCTCTCTTTCTCCTGATTCTGGAGAAAGCATTTGGCTTGACTCTTTTAAATTGTGTCCATCCAAACTCAGACCAAAACCCTTCTACATCGAAGTCAGAAGCATTAAAATTACACTCCTCTCGCTTGGTCCCTCCGATTTTGCCCAAGTCAGTTTGACTGGAGAGGTCCATACTTTCCTCAATTTCCCATAATTTGGAAATGTATGCAGGCTGACCCCTTCTTTAGTTGTATTGATACAACCTGCAACAATGCCTCTGGCAGACATATTTGACAATTCCTTCGAAATGTGCGTGAAAATAACATAATTTGGGATGAAAATGCAACCAAAACACATACCACGCAATATGAAGTTCCCTCCAGTTTTCTGTAGGTGACGTCAGCAACGCTGATACAGGCATTTTAGAGCTAAAAATGGGCGTTCCAAAGTGTGTTGAAACTATTTTGGGAGGAATGTTACCCGTAGACATAATTTTTAGGTCCAGAACTAAGAAATAAATGTCAATATTGTTAACTTTAGCTATTTGAGTTACGATTCCAACCCGTCGCTGGTTGAAGTACTGTTTGTCACAGGACTGGCTGTTTCAGCAATATAGAGTTCACACTATATTGAAGAAACAAACATAACTTTGGATAAGACCACTCGGAAATCGACACAATCCTCCTTTCCAACAACCAGAAAAAGAATGCTAGTGTGAAGCAGACGAAGCGGACTACCCATTCAGAGAAACAAACAAAATGTATCAAAATGTTTTAGTACGACTTTGGTAAGCTATGAAGCCGCACCGCTTGAAGGATTGTCGGCGCGTTAAACATACGAGTATTATTATGGTGTGTGTAATAAGGTAAGACATATTATCTGGCGTTTTGTTTCGCAATATTATGCAAAAGCAACTTTTCTTACCTTCTGGTACCTGCTGATCTGTATTTAGGACCTGTAGAAGTCCTGAAAAATTCAACGCGTCCGCGAGTCGATAAGCTTCTTCTTTTTCCTCTATCTTCTTATGTGACATTCATCCTCCATTGTTGCCTTTTCTAATATAAAGTAGTGTAAAGTTTTTACTTATATCTGTCAGTAAACTCGCCATGAAACCGCTAAAACATACCGGTGTAGTGAGTTTACATTATTCCTCCAAGGAACTTTAGTTATTAGAGTTCCGGTCGGACGGTTTTTCACGGGACACATTTCCAGTGTTGTTGTTTCCAGATGAGGAGATGCTGCTCCGTTATTGATGTAAGTAAAGTCTGAATGTCATTAAAACAGATAGCTCCATCTTTTGACACTTCTTCCACTCCCGTCCTTGCACGCTACACCGCTACAACAAAGATGAGGGGGAGAAGACGCTGCTGAAGGTGAGCCACGTAAATACGACCGCCCACAAAACAGCGCATCCGTAAGCGACTGTCAGAAAGCGGCTTGAACATGATCTGTAAAACATAATCTATGCCAGTGTTTTTCAACCTCTGTGCCGGGGCACACTAGTGTGCCGTGAGATACAGTCTGGTGTGCCGTGGGAGATGATCTAATTTCACCTAATTGGGTTAAAAATATTTTTTGCAAACCAGTAATTATGGTCTGCAAATGATGTGTTGTTGTTGAGTGTCGGTGCTGTCTAGAGCTCGGCAGAGTAACCGTGTAATACTCTTCCTTATCAGTAGGTAGCAGCAGGTAGCTAATTGCTTTGTAGATGTGGGAAACAGCGGGAGGCAGGGTGCAGGTAAAAAGGTGTCTAATGCTTAAACCAAAAATAAAAAAGGTGAGTGCCCCTAAGAAAAGGCATTGAAGCTTAGGAAAGGCTATGCAGAACAAACCTAAAACTGAACTGGCTACTAAGTAAACAAAAACAGAATGCTGGACGACAGCAAAGACTTACTGTGGAGCAAAGACGGCGTCCACAATGTACATCCGAACATGACATTACAATCAACAATGTCCCCACAAAGAAGGATAAAAACAACTGAAATATTCTTGACTGCAAAAACAAGGAAGTTGCGGAAAATATCGCTCAAAGGAAGACATGAAACTGCTACAGGAAAATACAAAAAAAAAGACGAAAAGCCATCAAAATAGGAGCGCAAGACAAGAACTAAAACACTACACACAGGAAAACAGCAATAAACTCAAAATAAGTCAGGGTGTGATGTGACAGGTGGTGACAGTACAGTACACCTACTTTGAGACAAGAGCTATAGTGATGCATGCTTGGTTATGGTTCAAAGTCAATTGCAACAACGACTTTTTACTGTCAACTAAGTTTCATTTTTTAAATGATTTCTGCTGGAGGTGTGTCTACGGATTTTTTCAACGCAAAAAATGTGCCTTGGCTCAAAAAAGGTTGAAAAACATTGATCTATGCAACATTTTGACCAAAGAACCACCATTACATGTTATGTAGACCACAAGGAAGTGTTTTCAATTCAGAAAAAAATAAAAATAATTATATGACTCCTTTAATGCGCCTTATAAAAAAAAATATAATATAAAAAATAGACCATTCATCGGCAGTGCGCCTTATAATCCGGTGCGCCTTATGGTCCGGAAAATACGGTATTGTAGATGTTTGTAGTACATGCTATTGTTATGTTTTTCAAACAATATTTCTTATAGAAAAGTTTGTAGTTTTTACATGTTAAAGTTGGGGTATTTTGGGAGGGATTAAATGTATTACATGTTTGTTTCAATGGGCGAGGCTGCTTCGAGATAGGAGTGATTTGAGTTACGAGCTTCATCGTGAAACACATTGTTCTCGTAAATTAAAGTACAACTGTATATGCAATCACTACCGGTACTTGTAAAGAATACTATGTCAAAGTCAAACCACTGTCCAATATAAAAAAATTTTTACATAATGGACCAGGTATATTTTAGAATGAATGTGGAATTTCCTGACAAACTCAAAATGGTTTCAATTTTCAGTTTTGGTGTTTGCTTAAATCACAATTAAAATCGCTACTCAACTCATGGGGTGACAGTTTTGGCTGTCCGTCTGTGTGTCCCGTGTTTGTTCCATGTTCTTACTTTGGCAGAATGGTTGTAATCTCCTCTCAAATGGTTTATGCCACTAAAGGGAACAGATTAACAAGGTTTTAATGACCCGTGGCTCGCCCTTTTACCCCCACCAGCTTCCGGAGCATCCCATGGGAGCGAGTCGGCGTGCGTGTTAGATTCTGGGCGTCTGTGTATTTAGCTGCCCTTTAAGTTGGAAATAGTGTGTAACACTCCGAACATTCATATTTACTGAGGTGACTGACTTCAAATGAAACTTTTTCTTTGCAGCTTTTTCACATTTGCAAGCTAAAAATAGTTTCAGTTCCAACCAAGCAATTCACACTTCACAGCATATTTACAGCTCATATTTAATGATGCAATTATTCCTTTATTCCATTATTTTCTGATTAACCCACTGAGACGCAAATTAACTACAGAGCACATTACTTTATTGTTATTTGGTTGTTTGTTGGTCTCTTCAACACTTCTGTTCACTAATACAGATAATACAGTCACAACGGTTGGTGTATGTAAAAAAATAGTTTCATGATTTTAAATAGTTAAAGAATTGATGTATTAAATGAATGGCTGTGTACTGTATGAGGTTGGTATTGTTCAGTATTTTTGTGATTTATTTCTGATGTTGTGTCATCAATATAGCTACTACTAAGAATTTACTACTGGAATCATTGTACATTAGAGGTGGGCAGATGGATCCAAACATCGATATTATCCGCACCATCATGGTATCGGTATCGTATACTATCAGTTCTATTTGATTTTTTTGGGGGATATTATTGTACAAAACCAGTGAAGTTGTCACGTTGTTTTTGGAAACTGTGGACGTTGTGTCCTTCGGATCAAAGAGGAATTTAACTATCCGGACTGTAATAGGTACAAAGTTGAAAAGCCAGCATCTATGATGGTATGGGGGTGTATTAGTGCCCAAGGCATGGGTAACTTAAACATCTGTGAAGGCACCATTAATGCTGAAAGGTACATACAGTCAAGAATTAACATTGGCTCGGCTTTCACTTGTTGGCGTGAGCTCTAAGACGGGGAGGGATGTCAGACCGATGCTGCCTTAGCTCTGTTCCTGCTGAACTAGTGAGTAATTTTCAATGCTCAAATCAAAATGATAATGCTAACGTTAGCTATCGGAAATTTGCGTGGTAGCCATAAATTGCCACCAGCTTGATAGTTTGCCGTTCCACACTGACACGACCAGACAAACTCATAAGTACTGTATAAAGATAAACAATGCGATGACTGCAACCTCAAATGTAAAGTTTGAGAACATTTTGTAGGTTCCTACTATGGAAAGATCAGTCATACTGAATCGTTGTGGTAGTATCGTGTCATTTTGACATTATGCGCTGGTCCTCATTGGAATGTGGTCTTCCTTCAGGCAAAACACTACCGCTTTGGTCCACTGGCGCCGCCAAAATCAACCAAGACTGAAAGTTCTTTTATCCAGTATGTGCGTATATTTTATTTTAAACTTTTTTCTTACACATGCAGAATATTATAGCCACAAATCCAAACGGTCAAACAGAACACCTGGAGTAAAACAATACATTATTAAAACATGTTCATCTGTTTAGCAAACCTATTGAAAAATTTTGAATTTTTTTTTGTAACCCTCTTTTTTATTTTGCACCATTGCACTTAGGGCCTGATTTACTAAAGGTTTGCGTGTACTAAAACAAGCGCAAAACTGATCTACCAAACGTTAGCAAAGTGGATTGCGTCTGTTAAATGAGCAGAGTAAGGCGCGCCATCCATTTTGTGTCTGTCTTCATTAATATGCAGAATGTATGCAGATCATCAACATGTCCACATTACTGGGAGGAGAAGATGAAAATATATTGTACAGCACATGCAATGTGATTTATCAACACTGTTTTGCGGGAACTATTTAGTGTTTTATTTAGCATGTCCGAAAAGTACATGCAAACCGAGTTACACACAGGCTGCAGGATCAGTGAAGCTGCAGCAAAGACAGACAAATGACAGATATTCCTCCGTCATACGTATGTGTGTAAACGTATTGGCATGGTCTGTCAATGTAATGCACCCCCGTCGCAGAATGCAACCCCCGACGGGAGCGCCACACCAACCAAAGCCCACACCCAAACCCTCCACGTGCAAGACCGAATACACCCAAAAAAAGTCACTTAACAAGAAGCCAAAAAGTGCAAAAACAACAATGCTCGCGCCGGAGGAGCCGTGAACGACTGCAGGGACACAACATTAGGTACACCTGCAGACTGCAGCACGGATTTCATATTTCATTCATTCACAACTCCTCCAACACGAACACCACTGTTCCCGCACTTAGAAGTAAAGGTAAGACCATAATAACGTTTTTTTAATTAAATGTGCTTTTTTGTGTGCTACAGTTTGTATGTGTAAAGTTAAAGTTAAGTTAAAGTACCAATGATTGTCACACGCACACACTAGGTGTGGTGAAATTTGTCCTCTGCATTTGACCCATCCCTTGATTCCCCCCTGGGAGGTGAGGGGAGCAGTGAGCAGCAGCGGCGCCGCGCCCGGGAATTATTTTTGGTGATTTAACCCCCAATTCCAACCCTTGATGCTGAGTGCCAAGCAGGGAAGAATGCTGGTATGAGCTTTTAAACATAACCCGTTAACTGCTGCCAATCAAATGGTGAATAAGATACTCTTTAGGGTTCATATGTTTGTAAATCTGACTGTGATGAAGTCAGTGCCTCACCAGCCATGAACCTCACCGCACGTCACTGGTGCATGAGTCTTATTCAAACGGACCAAATTGTGATACATAATACGTGGATTAGCAATTTTTTTTTTTTTTATCGTTATTCCTTATTTTATTTCATATAGTCAACATAGTGAAAATGGCAATTCTGATTCTGTGACCGTTTGGAGTAGCACAATTGGCATAGTTACTTTTTAGTTGACTCCTGTTTTGATTTACTAAGCTCCATGAGCAATTCATATGTTAATGATGCCTCATGGTTTTTGTCTGAGTCGCTACAAACACTGTCAAAAATACAGCTAACTTCACTGAGATGCAGCAGATGCCACAGTAATCCTAACTAACACTTGCTTAAGGATTCAGCAAATGGCACCAGAAGCCCATCAGAGACCCACAGTCCATCAGAGGCAGCGCAGCAATGACTTTTAGAATCTGCGAGTCATGCGTTCTTGACCTGTGGTGACTCACGACTGACACGATGGCTCACGGGGAGCTGACAAGAGGAAATACATCATGGCGTCCCTCAAATTGAGAAGGACACAGCAGAGGGGCCCCACTTCCGAGTGACAGATATGGGATTTATTATTTTATTTCTTGTCCCCCGGCTTGGAAGATCTGTAAAAGGGGTAGCAGGAGTCCACTTTATAGAGTTTGCTTATAAAGTAAGTATAAGCCTATATGGGGGTTGTACAATTTGTAATCAAACCAACATTTTCAAGATGTTCATCTCTAAAATTGCAAACAATGTGGGGATCTCTCACATTGAAATCGATACCAGTCGTCAACGGAACCAATTTTCAGTATGATAACGATTTTCGGTACTCATGTGTGTGTCCATCCATCCATCGATCCATCTTCTTCCGCTTATCTGAGGTCAGGTCGCGGGGGCAGCAGCCTAAGCAGGGAAGCCCAGACTTCCCTCTCCCCAGCCACTTCGTCCAGCTCCTCCCGGGGGATCCCGAGGCGTTCCCAGGCCAGCTGGGAGAGATAGTCTTCCCAACGTGTCCTGGGTCTTCCCCGTGGCCTCCTACCGGTCGGACGTGCCTGAAACACCTCCCTAGGGAGGCGTTCAGGTGGCATCCTGACCAGATGCCCGAACCACCTCATCTGGCTCCTCTCGATGTGGAGGAGTAGCGGCTTTACTTTGAGCTCCCCCCGGATGGCAGAGCTTCTCACCCTATCTCTAAGGGAGAGCCCCACCACCCGGCGGAGGAAACTCATTTCGGCCGCTTTTACCCGTGATCTTGTCCTTTCGGTCATAACCCAAAGCTCATGACCATAGGTGAGGATAGGAAGGTAGATCGACCGGTAAATCGAGAGCTTTGCCTTCCGGCTCAGCTCCTTCTTCACCACAACGGATCGATACAGCGTCCGCATTACTGAAGACGCCGCACCGATCCGCCTGTCGATCTCACGATCCACTCTTCCCTCACTCGTGAACAAGACTCCGAGGTACTTGAACTCCTCCACTTGGGGCAGGGTCTCCTCCCCAACCCGGAGATGGCACTCCACCCTTTTCCGGGCGAGAACCATGGACTCGGACTTGGAGGTGCTGATTCTCATCCCAGTCGCTTCACACTCGGCTGTGTTCATGTGGTGATAAATCAGGGGTGTCAAACTCATTTTAGATCGGGGGCCACATGGAGATAAATCTACTCCCAAGTGGGCCGGACTGGTAAAATCACGGCACGATAACTTAAAAATAAAGACAACTTCAGATTGTTTTCTTTCTTTAAAAATAGAACAAGCACATTCTGAAAATGTACAAATCATAATGTTGTTGGGTTTTTTTTTACACTTACATGTTGCGGTTAATAGGATTCTCTATCTTTATTTGTCGTTATTTATATTTTCTGAATAAATTATGTGATAATGTTCATCAGTTGGTGTTAATTTTCAATCTACAGGATGTTATTTATGTAGTTTGATCATTTTCCTCGACTGATGTACTAACGTCATGTGGTTTATTTTGTACATATGTAGCATGATCTACAATTATACAAATAAGTGCTATTGCGACATCCAGTGGACACATTTAGAACAGCAGTTTCTTCCATTCAAGAATTTCAGGTTATTTTTTATACTTAGCACACTCAACCCGCGGGACGGATAATACATGTTCGTGGGCCTGATCCAGCCCTCGGGCCGTATGTTTGACACCTGTGTGATAAATGGTCACTCCTTTAATATTCACATTTTATTTTTTTTTAGTTTAAGACTTTAGATGGCAGTAGTGTATGGTCTACTGCAGTGTTTTCTAACCATAAGCCCCATTGTTGGGTCGCGAGTGCCCCGTAGAGGGCCGTCAAAAAATATCTGTTTTTCAGCTGTGGTCAGTATGGGCCGAAGCGGCACTCAGTTGTAATACACTTTTCCACCACTTGTGGAAGTAATGACAATCTTTAACCAAAGTCGTGTATAGAGTGAGTAAGGACAACCCGGTTTCAAGCAATCTCCTCAATGATTAGTCAAATGGCACTCACGTGACTACAGGGTGTCATCTAACGCAGTGGTCCCCAACCACCGGGCCACAGCCCGGAACCTGTCCGTGGATCGATTGGTACCGGGCCGTACACGAAATAAAAAAAATAAAAAAATATATATATATTATTATTATATTTTTTTATTTATTAAATCAACATAAAAAAAACACAAGATACACTTACAATTAGTGCACCAATCCGGCATCCCCCAGCTCTGTCTCGTCGAAGTCGTCATTAATTCGAGTCAGTGTCGCTGCTGCTCTATTCCCGTGTTCTACTGCGTGACTGATCGTCTTAAGTTTAAACTCTGCGTCGTAAGCGTGTCTCTTAATAGGAGCCATTCTGGGGTCTTTACATAAACAAACCAATGGAAATGAAACGGCACGCCTCGTGCAGTCATATATCCCAGCATGCACCGCGCGCTTCTTCTTCTTCTACGGGGGAAAATGAAGACGAGGGAAATGAAACGGCACGCCTCGTGCAGTCATTTATCCCAGCATGCACCATGCGCTTCTTCTACTTCTACGGGGGAAAATGAAGTCGGCGGCTGCTTACCGTATTTTTTTAAAAAAATTTTAATTTATTTTTTTTAATGAATTTATTAATCAATCAACAAAACAATACACAACAACACCACAACAATGCAATCCAATTCCAAAACCAAACCCGTCCCAGCAACTTTAAGAACAACAATAAACAGAGCAATTGAGGACACACAAATCCAAATGTAGTGAAACAAAAATGAACATTATCGACAACATTATCAATATTAGTAACAATTTCAAAATAGCAGTGATTAAAAAAAACCTCATTGATATCATCATTAAAAACATTAATAAAAAATACTAAAACAATTAGAAATTAACAATAGTGTGTCACAGTGGCTTACACTTGCATCACATCCCATAAGCCCGACAACACACCGCGTCCAACATTTTCCACAAGGATATAATAAGTCATATTTTGGTTCATTTATTAGTTGAAACAAATTTAAATAATGGATCCCATATTCCAATATATGACTCATTATTATCTAAACTAAATGCAGTTGTTTCTACTGATATCATCTCCATAGCGTGTGTGTACCAGTCAGTATGAGTTGGACTATCAACAGCTATCCATTTTTTAAATATTACCCTTTTTGTTATTATGCATATTGAAAGAAAAGCATTTTTACTCTTTGATGACACGTTACTAAATTGACGGAGATCCCCAAGAATACAAGTTTGCAGTGTCATTGGGATGTTTATATTAAGGAATGTGATTGCTTCTTTTGTTGTTTTCAACCATAACTCTTTTATTCTCTGACATTCCCACAATAAATGAACAAGAGTTCCCTCAGCTGCCCGACACTTCATACATAACTTGCTATCTACTACGCCAATTTTAAACAGCTGAGAAGATGTAAAATACAATCTATTCAATATCTTAGATTGAGTCAGCTTATCTTTAATGCTTCTAAAGGGCTTATTGGCATTTTTCCAAATATCATTCTATGATATGTCTATTTCATCTAAAATGTTTAAGTCCATCATCCATTTCCGAACACATGCATCATTTGCATTTCTAGTGTGGTGTTCATTTATTATTCCATAAAATAGTTTAATTAATTTCTTAATTGTATCTTGATTAAAAAGTGCATCTTCCAGTTCATGGCTATTTAAGGACATACTTTCAGAGGATATGCATTTATTTACAGCGTGTTTTAAAGAGATAAAATGTAAAAAATGATTTTTGGGTACATTATATTATTCAACTAAATCATTGAACGGTTTTGATTGATTGATTGATTGAAACTTTTACCTGTTAGAGGCTCAATATTGGTCCATATATAAGGCGCACCGGATTATAAGGCACACTGTCAGCTTTTGACAAAATTGGAGGTTTTTAGGTGCGCCTTATAGTGCGGAAAATACGGTACTTAGTATCAGATTGATACCCAAATTTGTGGTATCATCCAAAACTAATGTAAAGTATCAAACAACAGAAGAATAAGTGATTATTACATTTTAACAGAAGTGTAGGTATAACATGTTAAAAGAGAAAGTAAGCAGATATTAACAGTAAATGAACAAGTAGATTAATAATTAATTTTCTACCACTTGTCCTTAATAATTTTGACATGATAATAGAATGGAAAATGACACAATATGTTACTGCATATGTCAGCAGCTAAATTAGGAGCCTTTGTTTGCTTACTTACTAATAAAGGACAAGTTGTCTTGTATGTTCAGTATTTTATTTAAGGACAAACTGTTATGTACGCGAGGGGTGGAAGGAGACGACACCACGAAGAAACTCAGGTTACCAGGTTTATTGTACCCTTTGATGAATGTGTGGGAGGCGTATGCTACTCTAAGTGTTGGTTGCGGGACTATGTGTGATATTAACCATGTAAATAATACCAGAGGATGTTGTACGTGCGTGATGGATGAATCCTTCGACAGTCCCAGAGGGCGAGGCAAAAAGGAAGTCCGAGAACAGGCAGAAGGTCGAGGGCAGTAGAGAAGCGACAAGGTCCGTGTCCAGGCGAGGGTCGAGGATCGAGGAAGGGAGTCCAAAATGCGGAGGGAGGTCGAGGCACAGGGCTCGAGCACACGGAACATGGCGGGTACTGCGAGAGAGACAAGGAACATGAGTCGAGGAGACAAGGAGGACAGGAGAACAAGGGTGAGGACAACAAGAGGGAAGCCAGAGACGTGAATGCTTACTACTGAGAGTTAACGACGTTCCGGCGTAGGCTCCAAGTGTCGACTGGTCTTTATGCTGCCGCTCTGATGATTTCCAGGTGTGCTGATTGCCGATAGTCTGCAACTGCGGCGTTGCGTGGGCGTGAAGCGCTCGGCGCGTACGGGGGCGTGTCCTGGCATACTGCCAGACAGAGTGTTGGAGGATCTTGCAGCCAGCGAATTATGGGTTCGAGACCGCGCCGTGACACAAACTTGCAATAAGAAACATGTTTAATGTATCGTAAGATTTTTTGGTTAAAATAAAGCCAATAATGCAATTTTTTGTGGTCCCCTTTATTTAGAAAAGTATCAAAGTACCGAAAAGCATCAAAATTCATTTTGGTACAGGTACCAAAATATTGGTATCGGGACAACACTATAGTGGAGACTCTTTATATGCTCCACTAAAAGAGCGTAACACTTTGAAGTGCATCAATGAGAGAAAAAAAGAAACCGAAATGTATTTAAAAAGGTAGCGAAGGAAATGTATGATGATGGAGTGAGACGTAAGATTATATTACAAGGAAAGAAAGAAGGCGTACACAGACCTTTTCACGCTGCATTTGTGTACGCCAAACTGGTTAGCAGTAACTTTGTATTCCTCACAACTGGCAAGATTGTACACAACAAATAGCAATTTTGAAGTTAGCAACCTCCATCTGAAGTCTGCACTAACAGTCGTTTCTTTTGAACTCAAAACTCCTTCCATCAATCCAGACCTCATTGAATAAACTTTGAGACATTCCAAAGCTTTATTTCCATTCTCTGTCCAAAAATACTTTCAAAACAACTTTCTGAGTCTCTCCCACCGCGTCTTCCAATGAGCAAGTCCAGGACCTTCTTGGTAGTAATGTCATGTTCGTAGCACAATCTAAGATCATTTCTTGATGCAGTCTGCTATTTAACATATTTGTCATCAGTGCCAACATTACATCAATCACAACAAGAACTGGGCTTTAGTCGTTAAGATATTTTGTTTTGGTGTGACGTCATAGGTCAACCGGAAAAGCAATACATGAATCGCCGTTTGCTTGTCAAAGTTGTCCCATCAGCCGGAGGTCTGACAGCGAACGTATCCAAAACTATCATTGGCGCTGGCGGCAGTGTCACAGCTTCTTTCAAAGTGTGACGATCTGTCACTTCATTTCGGTTTGTTTCCTTGTTTTTGTATTTACTTCCTGTCAGTGCTCTTATTTTGTTATATTTCCTGTTTGTTCCGCTGAGCACTGTTTTCTCCTCACCTGCCGTTGATTGGCAGCCAGTCCACACCTGCTGCCAATCAGCATATGTCTATTTATGTTTTCTCTCGAGCACTCCTCAGTGCTCGATGATAAACACTCTATGTATGGAACATTTATGCAAGACTGCTTTATTTTCTGTTTTTGCATGAGATTAAAGACTCATCATACCTGCTCTCAGCTCTCTTGGTTCTTGCATCTTGGGGTCACAAAACAGCAGCCATGCGAGTTCCTCACACAAAGCCCATTTTTAAGTTTTTTCCATCAATGTAGAGTGAAAAAATAGCAAGTTTAAGTTTTAAACATACAATAAGTCTTCTTAGTGTGTTTAAAAACCAGCAAGGCAGTGTGGTGTACTATACAGGTAAAAGCCAGTAAATTAGAATATTTTGAAAAACTTGATTTATTTCAGTAATTGCATTCAAAAGGTGTAACTTGTACATTATATTTATTCATTGCACACAGACTGATGCATTCAAATGTTTATTTCATTTAATTTTGATGATTTGAAGTGGCAACAAATGAAAATCCAAAATTCCGTGTGTCACAAAATTAGAATATTACTTAAGGCTAATACAAAAAAGGGATTTTTAGAAATGTTGGCCGACTGAAAAGTATGAAAATGAAAAATATGAGCATGTACAATACTCAATACTTGGTTGGAGCTCCTTTTGCCTCAATTACTGCGTTAATGCGGCGTGGCATGGAGTCGATGAGTTTCTGGCACTGCTCAGGTGTTATGAGAGCCCAGGTTGCTCTGATAGTGGCCTTCAACTCTTCTGCGTTTTTGGGTCTGGCATTCTGCATCTTCCTTTTCACAATACCCCACAGATTTTCTATGGGGCTAAGGTCAGGGGAGTTGGCGGGCCAATTTAGAACAGAAATACCATGGTCTGTAAACCAGGCACGGGTAGATTTTGCGCTGTGTGCAGGCGCCAAGTCCTGTTGGAACTTGAAATCTCCATCTCCATAGAGCAGGTCAGCAGCAGGAAGCATGAAGTGCTCTAAAACTTGCTGGTAGACGGCTGCGTTGACCCTGGATCTCAGGAAACAGAGTGGACCGACACCAGCAGATGACATGGCACCCCAAACCATCACTGATGGTGGAAACTTTACACTAGACTTCAGGCAACGTGGATCCTGTGCCTCTCCTGTCTTCCTCCAGACTCTGGGACCTCGATTTCCAAAGGAAATGCAAAATTTGCATGGTTGGGTGATGGTTTGGGGTGCCATGTCATCTGCTGGTGTCGGTCCACTCTGTTTCCTGAGATCCAGGGTCAACGCAGCCGTCTACCAGCAAGTTTTAGAGCACTTCATGCTTCCTGCTGCTGACCTGCTCTATGGAGATGGAGATTTCCAGTTCCAACAGGACTTGGCGCCTGCACACAGCGCAAAATCTACCCGTGCCTGGTTTACGGACCATGGTATTTCTGTTCTAAATTGGCCCGCCAACTCCCCTGACCTTAGCCCCATAGAAAATCTGTGGGGTATTGTGAAAAGGAAGATGCAGAATGCCAGACCCAAAAACGCAGAAGAGTTGAAGGCCACTATCAGAGCAACCTGGGCTCTCATAACACCTGAGCAGTGCCAGAAACTCATCGACTCCACGCCACGCCACATTAACGCAGTAATTGAGGCAAAAGGAGCTCCAACCAAGTATTGAGTATTGTACATGCTCATATTTTTCATTTTCATACTTTTCAGTTGGCCAACATTTCTAAAAATCCCTTTTTTGTATTAGCCTTAAGTAATATTCTAATTTTGTGACACACGGAATTTTGGATTTTAATTTTTGCCACTTCAAATCATCAAAATTAAATGAAATAAACATTTGAATGCATCAGTCTGTGTGCAATGAATAAATATAATGTACAAGTTACACCTTTTGAATGCAATTACTGAAATAAATCAAGTTTTTCAAAATATTCTAATTTACTGGCTTTTACCTGTATATTGAGGAAATGACAGCGCCCAGCCGTGACGTCATCAGATGTCTCACATACGCTGAGGGGAGAGTTTTTGAACCCTTCGCTTTGCAAAAGTGCATTTTTTAAGGACAAAAGTATGATTTTGCGTGTGGAAAAGGAGGCCTAAATGCAGAGATAATCAGCGTTTATGAAATGTTCATGTGGACATGTCCTAAGAAACAATCACTGATGAAGGAATGTAAACCAGTGTCATGTCAGTATAGTGAATGCAAGTAAATACTGGAGTGGAGGATTATGGAAAATGGAGTCCCAACATGTCAACCTAAAATAAAAGGCCTACTGAAACCCACTACTATCGACCACGCAGTCTGATAGTTTATATATCAATGATGAAATCTTAACATTGCAACACATGCCAATAGGGCCGGGTTAGCTTACTAAAGTGCAATTTTAAATTTCGCGCGAAATATCCTGCTGAAAACGTCTCGGTATGATGACGTCAGCGCGTGACGTCACGGATTGTAGCGGACATTTTGGGACAGCATGGTGGCCAGCTATTAAGTCGTCTGTTTTCATCACAAATATCCACAGTATTCTGGACATATGTGTTGGTGAATCTTTTGCAATTTGTTCAATGAACAATGGAGACAGCAAAGAAGAAAGCTGTAGGTGGGAAGCGGTGTATTGCGGCAGGCGTTGTGCTGGATAACGCACCCCCGCCGTAGAATGCACCCCTTGACTGGTGTGCCAGATTACACAGCCGGTGTTTCATTGTTTACATTTCCGGAAGATGACAGTCAAGCTTTACCATTGGCCTGTGGAGAACTGGGACAACAGAGACTCTTACCAGGAGGACTTTGGTCAAAATGTTGCATAGATTATGTTTTACAGATCATCTTCAAGCCGCTTTCTGACAGTCTCTTCCGGATACGCCGTTTTGTGGGCGGTCTTATTTACGTGGCTCACCTTCGGCAGCGTCTTCTCCCCGTCATCTTTGTTGTAGCGGTGTAGCATGCAAGGACGGGTGTGGAAGAAGTGTCAAAAGATGGAGCTAACTGTTTTAATGACATTCAGACTTTACTTACATCAATAACGGAGCAGCATCTCCTCATCCGTGGCTCACTAGTGTAATAACAAGGCCGGAAATGTGTCCCGTGAAAAACCGTCCGACCAGAACTCTCTAATAACTAAAGTTCCTTGGGTGAATAATGTATACTCACCATACCGGTATGTTTTAGCGCTTTCATGGCGAGTTTACTGACAGATATAAGAAAGAACTTTACACTACTTTATATTAGAAATGGCAACAGTTGAGGATGAATGTCACATAACAAGAAGATAGATAAAAAGAAGAAGCTTATCGACTCGCGGACATGTGCAATTTTTCAGGACTTCTACAGATCCCAAATACAGATCAGCAGGTACCAGAAGGTAAGAAAAGTTGCTTTTGCATAATATTGCGAAACAAAACGCCAGATAATATGTCTTACCTTATACTGTACACACACCATAATAATACTCGAATGCTTCATAGATTACCAAAGTCGTACTAAAACATTTTGATAGATTTTTGAGCGCCGTGTGTAATGTTCTATATTTTCAATGGAACATATAAAATGTTGATGTTGTTTACATGAGACATATTGCAATCATAGTGCTGTCTACACATATTTGTTATGTTTGACTGCCATCTACTGGTCACACTTATCATTACAACATGTACCAAATAAAATAGCTTCGAGGTGAGTAAGCTCAATCAAACTTATTCCTTACATTAGGCGCACGGGGTTATAAGGCGCACTGTCGAATTTTGAGAGAAAAAAAGGATTTTAAGTGCGCTTTATAGTCCGTAAAGTACGGTACTGTGATCTAGCATTGAAGGATACGTGGCTAAAAACGACAAAAACAAACGTTGCATTGATGTGCTTTATTATTTTATTTTACTCCACATTTGCTGAAAATATGCTTTTTTTTACAGCCCTCAGTCTCTTTCAGAATGAAATTCACGTCCTGACTGAAGTCAACAGCCACATTCTGAGAATGTTGTTTGTCCACAGTGCTGATGTTTACTACTTGCTATAACAGATGCCTTCATTAGGCTTGGGTTTCGCAGTTTCACATCTCACCTTAAGTTGTGTATGGCAGCATACATCTAGACTTCATTTTCTTTAGCGTCTTTAGTGATGCTTGGCAACAACATTTTTTGTCTTAAAATTTAAAAAAAAAAATGCCTTCCTCTCTGCAGCGGTCAGAAGGCACCAGAACATGACTGTTGCATCAAAGGCCTTGTTGATGCAACGTTTGTATGCCTAATCTGCTCTCTCCATCTGCCAGGCTTGTCTGGACCGAGCACAGACTTGATCCTGTCACAGATTTCTGTCCCATCAGCCTCTACCCAGGTGGCTTTCAACAGGCTTACACACTCTGACTAGTAAATAACCAGATTTTTTTTATGTTTCCTTGACTTTTTGTCTTTGTTTCCTGCTGCTGCTATCAGTATGAACAAATCATGAATTATGCATCATTCACAATATCCTCAATGCTTTGGGTCCCATGGCCAATTTGCTTTTACAGTAGTACCTTAACTTACAAGCTTATCATATTTTCCGGACTATAAGGCGCACTTAAAATCCTTTTTTTTTGGTCAAAACCCGACAGTGCGCATTATAACCCGGTGCGCCTAATGTACGGAATAATTCTGTTTTTTCTTAGCAACCTCAAAGCTATTTTATTTGGTACATGGTGACCAGTAGATGGCAGTCAAACATAAGAGATACGTGTAGACTGCAATATGACTCAAGTAAACAACACCAACATTTTATATGTTCCATTGAAAATATAGAACATTACACACGGCGCTCAAAAATCTATCAAAATGTTTTAGTATGACTTTGGTAAGCTATGAAGCTGCACCGCTTGAAGGATTGTACTGTGCTTCAACATACAAGTATTATTATGGTGTGTGTAAGGTAAGACATATTACCTGGTGTTTTGTTTCGCAATATTATGCAAAAGAAACTTTTCTTACATTCTGGTACCTGCTGATCTGTATTTGGGATCTGCATAAGTCCTGCAAAATCGTGCGAGTCCGCCTTTGTAGTCCGTGTCGACGCCGTATTCGATAAACCAATAAAAGTGCTAAAACATACCGGTATAGTGAGTTTACATTATTCACCCAAGGAACTTTAGTTATTAGAAGGTTCTGGTCAGACAGTTTTTCACGGTACACATTTCCGGCGTTGTTATTGCACGAGTGAGCCACGGATGAGGAGATGCTGCTCTGTTATTGATTGAAGTAAAGTCTGAATGTCATTAAAACAGTTAGCTCCATCCTTTGACACTTCTTCCACTCCCGTCCTTGCACGTTAAACCGCTGCAACAAAGATGACGAGGAGAAGACGCTGTCGAAGGTGAGCCACGTAAATAAGACCGCCCACAAAACAGCCCCACTATGGACTGGACTCTCACTACTATGTTAGATCCACTAAGGACTGTTCTTTCACAATATTATGTCACTCGACATCCATTGCTTTCGGTCTCCCCTAGAGAGGGGGGGTTACCCACATATGCGGTCCTCTCCAAGATTTCTCATAGTCATTCACATCGACGTCCCTTATGTGGGCTCTGTACCGAGGATGTCGTTGTGGCTTGTGCAGCCCTTTGAGACTTTTGTGATTTAGGGCTATATAAATAAACATTGATTGATTGATTGATTGAAAACGGCGCATCCTGAAGCGACTGTCAGAAAGCGGCTTGATGATGATCTGTAAAACATAATCCATGCAACATTTTGACCAAAGAACCATCATTACATGTTATGTAGACCACAAGTAAGTGTTTACAATATAGAAAAAAAAAAAATATATATATATATATATATAACCCCTTTAATGCGCCATATAATCCGGTGTGTATATATATGTGTGTATATATATGTATGTGTGTATATACACATGTGTATTTATATGTATATGTATGTGTGTATATATATATATATATATATATATATATATATATATATATATATATATATATATATATATATATATATATATATATATATATATATATATATATATATATATGTGTGTATATATGTGTGTACGTACTATATGCATGTATGTGTGTGTGTAAAAGTGTATGTGTGTGTGTGTTTGTGTGCGTGTGTGTGCGTGTGTGTATACATATGTGTGTATTTATGTATACACATATATGTGTATATGTATGTGCGTGTATGTATATATATATATATATATATATATATATATATATATATATATATATATATATATATATACACAGTATATATATGCTGAGAATACTTGTGTACATTTTTGTTTTTGTTTTTTAATTTTAATAAATTTACAGAAAGTTCTAAAAAATAACTTGTTCATATTGTCATTAGGGAGTATTGTATGTAGGATTTTCTGGCGAAAAATGACTTAATTACATTTTGGAATTAGGCTGTACCATAACAAAATGTGGAAAAAGTGAAGCGCTGTGAATACTTTCTGGATGCACTGGTGTACTTAGAGCATATGTATAAAACATTGTTGGAGGTTTTTAGAACACTTTATTGGTTAAACAGATCATATTCCCATTACCTGCATTGTTAGCCGTCTCTCATTAACAGTTTTTTACTATCAACAACGCACAGAAAGACGTACTGTATGTTCTTATTTAGAATAGTACCTAATAAAGTGTAGTTCCTCTTTAAAGCATAACAACTAGCCGAGAGATAGCTCATGCCTCAAATTACTTGTAAATTGGGTTACATGTGAGTCGAGGTACCACTGTATTAGGTAAAGGCAGATTGGTATTTTTGACAGGAACTTTACTGTATTTGTTATGAGAATTAAGAATCTCCTTTAGATCCACCTAACAAAGTAGGTCCTTGGTAATGCACTTGTTTTGACCGCTGACTTTTCTGCTGTTTACAAACCGTCTTCTTCTGTGGCATCATTATGTGCTCTACACACACTGGCCGGGGTATGTACTAGAATCATGCAGTTTTTAATCATCTTAAGTGTTTTTTTCTGTAGACAAGGATATTTCCTGATACAATCTTTAAAGGATATATAACTTTTGGAAAGCAGTAAAGGAAAAAAGACCGGTCCTGAGGAAAGTAATTACACAAACATGCTACAGAACAATATAGTTTCCGGCAGGGTTAGCGAGGCTGTCCGGATCAAGCAGGATGTGTCATGCTCCTCTCATCACCACTTGTCCCCTGTAGTGGGATTGGGGGCCCGCTAGCAGAATGATGCATGCTCAACGTCCGCCATCACTCGCGGCTGAGGAGTCAGACATTACGGAGCACTCCGAGCCATACGCTGACAGTGTCCCTCTGTCTTTTGTCCCTTTGCATTATGCCTTTTCTCCTTATTTTGCCTCACAGCCGAACGTTTTATTCACCTGTCTCATTTTGTTTCATCCGTTTTCACCATCAAACTTTTACTTTTGGCTCTGTAAGTGTGTAAAGTAAAGTCAAACTTGGTGAACTATTAGCGTCACTAAATGATATCAACAAACCTGGATGATATGATCACAAGCTTCAACTTGGCCATTCCAGGAAATGTATAAATGCACTATAAAGTTAAATATAAAATATTTTTGTGTTACTAAGCGAAATGTCCTGCACATTAAGCAAAATTAATGAATACAATTTGAATGATTAACTTTAACTACATTGAACTAGCATTTGTTGTCCTCCTAAAGTTAGACTTTACCATGAAATATTCATTTCAATCTTTCAGAAAAGTTACTTTTTTGTACCTAACCCTAATCCCTACTTTTTAAAAGTTTATTTTTTATTTTTTAAAACACACAATTTAATTTAATTTAAAATGTTGTCACAACTTTTAATAGTAGTCAAACTATTTGTTTATTTAAACATTTTTGTCTAATCACTGTAGTGTCAACATTAGGGATTTTAACCGATACCAGTACCAAATTGGTACTTTAAAATTGTGCCAGTGTTTAAACCGGTAAAAATTAAAAACATTTATATACAGTAAAAAAAAAAAAGAAAAAGTGGCCTTGCGGTTAGAGTGTCCGCCCTGAAATCGGTAGGTCGTGAGTTCAAACACCGGTCGAGTCATACCAAAGACTATAAAAATGGGACCCATTACCTCCCTGCTTGGCAGTCAGCATCAAGGGTTGGAATTGGGGGTTAAATCACCAAAATGATTCCCGAGCGCGGCCACCGATGCTGCTCACTGCTCCCCTCACCTCCCAGGGGGTGGAACAAGGGGGTGGGTCAAATTTGGGTAATTTCACCACACCAAGTGTGTGTGTGACTATCAGTGGTACTTTAACTTTAATGGAATTTTGTTGTGACATTCAAGTTGAACATACTAGTAATTTAAATATTTTAAATATATAAGTGAAGTGAAGTGAAGTGATTTACATTTATATAGCGCTTTTCCTCAAGTGACTCAAAGCGCTTTACATTGTGAAACCCAATATCTAATTTACATTTAAACCAGTGTGGCTGGCACTGGGAGCAGGTGGGTAAAGTGTCTTGCCCAAGGACACAACGGCAGTGACTAGGATGGCAGAAGCGGGGATCGAACCTGCAACCCTCAAGTTGCTGGCACGGCCGCTCTACCAACCCAGCTATACCGGTTAACTATGTAATACATTTAAAAATCAAAAATACAATCCACAACAAATTGTCACAACAATACAGAACATAGAACACATGCATAAAAAAACTTACTTATACTGTAATGTTTGATGCTTATATTTCCGAGTGTTCCTGAATGCAACATTTGCTTGCTGTAACTGTTATTGGTGCATAATGAGGAAGTGCTAAAAAATTTTTTTTCTGTGCTTACTGGGGCGGTATAGCTCGGTTGGTGGAGTGGCCGTGCTAGCAACTAGAGGGTTCCAGGTTCGATCCCCGCTTCTGCCATCCTAGTCACTACCGTTGTGTCCTTGGGCAAGACACTTTACCCACCTGCTCCCAGTGCCACCCACATTGGTTTAAATGTAATTTAGATATTGGGTTTCACTATGTAAAAGCGCTTTGGGTCACTAGAGAAAGGCGCTATATAAATATAATTCACTTCACTTCACTTCACTACTGGCTATCTTAGCGCCTCGCTGCTAACGGTGTTAAGAGGGCAGCTGTTGCTGTGTTAGGGACGGCAATACAGTTTAAAAAAAAGCGTCAGACCGTGATATGACACACTGGCCTTGTCCCTGTAGTCAACCAGTTCTGCTAAGTGCTCTCCATGTGAACATCCCTCATAATAAAGTGTGTTAGCTCATACGTCTAAAAGCAATGAACCCAGGTGCTCCCCTAATTCATCACCTTTACCTCACAGAAAGTGGGCTTTTTAACGAGCTACAGACACATTAAGTAGCATCAATTGCTCTGCAGGGGATTGGTAAAAAAACAAAAAAAAACACCTTTAAGCCCATTTAGTCATTATGCAGCCTTTACTAACACTTTGTTGTCCCACTAACTCCATAAGCACCAATTACATATTCAGTAGGGATGTTCTGATCAGGGTTTTATGCTGCAATTGCGATGCAGATACTCCACCCAGATCGGCTGATACTGTACCAATACCAATTTTTTGACTCATGACGTGACCTGTGCTGCAGGTCATGTCTTGTCATAGCTTTTATGTTTAGTTCTGTTCTTAGCGCTCCTTGCCCTCCTTTCATTTATGTTCCCGTTGCTAGGATTGTTTGAGTTCACACACCGGTTTTGTTGATTAGTGTCTCTACCTGCTGCCATCACTAATCACGCACCCTATGCCGGTTTAACCCCGGCAGTCATTGCAGGATTCTTGTCGGCAATATGCAAACTATGTCTGGCTTCACGCTACGTCCTAGTTTATGCCTGTTCGATTCCATGTTTATGGTCTGCTCAGTTAAGTTAGTGCGTTAAATTTTGCCTTGAGCAGTTGATCAATACAGTTTCTTACCTGCAAGCTGTCTAAAGTCCTCTGCATCTTAGAAGCACAACACCCCACCATGCCAAAACGTTACAACTAGGGATGTCCGATAATATCGGCCTGCCGATATTATCGGCCAATAAATGCGTTAAATTGTAATATCGGAAATTATCGGTATCTGTTATATATGCTAACAGCAGACAACTGACATATTTATCATAAATATAATTATATATATATATAAAATAACTAGAGGTGCAAGAGTACAGGTAACCCATGCTACAGTCCATACCTCGATTTTAGGGCCAAGGTGTTGCTTATTTTTCAGTACATTTTGTGGGGGTAGAGAGAACAACTTTTTTCCCTCTCAACGTTTTTTTTTTTTTTTTTGCTTATAAACACAAACATTCTGCAGTAAACAAAGTCAGTCGTGGAATTAACACATTATTATGCCTAATTTGGACAACCAGGTATGGTGAAGATAAGGTACTTTTTAAAAATAATAACAAAATAAGTAAAAAAAGAAAGAAAGTAAAACAATATAAAAACAGTTACATAGAAACTAGTAATTAATGAAAATGAGTAAAATTAACTGTTAAAGGTTAGTACTATTAGTGGACCAGCAGCACGCACAATCATGTGTGCTTACGGACTGTATCCCTTGCAGACTGTATTGATATATATTGATATATAATGTAGGAACCAGAATATTAATAACAGAAAGAAACAACCCTTTTGTGTGAATGAGTGTGAATAAGTGTTTTTTATGTTGATTTAATTAAAAAAATAATTTTATTTTTAATAGTTGATTTAATAAAAAAAAATTATAATTTTTTTAAAAATTAAATCAACATAAAAAACACTTATTCACACTCATTCACACAAAAGGGTTGTTTCTTTCTGTTATTAATATTCTGGTTCCTACATTATATATCAATATATATCAATACAGTCTGCAAGGGATACAGTCCGTAAGCACACATGATTGTGCGTGCTGCTGGTCCACTAATAGTACTAACCTTTAACAGTTAATTTTACTCATTTTCATTAATTACTAGTTTCTATGTAACTGTTTTTATATTGTTTTACTTTCTTTTTTATTCAAGAAAATGTTTTGAATTAATTTATCTTATTTTATTTTATTTTTTTTTAAGTACCTTATCTTCACCATACCTGGTTGTCCAAATTAGGCATAATAATGTGTTAATTCCATGACTGACTTTGTTTACTGCAGAATGTTTGTGTTTATAAGCAAAAAAAAAACAAAATAACGTTGAGAGGGGAATAAGTTGTTCTCTCCACCCCCACAAAATGTACTGAAAAATAAGCAACACCTTGGCCCTAAAATCGAGGTATGGACTGTAGCATGGGTTACCTGTACTCTTGCACCTCTAGTTATTTTATATATATATAATCATATTTATGATAAATATGACAGTTGTCTGCTGTTAGCATATATAACCTCGATCAGACATGGTGGAAATGTTTGTTACAAGATACTGCGGTTGTAAACAGTGACGGTACTTGGTATGATCCTGCACGGGACAATCCGCTTTAAAAAAAATCAAATCAAATTGGGATATTAATCGAGATCGGATGATTTGAAAAAATAATCGTGATAATTTTGTTTTGACATATCGCCCAGCCCTACCCTGACGACTACATTTCGGTGCTTCTGGGTTATTGATGAAGTTTGCTACTGACCTGTTTAATCCAGGGCAGGAGGGACATACTCTATTTTGGGCAAAAGTCTCATAGAAAATTCATGAACTGCTTTTCGTTGCTGTCAATGTTTCTTTTTATGTTCTCTATTTCCGTACTGCAAGATGCACGCTTTGTTGTTTTCACTAAAGAGGTCACTTTGGGGACACACTCTGAGAGCACTTCAGCCTGTTTGTGGTTTTCTGTTTGTCTCTACGAATGCAATGAAAACATTTGACATGCAGCTGCAGACATGACGTAATATGCTGCTCCAAAAAACTGCATGAAAAAAATCATTCAGTTTCACTTTAATGTGGTATTCCTTGTAGTTTTAATGCAAAACCCAAAACCAGTAAAGTTGGCACGTTGTGTAAACCGTAAGTAAAAACAGAATACAATGATTTGCAAATCCTTCTTAACTTATATTCAATTGAATAGACTGCAAAGACAATATATTTAATATTCGAACTGAGAAACTTTTTTTTTTTAAATAATCATTAACTTAGAATTTAATGGCAGCAACACATTGCAAAAAAGTTGGCACAGGGGCATTTTTACCACTGTGTTACATGGCCTTTCCTTTTAACAACACTCAGGAAACATTTGGGGACTGAGAACACCATTTTTTTAAGCTTTTCAGGTGGAATTCTTTCCCATTCTTGCTTGATGTACAGCTTAAGTTGTTCAACAGTCCAGAGGTCTCCGATGTGGTATTTTAGGCTTCATAATGCACAACACATTTTCAATGGGAGTCAGGTCTGGACTACAGGCATGCCAGTCTAGTACTCACACTCTTTTACTACGAAGCCACGCTGTTGTAACACGTGCAGAATGTGGCTTGGCATTGTCTTGCTGAAAAAGATGTTGCTTGGATGGCAACATATGTTGCTCCAAAACCTGTATGTACCTTTCAGCATTAAAGGTGCCTTCACAGATGTGAAATTTACCCATGCCTTGGGCACTAATATACCCCCATACCCTCACAGATGCTGGCTTTTGAACTTTGCGCCTATAACAGTCCGGATGGTTCTTTTCCTCTTTGGTCCGGAGGCCACGACGTCCACAGTTTGTAAAAACAATTTGAAATGTGGACTCGTCAGACCACAGAACACTTTTCCACTTTGCATCAGTCCATCTTAGATGAGCTCGGGCCTAGCGAAGCCGGCTGCGTTTCTGGGTGTTGTTGATAAATGGCTTTCGCTTTGCATAGTACAGTTTTAACTTGCACTTACAGATGTAGCGACAAACTGTAGTTACTGACAGTGGTTTTCTAAAGTGTTACTGAACCCATGTGGTGATATCCTTTACACGCTGATGTCGGTTTTTGATGCCGTACCGCCTGAGGCATCCAAGGTCACGGTTTTCAGCCTTGCCGCTTACGTGTGGGGATTTCTCCGGATTCTCCAAACCTTTTGATGATATTACGGACCGTAGAGGGTGAAATCCCTAAATTCCTTACAATAGCTAGTTGAGAAATGTTATTCTTAAACTGCTCGACAATTTGCTCACGCATTTGTTCACAAAGTGGTGACCCTCGCCCTATCCTTGTTTGTGAATGACTGAGCATTTCGTGGAAGCAGCTTTTATACCCAATCATGGCACCCACCTGTTCCCAATTAGACTGTTCACCCGTGGGATGTTCCAAATAAGTGTTTGATGAGCATTCCTCAACTTTCTCTGCCACACGTGCCAGCTTTTTTTGGCCCTATAATGATAATTTAATGCGTTGTAATTCCACGAGAGTTTTGGAGCAACACATGCGCGTACGAGCGGTCCGGTTTGGATGTGCAGAGCGACTGCTTTAGTGATCGCTCCGTGCATTGTTCTCCCTTCTAATCATACATGGTACCTTTTGTGTAAATAATTCCACCACAGTAAGATGCTTCTTAAGGGAAATGTCTTGTTTCAGATGCTTTGTTTTGCTGCTGCTTTTTTTAAAGAAACTTTGCAGTGTGCAGTCACTTCTTCCAAACCTTTTGCCGCACTTTTCTTTTCTTTGGAACAAACGTCTCGCTTTCGTTAGCATTAGCCATGTTTTGCCAAGTTAGTGGATCTCCGCAAGGGCACGAGCGAGGTTTACGGAAGCTTATGGGGGCAAAAATATGCTGCAGCAAAAGGAGAAAAAATTGAAATGAAAATACTTGAATTCATCTATAAAATCGATATAATCATCGACCAGGCTTATATCTAGTTATTATGCGGTCAAGATTTTCCTAGTTTCCTCTTAGACCAGGGGTCGGCAACCCAAAATGTTGAAAGAGCCATATTGGACCAAAAATACAAAAAACAAATCTGTCTGGAGCCTCAAAAAATTAAAAGCCATATTACATACAGATAGCGTGTCGTGAGATATAAATTGAATTAAGAGGACTTAAAGGAAACTAAATGACCTCAAATATAGCTACAAATGAGGCATAATAATGCAATATGTACATATAGCTAGCCTAAATAGCATGTTAACATCGATTAGCTTGCAGTCATGCAGTGACCAAATATGCCCGATTAGCACTCCACACAAGTCAATAACATCAACAAAATTCACCTTTGTGCATTCACGCACAACATTAAAAGTTTGGTGGACAAAATGAGACAGAAAAAGAAGTGGCATAAAAGACGTCCTAGAAAGTGGGAGAAAGTTATATATGTAAACAAACTACGGTGAGTTCAAGGACCGCCAAAATTAGTAGGACAAAACGGCGCTCGCCAAATACTCGAATCAGTGAAGCATGTTTAATATAAACAGTGTGCTTTATAACAATTAGGGAGGTTTGTGTCATGTTTGTCCTCCTACAGAAACCATATTAACACAAAAAATATATGTTTTTCCCCTCATCTTTTTCCATTTTTCATACATTTTTGAAAAAACTCCAGAGGGCCACTAGGGCGGCGCTAAAGAGCCGCATGCGGCACTAGAGCCGCGGTTTGCCGACCCCCGTCTTAGACCTTACATTCAAACTCTTGTTGGCATGCTTTCTTTCGTATGTTCACCCGACTTGAGCATTAAAATAGGTTTCTTACCTGCACATTTCTTCTTGCAGTCCCGCCTGTCCCCGACTCCCGACGAAAATATTGCTGCGTAACTTTACAAATACATTTGACTAATCGACATCAGTAAAATGTGGCATAATTACTTAGTAAACCATCTTGCAAGAACCATAAACAGGAGAAACCTACAGCGTAGGACTCGTCGATTGCCATTAGAAGTTCCTTGGAGTGGGATTCGGATTCGTCTGTGTATCTGGCAACCTTGGTCATGAAAAGTGGGAGAGGACTACAGAATTTTGAACCGAGATTGCGATACCATTTCTGACAACATTACCGTATTTTTCGGACTACAAGTTGCAGTATTTTTCATAGTTTGGCCGGGCTCCAGTGCGATTTATATATGTTTTTTTCCTTCTTTATTATGTATTTTCGGCAGGTGCGACTTATACTCCGGTGCGACTTATACTCCGAAAAATACGGTACTACATATGGCACCTTTATATGAAGCTCATGAAGCACTAAGTTAAATGATGTGAACACCTTTCTTACTGTATCCTTCCTAATATTCTTCTGCCTGGGAGACTTTGTATGTGTCAGTAATATGCAACTATAATTATTTGATACTTATTTATGTAAACAAATGCCCAGTTTTAGACTGCAATATTGTTCAATTAAGGATACTTATTATCTATGTCTAGCTTTTGTGTTATTGTGTGCGTAGCTGTTGTGTAGCTGCTAGTTCCAGTAACCTACACTATAGCCTACAATGTTTATTTTTTATAAATGCCTTGCCTAAAATACACGGACAGATCAAACTTGTGTGTTTATTGGAGGACATTTAGATGAAAACTGGCTAAACATGCAGTAGGACTGCTTGTATCTGAGCCTATATCAGAGATTTTAAGTGCAAGACAATATATATTTTTGCTGATATTGTAGAGATAGTCGATGTCAATTTCAGATCGGGAAACCTCTAGTTGTATTATTATTTATATGCAAAATAATATATTGTGATATATATCATTATCATTGTATTATTGAATTGCGTGGGGTGTGGTCTCTCGCTGGCTTGGGGGCTGGCTGTCCCCTGCTTCTCCCGTGCCTTGTCCTTTGCCGGGCGCGTCTGTCTACGGCCTGCTGCTGACCCTTCCGGGCAGCACAGTGATCCCAGCTCTGGAGTTCCTGTTGCTGGTCATTTGGTGATCTGGGCGCCACACCTGCTGTTTTGGGTTGGGCTTTCTGGGTGGCTGGTGCCGTACTCTGGCTCCAGCACCTACTGGGAGACAAATATATTGTACATACAAAAACAAATATTTTTATTTATTTACTTATTGGAATTATGACAATGCATATTCAACAACATAGAGCAACAATGTAAATATGCCAGAGTTTGCACAATACCTACTCAGTGGCCTAGTGGTTAGAGTGTCCCCCCTGAGACCGGTAGGTTGTGAGTTCAAACCCCGGCCGAGTCATACCAAAGACTATAAAAATGGGACCCATTACCTCCCTGCTTGGCACTCAGCATCAAGGGTTGGAATTGGGGGTTGAATCACCAAAAATGATTGCCGGGCGTGGCCACCACTGCTGCTCACTGCTTCCCTCACCTCCCAGGGGGTGATCAATGGTGTTGGGTCAAATGCAGAGAATAATTTCGCCACACCTAGTATGTGTGTGACAATCATTGGTACTTTAACTTTAACTTAATAGCTCATTTTCATCTGTTGTCCTAAGGCAGGTTAATATAGAAAGCATTCAACAGGTCATGGTTTTAAAGAATACATAAATCGCAAAACATTACTCATTACAAGCATACCATAAGCACAGACCATGGACAAAAAATAATAATATTACAAAATAAAATAAAACAAACAACAAACAAAAAAAAACAAGTGAATAATCTAATTGTGCGTGCATGTCTGATTAGTTTTCAACCAGTGTTTCAATGCAGTTTTAAATGTTAAATAGGTGTCACCGTTTCTGACATGGGCTGGCAGCCTGTTCCATGACCGTATGCCTCTGATAGACCCCACCATTTATATATATTTATATATACTCACATACACACAATTATTCATACATACTGTATATACATACATACACGCACACATAGGTACCTATGCTCCCACATACTGTACATACACAAATACAATACACACCACACACTCAAAGTTCGTACATCCATACGCACACTCACTGTACAAACATACATATACACATACTGTACATATTGTGGTAATCTGAAATTTCCTTGCTCAGTTCTGTTGTTGTCTGCACACCATGTTCACTCTCTCTCTCGTCCACAGTATGGAGTGCAGCTGGCGCAAGGCAGCAGCACACACCTGACGTAGATTAGAAGCAGCCTATTTAACCTGGCTGTTGACGGCCTGTGAGCGCCGGAACTTTGTCACTGCTTGCAAACCTGTTGATATTGCCAGAGAACTCACTAGTTCATCGTGTACCATTCATCTAAGGTTTGCCTGTATTTTTCCTAGCCTTGTCTAGCGTCTTTAGTTTGTACTTTGTCCTTATATTAACTTCTTTCATGAAGTATGTTTTCCTAGCCTTGTCTAGCGTTTTTAGTTTGTACTTTTGTCCTTATATTAACTTCTTTCATGAAGTATTTTTCCTAGCCTTGTCTAGCGCTTTTAGTTTGGTGTGTTATCTACCATCACCTTTGTTTTGTTACTTTGTGGTTCCTCCTAAATAAAAGGAAGAACAATTGTACACAACACGTCTCTGCATCCTTGGGATCCACTCCACCAAATCCTAACAGAAAAGTTCCGGCCATACTATGGAACCCGCAGAGACAGATGCCTGGAAAAGAGCATTGCAAGGCCAGGCTCAACGAATCAACCAGCAGGGGGACCAGCTAGACCACCTGAGCCGAGGTCTACAGGGACTGTCGGAGCGTCAAGACACCATGTTGGAGCGAGTCAATATGCTGCTAGCCACCGTCGTACCCACCTCGACCACCGTGCCCGACCAGGCATCCACCCAACCTACACAACCCGCCAGTACCAGCAACATGCGGCTATCCCGACCCGAACGTTTTTCCGGAGAAAAGGAAGATGTAAGACAATTCCTGACGCAGTGTGAACTACATTTTGAACTAAACGCTTCCGCTTTCACCTCTGAGCGGGCTAAGGTAGCGTTTGTCATCTCCCACCTGTCAGGCCGTGCTGGCACCTGGGCGACTGCAGAATGGAACCGTCAAACCGCCTCCAGCTCCACGTATGCAAACTTTTCCAAATCCTTGAGGCAGATCTTCCAACGACGACTCCCAGGTAGAGAGGCAGCTAGATCCCTTTTCCGGCTGCAACAGGGTTCACGACGGGTCGCAGATTACGCGATCGAGTTCCGCACCATGGCCGCCGACTGTGACTGGGGTCCCGCGGCGCTGTTGGACGCCTTCTACCTGGGTCTCGCGGACGAGATCCGTCACATGATGATCCCGCTGTCACTTCCGACGATTCTGGATGATCTCATCGAGCTGGCGGTGCAGATCGATTTCCGCCTATTGGAAGAGAGGAGGGATCGACGAGGGAGACAAGCCCCACCTAGCAGCCAATCAGCGCCTGCTAGACCTGCCATCTGCATGACGGAGCATCTCGTTCCCGAAGACACCTCTCCTTCGTGGCAGATAGATGAGCCGATGCAACTGGGAGGTCGCCGACTCACCACCGCCGAGAGGGAACGCCGCTTTCGCCTCAAACTCTGCCTATACTGTGGGGCCGCTGATCATCTCATCTCCCACTGTAAGGAACTACCGCGCCCCGCCGCACGGCCACGAGTGCGCCCTCACTCGCCAGAGGACACGTCCACCAGAGGTCGCCGTTCTCCTTCGTTGGCCGCAGGCAGAATGCAACTAAAAGGTACTCTTTCTTGGCCTAACCAACAAATAGACATTTGCGCTCTCATTGACTCAGGAGCAGATGATAACTTTTTGGATTTTGAGTTCATGAGACTTCATAAGATTCCTGTTGTAAAACTGTTTGTGCCCAAGAGGGTGTATTCTCTTGATGGGCGCCTATTAGCCAGCATAACCCACCAGACCCTGCCAATCAACCTGCGCTTGTCTGGTAATCATTGTGAGAAAATAATTTTTTTTATTGTGCCATCACGGTCCGCGCCCGTAATTCTGGGGATCACCTGGTTACATAAGCATAACCCGCACATAGACTGGCCTCGTTCGGCCATTATTAATTGGAGTGTGACCTGCCACACACATTGTCTTCGTTCCGCAGCAGGATCTCACACACCGCCACCTACCGCCGTTATAGAGAACATAGACTTGACAAACGTGCCCACAAACTACCATGACTTAAGAGCGGTGTTTAGCAAGGATAGAGCACTCTCACTTCCCCCCCACCGACCCTACGATTGTGGTATCGATTTGCTAGCCGGAGCGGCTTTACCATCGACCCGTTTGTACAAGGTGTCTAACACCGAACTCAAAGCACTAGAAGAATACATAAACACATCAATAGCTGCGGGCCTCATTCGCCCTTCGACCGCACCGGTAGCCGCCGGATTTTTTTTCGTCGAAAAGAAGGACAAGTCCCTACGGCCTTGTATAGACTACCGTGCTCTTAATCAGATTACTGTCAAGAATAAGTATCCTCTTCCACTCCTTGATTCTGCTTTTACTCCCTTACAGTCCGCAAAGTTTTTTACTAAACTCGATCTACGTAACGCGTACCATCTAGTTCGCATCCGAGAGGGGGATGAATGGAAGACCGCATTCAACACTCCTCTCGGACATTTTGAGTATCTTGTCATGCCTTTTGGACTTACTAATGCACCTGGCGTTTTTCAGGGCTTCATTAACGATATTTTTCGGGACATGACAGGTCGGTTTCTCTTCGTTTACCTGGACGATATATTAATTTATTCATCGACATTTGACGAACATGTACAGCAGGTTCGGTTGGTCCTTCAACGATTGCTCGAAAATAAACTGTTCGTGAAGGCGGAGAAATGCGAGTTTCACTCATCCTCCATTCCCTTTTTAGGATTTATCATTGAGGAGGGTAGACTCAGACCAGACCTCGCTAAAGTCAAAGCAGTAGTAGACTGGCCCACTCCGGTGTCCAAGAAGCACCTTCAGAGATTCTTGGGCTTCTCTAATTTTTATCGGCGATTTATTCGCAATTTTAGTCGCGTCGCTGAGCCACTTACAAGGCTAACCTCTACTAAAGTTCCGTTTGAATGGACACCCGAAGCCAATTCCGCGTTCTTGAGGCTGAAGAGATTGTTTACTTCGGCTCCTGTGCTTTGTTACCCTGACCGTTCTCTCCAATTTTTTGTTGAGGTGGACGCTTCTGATTCAGGTGTAGGGGCCGTACTCTCCCAGCAATCTACCACCGACCAGAAGTTGCACCCCTGTGCTTTCTTCTCTCGTCGCCTATCCCCTGCTGAAAAAAATTATGACATTGGCAACAGGGAGCTTCTGGCGGTCATCTTGGCCCTTCAGGAGTGGAGACATTGGCTGGAAGGGGCGGAGCTACCATTCATCATCTTCACGGACCACAAGAACCTGTCCTACTTAAGGACCGCACAGAGACTGAACCCCCGCCAAGCCAGGTGGTCACTTTTTCTGACCCGTTTTAACTTTATCATCACTTTCCGACCTGGTTCTCAGAATGGGAAACCCGATGCCCTTTCCCGTCTCTACTCTTCGTCTCTTGAGGATTCCTCACCTGAACCAATTGTTCCCCATACCCACATCATTGGGGGACTCCAGTGGGACATCGAGCGGCAAGTCTTGGAGGCCCTAAAGTCGGACACATCTCCTCGGGGCTGCCCACCAGGTCGGTTGTTTGTGGTTCCTCGGCTCCGTTCCAGCGTTCTGGATTGGGCACATGGGTCAAAGATCGCTTGCCATCCAGGTACTCGTCGCACCAGTTTTGTCCTCTCCCAGCGTTTTTGGTGGCCATCCATTCTGGCAGATACGAAGGCGTTTGTGGCAGCTTGTCGGTCCTGCTCCCGGAACAAGGCATCCCACCAGGCCCCAGCAGGACTGTTACACCCATTACCCATCCCCTCCCGCCCGTGGTCACACATAGCGGTGGACTTTGTCACAGGACTTCCCCCCTCTGAAGGTAATGACACTGTCTTGACCATTGTGGACCGGTTCTCGAAAATGGCCCACTTCGTGGCCCTCCCCAAACTGCCTTCGGCTCTTGAAACAGCCCAACTATTAGTGCTCCACGCTTTCCGGCTGCACGGCATCCCCGCTGATGTGGTATCCGACAGAGGGCCACAGTTTTCCTCGGCTGTCTGGAGGGCATTCTGCAAGTCCCTGGGGGCCTCCCCTAGCCTATCCTCCGGCTACCACCCACAGAGCAATGGACAGACCGAGCGGACCAACCAAGACCTGGAGGCGGCCATCCGGTGCACTTGTCATCGGCAACCCTCAACCTGGTCTGAGAATCTCCCATGGATAGAATACGCTCACAATTCCCTCATTAGCTCCGCCACCAACCTGTCTCCATTTCACGTCGCCTATGGTTTCCAACCCCCTGTTTTTCCTTCTACCCAACCCAATGCCGACGTACCATCCGTAACGGCACACCTGCGTCGGGCTCACCAGGCTTGGCGCAACACCAGGGCGGCGTTAAAAAGAACATCGGCCAGGAACCAACTCTTAGCCAACCGCCATCGCACACCAGCCCCACACTACCAGTTGGGACAGAAGGTCTGGTTGTCGTCCCGGGACCTACCATTGGCCACCGACTCTAGGAAACTGGCTCCCAGGTTCATTGGACCATTCCCCATTATCAAGATCATCAACCGTGTTGCAGTCAAGCTCCGTCTCCCAAGATCTCTCAAATGCCATCCTGTCTTTCACGTGTCTCGCATCAAGCCTGTCGCATCCAGCCCGCTCAGTCCTCCTGAGGTACCGCCTCCTCCACCCAGGCTGGTTGAGGGTCACCCAGCGTTTACAGTAAACACCATCTTGGATGTGAGAAGAAGGGGCAGGGGATTCCAATACCTGGTAGACTGGGAGGGGTACGGCCCGGAGGAGCGGTCATGGATTTCAAGATCGCTTATTATTGACAAAGACTTGATCAAGGATTTTTACATTCGATTCCCAGACAAGCCAGGTAGGCCGCCAGGAGGCGTCCGTTGAAGGGGGGGTACTGTGGTAATCTGAAATTTCCTTGCTCAGTTCTGTTGTTGTCTGCACACCATGTTCACTCTCTCTCTCGTCCACAGTATGGAGTGCAGCTGGCGCAAGGCAGCAGCACACACCTGACGTAGATTAGAAGCAGCCTATTTAACCTGGCTGTTGACGGCCTGTGAGCGCCGGAACTTTGTCACTGCTTGCAAACCTGTTGATATTGCCAGAGAACTCACTAGTTCATCGTGTACCATTCATCTAAGGTTTGCCTGTATTTTTCCTAGCCTTGTCTAGCGTCTTTAGTTTGTACTTTGTCCTTATATTAACTTCTTTCATGAAGTATGTTTTCCTAGCCTTGTCTAGCGTTTTTAGTTTGTACTTTTGTCCTTATATTAACTTCTTTCATGAAGTATTTTTCCTAGCCTTGTCTAGCGCTTTTAGTTTGGTGTGTTATCTACCATCACCTTTGTTTTGTTACTTTGTGGTTCCTCCTAAATAAAAGGAAGAACAATTGTACACAACACGTCTCTGCATCCTTGGGATCCACTCCACCAAATCCTAACACATATACATTCACTGTACAAACATACATATACACATACTGTACATATACGAGCACATAAGTATACATACAGTCACACATATAATCACGTTTCATCAAACATATATTAACGTTGTTCCCCTAGGAGAAACTGGGTAACACACGGCACACTAACAAAGCTTAACCTATTGTTACTATAACAAGCTACAAGGTTAATACAGTTCGCTTCTCTTTCTTCCCCTCCATTTATCTGCTTCCTTTTGTATTTAAGTTATCATTACATATATGTATTGTTGCATTTGAAACAATTGTATTGTTGATTATAGAGGTAATTATTGTTGTTATTCATTATCAATAGTGCTATTGCTATTGGTATTTGTATTGCTCCATTTGTAGTGTAATAATGTTCATTGTCATTTCTGTGTTATTAATATTTACTTCCCGAACTGCTTCTCTGCTTCCACTTTCACTATCATATTTGTACATATCCTATTTGTTTATGCTGTTCTGTTGTTGTCATTGTTATTGTTGTTTGTTGTTGTTGTTGTTGTCTCTCTGTCTTATGCCCCTCTTGTCCCCGCAATTTCCCCCCTCTGTCTTCCTTTTTTTCTCTTTCTATCCCCTCCTGCTGTGCCAAATAATAATATAAATCCATTTATTAAAATCAAATACGAATAAGGCAACAAGAGAAGTATCCCACAATTATCTTTTGTAAAGTAAATCTGTACAGCCGAAATGGGCATCTACATCAACAATATGATTTGCCTGAGTACCTGGACAGGACAAAAAAAGAGCAAAAGACTACAAGAACATTTTTTTATTCAGCCTAATTCCTCAGTGTCATAATGGTACATTCTACAAACCCCGTTTCTATATGAGTTGGGAAATTGTGTTGGATGTAAATATAAACGGAATACAATGATTTGCAAAAAATTTTCAACCCATATTCAGTTGAATATGCTACAAAGACAACATATTTGATGTTCAAACTGATAAACATTTTTTTTTGTGAAAATAACCATTAACTTTAGAATTTGATGCCAGCAACACGTGACAAAGAAGTTGGGAAAGGTGGCAATAAATACTGATAAAGTTGAGGAATGCTCATCAAACACTTATTTGGAACATCCCACAGGTGAACGGGCAAATTGGGAACAGGTGGGTGCCATGATTGGGTATAAAAGTAGATTCCATGGAATGCTCAGTCTTTCACAAACAAGGATGGGGCGAGGGTCACCACTTTGTCAACAAATGCGTGAGCAAATTGTTGAACAGTTTAAGAAAAACCTTTCTCAACCAGCTATTGCAAGGAATTTAGGGATTTCACCATCTGCAGTCCGTAATATCATCAAAGGGTTCAGAGAATCTGGAGAAATCACTGCACGTAAGCAGCTAACCCCATGACCTTCGATCCCTCAGGCTGTACTGCATCAACAAGCGACATCAGTGTGTAAAGGATATCACCACATGGGCTCAGGAACACTTAAGAAAACCACTGTCTGTAACTACAGTTGGTCGCTGCATCTGTAAGTGCAAGTTAAAACTCTCCTATGCAAGGTGAAAACAGTTTATCAACAACACCCAGAAACGCTGTCGGCTTCGCTGGGCCTGAGCTCATCTAAGATGGACTGATACAAAGTGGAAAAGTGTTCTGTGGTCTGACAAGTCCACATTTCAAATTGTTTTAGGAAACTGTGGACGTCGTGTCCTCCGGACCAAAGAGGAAAAGAACCATCCGGATTGTTATAGGCGCAAAGTTAAAAAGCCAGCATCTGTGATGGTATGGGGGTGTATTAGTGCCCAAGACATGGATAACTTATACATCTGTAAAGGCGCCATTAATGCTGAAAGGTACATACAGGTTTTGGAGCAACATATGTTGCCATCCAAGCAACGTTACCATGGACGCCCCTGCTTATTTCAGCAAGACAATGCCAAGCCACGTGATACATCAACGTGGCTTCATAGTAAAAGAGTGCGGGTACTAGACTGGCCTGCCTGTAGTCCAGACCTGTCTCTCATTGAAAATGTGTGGCGCATTATGAAGCCTAAAATACCACAAGGGAGACCCCCGGACTGTTGAACAACTTAATCTGTACATCAAGCAAGAATGCGAAAGAATTCCACCTGAGAAGCTTAAAAAATGTGTCTCCTCAGTTCCCAAACGTTTACTGAGTGTTGTTAAATGGAAAGGCCATGTAACACAGTGGTGAACATGCCCTTTTCCAACTACTTTGGCACGTGTTGCAGCCATGAAATTCTAAGCTAATTAATTACTAATTGCAAAAAAAAAATAAAGTTTATGAGTTTGAACATCAAATATCTTGTCTTTGTAGTGCATTCAATTGAATATGGGTTGAAAAGGATTTGCAAATCATTGTATTCCGTTTATATTTACATCTAACACAATTTCCCAACTCATATGGAAACGGGGTTTGTAATACTATGTGACATGATCAAGATCTGTACTGTAAGTCAGTACCAGGCATATTTTTTTTTTATCAAACACAATCATTTCATATAATTTGAAGTACACTGAAAAAAACGAGAGAATATGAATATTAGATTCACCGCTCGCTTTGGAGCATCGCTCCTTGTGACCATAGCCGCAACTCGATGTGCTGACACGCAGTCCCAAACCAGCAAGCAGCTTCAACCTCAGCGAGTCTCAATGTTGTGCCAACATGCTCCCATTTGCAACTTGAGCTGAAGCCCCCCCATGCATAAATTGTCTGCGTCCCTTGAATTGCATCCTTTTATGGCGCTCCACAGTTCTGTACCAGACACTCAATATGACTTTTTAATAGCAATACGCAGGCCAAGTGTGATAAGCATCATAAAGGGAGGATTTACTGGAGGACATTTGTATTATACTGCATCAACTTTCATCTTGGCACATCTTGCCAGAACCAATTTAATGCCTTCAGTACTGCTTTTATTTTTGTGTGATTGATTGAACAATGTTCTCAGAGACTTTGACCTGCTTTCACTACATCATAGACCTCTTATTGGATTCCTTGTATTAGTTGAAGACACAAATGTGGGATCATTTCAATTCTGACAAATTGGAAGTAGTAAATTAGACCCTTGACTTAATGTGAGGCCCGGACTATTATTATAAAAAATGAAATATGATCTAAATGACAAAAAGCATTCATTTCTTTCAGGACATAAAATGCAGAGTTTAACCCATTTGAGCCAGAAAACTATTATATTTGTATTAACATATCAATAATGAGTTCAATCCCAGCCTCGGGATCTTTCTGTGTGGAGTTTGCATGTTCTCCCCGTGACTGCGTGGGTTCCCTCCGGGTACTCCGGCTTCCTCCCACCGCCAAAAACATGCACCTGGGGATAGGTTGATTGGCAACACTAAATTGGCCCTAGTGTGTGAATGTGAGTGTGAATGTTGTCTGTCTATCTGTGTTGGCCCTGCGATGAGGTGGAGACTTGTCCAGGGTGTACCCTGCCTTCCGCCCGAATGCAGCTGAGATAGGTTCCAGCACCCCCCGCGACCCCAAAAGGGACAAGCGGTAGAAAATGGATGGATAAACGTGTTCATAAATATCACCAACGAGCCAATCCCAGCATCATGTTGCCTGCAAGTTGTTACTATGGTTACCAACTCTCTGAAAAATAAATAATACACCTTATTGGACGCCAAATCGATTGTCTTCACTCCTGCAATTGTGTTGATGGTTTTCCTTTCTTTTATTTTGATTGATGTGAAACACTTTTAACACCATTTGCCTGACACAACGTCCACCGTTTCCAAAAACAATTTGAAATGTGGACTCACCAGACCACAGAACACTTTTCCACTTTGCATCAGTCCATTTTAGATGAGCTCGGGCCCAGCGAAGCCGGCGGCGTTTCTGGGTGTTGTTGATAAATGGCTTTGGCTTTGCATAGTAGAGTTTTAACTTGCACTTACAGATGTAAGTGGTGATGGTTTTCCTTTATTTTATTTTTATTGATGTGAAACAATTTTAATACCATTTGCCTGAAACCGGAATGTATTTAGATACATGTTTTGGATTATTAAGTATACATGATAAACATATTGTTTACTAATCGATTTTTAATGCAAAACAACAACAACAACAAATTGCGGTGAGCTATCCTCTCTTTACAAAATTATTTGTCATGACAGGGATCAAACTCACATTTTCTGTTCCAAAAATATTTGCTTTAAACACTAGACCAGTGGTTATCAAACTTTTTTCACCAAGTACCACCTAAGAAAACACTTGGCTCTCTAAGTACCACTATAATGACCAACATTAAAATACAGTAGCGCAGTAGGCCTAAGTATTCATTAAAACAAGGCAGAGGTTTTATTTAACAATTATATTTAATATTTTTGGCCACTGTTACATCACACACAGTTTGAACAGTAACACTTTGTTTTAATATAGAAAAATATAACACTAATCACTTAATTAAGTGATTCTTTGGCATAACACTAGAATGAGCGCTTACCATAGTTTGAGAATCACTGCACAAGACCACAATGGAATACACATCTGTAACTGCCATTACCAATATTATGGCATTAGGTCAGTATGGTAAGGTGATTAAGTTTGCTAATAGATTTCACATAAATCTCCCTATCCTTTATTAATTGACATTTTACAAACTGTTTTTGGTTCTCAACGGTGTCTCGCTTGTCTGGGACGTATTCTAAATGAAGAATACATTAACGTTGCCCTGCTTCATTGCTACAAATTGTTTCTCACCATCATTATCGAAGTGACTGGCATGCACTCACAACTTCTTTTTAGGGATGTCCGATAATGGCTTTTTGCCGATATCCGATATTCCGATATTGTCCAACTCTTTAATTACTGATACCGATATCAACCGATATATGCAGTCGTGGAATTAACACATTATTATGCCTAATTTGGACAACCAGGTATGGTGAAGATAAGGTCCTTTTTAAAAAAATAAAAATAAAATAAAATAAGATAAATAAATTAAAAAAACATTTCTTGTATAAAAAAGAAAGTAAAACAATATAAAAACAGTTACATAGAAACTAGTAATTAATGAAAATGAGTAAAATTAACTGTTAAAGGTTAGTACTATTAGTAGACCAGCAACACGCACAATCATGTGTGCTTACGGACTGTATCCCTTGCAGACTGTATTGATATATATTGATATATAATGTAGGAACCAGAATATTAATAACAGAAAGAAACAACCCTTTTGTGTAAATGAGTGTGAATGAGTGTAAATGGGCAAGGGAGGTTTATTGGGTTGGTGCACTAATTGTAAGTGTATCTTGTGTTTTTTATGTTGATTTAATTAAAAAAACAAAACAAAAAAAAACAAAAAAAAAAACGATACCGATAATAAAAAAACGATACCGATAATTTCCGATATTACATTTTAAAGCATGTATTGGTCGATAATATCGGCTGGTCGATATTATCGGACATCTCTACTTCTTTTGGCCCCACTGTGCTATATTTTGCAGTGGTACTTACTGTATGTACTTCTTACATAAAAAAACAATTAAAAAGACAGACTGAGTCACCAATGCGTGGGTTTTTGTTTGAACACTCGATTCCACGGAATGATATGCGGACAAACGGAGTAGCTCTACGATAATAGAGATTGTTTACAAAAAACATGGGGTAGGATTCAAACATCTTGATTAGTGAAACTGTACACAAAATATATGCTTCAATGTAGCATGTAGTATGTAGGGATGGATACCTTTCACATGTGAATTGATACAGTGCCAATTCCGGGTATTGGGAAATCAATGCCGGTACTCACTGGTACCAATTTTCAGTACTTATGTGTGTGTTAATTTGTATTAATAAATGTTAATTAAAAAAAAAAAAATTAAAAAAAATTATTGAACCTTTAATACTAAGCTGTGCTGTGCAGTTATCTTGTTTTCTTACACAATTGTGTCCCAGTTGTAAGTACTGTACTGTATTTTATAGTAGACTTTGCATGCAGTTCCAAGACGTTACATGGCAGTAGTCTACTCTTAGTTCTGCTTGACTGCTGGTTTCCCGGCCAATTGCTTGAGCCACTTCTGAGTCTGCAACCAGACGTGACGCCACGTGCAACAAAAGGTTGTCATGATCCGTGGTCGGATCATGTTTTGTGTTATCGGTTTGTTTTGGACTCCTTTTAGTTCCTGGTTATGCACTTCCTGAGTTTAGTCACCATGGTTACTTATGATTTTCACCTGCCTTTTCGCGCACCTGTTGCTCATCAGAGACTACTATTTAAGCCTGTCATTTTCAGTCGGTCGTCCTGGCGACATTGCTTCTCTTACCCTTGCTACCCATGTTTCCTGATGATACCCCTGAAATCCATGCCATAGTTCCCTGCATTCCAAGTACGTTTTTGTTTATTGTCCATAGTTTTGCCTTTGTGGTAGTTTTTTTTCTTAGCCAAGTTTATCTCCGCCTTGAGCGCGCCTTTTGTTTGAACCCCTTTTGTAGTATAATGTTAAAATAAATCATGTCCTTACTAGGGCTGCAACTAACGATTAATTTGATAATCGATTAATCTGTCGATTATTACTTTGATTGATCGATTAATAATCGGATAAAAGAGACAAACTACATTTCTATCCTTTCCAGTATTTTATTGAAAAAAAAACAGCATACTGGCGCCATGTTCTTTCAACTTGCCAAATAAAACAAGGAAAATGTTACAAAAATGCACACTTTTGACCGGTTTCACCTCGGTCGCTGCTAGTCCTCTTGTGCTAGCATGCTAGCAGCTGGCGGGCTACGTATAGACTGACCATACGTCCTCTTTTCACCGGACATGTCATCTTTTGCGAGGCTGTCAGGGCGGAGTTTCATAAATGCCTCAAATGTCCGGCATTTTGAGTATTGATTACACAACGTGCAGTACGCTACTTAATATGTCCGTGTGGAAACTCGTTCGGTACACTTGCGCACCGAAACGAAACCCCCGTACCGAAATGGTTCGATACAAATACACGTACCGTTACACCCCTAATATTTTGATTATTGTTTCTCAGCTGTTTGTAAATGTTGCAGTTTATAAATAAAGGTTAAAACGTAGCTTCTGCGCATGCGCATAGCATAGATCCAACAAATCGATGACTAAATTAATCGCCAACTATTTTTATAATCGATTTTAATCGATTTAATCGATTAGTTGTTGCAGCCCTAGTCCTTACCTTCACGCCGTGTCCGATCCAACCTTTCTTGCATCTCGGGAAAACAAACCCCCCAAAGTCCACGCCATGACAAAGGTATCGTAATATCGCACACTTTTATTCTACTTGAATCGGTACCCAATAGTACCGACGGACTTTGGTCAGTGTCAAATTCGGTACCCGTCCCTGCTTGAAGGCATGTTCAAAATATACTAAATCTGTCAAGACGTGGACTATGGTGTGTTTGTTTTCCCGAGATGCAAGTAAAGCTGGACTGGTCATGGCCTGAAGGTAAATACATATTTATTTATAACACTCAAAGGAACAAAAAGCGCGCTCAAGGCGGATGTACAAACTTGACTAACGAAACAAAAAGACTTGCACGTGGGCTAAAAACTGTGAACAATTAAACAAAAACACTAACTGTGGCATTAATAGAAAAAAATTACTTGGACAAGGCATGAAGTGCGCAGAGGTAGACAGAGTGTGACAGGGGTATGAATGCGGGATGTCACCAGAAAGAGAAACTGAAAACAATGAACTTAAATACTACAGACATGATTAACGAAAACAGGTGCGTGACTCAAAACGTGAAACAGGTGCGTGACGTGACAGGTGAAAACTAATGGGTTGCTATGGTGACAAACAAGAGTGCACAATGAGTCCAAACGTGAAACAGGTGAAACTAATGGGTAATCATGGAAACAAGACAAGGGAGTGAAAAGCCAGAAACTAAAGAGTCCAATAACTAAACATGACTAAAACAAAACATGATTACACAGAGCATGTGGAAGAAGGTACCTAGAGAAAACCTCCGCAGTGCAATCCCAATGAAATATGCAAACTTGCTCCGTCTTGCCCAGTATTGATTAATTTCCCCAAAAATATCGGATTGTCCTTGCACAAAATACTACTAATGTTCATGGCCTAATAATAGAAGGCAAGTGGTTGCCCTATACCTTGTATCCTTCTGTAGGCTGCCCCACTGACATTCAACCCAATTACTCACACTTGCTTGACTCCCACCCCACACAACAGTAGGGCCTGTCCTTTAAAAAGGCATCAAGTTGGCTCACTTTCGTCCTTCAAGCATCTTTAGGTTTCAGTGTCTGCAGAGAAGGAGGTGGCATTTATGTGGAATGTGGAGAACGACCAGTTCTGTCTTGTGACGACGGCCATCTTACATGATGATAATTCCTTCTTTTTTTCTGTTCTGTGTGCAGGGTAACCCCGTCAGATGGAGAGACGTCACCCTCTGGTGCTCCTGACGCTTCAGATGGGCCTATAGGTGCTACCGGGGGTGCGGGTGCTATGGCCATGCCTGCCACATCCACCCTCTCCCTGCCCATGAGCCAGGGGAAACCTTCCTTGCGTCGGATAAAAGGCCGCATTCACCGCAGTAAGAGCCTAGACAGCATGGATCTGCTTGACGCCAATGTAAGTGCGAGAATGTATGGAGTTGCTGAGACTCACTATATAGATAAAAGTCCCTCAATGAAATGATTGGGCTTTTATGATGCTTTAGTCCGAGGGGTTGTCCAAACTCTGGCCCGCGGGCATCTGCAGTTTGGCCCACAAGACGACTGCACGAGTTCAATTTCAATAAGCAACCTGGCCATGCTTTCATATTAGATTGAAATAAACTGGGATCTGACAGGTGGCTATTTGTCATGACTAGCACGGCATTTACTTATAGGACCCAATCAAAACAACCTCTCCTCGTCATGGTGCAGAAATAATATTCAACCATCATAAAAAATTTAGCACACATGGGTGTACCCCGCCTTCCGCCCGATTGTAGCTGAGATGGGCTCCAGCGCCCCCCGCGACCCCAGAGGGGAATAAGCGGTAGAAAATGGATGGGATGGATGGGTCACACATAACACAACCTGCTCACTGAACTTTGGCACAGCATATGGTTATAGGACCCAATCAAAACAATCTTTCCTAGTCATGGTGCTGAAAAAAACATTCAACCAGCATAAACAATTTAATACACATGGCCACAAATAACACAACCTGCTGACTGAACTTTGTGGATGTTGTAAAAAAAAAAAAAGTCCCATCACCATAGAAAATTCTAAATTACACTCATTTAAATCCATTGCAAGGCAGGATGGGAAAATGCCAAACATTCTCTCCACACGTTTAGCTGCTTGATATTTCTGATTGATTAAAAGCTTTAAAGTGGTTTTCACAGAGATAAACAAGGTAGGAGTGGAAGTTTTAACATTATATTATTATAATATGTAATGCACACGCGAACACAAGCACACACACACACAGACACACACACACACACACACATATATACGTGTATATTTATATATATATGTAAATATGTGTGTGTGTATATATATATATATATATATATATATATATATATATATATATATATATATATATATATATATATATATATATATACATATGTATTCCGCCCTTGTGCAGCTGGGATACACGTGTATATATATGCACAAGGGCGGAATATATATATATATATATATATATATATATATATATATATATATATATGTATATATATATATATATATATATATATATATATATATATATATATTCTGCCCTTGTGGGATACACGTGTATATATATGCACAAGGGCGGAATATATATATATATATATATATATATACATATATATATATATATTCTGCCCTTGTGCAGATATATATATATATATATATATATATATATATATATATATATATATATATATATATATATATATATATATATATAAAATCTCCTGACGATTGAGGGTACCCCCCTCATGAAACAGGCCTGTAGAGATGAAATAGTCTTGTGATTTTTTTTCCCCACACATACATATATATATATATATATATATATATATATATATATATTTTGCCCTTGTGCAGCTGGGATAGGCCCCAGCTCCTCCCGCAACCTCATAAAGGACAAGCGGTAGAAAATGGATGGGATGGATGGATGGTTACTTTGCATGCAGTGGGCTTTTGGCCCCTGGCCAAATTATTTTAGCCCAATGCGGCCCCCCCAGTCAAAAAGGTTGGACACCCCTGCTTTAGTCTTTTAAAGAAGACATATAATGCACATTTCTTCACAGATTAAACTAACATGTCTGATAGGGCGAGTTAATCATTAGTCTGTTGAAAATGATGGAAAGTGCCACTCTACATAGCAACTGACGCTGTGGTCAAAGTTGTAATCGCCACAAATCACATTTTAAGATATTCAACACTACTGCCATCTGGCTTCTTAAGTGGCACATGCACGCCCCAAATTCGTCACTTTTCATGTGTCAGGTAAACTGCAATGAATGGAGCCATATGAATCCTATTGAATTTTACTGTAGGGGCATGCCAATGAGGGTCGACTTAGTGTTACCATGACGATGACTGAGCACAGCTCCTGAAAAAGCATGAATTCTGGGGAGACACTAAGATATAACGGGATACTACTGAATGGTAGTTTTTTTATGAACTTTGTGATTTGATGGCATTTCTGTGTGTTGTGGCTATGCTAGCTATGGCTTCCGTGTAACTGATTCTCAAACTGTGGTACGCGGCTTCCATCTAGTGGTACGCTACTGTACACATTATGTGTAATGGCACATTGGCCAAACATATTCAATGTAATTATTAAATAAAACCTCTGCCCTGTTTTTAATGAATATTTAGGCCTACTAAGCTACTGTATTTTAAATGTTGGTCATTATGGTGGTACAAGTGTTTTCTGAGGTGGTATTTGGTAAAAAAAAAAAAAAAAAGTTTGAGAACCACTGGTGTAGCAGGTTTATGTGCTGATTATCAGAATCTAACGCTAAGTTCATGGCATTTCAGTCCAAGTTATGTGTAGTTCCAGATAGGTTTAGGGCAAACCTTCAAGCTGCAACCTAACATTACCTTAGTTACCAATATGCTGCAAATTCTTCCAGTTTTCTTTAGCAGAGTAAAAACACTCACATTGGCTGCAAATGAGCTACGAAACGACCTCACTGGTTCACGGCTGTCGGAAATGATGAGAAGGATGAGAGAGATTCTAAGTCCAGGCTGGGGAAATTGGGTTTGAGGGTGGTTTTATGTAAATGTGTCCGATTGTGACGTCATAATCAGCATTCAGAATCGAGAAGCATTTTCTGACGGTTGGCTGCCATTGTCATTGCCAATATTAAAATACCACTGATGTTCATTTGTGCCAAAGACATTTTTGTTTGTGCTGTCAAGGTTTTTTTCTTTTCTTTTTCTTTAATTCAAATTCCTATGCTCTAATGAATAAAAAAAATCACATTAAGTTAACAAGAAAAAGAAGGGGGAATTTACTTTATTTTAGTAATTCACATAAAAAGTTTATGATAATGATACTATGACGTACTCCAATATTGAGACCAAAAAGTATTGGATAAAGCCTTTATAAAATATATTTTGGTCCCATGTATTACCTTTCTGTCTTTACATCACAATATAGTTTATCTATATATCCTGTATCTATGAAAACATACTTTGTATGATCATATTAATTTTGTCTTAAAGTCTCGCTTAAGTTTAGGTGTTTCATCTTGGATATACAGTATAATCCTCCATATTGGCACATTCTTTCAACAATTAATATAATTTATTTAATTTCATTTCATTTCTTTCAAAGGAGTAAAGCTATATTCAGTGCGTTGGCATTGGAAAACCAGAGCTTCCATCTTCTCTTCTCTCTATTTTAGAGTCCAAATATGAAGAATAATAATGTCACACTTACCGGTACATTAAAAACATTAAACAGGCTGTAGATTCTACAGTGTAAAAAATAGAAATTCATGGTGTAAACATGTATCTGCAAACATTATTTTAGGGACATTGTGGAAGCAGTCCAGCAGTAAGCCACGCCCTCTTTCTCTTACACACACACACACACACACACACACACACACACACACACGCGCACGTGCACAAGTAAGAAGGTAAAGCAGCAACACACGCTCCGCCTTATGATCGGTTTGTGTGCAAATTTAGGGATTTTTACTCAAGTAGATGGTAAAGAGTGATATTAATCATACAGAAAATACATTTATAACAGAGTTTAATGGACAAATTCCAATATATATTTTTATGGTTTTATTATTTTATTTTTTTCCCATTGTGACCGCACGTCCCTGCACCAAACTTGTCTCAAATGTTTGTTTCGTGCTGGTTTGTGCTGTCAAAAATCATTTGTGCTAATATGGTTTTAATACTTTTACATTTTTATTATTATACGCAGCCCAATTCTGATACTCTTTACTTTTTACTTAAATGTTTAATATTATGGGAAAATTCTTTGATTTTGCATTTTATTTCTTGCTCAAGATAATCAAAAATACATTTTAAAAAATCAGGACAAAATTAAAGTAAACGTTTTTTTTTTCATATGACAATTTAGAAATCAATAAATAAAGCAATATAAAACAAAATAATACTTTTATTACAAAAAATTGTTGAGTTTAAGTTTATTTCGAACATGCATACATTTACAACATGATACTTCACAATTTCCAGTTTCTCTTTTGAACATGTTCGAAAAGGAGTAGGAAGAAGCAGAGCTTATTTAATCTTACCCCTTTTCCTTTACATAGGGGTTGCTAACACGTTTGTTCACTTGCTGTTCACAATTTATTCACAATATACTCCTAAAGTAATAATTAAAAAAAAAAAATTAGTGAAGTAAATTGTATTTCATATTGTGAGATAAATAGGATTATCAATAAATTCAGAATGTTTATCATGATTCTTCTTCTTTGTACTACTTGAACTGATCACTTTGGGGAAATTTCAGGTCATTTTAAAGATTAATAAGCAGTTTCTATTGGGCACTGTACTTGCTTGTAACTTGTTTTAAAATAGTTTTTTATTGAAACAATGTATGTTATACTTATTGCGTGTTTTTATGTTCGTGTTGTAGGTCATTTGTAGCTATAGTGTGTGACTTCTCCTGTTTTTTTCTTGTTCGATGTATCTCTCGCAAAATATATTATAATCTCAATGAGATTTTTACCTGGTTAGATTAAAGAAAATGAATGATATGAGCAATATAAAGCCAATTGTGCAAAATAAGTACCGTATTTTTCGGAGTGTAAGTCGCTCTGGAGTATAAGTAGCACCGGCCGAAAATGCATAATAAAGAAGCGAAAAAACATATATAAGTCGCACTGGAGTAAAAGTCTCATTTTTTGGAGAAATGTATTTAATAAAACCCAACACCAGGTTCTAAGGATCAATACTAGGACCTAAATTATTCAATCTCTATATAAATGACATTTGTAAAGTTACAAAGGATTTAAAGTTAGTATTATTTGCGGATGATACAACAGTGTTTTGTTCAGGAGAGAACACACGGAAAATAATACAAATAATAACAGAAGAAATTAACAAATTAAAAAGATGGTTTGACAAAAACAGGATGGATGTTCTAGACAAAAAATAACTTCATATTCTCTACTGCTCACTAGTGTTACCATATCTGAGTTACTGTGTAGAAATATGGGGAAATAACTACAAAAGTACACTTCATTCATTAACGGTGTTACAAAAAAGATCAGTTAGAATAATACATCATGTTGGATATAGAGAACATACAAATCCTTTATTTTTTGAATCAAAGATACTGAAATTCCACGACATAGTGAATTTGCAAACAGCTAAAATTATACACAAAGCAAACTATAACCTGCTACCCAAGAATATACAACAATTCTTCTCAAAAAAAGAGGAGAAATATAATCTTAGAGAAAAATGTAATTTAAAACATTTGTATGCACGTACAGCACTTAAGACCTTCAGTATATCAGTATGTGGAATTAAATTATGAAATGGATTAAGCAAAGCAATCAAACAATGTACTAATATGATCCATTTCAAGAAACTCTTCAAACTTAAAGTGTTTACAAAGTACAAAGAAGAAGAACCATGATAAACATTCTGAATTGATTTAATTCAACCATTCTTTCACTCTCAAAATAATCTTACTTATCTCATCATATGAAATATAACTTACTTCACCAATTATTATTTATTTATTTATTTTTATTGTGATTACTTATGGAGTATATTGTGAATAAATTGAGAACAGGAAGTGAACTAAAGTTTTGGCAACTGTTATATAAAAGAAAAGGGATAGGATTAAATAAGCTCTGCTTCTTCCTACTCCTTTTCGAACATGTTGAAAAGAGAAACTGGAAATTGAGATGCATCATGTTGTATGCTTGCATGTTCGAAATAAACTCAAACTCAACTCAAAACTCAACACCAAGAATAGACATTTGAAAGGCAATTTAAAATAAATAAAGAATAGTGAACAACAGGCTGAATAAGTGTACGTTATATGAGGCATAAATAACCAACTGAGAACGTGCCTGGTATGTTAACGTAACATATTATGGTAAGAGTCATTCAAATAACTATAACATATAGAACATGCTATACGTTTACCAAACAATCTGTCACTCCTAATCGCTAAATCCCATGAAATATTATACGTCTAGTCTCTTACGTGAACGAGCTAAATAATATTATTTGATATTTTACGGTAATGTGTTAATAATTTCACACATAAGTCGCTCCTGAGTATAAGTCGCACCCCCGGCCAAACTATGAAAAAAAACTGCGACTTATAGTCCGAAAAATACGGTAAATACTTTTGGCTCTCATTCAAATAATTTGCCGTGTCGTCATCAAATCCAGCCTTTACCCGAGACAATTAAAAGAAAATTGATTGTATCACGCTCTCAATCCAAGGCTGATACCACCCTTGATATCGATATTTGGATGGACCTGCTCACTTCTAGTTCCTACAGTAAATATGTTTTACCGTACAGCACAAAGGCTAAGCTGTGATTTTTGCAGCTTCAACAGGCCGCGTCCAATAAATGTTAATGTATTTTTGTCTTCACTCTACTGCTTTTCTATCTGTACACACACCACACAATGACCTTTGGTTATGCAATGTTTCTTCGGCTTCCAGATGAGCACATTTTAACACATTCCATATGCCTCTCTCTCTCTCTATGACTGGTTTACTCTCATGAAAAGTATTAATCTGATATATGATTGGATAAGCCGCTTGGCGCTAAAAAGCCTTACTAAGTCTGGGATTGTCCATTGAGCTCCACTCTCTCCACCACAGTCAGTTCATGCGTGCATCCTCAGGGCTGTTTTTGGGAAAGCCACCAGTGGGTTTATGGCCCAAAAAAAAACAAGCCAAACTGCTGCTAATGCAGGCCTGCTGTCTGTGGTGATCCTGGACCACAACGGACACTATGGGACAGATACTCTTAAATCCAAGTAGTCCTGCACGTCATTCAGTGTCTCTCCACCACTACGACTCTCTTTACTAGATGCCTCCTTTAATAAACATTCACAATGTGACGTTTCCTCATCCACCCCCATCCTTCCTCTTCATGTAGACATTCGTTTGTGTGTGTGTGTGTGTGTGTGTGTGTGTGTGTGTGTGTGTTCTGGCAATGCTTACTTAACGGGGACATCGCTCTGTTTACACAGTCACCTTTAGGGGACCTCTGACGGTATGGGGACATAAAAGGAAAACCTTTTTAAATGATAGTCAGATCCATTCGATATCCTTCTATATATGGTAGTTGGAGTTGCAGACAACTTCTTTACTGCTAAATAGCAGTTTTCAGTAATGTCACAGAAGATGCAGGATTTGCTTTAACATTTAAGTGGTGAAACTTCCTATAAGACGACAGCTGTAGTGCTGTATTCTGAGGATCACGTCATATTTAATTTGAACTTTTTTTTTTTTTAATGGTCCTCAGTAGTCACGTACACATTTGAGTGAATTAAGCAAAATTATTTAAATTTGATCCCTATGAACCATATTAACTTATTTTCCCCTGGGTCCCCAATAAGAATGATCAGCACATTACTTCATCAATCCAGAGATTTAAAGGCCTACTGAAACCCACTACTACCGACCACGCAGTCTGATAGTTTATATATCAATGATGAAATCTTAACATTGCAACACATGCCAATACGGCCGGGTTAGCTTACTAAAGTGCCATTTTAAATTTTGCGCGAAATATCCTGCTGAAAACGTCTCGGTATGATGACGTCAGCGCGTGACGTCACGGATTGTGGAGGACATTTTGGGACAGCATGGTGGCCAGCTATTAAGTCGTCTGTTTTCATCGCAAAATTCCACAGTATTCTGGACATCTGTGTTGGTGAATCTTTTGCAATTTGTTCAATGAACAATGGAGACAGCAAAGAAGAAAGCTGTAGGTGGGAAGCGGTGTATTGCGGCCGACTGCAGCAACACAAACACAGCCGGTGTTTCATTGTTTACATTCCCGGAAGATGACAGTCAAGCTTTACTATTTGCCTGTGGATAACTGGGACAACAGAGACTCTTACCAGGAGGACTTTGAGTTGGATGTGCAGACGCGGTACCGTGAGTACGCATGCAGCTGCGGCTTCCAAACATTTGATCGCTTGCCCGTACGTGCGTGCCGCTATGTGCATGTCACATACATAACTTTGGGGACTTTGGGGAAATATATGTGCTGTATGAACTTTGGAGAGGTGAACGGTACTTTGGGCTGTGGGATTGAGTGTGTTGTGCAGGTGTTTGAGTTGTATTGGCGGGTTATATGGACGGGAGGGTGGAGGTGTTTGTTATGCGGGATTAATTTGTGGCATATTAAATATAAGCCTGGTTGTGTTGTGGCTAATAGAGTATATATATGTCTTGTGTTTATTTACTGTTTTAGTCATTCCCAGCTGAATATCAGGTCCCACCCGCCTCTCACAGCATCTTCCCTATCTGAATCGCTCCCACTGCCCTCTAGTCCTTCACTCTCACTTTCCTCATCCACAAATCTTTCATCCTCGCTCAAATTAATGGGGAAATCGTTGCTTTCTCGGTCCGAATCGCTCTCGCTGCTGGTGGCCATGATTGTAAACAAAGTGCAGATGTGAGGAGCTCCACAACCTGTGACGTCACGCTACCCGTCTGCTACTTCCGGTACAGGCAAGGCTTTTTTATTAGCGACCAAAAGTTGTGAACTTTATTGTCGATGTTCTCTACTAAATCCTTTCAGCAAAAATATGGCAATATCGCGAAATGATCAAGTATGACACATAGAATGGACCTGCTATCCCCGTTTAAATAAGAAAATCGCATTTCAGTAGGCCTTTAAAGACATGTATGAGCTAACTGGGCAGTGGCCATTTTACCAAAAAATGTTTATGCCTCCACAACCTGTAGAAAGGGTGGTCCCCACAAGTGATGATCAAAAACTTGGTCCCCATTCCAAATGATAACCAGTATGCAAAATCAAAAATTGTTTTCGCTAATATCAAACATTTTAGTAAAAAGTAAAGAGTATCAGAATTGGGCTGCGTATGAGTGATAAAAAGGTAGAAGTATTAAAACCATAATAGCACAAATGTTTTTTGACAGCACAAACCAGCACGAAACAAACATTTGAGACAAGTTTGGTGCGGGGACGTGCGGTCACAATGGGAAAAAAATCAAATAATAAAGCCATAAAAACATATATTGGAATTTGTCCATTAAACTCTGTTTATAAATGTATTTTCTGTATGATTAATATCACTCTTTACCATCTACTTGAGTAAAAATCCCTAAGTTTGCACACAAACCAATCATAAGGCGGAGAGTGTGTTGCTGCTTTACCTTCTTACTTGTGCACGTGTGTGTGTGTATGTGTGTGTGTGTGTGTGTGTGTGTGTGTGTGTGTGATCGTCAGTGTGAGAGTCAGCCTTGTTATGACCACGTTTAAGAGGCAGCATTTGCAGTCGGCACAAGTTAATGCATAAGTGATGAGGAGGAAGGTTGAAGGTGAACAGAAGAACTTGTACGACGTGTGGAGGAAAGGTGCGGCGTGACAAGCCAGGGACAGGCTCCGAGATAACACAGCCCTGCCACCCGAAATGATGATGAGCACTCACAGATGTACACACACACACACACACACACACACACACACACTAGAATTTTACGGTATACCTGTACTAGGGTTGTACGGTATACCGGTATTGGTGTAGTACGGCGATACTAATGAATCATGTTCGGTACTATACCACCTCTAAAAAGTATCGCCCCCCCCCCCCCCCCCACACACCCACAATCACAGAGTACTTACAAGCAGACAAGGTGTGTAGACAGAAAAGGGAGAACGGATGTATTTTGGCTTAAAAACTAACGATAAATGTGAAGTTATAACAATGAAACGGCCACAGGAAGCGGTGCTTTAAGACATGGCTAGCTAGCTAGCGGCTAAAGTCCAGCCGCAGTCGGCTTCTAAATCACGAATCCTCGCCTCCATGGCGACAAATAAAGTACGTTTATTACAAGTATCATCCCTGCAGGACGAGGAATAGTTAAATATGTTTCACTACACACCGTAGCTCACTGGCGTCAAAATGTAAACAACCGCCATTGGTGGATCTACACCTAACATCCACTGTAATGATACCAAGTACAGGAGCATATCTAGTCGATACTACTATGATTACATCCATATTTTTTATCATCACAAAATCTTTTTACTTTTAAAAAAAATGTGTTTTATGTTTATAAACTCAGGAAATATGTCCCTGGACACATGAAGACTTATATGATGAGTATGATCCTGTAACGACTTGGTATCGGATTGATACCCAAATTTGTGGTAACATCTGAAACTAATGTAAAGCATCCACACAACAGAAGAATAAATGATTACATTTTAACAGAAGTGTAGATACAACATATTAAAAGAGAAAGTAAGCAGATATTAACAGTAAATGAACAAGTAGATTAATAATTAATTTTATTCCACTTGTCCTTAATAATTTTGACAAAATAATAGAATGGAAAATGACACAATATGTTACTGCATATGTCAGCAGCTAAATTAGGAGCCTTTGTTTGCTTACTTACTACTAAAAGACAAGTTGTCTTGTGTGTTCACTATTTTATTTAAGTACTAACTTGCAATAAGAAACATATGTTTAATGTACCTTAAGATTTTTTGTTAAAATAAAGCCAATAATGCAATTTTTTGTGGTCCCCTTTATTTAGAAAAGTACCAAAAAGTATCGAAATACATTTTGGTACTGGTACCAAAATATTGGTATCAGGACAACATTAACTGGTGCTGATAAAATACTGTGATACTAATGAATTAAAATTACTTTGAATTTGAAAATTACTTTTTTCTTCTTTCATGGACATGATGGCGTGCCGTGGGGACATTGCTAGTAATATGATCCCAGGTGCATGTGAGTCAACACACACACACATCACTTACAAGTGGGTAGGAGTCTCTGAAAACAAGAAGGCTTTGAGGGCAAAATCCGAATGATCTGAAGCGAACAAAAGTGAGTGAGCTGTGACACGGGTATCACAAAGTGACAGGTGGAAACAATAATCTCCCGGCTCGAAGGCTCCTCGCAACGGAAATGTACACAAAAGGAACATAGGGAAGAACGATACTCAAAACACAAATAGGACACGTTTGGATGCAACGGATCATGACAGTGTTATCATTATCACTAAGCAGCGTGAAACGACGACAGTGACATAATTACGGTCTTTTTTGATTGATTGAAAGTTTTATTAGTAGATTGTACAGTTCAGTACACATTCCGTACAATTGACCACTAAGTGGTAACACCCGAATACGTTTTTCAACTTGTTTAAGTCGGGGTCCACGTAAATCAATTCATGGTACAAATATATACTATCAGTTACCAGTGTCGGGACTAACGCGTTACAAAGTAACGTTAGTTTCGGCGGTAACTAGTAATCTAACGTGTTATTTTTTATATTCAGTAACTCAATTACCGTTACTACATGATGCGTTACTGCGTTATTTTACGTTATTTTTTTATGTAGTATCGGCTAGAAACAGAAGATCTGAGTGTGTTTTATTGGAGCGCTGCGAAGTCGTCCTTCTGTGTCACAAGGAAAAGAAGAGGCGTGCTTTCTGTGGGTGGGGGCGGGCGGCTCCCAGACCGTAGTTGAGGGGTGCAGGGGAGACATTCCTCCAGGGCCTATGTACTTCGGGGCTAACAAACTTCACTTTACCCGGAAGTGGGTCTTTACAGCTGAGGGTGAATGACGAGACCGGCGGTTTGTTGCAACTTTGTGACTTTATTGGACGCAGCCATCCACCAAGCTAGAGCACCTGCACGCACTCACTGTCGCCGTTCCCTCACCTCTCTCGCCCACTCACTCACTGATGTCACTCACCTCACATGCTGTCATATCTTGAAGGGTCACACACACACACATACGCTACTCTCATAACAACTAACAAGACATCATGGCAAAGCCAGAAGTCGAGTTTCTTAACATGGAGACATTCTCAATACTTTTCTTTTGTCGAGCACAAACAAAATAATATTTTAGTTAAATGTAGGTTGTGTCTTGGATCAAAGATCCTATCTACTTAAAGTTAAAGTGCCACTATGTTGCAGCTATTTAAAATAGTTTTGTCAATTTGTTCTGGCCTGAAATAAATTGGCCCTTTGAAACATATCTTTGTCTTTGTGTGTTGTATGTAGACCACATTGCTTCCTGAGTTCAGTGATGCAAATGCATGTCAAGTAAAAAAAAAAAAAGAAGTAACTAAATAGTTACTTTTTACAGTAACACATTACTTTTCGGTGTAAGTAACTGAGTTAGTAACTGAGTTACTTTTGAAATAAAGTAACAAGTAACTGTAACTAGTTACTGGTTTTCAGTAACTAACCCAACACTGTCAGTTACACAGAATTAAAACATTCACACAGTGACTTCCTGTTTAGTGCAAAATAAGCTACAAAATAAATGCATGGCAGTATTAACCGGGTTTCTCTCACAACAACTAACAACATTTGATTGTTAGCCATCCGGAAGAACGATGTGTGCATTGAAATCACTACTGTGTCTATTAAATTTACATTTAGACATCAGTTTTAGGTCTAGAACTATGAAATAAGTGTCAATGTTGTCAGCATTAGAGATTAACAGAATAAGCAGTAGAATATGCGTCATGTGACAGTGTAGTATTATAGCCCCAGTATATGCCCCTTCATGACTGTATGCAGCAAGGTGGATGGTCATAGTCCAAAATCTCCCATTGTTGCATCATTCCTGTGAGCTTCATGCATACAAGAGTCCCATTATTCAGATCCGATAACTGTTATGGTTGAGCATATACCGTCTCCCCTCTTTTATGCATCGTTTAGCATTTTTAGGGCTGAAATTGAAAAATGTGTTAATTTGCCTCGCAATGTCTGTTGTGGGGCAGACTGGCTCGTACATGCACATGCATTCTCCGCAGTTGCCATTTCTAATACAAATTAGTAGAGATGTCCGCTAATGGCTTCTTTGCCGATATCCGATATTCCGATATTGTCCAACTCTTAATTACCGATTCCCATATCAACCGATACCGATATATACAGTCGTGGAATTAACACTTTATTATGCCTAATTTTGTTGTGATGCCCCGCTGTATGCATTAAACAAGGTTTTCCAAAATAAATCAACTCAAGTTATGGAAAAAAATGCCAACATGGCACTGCCATATTTATTATTGAAGTCACAAAATGCATAATTTTTTTTAACATGACTCAAAACAGCAGCTTGGAATTTGGGACATGCTTTCCCTGAGAGAGCATGAGGAGGTTGAGGTGGGTGGGGTTGAGGGGGGGGGGGGGGGTTGAGGTTTGGGGGGGGCGGGGGGGGTGTAGCGGGGGGTGTATATTGCAGCGTCCCAAAAGAGGTAGTGCTGCAAGGGGTTCTGGGTATTTGTTCTGTTGTGTTTATGTTGTGTTACGGTGCGGATGTTCTCCCGAAATGTGTTTGTCATTCTTGTTTGGTGTGGGTTCACAGTGTGGCGCATATTTGTAACAGTGTTAAAGTTGTTTATACGGCCACCCTCAGTGTGACCTGTATGGCTGTTGACCAAGTATGACTTGCATTCACTTGTGTGTGTGAAAAGCCGTAGATATTACGTGACTAGGCCGCAAAGGAAGTGCCGTTAAGGTTATTGGCGCTCTGTACTCCTGCCTACATCCGCGTACACAGCGGCGTTTTAAAAAGTCATAAATTTTACTTTTTGAAACCGATACCGATAATTTTGAAACCGATACCGATAATTTCCGATCTTACATTTTAAAGCATTTATCGGCCGATAATATCGGCAGTCCGATATTATCGGACATCCTTACAAATTCGCCTATAGTTGCAACATATGTCTGTCAGTAGACTCTGTATGGAAGTGCTAAAAGCTACAACAAAGATGGCGGGGAGAAGGTACAGTCCAAGTGGAGGCACGTAAATAAGACCGCTCACAAAATGGCCTATAAAAGGCAGTCTGTTAAACTCAATCTATGCAAAAGTTTGACCAAATAACCACCATTACCTGTTATGGAAAACACAAGGAAGTGTTTTAAATGTGGAAAAAAATCATAATATGACCCCTTTAGAGCAACTGATTAATCATTGATCAATGAATAATGATATATAAACATTGATTAATCATGTAATTTTGACACGTTTTGTGTCACGGTTGTGTGCAGGATGCAGAGACGGCAGGCTAAGTGCGAGTAAAAAAAGTATTTAATGACTAAACTAAAATAGTGCAGCAGGGAAGTGCATAAGGAAAGCTATGTAGCATGAAGGTACAAATCCATCCATCCATCCATTTTTTACCACTTGTCTTTTCGGGGTCGCGGGAGGTGCTGGAGCCGATCTCAGCTGCATTCGGGCGGTAGGCGGGGTACAACCTGGACAAGTCGCCACCTCATCACAGGGCCAACACAGATAGGCAGACAACATTCACACTCACATTCACCCACTAGGGGCAATTTAAAAAATCAGAAATGATCTAGCCCAGTCCAGTCAATGTCCAAATGCTACGTGTATGTCTGAATTGCACTGACAATGTCAATGTTATTTATCCAAGAAATCAACAGACTGAACTGAAATGAAGCACAAGAATTCATTCTTAACAGAATACGCAGTAGAATATACTGTATGTCATGTGACAGTGTAGTATTATAGCCTGAGTATATGCCCCTTCATGACTGTACGCAGCAAAGTGGATGGTCATAGTCCAAAACAATGTTCCCTCTAAGGTGCGCACCTGTGCAATTGCGCACTGCTCAAGCATCCTTTGCGCACGGCAAATCTATGCCACGCACAAAATCAAATAAAAAAAATAAGCGCATAACAATTTTCGACACGACACGGACACGACAGAGAAAACAGTTTTCGTCATCATTGTTCAAATATTGTAACGTCTGTCGAGACGCTTTGAGGACATGAATTCCATCGATCACTTTACTGAGCAAAACTCTTTATTGTTTGCCATAAACACATCACCAAAACATTAGTAAAAAAAAATGATATCTAGCAAAACTGGTCATTTTCTGCAGTACAAACCAGACCAAAAGCAACTTTGTTATATCAACAGCAGCCGCTCGCTCTTTCTCACTTGCGCCAACACATGCACATATGGCACTTAGCCAGTGATGCGTTTACAGCCACACAAATAGTCGGACAACTCCAACACTACACATAAGGTGTCATTCCAGGTCGTTACACTATGATTTACCAATCAAATGTGTGCTTATTCTAGTGTCATTTATTAGAAATCTTAATTTATAAATATTAATCATGAAATGCTATTAGTATATTAAATAAATACTAATAAAAATATATTTTTTACAAACAGGAAGTTGCAGGAATGTACACATGATCCCCTGCTTACATCTCATTGTGCACCATGTGAATGTTTTAATGGGAACTAAATGCAATGTCTGAAAGGGGTACAAATTATTTCCAAAGCAGGACCTCCACCCAGACAAACAATACAAGTACACAGTTCATGAAAAACAATATTTTTTGTTATTGTCATTGTTAGTGGGCCTAAACACTTATATTAGAAATGGAAATGACTGCTGTCATTTGATTATAATAATAAGAGAATGTTGTCTGTCTATCTGTGTTGGCCCTGCGATGAGGTGGGGACTTGTCCAGGGTGTACGCCGCCTTCCGCCCGAATGCAGCTGAGATAGGCTCCAGCACCCCCCGCGACCCCGAAAGGGACAAGCGGTAGAAAATGGATGGATGGATGGAGATTGAACTTGTTATTTAGTCAGGTTTGGGACTGGTGTGCTGCTGGTGTAGCCACAGTGTGCACGTCTGATGTTGCTCACATGGGCTCCACTGAATGCTCAGGGAGTTTTTGCGTTTGCTCACACACATGAAAAATTAGAGGTAACATTGGTCCAAAATCCCCCATTGTTGCATTATTCCTGTGAGCTTCCTGCATACAAAAGTCCCATTATTCAGATCCGATAACTGTTATGGTTGAGCATATACCATCTCACCTCTTTTATGCATCGTTTAGCATTTTTAGGGCTGAAATAGAAAAATGAGTTCATTTGTCTCGCAATGTCTGTAGCTGGAATGTGCTCTGACATAGACTCTATTTTCACTCCTCTGTCCTCCCCTCCGGTGTGCAAAACATTTCACATTTTGATGTGAATTCTGCAGACCGGTATATTTGGCAGGCGCCACTGAAGATGAGCCATTTTGGAGCGAGAGTAATCAGACTTCACAGTTTTATCTTTTAGGACGCTCCTAGAGCGAGGACACTTTCAAACACAGGCTGCAGAGAAGCTGCCAGATTGTGTTTGAAGTCAGCCTCCCTTCTTTTTCATCCATGTTCCCATCACTTATAAGGACATAACATACCAACAGCACAGCAAATATAACATGTTGTGTTCTACATTTGGTTGTGTTTTCCACTGAGACGACATGTAAGTCCTTGTCCATATAGAATATGGAAGATGCAGGCTATAAAAAGCTTCAGTATCTATTTCACCTCACTGCCTGACATGGAACATGTTACCCAGATGCTTTCGCTTCTGTTCTCCGACCTTCCAGTAAAGTACCACACGTTTTCCATGGGTGGATATGAATAATAGATAGAAGAAATGATCTACTTCATAATGCAGTGATTTATTTCTTTGACTCGCAGCTATTTTGTTGTAATAAAAAAAAAAGCAGTGTCGAGGCTGCGGGGAGATGGAGAAGTCTATACTTATACTGAGTGAGACACGTTTTATATTTAATTGACTCTTATTTGTCATCTAATACACAATCTAGTGCAGTGGTTCTTAACCTTGTTGGAGGTACCAAACCCCACCAGTTTCAAATGCGCATTCACCAAACCCTTCTTTAGTGAAAAATTAAATGTTTTTTTTTTCAAATTCAAGACAAAGTTATACTTTAGTATGGGGAACATATTCTAAGTAACAAATACTAAATTTCGAGTTTTTTGGACACTAGGGGAACATAGTCTAAGTAACAAAGACTTAATTTAGAGTTATTTGGACACTAGGGGAACATAGTCTAAGTAACAAAGACTTAATTTAGAGTTATTTGGACACTAGGGGAACATATTCTAAGTTACAAAGACTTAATTTAGAGTTTTTTGGACACTAGGGGAACATATTCTAAGTAACAACGACTTAATTTAGAGTTATTTGGACACTAGGGGAACATATTCTAAGTAACAAAGACTTAATTTAGAGGTATTTGGACACTCGGGGAACATATTCTAAGTAACAAAGACTAAATTTAGAGTTATTTGGACACTAGGGGAACATATTCTAAGTTACAAATACTTAATTTAGAGTTATTTGGACACTAGGGGAACATATTCTAAGTAACAAAGACTTAATTTAGAGTTTTTTGGACACTAGGGGAACATATTCTAAGTAACAAAGACTAAATTTAGAGTTTTTGGACACTAGGGGAACATATTCTAAGTAACAAAGACTTCATTTAGAGTTTTTTGGACACTAGGTGAACATATTCTAAGTAACAAAGACTTAATTTAGAGTTTTTTGGACACTAGGTGAACATAGTCTAAATAACAAAGACTTAATTTAGAGTTTTTTGGACACCTGGTGAACATAGTCTAAGTAACAAAGACTTAATTTAGAGTTATTTGGACACTAGGGGAACATATTCTATGTAACAAAGACTTAATTTAGAGTTATTTGGACACTAGGGGGACATATTCTAAGTAACAAAGACTTAATTTAGAGTTATTTGGACACTAAGGGAACATATTCTAAGTAACAAAGACTTAATTTAGAGTTATTTGGACACTAGGGGAACATATTCTAAGTAACAAAGACTCAATTTAGAGTGATTTGGACACCAGGGGAACATATTCTAAATAACAAAGACTTAATTTAGAGTTATTTGGACACTCGATGAACATATTCTAAGTAACAAAGACTTAATTTAGAGTTTTTTGGACACTAGGGGAACATATTCTAAGTAACAACGACTTAATTTAGAGTTATTTGGACACTAGGGGAACATATTCTAAGTAACAAAGACTTAATTTAGAGGTATTTGGACACTCGGGGAACATATTCTAAGTAACAAAGACTTAATTTAGAGTTTTTTGGACACTAGGGGAACATATTCTAAGTAACAAAGACTTAATTTAGAGTTTTTTGGACACTAGGGGAACATATTCTAAATAACAAAGACTTAATTTAGAGTTATTTAGACACTAGGGGAACATAGTCTAAGTAACAAAGACTCAATTTAGAGTTATTTGGACACTAGGGGAACATATTCTAAGTAACAAAGACTTAATTTAGAGTTATTTGGACACTAGGGGAACATATTCTAAGTAACAGACTTAATTTTGAGTTTTATGGACACTAGGGGAACATAGTCTAAGTAACAAAGACTCAATTTAGAGTTTTTTGGACACTAGGGGAACAAATTCTAAGTAACAAAGACTTAATTTAGAGTTATTTGGACACTAGGGGAACATATTCTAAGTAACAAAGACTTAATTTAGAGTTATTTGGACACTAGGGGAACATATTCTAAGTAACAAAGACTTAATTCAGAGTTATTTGGACACCAGGGGAACATATTCTAAGTAACAAAGACTTAATTTAGAGTTATTTGGACACTAGGGGAACATATTCTAAGTAACAAAAACTCAATTTAGAGTTTTTTGGACACTAGGGGAACATAGTCTAAGTAAGAAAAACTCAATTTAGAGTTTTTTGGACACTAGGGGAACATATTCTAAGTAACAAAGACTTAGATTAGAGTTTTTTGGACACTAGGGGAACATATTCTAAGTAACAAAGACATAATGTAGAGTTATTTGGACACCAGGGGAACATATTCTAAGTAACAAAGACATAATTTAGAGTTATTTGGACACCAGGGGGACATATTCTGAGTAACAAAGACTTAATTTAGAGTTATTTGGACACTAGGGGAACATATTCTAAGTAACAAAGACTCAATTTAGAGTTATTTGGACACCAGGGGAACATATTCTAAATAACAAAGACTTAATTTAGAGTTATTTGGACACTAGGGGAACATAGTCTAAGTAACAAAGACTAAATTTAGAGTTATTTGGACACTAGGGGAACATATTCTAAGTAACAAAGACTTAATTTAGAGTTATTTGGACACTAGGGGAACATATTCTAAGTAACAGACTTAATTTTGAGTTTTATGGACACTAGGGGAACATAGTCTAAGTAACAAAGACTCAATTTAGAGTTTTTTGGACACTAGGGGAACAAATTCTAAGTAACAAAGACTTAATTTAGAGTTATTTGGACACTAGGGGAACATATTCTAAGTAACAAAGACTTAATTTAGAGTTATTTGGACACTAGGGGAAAATATTCTAAGTAACAAAGACTTAATTCAGAGTTATTTGGACACCAGGGGAACATATTCTAAGTAACAAAGACTTAATTTAGAGTTATTTGGACACTAGGGGAACATATTCTAAGTAACAAAAACTCAATTTAGAGTTTTTTGGACACTAGGGGAACATAGTCTAAGTAAGAAAAACTCAATTTAGAGTTTTTTGGACACTAGGGGAACATATTCTAAGTAACAAAGACTTAGATTAGAGTTTTTTTGGACACTAGGGGAACATATTCTAAGTAACAAAGACATAATTTAGAGTTATTTGGACACCAGGGGGACATATTCTGAGTAACAAAGACTTAATTTAGAGTTATTTGGACACTAGGGGAACATATTCTAAGTAATAAAGACTTAATTTAGAGTTATTTGGTTAGGGTTAGGGTTAGGGTAAGGGCCAGGGTTAGAGGGTTAGGGTTACAATAAGGCCATGCCGAATAAGGCATTGATAAGTACTTAATAATGACTAGTTAAGAGCCAGTATGTTACTAATTTGCATGTTAATAAGCAACTAATTTATGGTGAATATGTTCCCCATACTAAAGTGTTACCATGTTTTTTTACTGGTGCACAAAATGAACCGTGCATGAACATCACCTTGTTCAAAGAACAAAACCAACACAGTGCATAAACTCACAAAAAATTACACATCTGCAAATCAGTCTGACTTCTGCTGTTGCCGTATCCGTAATACGCCGATAAGGAGAAGTTTGTATTTACACGATGAGTCGGGTGTGTTTTGACCTCCGCCGAACCCCTGAGGCCGACTCACCGAACCCTTAGGGTTCGATCGAACCCAGGTTAAGAAGCACTGATCCAGTGCAAGGGTGTCAAACTCATTTTAGCTCAGGGACCACACGGAGGAAAATCTATTGCCAAGTTGGCCAGACTGGTAATAACATGGCTTGATAACTTAAAATTAAAGATTACTTTAGTTTGTTTTCTTTGTTTAAAAATAGAACAAGCACATAATGTTTAGTTTTTTTTACACTTACATGTTGTGGTTTATAGTATTCTATCTTAATTTGTTGTTATTTATACTTTCTGAATAAATGATCTGATAATGTTCATCAGTCAAATAGGTGGAATTGAGTCTGGGAGAGTTTTAAAATGATCCTATTGGTGTTAAATTTCAATCTATCAGAAGATGAAATGTATAATAATATTTTAATAATAATGTAATTTACTAATTTTCCTTAACTGATGTATTAACATAATGTGGTTTATTGTGTACATATTTAGCATCATCTACAACAAAACTTGAGAATTTGGACTCATTTCATTAATCACACGAGAAATTAGAAGGGGATACATATTATTTCAGCATATTTACATTATGCGCGCCCAGAAAATGTGTCCCCAGTCATTAGTTTAAAGTGAATTGTACAGGTTATCAATTTATATGGGTAAGTAAGTACGTGGTTTCCAGACACCAAAGTGTTGCCTCTATTCGCCTATCTTAACATAGCACATAGCTCCGCCCCCTCTGAGGTCATGCTCGGATACAAAGAATTATTGCGACACCCAGTGGACACATTTAGAACAGCAGTTTCTTTCATCCAAAATGTTCAGCTAATGTTTATACTTCGCAAACTCATCTCGCAGGCCAGATACAACCTGTTTGCGTGCCTGATCCGGCCATCGGGGCGTAGGTTTGACACCCCTGTTCTAGTGTGTGCTTCACTGCAGGTCAAAGAGAATTGTTCCTAATAGCAATGCTTGCTGGGTTTGTGTTTGACGATATACAGGCTTTCCCTTACATGTAAACGATTGTGGCGCAACACCACAGCAAGATTACTGCTGCCACACCTTTTTTTTTTTTTTACATGAAAACAGAATTAAGTGATATATTGTATGAATGGATATACCGTTTGCAGTCTATAATTTGAAGTGAAGTGGAAGTGAATTATATTTATATAGCCCTTTTCTCCAGTGACTCAAAGCGCTTTTACATAGTGAAACCCAATATCTAAGTTACATTTAGTGTAGCTTCCCTCCGCCTTCGGGTGGGGGGACGGGTCCTGACTGTTGTTTGCGCTTACGCGCCAAACGGCAGCGCAGAGTACCCACCCTTTTTGGATTCACTCGAGGGAGTACTGGAGAGTGCTCCCCCGGGTGATTCCCTCGTTCTACTGGGGGACTTCAACGCTCATATTGGCAACAACTGTGAAACCTGGAGAGGCGTGATTGGGAAGAATGGCCGCCCGGATCTGAACCCGAGTGGTGTTTTGTTGTTGGACTTTTGTGCTCGTCACGGATTGTCCATAACGAACACCATGTTCAAACATAAGGCTGTCCATATGGGCACTTGGCACCAGGACACCCTAGGCCGCTGTTCCATGATCGACTTTGTAGTTGTGTCATCGGATTTGCGGTCTCATGTTTTCGACACTCGGGTGAAGAGAGGGGCGGAGCTTTCTATCGATCACCACCTGGTGGTGAGTTGGCTGCGATGGTGGGGGAGGATGCCGGACAGACCTGGCAGGCCCAAACGCATTGTAAGGGTATGCTGGGAATGCCTAGCAGAGTCTCCTGTCAGAGAGAGTTTCAATTCCCGCCTCCGGAAGATCTTTGAACATGTTACGAGGGAGGCGCTGGACATTGAGTCCGAGTAGACGATGTTCCGTACCACTATTGTCGAGGCGGCCGATTGGAGCTGTGGCCGCAAGGTGGTTGGTGCCTGTCGTGGCGGTAATCCTAGAACCCGTTGGTGGACACCAGTGGGGAGGGATGCCGTCAAGCTGAAGAAAGAGTCCTATCGAGCTCTTTTGGCTCATAGGACTCCGGAGGCAGCAGACAGGTACCGACAGGCCACGCGGTGTGCGGCTTCAGCGGTCGCGGAGGCAAAAACTCGGACATGGGAGGAGTTCAGGGAAGCCATGAAAAACGACTTCCAGACGGCTTCGAAGCGATTCTGCACCACCAGCCGCCGCCTCAGGAAGGGGAAGCAGTGTAATGTCAACACCGTGTATGGTGGGGATGGTGTTCTGCTGACCTCAACTGCGGATGTTGTGGATTGGTGGAGAGAATACTTCGAAGACCTCCTCAATCCTACCAACACATCTTCCTATGAGGAAGCAGTGCCTGGGGAATCTGTGGTGGGCTCTGTGGACCAGCTCTATACTCTCGGCAGGGTCCTTGAGGGTGCATGGGAGTTTGCCCAACCAGTCTACATGTGCTTTGTGGACTTGGAGAAGGCATTCGACCGTTTACCCCGGGAAGTCCTGTGGGGTGTGCTCAGAGAGTATGGGGTAACGGACTGTCTGATTGTGGCGGTCCGCTCCCTGTATAATCAGTGTCAGAGTTTGGTCTGCATTGCCGGCAGTAAGTCGGACCCGTTTCCAGTGAGGGTTGGACTCCGTCAAGGCTGCCCTTTGTCACCGATTCTGTTCATAACTTTTATGGACAGAATTTCTAGGCGCAGTCAGGGCGTTGAGGGTATCTGGTTTGGTGGCTGCAGGATTAGGTCTCTGCTTTTTGCAGATGATGTGGTCCTGATGGCTTCATCTTGCCAAGATCTTCAGCTCTCACTGGATCGGTTCGCAGTCGAGTGTGAAGCGACTGGGATGGGAATCAGCACCTCCAAGTCCGAGTACATGGTTCTCGCCCGGAAAAGGGTGGAGTGCCATCTCGGGGTTGGGGAGTAAATCTTGCCCCAAGTGGAAGAGTTCAAGTACCTCGGAGTGAGGGAAAAGTGGATCGTGAGATCGACAGGCGGATCGGTGCGACGTCTTCAGTAATGCGGACGCTGTATCGATCCGTTGTGGTGAAGAAGGAGCTGATCCGGAAGGCAAAGCTCTCAATTTACCGGTCAATCTCCGTTCCCATCCTCACCTATAGTCATCAGCTTTGGATTATGACCGAAAGGACAAGATCATGGGTACAAGCGGCCGAAATGAGCTTCCTCCGCCAGGTGGCGGGGCTCTCCCTTAAAGATAGGGTGAGAAGCTCAAAGTAAAGCCGCTGCTCCTCCACATTGAGAGGAGCCATATGAGGTGGTTCGGGCATCTGGTCAGGATGCCACCCGGGAGGTGTTTCAGGCACGTCCGACCGGTAGGAGACCATGGGGAAGACCCAGGACACGTTGGGAAGACTATCTCTCCCGGCTGGCCTGGGAACGCCTCGGGATCCCCCGTGAGGAGCTGGACGAAGTGGCTCGGGAGAGGGAAGTCCGGGCTTCCCTGTTTAGGTTGCTGCCCCCGCGACCCGACCTCGGATAAGTGGAAGAAGATGGATGGATGGATGCATGACCCCTTTAGAGCATGTGATTAATCATTTATCAATGAATAATCATTTATTAGTCACATATAAACATTGATTAATCATGTCATTTTGACACGTTTTGTGTGCAGGATGTAGAGACGGCGGGCAAAGTGTGAGTAAAAAAAAGGATTTAATGACAAAACTAAAACAGGGCAGCGTCGGGAAAGCTATGTAGCATGAAGGTACAAATCAAAAATGAAAAATGTTTTAGCCCAGTCCAGTCAAAGTCCAAATGCTACGTGTATGTCTGACTTACACTGACAATGTCGATGTTATTTATCCAAGAAATCCACAGACTGAACTGAAATGAAGCACGAGAAAAACCACTCTGCAATTTGCATTCTCGACTTTCTTTTTTCTCGTCAGTCGCCTTTTTTCAGCTCCTAGTGTTTGATCACTTGCTCAGATCGCCAGTTCATGCCTGCCATCCCCGACAGCCGCTGAAAGTCTCTCGTTAATTGCATCTCACATTAACCAGCGGCAAATCTATAAGCTTTGGCTGGTGGTCTCCCTGCGGCTTTGAGTTTGATCCCAGTGATTTATTAGCCGTTTAAAGAGTTCTCTGCATAATGACGCCATCCCTGCCCTCACGTTACAACGCTGCATCTGTAACGTCTGCCAGAAAGGGGCACGAAGGAATCAATTTTGGTCCTATACATAGATGAAGCGATGATCTACGACACACCCAGCCGCCTTTAAGTGAGAAGGCCTTATTTAACGCAGGGTCATGTGAAAGAGTGCACGTGAAATGAAATGAATCGATCACGCTTGGTTTGAAAGGTATGGCTGAGGTGATGGCTGCCTGCGTACATTACAGGAAGTGTGTCTTCATGTGTGCGGCTGTCCTCTGCGTGATATTGATTGGTCACATTGGCAGGTCAGCATTTCTCAAAAGGGGCACGGACGAAGACGAGGGTGAGGAAGGCGGGGGGAATGCATGGAGGAAGAGTGCACGTTATCGACATAACACGCTACAGCTGGTTATAGATGACCTGTTTTCAAGTGCTCTGTTTAAAGGGCGTTGTCGTTTTTGTGCAACTCATGAAAAAGTGCATGACAGCCCAGCAGGGACAAGACATTGATACAACGTTGATTATACATACCGTATTTTTCGGACAATAAGTCGCAGTTTTTTTCATAGTTTGGCCGGGGGTGCGACTTATACTCAGGAGCGACCTATGTGTGAAATTATTAACACATTACCGTAAAATATCAAATAATATTATTTTGCTCAATCACGTTAGAGACTAGACGTATGAGATTTCATGGGATTTAGCGATTAGGAGTGACAGATTGTTTGGTAAACGTATAGCATGTTCTATATGTTATAGTTATTTGAATGACTCTTACCATAATATAAATGATAAATAATGATAAATGGGTTGTACTTGTATAGCGCTTTTCTACCTTCAAGGTACTCAAAGCGCTTTGACACTACTTCCACATTTACCCATTCACACACACATTCACACACTGATGGCGGGAGCTGCCATGCAAGGCGCTAACCAGCAGCCATCAGGAGCAAGGGTGAAGTGTCTTGCTCAGGACACAACGGACATGACGAGGTTGGTACTAGGGGGGGATTGAACCAGGGACCCTCGGGTTGCGCACGGCCACTCTTCCACTGCGCCACGCCGTTAACATACCAGGCACGTTCTCAGTTGGTTATTTATGCCTCATATAACGTACACTGGTTTGGTGGCTGCAGGATTAGGTCTCTGCTATTTGCAGATGATGTGGTCCTGATGGCTTCCTCTGGCCAGGATCTTCAGCTCTCACTGGATCGGCTCGCAGCCGAGTGTGAAGCGACTGGGATGGGAATCAGCACCTCCAAGTCCGAGTCCATGGTTCTCTCCCGGAAAAGGGTGGAGTGCCATCTCCGGGTTGGGGAGGAGATCTTGCCCCAAGTGGAGGAGTTCAAGTACCTTGGAGTCTTGTTCACGAGTGGGGGAAGAGCGGATCGTGAGATCGACCGGCGGTTCGGTGCGGCGTCTTCAGTAATGCGGACGCTGTATCGATCCGTTGTGGTGAGGAAGGAGCTGAGCCGGAAGGCAAAGCTCTCGATTTACCGGTCGATCTACGTTCCCATCCTCACCTATGGTCATGAGCTTTGGGTTATGACCGAAAGGACAAGATCACGGGTACAAGCGGCCGAAATGAGTTTCCTCCGCCGGGTGGCGGGGCTCTCCCTTAGAGATAGGGTGAGAAGCTCTGTCATCCGGGGGAAGCTCAAAGTAAAGCCGCTGCTCCTCCACATCGAGAGGAGCCAGATGAGGTGGTTCGGGCATCTGGTCAGGATGCCACCCGAAGGCCTCCCTAGGAAGGTGTTTCGGGCATGTACGACCGGTAGGAGGCCATGGGGAAGACCCAGGACACGCTGGGAAGACTATCTCTCCCGGCTGGCTTGGGAACGCCTCGGGATCCCCCGGGAGGAGCTGGACGAAGTGGCTGGGGAGAGGGAAGTCTGGGCTTCCCTGCTTAAGCTGCTGCCCCCGCGACCCGACCTCGGATAAGTGGAAGTAGATGAATGGATGGATGGATGGATAACGTACACGTATTCAGCCTGTTGTTCACTATTCTTTATTTATTTTAAATTGCCTTTCAAATGTCTATTCTTGGTGTTGGGTTTTATCATATAAATTTCCCCAAAAAATTAGACTTAGACATAGACTTAGACTTCCTTTTTATTGTCATTCAAATTTGAACTTTACAGCACAGATAAGAACGCAATTTCGTTACATAAGCTCATGGTACTGCAGGATAAAAAAGCAATAAGGTGCATATATAAATAAATAAATATATATAAATAATATATATAATATATATATAAAATAAATAAATATATATAAATATATATAAATACATAAATAGATTACTGTACAGATAAATATATTGCACTTTTTCACATGCGTCCACGTTTATGGATGTATGTTATATTGTCTTTTTTATTCCAGCGAGTTAATCCATTTTGGGGGGAGTTGAGGGGATACTTTTATTATGATGCGTTTAAGAGTCTTACGGCCTGAGGGAAGAAACTGTTACAGAACCTGGAGGTTCTGCTTCGGAGGCTGCGGAACCTCTTTCTAGAGTCCAGCAGTGAAAACAGTCCTTGGTGGGGGTGGGAGGAGTCTTTGCAGATTTTCTGAGCCCTGGTCAGGCCGCGGCTTTTTGCGATCTCCTGGATAGGAGGAAGAGGAGTCTTGATGATCTTTTACGCCGTCCTCACCACTGTCTGGAGAGACTTCCAGTCTGAGGCACTGCAGGCTCCAGTCCAGACAGAGATGCGACTTATACTCCAGTGCGACTTATATGTTTTTTTCCTTCTTTATTATGCATTTTCGGCCGGTGCGACTTATACTCCGGAGCGACTTATACTCCGAAAAATACGGTACATGTTCTTTAAAACGGACTTTGAAACAAGGTTGCAAAATAGTTGTATTTGTAAATTGAGACGTTGGATCCACATTGTTGGTTGGGAAATTACCAAATTTCAATGTCAAATCTGTGACGTTCTGTAACTTCCTTTCTGTTTTTTTCCTTGTTTTGCATTCACTTCCTGTCAGTGCTCTCGTTTTGTTTCCACTTCCTGCTTGTTCCGCTGAGCGCTGTGTTTTTTTCGTTGATTGGCAGCCGGTCCACACCGGCTGCCAATCAGCATGTTCCTATGTATGCCCGTCTCGCGCACTCCCCAGTTCTCGAAGATTGATTTATGTTTGTTGAACTTTTACACGCAAGACTGCTTCATTTTCTCTTTTGAGTATATTAAACTCATCTTACCTGCTCTCCGTTCTCCTGGTTCCTGCATCTTGGGGTCACGAATACGGCAGTCATGCGAGTTCCTCACAAAATCAACGCCGTCAAAAAGCATGTTGTTTCAACGTTGTATTTGTGTTGTAGAATGTTGGTTGGGAAATGACCAAAATTCAACGGTCAAATCGACGTCACAACCCAACATTGATTAAATGTCGTCAAAAAGCATGTTGTTTCAACGTTATGTTTGAGTTGCTCAACCTAAGTACCTAATTCAACAAGTTCTCAATGTCTTTTTAATGTCTTGTGCCTGCTGGGAGATTTTTTTTCAACTCTATTTGTGTCTATGGACTTTTTTCACAACTGGTGTGGAGGGAATGTGCATTTTTGTGTTCATTCTTTCCGGTGTACGTTGGTAAACCTGACTCCCTGACTGCCTCAAGAGCAGTGCGAGCTATCAGGTTCATAGCTCAGGCTTTTGCTTGGTAGCGAGCACGCTCGTCTCTCATGCCGGACGACCCATGGTCAAGTGCCGGGTGAAACAGAAAAAGCAAGGACTGAACCAGGCGGGTTACACTTTTAGATTTCAATTGACCGACTATTTGAGAGTTTGTAAATGCGTTGTGAACGAAAACATGTGGAGACATTGTGGGAGAGACCTGCTTTCTGTGCACACTGAGACGGCTCTAATTGTTGTTTTGGCTCTTTTTAATTAATTGATTGTTGATCAACCAACTCCTCACCATCCTTTTTGACAACCGGAAAAAAGATAAACATTTCACAAAGGCCACCTGCTCAGTGGTCTTGTGGTTAGAGTGTCCGCCCTGAGACTGGAAGGTCGTGAGTTCAAACCCCGGCCGAGCCATACCAAAGACTATAAAAAATGTAAACCATTGCCTCAGCATCAAGGGTTGGAATTTGGGGTTAAATCACCAAAATGATTCCCGAGCGCGGCCACCGCTGCTGCTCACTGCTCCCCTCAGTTCCCAGGGTGTGAACATGGGTCGAATGCAGAGGGTATTTTCACCACACCTCGTGTGTGTGTGTGACTATCGTTGGGACTTTTACTTTTTTAAAACATTAGAATCCAGGAGGTTTGTAACTTCAGTCGGGACGTCGGTAGGCCAGGACAATTCTTCCGGAGGAGTTGGCAAATCTTATTGTTTCGTTTGTGAATCGATTCATAGTTTTCAAAAATCGATTCCAAAAAAAATGTATTTAAAATTTGTCTCCACGGGAACATGCTTTATCAGTATCATGCAATATCATTCCTTAAACCTCGCTTTGAAGAGCTGTGCGCTGCAAAACGTGTTCATTGTGGACATTGATCCTGAATTCTTAATTTTTATTTATGAAAAAACAACAGCACAACTTGCTGCATTCATTTTTGTTTTGTAGGTTGAAGTGTTTTATGTATAGTGCTCCTGAGTACGGTTGTACGGTATACCGGCACTAATGAATCAAAAACGGTACTATACTCTGTTTGAAAAGTTCCGGTTCCCGGGCATGACGGCGCATTGTCACGTCGTGACATTGCTGGTTTTGAGAGCAGAGGAGCATGTTCGGCAGCGCACAATCACGGAGTACTTACAAGCAGACACAGTGTGTAGACAGAAAAGGGAGAACGGACGCATTTTGTTTTAAAAACTAACCTCAGGAAGAGGTGCTTTAAGACATGGCTAGCTAGCTAGCGGCTAACGTCCATTCGCAGTCGGCAGTGTTTTAGTTACTTCTAAATCACTAATCCTCACCTCCATGGCGACAAATAAAGTAAGTTTCTTTCAAGTATCATCCCTGCAGGACGAGGAATAGCTAAACATGTTTCACTACACACCGTAGGAGGATACGATAGCTAACCGCTAACAGCAAGCTAGCAACCTGAACGTAAACAAATGCCATGGGTGGATCTACACCTGACATCCACTGTAATGATACCAAGTAAAACAGCGGATCTAGTCGATACTACTATGGTTACATTGATATTTTCTATAGTCCTTTTTTATATATTTTCCTTTTTTTTTTTTTTATTTATATTGTGTTTATAAACTCAGTAAATATGTCCCTGGACACATGAGGACTTTGAATATGACCAATGTATGATCCTGTAACTACTTGGTATCGGATTGATACCTAAATTTGTGGTATCATCCAAAACTAATGTAAAGCATCCAAACAACAGAAGAATAAGTGATTATTACATTTTAACAGAAGTGTAGATAGAACATGTTGAAAGAGAAAGTAAGCAGATATCAACAGTAAATGAACGAGTAGATTAATAATCCATTTTTACAGCATGTCCCTCAAAATAGAATGAGAAATAACACAATATGTTACTGCATACGTCAGCAGACTAATTAGGAGCCTTTGTTTGCTTACTTACTACTAAAATATAAGTTGTCTTGTATGTTGACTATTTTATTTAAGGACAAAATTGTTCTTCGATTGCAATAAGAAACATATTTTTAATGCACCGTAGGATTTTTTATTAAAATAAAGCCAATAATGTAATTTTTTTGCGGTCCCCCTTATTTGGAAAAGTACCGAAATACATTTTGTACTAAAATATTGGTATCGGGACAACACTACTCCTCAATTTGAATTCATTATTATTCTATTTTATTTTTTAGTTTCAAATGATTCAAATTGGTCAAAAATGTTTGTAGTTTAAATAAAGATAATTTTATTTGTAGTATTTTTTAATTTCAAGCAAATTGATGCAATCAGTCAGACTAAAACACAATGTTAATAAAGTTGTTATTTATTGCTAGTTGATATATATTTAATTCGTCCTTTTTTGTTGACTTTAATGTTAATAAGAATACAACGTTATGCAGAGGTGTACTTCTTACAATTTTATAGAAAAAAAAATACTATTTAAAGTCGCGGCGGAGAGTGTGAGGGGGAGGCGCAAAATGTTTTCTTCTCACGCATTTGTTGACAAAGTTGTGACCCTTGCCCCATCCTTGTTTGTGAATGACTGAGCATTTCATGGAATCTGCTTTTATACCCAATCATGGCACCCACCTGTTCCCAATTTGCCTGTTCACCTGTGGGATGTTCCAAATAAGTGTTTGATGAGCATTCCTCAACTTTATCAGTATTTATTGTCACCTTTCCCAACTTCTTTGTCACGTGTTGCTGGCATCAAATTCTAAAGTTAATGATTATTTGCAAAAAAAAAAAAGTTTATCAGTTTGAACATCAAATATGTTGTCTTTGTAGCATATTCAACTGAATAGGGGTTGAAAATGATTTGCAAATCATTGTATTCCGTTTATATTTAACACAATTTCCCAACTCATATGGAAACGGGGTTTGTCGTTAGTTGTGCCCTCATTTTTAGCTTTCTATCTATATTATTCCATTGTGTGTCTGACCCGCAATGTGCATGATTTTCTGATTTACTTTCCATCTGTCTAAGCCACTGTTGCGTGGTCTCAGCTGTATGTTTTAACAATGAATAATGTATTCCTCTTAAAAGTGACGACAACACCTTGCTGAGTGGAGTTAAATTAGGCTACATGACACGTGCAAGTCCCTTCGCTCTGCACTGGCCGTGCATGACAGTGACCCCTTTTATGTATTGTATAAATAAGTTGACAAATTCAAAGTGTTGTGTTGTATTATAAAGAGAGGGTTGATCTTTTACTTCGGCATGTGGCAGCTGAGGCTGGTCTCCTTGATAGATTCTCGGCTGTTCACAATTTGACCGCACGCTCCTGTTTCAACGACGCCACACCTACTGTATTTGGCCCGAGGTGTGGGAGGAAGGAGTGGTAATGCACAGAGGTGTAAGTAATGTGAATGGGCAGATTCATGCTGGGAGAACACGGAAGGGAAACCGGCGTGAGTGTGCTGCTATTATCGTCACGCGGTTCATTTCAATGTGTACTTATTGTATTTCCATTCTTAGATTACAATCAATCTGTTGGTTTATTTGTTTACTTAGGTAAATTGTAGCTGTCAAAGTCACATTTCTAAAGCTCATATTTCTACTTTGCTTGAATTGTCGTACATTATACACACTGTAAAAGATGATCGTAAAAACTATGGCGAGCAATTGTTAAGTAGCAACAGTAAAACACTGTAGAATCAAAAATAGTTTATCTGTGACGACCGGGTCGCACGGTGATGCGGGTGTTGTTCTCCCAGGAATGCAGACGGGCTTCGGACACAGCTTGCAGGTAGGAAATGATTTATTAAAACATAAATCAGCTCATAGCATTTAAGGTACAAACTAAAGGGGTTAGCGTGGGAGATAGCAAGCCAAAATAGCCTAGCGTGAAAGATAGCAGCTAAAGAGCAGGAAACAAACGTCGTCATCTGTTGCGTAAAACAAACTAGGAAGCCAGGCCAACTCACTGGCAAGGCAGGCTTAAATAATGTCAGTGATGACTAACAGGTGCGCGTCCGGAAACAGCGGTAGCGGGCAGCGTATCATAACAGTACCCCCCCCCCACCCCCCCCTTAAAGGACAGATTCCAGATGTCCCTTGACAAAAAATAAAAAACTAGAAACCAAAAAACAAGAAATAGTTCAAGAGTCAAGGGAGGGCGGAGGGAGGACTTGGTGGTGGGTCGCCAGGCCATGTGTCCTCGAATCCAGCGGGGAAGAGTCAGGTGGCGGCGGCGAATGGAATGCCACTGCCGCAGGCAAGGCGGGCGACCACGGAAAGGCCGCCGAGTGTTATGATCCGCTGCCCGGATCATAGTTTGTTTATGTTTTCGAGGCACGTGTGTTTTCTGTTAGTTTTGGACTCTTTGAGTGCCTGTTTGTGCACCTGAGTGTGTTGCCATGGCTGCTTATTGTTTTCACCTGCCGCGGGTGTTTCCGGACGCGCACCTGTTAGTCATCACTGACATTATTTAAGCCTGCCTTGCCAGTGAGTCGGCCTGGCTTCCTTGATTGTTTTACGCAACAGATGACGACGTTTGTTTCCTGCTCTTTAGCTGCTAGCTTTCACACTAGGCTATTTTGGCTTGCTAGCTCCCACGCTAGCCCCTTTAGTTTGTACCTTAAATGCTATGAGCACATTTTTCTTTGTTCTCGTCTGATTTATGTTTTAATAAATCATTTCCTACCTGCAAGCTGTATCCGAAGCCCGTCTGCATTCCTGGGAGAACAACAACCGCATCACGATGCGACCAGGTCGTCACATTATCTCAGTAGCAAATGCTATTCCAGCAAACCAAGAAACAGTAGGCAACGCTAATTACTTTGGTTGTAATACGTTGAAAACACATGACTTTACTGTGAAAATGTAAAAAAAAAATTGTACAATGTATTTGCAAATACTATAATGCCACAAGCATGCAAATACTCATAAATGTATGGTATTATTCTGTCCATAGAAAGGGTTTGCAGATTGTACATTTGAAATTAAAGCATACCTTAATTGTTTTAGAAGTTTGTGTTAAAGCATTAGCCTCGTTAACTTTTGACTAACAACATGTTTTCTTGTATTTTCGTGGCAAGTCATTACAGACATTGAGGGGTTATGTCTACATGCTTCATTGTAAACTGCATCGAAATAAACCAAGCCGTGTGTTTAAGTGAACTGGTTGCAAGCAGAGAATACGGAACATTTAAGGCTCATTTTTCATAGCTCACTTGAAGGAACATGTTGCAGAAGGCCACGTTGTGACCATTGAAAGGTTGTACAAATACTATCAAATTAAAATCTTCATGTACCGCTCACATGTCTCAGAAACACTGGCATTTTGCAGATACTAGAATTGGTAACGGGTCGGCACAAGGGGTAGCGTTCGTGCCTCACAGTGAGAAGGTCTTGAGTTTGATTCCCGGGCTAGGGGTCTTTGTGTGTGGCGTTTACATGTTCTCCCCATGACTGCGTGGGTTCTCTGCGGGTACTCCGGCTTCTTCCCACCTTCAAAGACATGCACCTGGGGATAGGTTGATTGGCAACACAAATATTATTCCTAATTTTTTTGAGCGGTGTATTCCTGGCAACCACAGCTGCCAGTATTTTCCCGTAAATTCTATAGTTTTTTTTGTGAACGGGTTAACAATTTATCATTTTTTTTCATAGTAATTTACCATAAGCAAAAACTGTTATCAAGTGTAAAATAGATAAATAGGTCTTTATTGTCATTGCACAAGTACAACGGAACTTTGTTTTCAGCACAAACCCGTTCAAGATTAGACAAACAAACAGTGTACAGGGTTACAGAACAGGAACGCTGATGGGTCGCCACAAGGCGCCCCGTAAAAGATGGGGGAAAAAGGTAAAACGCTGGGGAAGGATGAGTAAAAAAATAAAATCTAGACTGGGCTCCTAAGGGGGCCCAGTCTGGAGTGGGGAAAAACCTCCATAGCAAAGCACATATAAATATTACAACGTACATCTCGAGATATCTAGCAACAGAGGGAAGGGAGTGCGGGGTCATGGTGGTAGGCCGCAGCTCTCAGGCGCTGATAATCCTTTCATCACCCCTATGGGATTTGCGTCAAGGGCGTTGGGTGGGGCGGGGTGGGATGTGTATGTGTGGTGTATATTTTTTGGATGCATGTTTGTGTGTAAGCCTGCAGTGTGTCTTAACCGATTCAATATCAACATACCGTAATATCCTATACATCGTGACTGTATTTTTTACGGTGAACTCCTGGCAAACACAACTGTCGGTATTTTCCTGTAAATTGTGCAGATTTTTATTTTTACAGTGTACTGCTGTCAAATGTTAATTTTTAAAAACAGATTCACTCTCAGGATTTCCCAAATGAGATGAATGTTAGCGGTCTTGGGACTCAGAATGGTTTCAGCCATACAAGTCTTAAAATATTATAAAATATTTTTTTATACTGTTAAATGCTTAAATATTTAGGTCAACATCAGAGCTATCCATTGATTTAACGGTTTTAGTTTTTTTATGCTTTATGCCTATTTTCCCAAAGAAAACCCAGTTTTCCCTCATGGCAAAAATACAAAATATACAATATTTGTGCACGCACGCACAATATTTTTGTAACCACATTCACGCAACTCTTATGTCACTACCAACTCACCAATATCGTTTTTATTACATCTAAGTTGTTTGCAGATTTAAAGCAACTGTGCGTCTGATATGAATATATGGTACTCTATAGTACTCTGGCGATATCTAGTGTTTGAGGGGCCAAATTACACCTATAATAGGATATGCACGTATTTCAAACAAAAATGCTTGGATTTATTTGATTTTCATTAAAAAAGCATTATAAAATAACAGGTTTACAGTATTTTGAAAAATGGCCATTATAAAGGGAGTCAATGGGGGACAAAAAAGTCCCGGGGAACTCGAATGTATACTTACTCAATAGCTCGTGCTAAAAATAACTCAGCAAAGAACGGACAACGCAAATTTGGAGAGTGATTCATATTTCATCCCGCTAAGCTTTAAAATAAACATTCTGTTTTACGATGTCATCTTCAAAGGAATTAAAAAGACCCACAAAGGTCCCAGATCTTCCCAAAGGTTAACGTGATTAATGACAGTAAATTACTTGCGTTTATCATTAACATCAACTTAACAGAGCCTAATATTTTTACACAAATCCTATTTTGTCGTCAGAATGTCCTTTTCAAACTTTTTTTTATGTTATACTTCAAAACTTGCCGACAATTTTATCTAAAGTACCATCAGGGTTTATTTTGAGGTTAAATTTGCCAGAGAGAACACTAGTTCATATAACCATCCGCGGTGAAGGTAAAAGAGCATGTGCGGTCAAACTGAATTGCCTGATTCAACTGCTTTTATACATGATTTTTGCAGTATTTTTTGTGATTAATCACACATGCTAAAGCATTAACTTTGACAGCCCTACAATATGAGTTAAGCAGTGGGGTTAGCATGTTGGCTTCACAGTCAGGAGATGGATGGGTCGCATCTCCATAGGGGCATCTCGTGTGGAGTTTGCATGTTCTCCCAGTGCGCATGTGTTTTCTCCACATTCTTGCCAACCTTGAGACCTCCGATTTCGGGAGGTGGGGGGTGGGGCGGGGGCGTGGTTGGGGCGTGGCTAAGAGGGGAGGAGTATATTTACAGCTAGAATTCACCAAGTCAAGTATTTCAAATATATATATATATATATATATATATATATATATATATATATATATATGTCTTAATAAGGTTATCCAAAAAATAGTGCTCGATACCGTATTAGAGTGCTCCGTCAAAACTTCCCATAGTGACGTCAAATGTTGCATTGTTCTTTTTTTGCCATGGTGTACTGTTGTGGATGAGAATGGAGTTTTTTGCGTGGATGATGATGTTTCTTTCGTTGCCTGTGATTGAGTCGTAGTCTGAGGCGAAGTCTAGTGCTTGAGTCAGTAGGTCTTGCGTGATGGAAGGGTAAAATTCCTCGATATCAAAGGAGATAAAGTTGTGCTGTTGTTTGTCTTGGATGTTGTTGAACCATTTGATTACTGCTGCTGTATTTCTCCATTGGTTGAGTGGTGTTTTGTCCTTGATTTTTGTGTTGACTCTGTCCAGGATTATTTTGCTGATTTTTCCTATTTCAGATTTAGTTGGGTTTATTAGTCGGCATGTTGGGTTATTTGCGAAGTTGGGTTTGTGGTCCTTCTTTCAGGAACAAAAACCTGCGAAATACCACAGAACTCAGCAAACACATTTGGGACCTCAAAGACAATAATGTTGAATATTCAATAACATGGCAAATTCTTGCATCCAGCACACCTTACAATAGTGGTAATAAAAGATGCAACCTATGCTTGAAAGAGAAACTGTTTATTATTTACCGTCCAGACCTGTCATCCCTCAACAAGCGCAGCGAAATTGTAACAACATGCCGCCATAGACGGAAACACCTCCTAGGTAACACATGAGCCAATCACCACGCCCCTAGGCCAGCCTGTACCCACCCACTCTGTGCCCTATATAAACCATGGTATGCGAATGCTCCCATTAAAATCTCCTGATGATTGAGGGTACCCCCCTCATGAAACAGGCCTGTAGAGATGAAATAGTCTTGTGATTTTTTTCCCCACACATACATATATATATATATATATATATATATATATATATATATATATATATATATATATATATATATATAATTTTATTATATATATATATATATATATTTTATTTTATTATATATATATATATATATATATATATATATATATATATATATATATATATATATATATATATATATATATATATATATATATATATAAATAAATAAATAAAATAAATACTTGAATTTCAGTGTTCATTTATTTACACATATACACACACATAACATACATCTACTCATTGTTGAGTTAAGGGTTGAATTGTCCATCCTTGTTCTATCTCTGTCACTATTTTTCTAACCATGCTGAACACCCTCTCTGATGATGCATTGCTTTGTGGCACGCACAAAAGTGCTTTCATCAAATGCACTAGAGTCTGGAATCTTCCATCTCTCCCTAGCATGGCCCAAAACCGGTCAATCTTTGCTTCCTGAGGAAGATCTTCACTGCCAAACACTTGGTAGTCCACTACTTCTTCCCGGAGGCTATCCAGGTCCAATCGCAGCTGCGGCTTGGAACTTACAAGCGTATTTCTTCATCTTACTCGTCGTCGGCGTCGCCACGGCTGTATCTTCCTCGTTCTTCTGCTTCGTCTCCTTGTTGTGTGCGCAGTTGTGCACTGCACTCTCTAAAAGCCCTAGATGTTTTTGTCACATATGCATGTACAGTAGATGGCAGTATTGTCCTGTTTAAGAGTGTCACAACATTGCTGTTTACGGCAGACGAACTGCTTTACGGTAGACGAAAACGTGACTACTGCTGTGTGTTGTTACCGCGCTGGGAGGACGTTAATGAAACTGCCTACCAATAAACCCACATAAGAAACCAAGAACTCGCCCTCGATCATTTTACAGTTATAACGTGATTGGGCAGGCACGCTGTTTATACTGTGGGAATGCGGGCGTGAAAACAGGCTCACTCAGGTCTGCAAGGAGCTGGAGGGGGCGTGGCCTCCAGCTTCGCCTGAATTTTGGGAGATTTTCGGGAGCAAATTTGTCCTGGGAGGTTTTCGGGAGAGGCGCTGAATTTCGGGAGTCTCCCGTAAAACCCGGGAGGGTTGGCAAGTATGTTTCTCCACATCTCATAAACATGCATTTTAGCCTAAATGGAGACTTGTGATTGGCTGGCGACAAGTCCAGAGTGTACCCTCTAGCCTGAAGTCAGCTGGGATAGACTCCAGCTCATCCGAGACCCTACTGAGGACAAGCAGTATAGAAAATGTATTTAATTCTACCTTAGTTTTGGGCTGTCAAATGACTGAAATATTTAATCGCGATTACCGAGAGGGACAAGCGGTAGAAAATGGATGGATGGTAATCGCAGACAGATGGAAGTTTTTTTTTTTATCTTGAAAAAAGTGTACACCGTACCCTTAAACCAACACATTTAAAGTTTTAATCCTATCAACATGGGACTGGATTATTTGTTTGCTTTATGCAAACGTGTCTTTATTAAACATCATGCTTTTTCACACACCTTAACACAAAATGGACACAAACACTTTTTTACAGACACACTATTGTGCCTTTTTCAGCCCTGGAGTCCAGCCAACTTAAGATCATGGCTGGCCTATTTTGTTAAAATGATGTAAAAAAATACCTACAGTGTTTTAATGCCTTGTAATTCTGTGTATGTTTTAAAATATAATTTTAAATTAAAAGTTACTTTGGCAGCCCTATTTTAGTTATATTGTCACTATTTTTTTAAATCACTGCATCACTATGTTATTTTAACATACTTATAGATACAAATATTTTTACAGAATATGAAACAGACAAATACCCTCCTACCTAAAGTATGCTGGGATAGGCTTCAGCTTACCTGTAAACTTAATGAGAAAAAGCGGTATGTAAAATAGATTGATGGATGGTATATGAAACACATCTATCTGCCAGGGCATCAACACTGGTTGAGTACATAAACATAATTTAACAAAGGAATCAGTGCAGTGTTTCCCGTACATTACATTATTATTATATATTACAAATCCCGTTTCCATATGAGTTGGGAAATTGTGTTAGATGTAAATATAAACGGAATACAATGATTTGCAAATCCTTTTCAACCCATATTCGCAGTTGTGGACAAAGGGGTGTACCTCGCCCCATTTTTTCTTGTGAAAGACTGAGCATTTTTTGGGAAGCTGTTTTTATACCCAATCATGGCACCCACCTGTTCCCAATTAGCCTGCACACCTGTGGGATGTTCCAAATAAGTGTTTGATGAGCATTCCTCAACTATATCAGTATTTATTGCCACCTTTCCCAACTTCTTTGTCACGTGTTGCTGGCATCAAATTCTAAAGTTAATGATTATTTGCAAAAAAAAATAAAAATTATCAGTTTGAACATCAAATATGTTGTCTTTGTAGCATATTCAACTGAATATGGGTTGAAAATGATTAGCAAATCATTGTATTCCGTTTATATTTACATCTAACACAATTTCCCAACTCATATGGAAACGGGGTTTGTACTAACACCTGTTCAACCTCACTAATGAACACATTATACCACACCTGGTCTATCAGAGAATAAGAAGAAATGCATAGGAGATCAGTGTTGCCAACTTACCGAGTAATTATACCCCTCTTTATACTTTTTATTTAGAACATCATTACTCAACGAGTTATTGCAAGGAATTTTGGGATTTCACCATCTAAGGTCTGTAATATCAAAAGGTTCAGAGAATCTGAAGAAATCACTGCACGTAAGCGTAATAAACATTGAATGCCCGTGACCTTCGATCCCTCAGGCGGCACTGCATCAAAAAGCGACATCAATGTGTAAAGGATATCACCACATGGGCTCAGGAACACTTCAGAAACCCACTGTCAGTAACTACAGTTTGTCACTACATCTGTAAATGCAAGTTAAAACTCTACTTAGCAAAGCGCAAGCCATTTATCAACAACACCTAGAAACGCCCCTGGCTTCGCTGGGCCCGAGCTCATCTAAGATGGACTGATGCAAAGTGTAAAAGTGTTCTGTGGTCTGACGAGTCCACATTTCAAATTGTTTTTGAAAACTGGACGTTGTGTCCTCCGGACCAAAGAGGAAAAGAACCATCCGGATTGTTATAGGCGCAAAGTTCAAAAGCCAGCATCTGTGATGGTATGGGGGTGTATTAATACCCGAGGCACTAATATTCCACCTGAAAAGCTTAAAAAATTGGTCTCCTCAGTTCCCAAACATTTACCGATTGTTGTTAAAAGGAAAGGTAACACATTGGTAAAAATGCCCCTGTGCCAACATTTTTGCAATGTGTTGCTGCCATTAAATTCTAAGTTAATGATTATTTGCAAAAAAAAGTTCTCAGTTCAAACATTAAATATCTTGTCTTTGCAGTCTATTCAATTGATTATAAGTTGAAAAGGGATTTGCAAATCATTGTATTCTGTTTTTATTTACGAATTACACAACGTGCCAACTTCACTTGTGTTGGGTTTTGTATTTGTTTTGCTTTTCATGTTTTTTAATCACTTTTTGCAAATACGTCATGGCCAATTATGTGAACATCATATTTGTAATAATGCCTGACTGGGTTCAAATCCCAGTCAGGGTGAATAGTAACATATACCATTAGTATTGTTTAGATTGAAGTATATTATTATTTTCATATTTATACTTATCATTTTATTCATACTCATTATTATTTCTTATCCTATTTTTAACGATGCTGGCCAGTACATCAGTGCGGCACAATGGAATACATTATGTCTCGTAAATATACGGTACTATACTAAATTTAGGCAAAACAAAAAAAAAGTACAAACTTATTGGAGTCATGGTTTCCCACTGCAAAGATCAATAAAGTAGTTCCTAAAAAATATATTTAAAAACGTCTGGAAGTTTCCTTGGCCCAAGGTACATCCCTTAGCCTTTTTTTACGATAATTCAAAAGGCAAAATTAGTACCCACTTTTTGGAGTTACTTGAAGGACATTTAAAGAACATATTCCACTGATCAGTGAAGTTTTTTTTATTAGTAATTCCATAAAAGTGTCTGGAAGTTCTTCTTTGCCCAAAGTACACCACCCTCGGTCGTTTTTATGATAATCAGACGAGTAGTAAATGTTGAGCTAATAAATGCAATTTCATGAGCAACATTTACAGGGCAGATAAAAACTCTCAGTAGACATTTCATCAGTTAACCACCAGCTGTACTGAATAAACAACATATGTTGACCAGGATATAAAACTGTATTTTCTGCAGATCCTCTTATATTCCAATTCTAAATGTTTACATATGCAAACCAACAATCCTTCGCCGTGCATCGCATGTCACACAGAGGGAGCGATTGCAGCAGAGAGAGGGCACTTCTGACACATTTTCTCCCACATGGTTGACATTTATACATGCTTCTGGCTGTGGTTTAAATCACAGTCCATGTCTTTAGTCTTTTGGTGAATCGCATTCACAATTGTCCAAACAAACCACGTTTAAAACCTTTCACAATTGTCCAAACAAACCCACTTTTAAAGCGTAAACGCTTGAGAATTTGTTTTTACTGAAACTTAGCACTGAGTCAAACAATTGACTTGGGCTGAGAAAAGGGTGGAGTGCCATCTCCGGGTTGTGGAAGAGATCTTGCCCCAAGTGGAGGAGTTCAAGTTCCTCGGAGTCTTGTTCACGAGTGAGGGAAGAGTGGATCTTGAGAACCACAGGCGTACTGGTGCGGCGTCTTCGGTAATGCGGACCCTGCATCGATCCGTTGGGGTGAAGAAGGAGCTGAGCCGGAAGGCAAAGCTCTCAATTTACCGGTCGATCTACGTTCCCGTCCTCACCTATGGTCATGAGCTTTGGGTTATGACCGAAAGGACAAGATCACGGGTACAAGCGGCCGAAATGAGTTTCCTCCGCCGGGTGGCGGGGCTCTCCCTTAGAGATAGGGTGAGAAGCCGCTGCTCCTCCACACCGAGAGGAGCCAGATGAGGTGGTTCGGGCATCTGGTCAGAATGCCACCCGAACGCCTCCCTAGGGAGGTGTTTAGGGCACGTCCGACCGGTAGGAGGCCACGGTATAATAACCCTGTGAAAAGGTTCAAAAGAGTCCGTGTCAGAACCGACAAACACCCGCTGCTAACTACTAAAACTAACAAACACAACACACGTCGCACTTTACTAGGCAACACGGCCCGCCTTTTAAAGACACACACGCACACGGTGCCCTATATGAAACGTCTTTGGATGTATGGATGAACTTCATATGCAAGATATTTTATGTTGTTTTATTTTTTTTTAAGTAACGTATTAATTAATTTTCCTAGTACCGTATTTTTCGGAGTATAAGTCGCACCGGAGTATAAGTCGCACCTGCCGAAAATACATAATAAAAAAGGGGAAAAAAACATATATAAGTCGCACTGGAGCCCGGCCAAAATATGAAAATAACTGCGACTTATAGTCCGAAAAATACGGTAATCAATAAAATTTATTAAAAAGTGACTAAATTACTCTTTTGTTAAAGTAACTATAATTAATTACTTTTTAAAAGTAATTTTCAGAACACCGGTTGACATATACATATGGACAGAATATTCCCATTTTGAGCAAATAAATGACGTCCATTCAAGTAAAACTTTTTTTTTAATTCCTACATTTTGACAATAAAATCGCATTGGTGTCCACATACTACGGTCTTTTTAAAATGCATTTAAATTATACAAGTGAGTACCACCCTGTGATTATTCATGATTAATCCAAATTCAAAAATGTGCTTAATTTGATTTTGAAAAAAATTATAGATTGACAGCATCGGTTTTAATACACGCAAACCTTCAGTAAATCAGGCACATTGTATATAAATGTTTACACTGGAGTCTTATTGCTGCTGTGGCATGTTACTTTCCCATTTATTGATCTATTAAAAAAAATACTGCACAAGTTTCTGTAAACAAATGCTGGCAAAATATGTTTTTATGTTATGTGTGACAAAAAATTAGATTTTCTCCTTTCTCACAGCCGTTTGTGTGTAACTGTGCCATACATTCCAGATGCGCTAAATATAGACGCAGAACAATGGCTGCAGAACAGTTCTAGTCCTGATAAATCACATTGCCAGTAATTTGGTTTTTGGTTCTAGTCCTGATAAATCACATTGCCAGTGCTAATTTAATATATTTGCATTTCCCCCTCCCAGTATTACAAAACCCAAAACCAGTGAAGTTGGCACGTTGTGTAATTTGTAAATAAAAAAAGAATACAATAGGTCTCCACTGTGATGTTTTACGCTTCATATTTAGCCACACATTTTCAATGGGAGACAGGTCTGGACTACAGGCGGGCCAGTCTAGTACCCGCACTCTTTTACTATGAAGCCACGCTGTTGTAACACGTGGCTTGACGTTGTCTTGCTGAAATAAGCAGGGGTGTCCATGATAACATTGCTTGGATGGCAACATATGTTGCTCCAAAACCTGTTTGTACCTTTCAGCATTAATGGTGCCTTCACAGATGTGTAACTTACCCATGTCTTGGTCACTAATACACCCCCATACCATCACAGATGCTGGCTTTTGAACTTTGCGCCTTGAACAATCCAGATGGTTGTTTTCCTCTTTCATCCGGAGGACACGGCGTCCACAGTTTCCTTAAACAATTTGAAATGTGGACTCATCAGACCACAGAACACTTTTCCACTTTGTGTCAGTCCATCTTAGATGAGCTCGGGCCCAGCAAAGCCGGCAGCGTTTCTGGGTGTTGTTGATAAATGGCTTTGGCTTTGCATAGTAGAGTTTTAAAGGGGAACATTATCACCAGACCTATGTAAGCGTCAATATATACCTTGATGTTGCAGAAAAAAGACCGTATATTTTTTTAACCGATTTCCGAACTCTAAATGGGTGAATTTTGGCGAATTAAACGCCTTTCTATTATTCGATCTCGGAGCGATGACGTCACAATGTGACATCACATCGGGAAGCAATCCGCCATTTTCTTACTTTCGTCGGTGTGTTGTCGGAGGGTGTAACAACACGAACAGGGACGGATTCAAGTTGCACCAGTGGCCCAAAGATGCGAAAGTGGCAAGAAATTGGAAGGAATTTGTTCAAAATACGAGGCTGTGGGGAAAGTCGACGAAATGGTCAGTCGTTTGTTCCGCACACTTTACCGACGAAAGCTATGCTACGACAGAGATGGCAAGAATGAACCGAAGATGATCAAGAGAAGAATATCGACCCTAGCTTCCCTGGCCTGCTGACATCAACTCCCAAACTGGACGGATCAGCTTTCAGGAAAAGAGAGCGGATGAGGGTACGTCTACAGAATATATTAATTGATGAAAACTTTATTCATTACTCGCGGTTTTACGTAAATTATTATACATAAACTGTGTTTACCAATAATTTAGCTTAAAAACATTTATTTTTTTCAATCATTCGAGTACATTCGGGTAGTCTTGTGTAATGCAGTATTTTGTGTCTATTTAGGTATGGTTAACCTGAGTGCTGAAATCGTGGAAAAATATATGTTCTTAGCGCGCCTGAAATGGGCTGTCTGCACTCTCAAAGTGCATGTTGTTGCCAAATGTATTTCATATGCTGTAAACCTAGTTCGTAGTTGTTAGTTTCCTTTAATGCCAAACAAACACATACCAATCGTTGGTTAGAAGGCGATCGCCGAATTCGTCCTCGCTTTCTCCCGTGTCGCTGGCTGTCGTGTCGTTTTCGTCGGTTTCGCTTGCATACGGTTCAAACCGATATGGCTCAATAGCTTCAGTTTCTTCTTCAATTTCGTTTTCGCTACCTGCCTCCACACTACAACCATCCGTTTCAATACATGCGTAATCTGTTGAATCGCTTAAGAATCCGAGCTAATGTCGCTATACCTTGCTGTTCTATCCGCCATGTTTGTTTGTATTGGCATCACTGTGTGACGTCACAGGAAAATGGACGGGTGTATATAACGATGGTTAAAATCAGGCACTTTTAAGCTTTTTTTAGGGATTTTGTGTGATGGGTAAAATTTTGAAAGAAAATTCGAAAAATAAAATAAGCCACTGGGAACTGATTTTTAATGGTTTTAACCCTTCTGAAATTGTGATAATGTTCCCCTTTAACTTGCACTTACAGATGTAGCGACAAACTGTAGTTACTGACAGTGGTTTTCTGAAGTGTTCTGAGCCCATATTGTGATATCCTTTACACACTGATGTCGCTTTTTAATGCAGTACTGCCTGAAGAATCGAAGGTCCGTAATATCACTGCCCATTTTTCTGTAAACTAACAACATTGATATTAAAAATCATGCATGATTTATATGTCCAGTAGTGTAGGACGAGCACCATTTTGTTTACTACATATATTCCCACCCATAAGAAGGTCGGGTTAAAAAATTGTAAATTAATTAATCGAAAAGTACACAAAACATGATCAATATTTTTGATGTATTTCGTGTGTTTATATAAATAGCACTTCTCACAGAGAGTGCTCACATGGTTAAAATACAAATAGTACTATCAAAACAAGCTGATGCAACAACAGAAACATTGCAAAACAAATAAAACATGTTGATGATAAATAGAGATGTCCGATAATGTTTTTTTTGCCGATATCCAATATTGTCCTACTCTTAATTACCGATTCCGATATCAACCGATACCGATATATACAGTCGTGGAATTAACACCTTATTATGCCTAATTTTGTTGTGATGCCCCGCTGGATACATTACACAATGTAACAAGGTTTTCCAAAATAAATCAACTCAAGTTATGGAAAAAAATGCCAACATGTCACTGCCATATTTATTATTGATGTCACAAGGTGCATTATTTTTTTTAACATGCCTCAAAACAGCAGCTTGGAATTTGGGACATGCTCTTCCTGAGAGAGCATGAGGAGGTTGAGGTGGGCAGGGTCGGGAGTGCGAGGTTGAGGTGGGGGGGGGGGGGGGGGGGGGAGTAGCGGGGATTGTATATTGTAGCGTCCCGGAAGAGTTAGTGCTGCAAGGGGTTCTGGGTAATTGTTCTGTTGTGTTTATGTTGTGTTACGGTGCGGAGGTTCTCCCGAAATGTGTTTGTCATTCTTGTTTGGTGTGGGTTCACAGTGTGGCGCATATTTGTAACAGTGTTAAAGTTGTTTATACGGCCACCCTCAGTGTGACCTGTATGGCTGTTGACCAAGTATGAATTGCATTCACTTGTGTGTGTGAAAAGCCGTAGATATTATGTGACTGGGCCGGCATGCAAAGGCAGTGCCTTTAAGGTTTATTGGCGCTCTATACTCCTCCCTACGTCCGTGTACACAGCGGCATTTTAAAAAGTCATACATTTTACTTTATGAAACCGATACCGATAATTTGAAACCGATATTGATCATTTCCGATATTACATTTTAAAGCATTTATCAGCCGATAATATCGGCAGTCCGATATTATCGGACATCCCTAATGATAAACATAATATATAAAATGATTTAAAAAACTGTAATTGAATATTACAGGAAAGCACACTTTTTGACTCCCTTTTAAAAATGTCAATCCAAAGGGTAGTTCTCAGCTCATAAGAGGCCATTTAGACTCAAAGGCTCTATCACCTTTACTTTTTTAATTTTGCACAATACAAATACAACGCATACAATAATAAACATGTTGTAGTGACAAATGTAGCAAGTTCTGTATTGGACATAATGATATGAATGGCTTTACAGTGAAGTTATATTTCATCTGTGATGTGGAAGGAAGCTGAGGTTGCCTTGAGAGCTTTGGTTAATGTATACTGTTTCCAACGCAGCCCAAAGGGGCTTCTGGGGCTTTCTTTCTCATCTAAATTGACCACAAGAAATGTGAAACTTTGTAAAGTGAGCCGCCCTTTGGGACAGTTGTCATGCCAACCTGTGTCCGTCCTCATCGGAGTCTTACGTGATTGATGGAAAAGGTAAAAAAAATTTTTTTAAAATGGGGTAAAACAGCCTGGAAGGAAATGGGTTAATCAGAGCGGATGGAGCTTGTGTGAGGCGTCCCCGTCCTGCAAGTGTGTGTTTGTGCTGCAGGACGACTGCTTTCTCTGGGATGAGAGGGGCTCTCAGTATGGGTTGGTCACAAGCCAGCGGCGATGATGCTGTGCACCATTAGGATCAAGGTTGCTATTTCGGAATGCTACCTGCTGAGGGATGTGCTCTCCTCGCTGTTTTGATGGCCCAATATTAAACAGAGATGGCCTCAGTCCCGCAATAACCACAATGTATCCTATTTCTACATTATGACCACACCTCATATTCTCTTAGCATTCATTAGTATTAGTGCCAATAAAACAGCACAAGTACCCATTAAAACTATTGTATACAGCACATTTTTAGTAGAATCGCACAACTGTAAACGAGGCAATAAAAGAGTATAAATACTCAATATCTTCCGCTTTTGTGTGATATTATGGAGCATCAAAAACTTATAGCGTGCTCAGTTTAAGTTGTCCGGAACTGTGAACACTGTTTGATGAAAAGAAGCTGGGTGAAAAGAGGCGACGGTCTTCTTTTTGATTGAAGGAAAATGAGTCAGCGGGTTTGTTGACATGACCTCCACAACGCAAAGATGCAACTGACCTCTGGGGGTCACAGGCCGCTGTGAAGTCGCTGCACGCTCTGCAGGCTTCGTCATGCACATACTCAAGTATGCCAATATACTGTACGCCTGTTTCAGACATTATCGGGAGATATTACACACAATTAGAGTAGTTTTAATAATAATAATAATAATTAGCTTTATTGTGACATCAAGACACAGCATTTTACATAGATACATACATACATACATACATACAGTTCATCCGACAATACAGTGACGACAGTGAACAGTGCGCAGGTATATCAGTTAGTTATGAGATCACACATTACACTCCCCCTGTATTGCACACCTCCCGTAATGCACTACCCCAAGATTGCACTCCTTGTTATTGCATCCGGTTATTACAGTGGTTTTCTGTTGTTAAAGGCCTACTGAAATGCGATTTTCTTATTTAAACGGGGATAGCAGGTCCATTCTATGTGTCATACTTGATCATTTCGCGATATTGCCATATTTTTGCTGAAAGGATTTAGTAGAGAACATCGACGATAAAGTTCGCAACTTTTGGTCGCTGATAAAAAAGCCTTGCCTGTACCGGAAGTAGCAGACGATATGCGCGTGACGTCACAGGTTGTGGAGCTCCTCACATCCACACATTGTTTACATACATGGCCACCAGCAGCGAGAGCGATTCAGACCGAGAAAGCAACGATTTCCCCATTAATTTGAGCGAGGATGAAAGATTCATGGATGAGGAAAGTGAGAGTGAAGAACTCGAGGGCAGTGGGAGCGATTCAGATAGGGAAGATGCTGTGAGAGGCGGGTGGGACCTGATATTCAGCTGGGAATGACTAAAACAGTAAATAAACACAAGACATATATATACTCTATTAGCCACAACACAACCAGGCTTATATTTAATATGCCACAAATTAATCCCGCATAACAAACACCTCCCCCCTCCCGTCCATATAACCCGCCAATACAACTCAAACACCTGCACAACACACTCAATCCCACAGCCCAAAGTACCGTTCACCTCCCAAAGTTTTTTGTTTGTTTGTTTTTTAATTAGATACACTTACAATTAGTGCACCAACCCAAAAAACCTCCCTCCCCCATTTACACTCATTCACACAAAAGGGTTGTTTCTTTCTGTTATTAATATTCTGGTTCCTACATTACAGTCCGTAAGCACACATGATTGTGCGTGCTGCTGGTCCACTAATAGTACTAACCTTTAACAGTTAATTTTACTCATTTTCATTCATTACTAGTTTCTATGTAACTGTTTTTATATTGTTTTACTTTCTTTTTTTATTCAAGAAAATGTTTTTGATTTATTTATCTTATTTAATTTAATTTTTTTTTTTAAAAAAGGACCTTATCTTCACCGTACCTGGTTGTCCAAATTAGGCATAATAATGTGTTAATTCCATGACTGTATATATCGGTTGACATCGGTATCGGTAATTAAGAGTTGGACAATATCGGAATATTGGATATCGGCAAAAAAGCCATTATCGGACATCCCTAATATATATATATATGTATATATATATATTACTAATATATATATATATATATATATATATATATATATATATACATATATATATATATATATATATATATATATATATATATATATATATATATATATATATATATATATATATATATATATATATATATATATATATGTATATATATATATATATGTATGTGTATATATACATATATGTACATATATATATATACATATGTATGTATATGTATATATATATATATATATATATATATATATATATATATATATATATATATATATATATATATATATATATATGGATATGCGTGTGTGTGTGTTTGGGAGTGTGTGCGGGTGCGTGTGTATGGATATTGAAGGTTTTCATATAAATGTACATTAATACATTTACAAACATTAAAAATAAATGTAAATCTACTATTGCATGACTGCTTGCTTTCCCTCCAGATCCATCATAAGAACTCCTTAATACTGTACCTACATACAGTATGCATGCACATTACGTGGTACTCACTCAATGGCCGCTTGGGGCGCTGTTGCTGCACTTAGTGAGTCAAGTAGCCTCTGTGCAAAAACAAACAATGATAGATGTTCTCCTGCAGAGGGCAGAGTTTCCCCACTAACTACCTCACCACTGCCAGGCTGCAGACAGCCAATCACCTCCATTTCCATCCCCTCTGATGAAGAAAATGCTGTGAGACATTGAAAACAATGCAATGCATTGCTTTGTGTACTATTTTACTTACAGATTGTTTAAGCCACAGGAGCAATAAGACAAAAAAACTCTCATATATTTTGTCAATTCTGCATGTATTTTGCTTGCATATGAACAATAGTAGTCTGCAGTAACAATGCACAGTGAAACTATATGTCTCACTTCAGGCATTAACCTGTGATGGATGTACGTTGGTGTCTCCCTCTGGGAGTTAGGAAAATGTAATTAACTGAAATTGACATTCCAGAACGGCCCGCCGGGCATCTCGCTATCAAGCAGTGTGGCAGATCCAAGTCCCATCAGTAAGGATGGGCAGAGAAGAACAGAGAGATGGCAGGAATTCATCTGGACTTTAGTGTTACAACACACCTTATGGACACAGTGGACCTGGCCTTTAAATATGGACATAATACAGAAATATATGGAGACGGTTCATTCTTTTTGTCGAGTCATCCAGAAGAACATTTGTGAGGTCACTGAGGGGACCTGAGAGATGGCCTGCTGCCTCAACCTTTATGTTCCACTGAGGGGTGGCTATTCCACTGGGTTTTCTCATTAAAAAAGCATTAAAAGTAATTAAATGCCTTAAATGCCATTAAAAAAACATTAAATAGGATGTTTAGAGGCATTTAAAAATTCATACAAATGTAATTGGCAACAAAAAAAGACAACAGTAAATGGTTTATACTTGTACTTGTATATGCTTACAATCTGTATTGGGCCAATTGTATATGGTTTTGACTATATATTATAACAATCTGCAGCACAACATGGGCCTTAGATCTGTTTTAAGTTGCATTAAAAAGGCATTCAAAAACATTAAATTAGATTGTCAATACCCGCAGAAACCCTTTTGGCGCCCTGTGCAAGACCCTTCTTTCAATTGTATCTGTGTGTGTGTGTGTGTGTGTGTGTGTGTGTGTGTGTGTGTGTGTGTGTGTGCGCGTGTGTAGAGGGTGCGGGGGTATCTCACCATAAGCAAAATTTTATTTGGAGCGTCCCATTTTTTCACACTTTTTTTCATGTGGAACAATTTGTATAATGTTTTTTTTAAACTTTAATTTAATTTGAAGCATTTTTTGTACTGAAACAAATTATTGGGAAATAAATTAATTATAAAATAACTAAATAACACAAGTAACCCTAATAAATACTAACAATACTAATAACAATAACAATACATTTTATTTACTTTTCAAAAACTCAAACATGCTTTAGTGCAGGGGTGTCAAACTCAAATACAGAGTGGGCCAAAATTTAAAACTGAACAAAGCCGCGGGCCAAGGTTGAACAAATTAACCTTTTTAATAGGGACCCAAACAAGTTTAGCATTGAATATTGAACAAGCAAGGCTTATATAAATTTATAGTGACATGCAAAATCGAGTTTCAAATAATAATAATAATAATTCAAAAATATCAATGGCATATCAAATACAATTTAAATAAAAATGTAATGCCTCTTTTCTATTTGCAGCCTTCTGAGGTAAATATCAACATTAACTTTATCCACAGGCTAATAAATTTGAAAATTAAATACCAATGAATAAACCAACCAATCAGGACTTTAAACTGCTCAGTTTGCAACACACTGATGTAATCTGATGTGCCCAAGCCAGATACCTGCCGTATTTTCTTGGATGCTAGTTCATTAATGTCGGAGCTCAGGCTTTGAGCTGAGGCAACCTTCATTATCGAACGAAGGTGTTCATCAGTCATTATATCTCGTAGCCCACCCGGACCACAGTCTTGGGGGCGTGCCTTAAAGACACTGCCTTTAACGTCCGCTATGAGCTGTCGTCACGTCCGCTTTTCATCCATTTTAACAACGTGCCGGCTCAATCACAAGATATGTGCGGCTTCTGTATGAACACATACGGGAATGCAACACATACTTGTTCGACAGCGATACAGGTCACACTGAGGGTGCCCGTATAAACAACTTTAACAATGTTAGAAATATACGCCACACTGTGAATCTACACCAAACAAGAATGACATCCGCACCGTAACACAACATAAACACAACAAAACAAATACCCAGAACCCTTTGCAGCACTAACTCTTTTGGGACGCTACAATATACACCCCCGCTACCACCAAAAGCAAACAGAACATATGCAGTTTGAATATACATACAGAATGTAAGATTCAAATATTGTATTGTGTTAGTTTCCATCCATCCATTCATCCATTTTCTACCGCTTGTCCCTTTTGAGGTCGCGGGGGGTGCTGGAGCCTATCTCAGCTGCATTCGGGCGGAAGGCGGGGTACACCCTGGACAAGTCGCCACTTCATCGCAGAATGTGGGGCCGACTATGTGTGTTAGTTTTAAACGTCATAAGCGGGGAAAAAAATCTAAATGATTTATTTTAGTACAAAATAACAATTTTAACATCAATAAAACATACATATATACATATTACTGCCTTGACCACAATCTGAATCACAATTTGAACCATGTACCTTTTGCTGGACGGCGTGGCACAGTTGGGAGAGTGGCTGTGCCAGCGACCTGAGGGTTCCTGGTTCAATCCCCACCTTCTACCATCCTAGTCACGTCCGTTGTGTCCTTGAGCAAGACACTTCACCCTTGCTCCTGATGGGTCCTGGTTAGCGCCTTGCATGGCAGCTCCCGCCATCAGTGTGTGAATGAATGGGTGAATATGGAAATAGTGTCAAAGCGCTTTGAGTTCCTTAAAAAGGTAGAAAGGTGCTATACAAGTATAACCCATTTTACCTTTTTTTTTTTTTTTTATTCTACGAGAGCACTAATGTCTGCGTATTCTTATTAGTGACGGTGTAGGAGGCGGTTGAAAATACGTTTGCGATACCATTTCTTAGGAAGTGCCCTGTCATTCAATAATTTGCATTTTACAAGCACTTATTCACACACATCCCCATCCCTGCCCCACATCAAGTTCTTCCAGGAATCCACACTAAAACTACCCAAGCTATGAAGCTTGTGTTCAGTCATGCAACAGGAAAGGGCCATCCCCAAAGTGGGAAGCATGAATTTGTCTAAAATTTCCTTAAAAAAAAAAAATCATCCATTAAACACCACAAACATCAGAAAAACGTTGGGCTAAATTATCCAGGGTGAAGCAAACACCTGTGTGTTATCATGAAAGAAAATATGGATTGTTTTGACATGATGTGTTAACAACAAGCACATCTTCTCATATGTTGTTGATGTAGCAAAGAAAGGAAGACTCAAAAAATCCCCAACATGCTTGCTCTTATTTACAGGATTTTGAGTTTTAGCAGTTTAATGAGGAGTGCGAGATGTGGGAGTGGAATGACTGATCAGTCAGGTGATGGGGATTTTGTCATCCATGGCTCATTGCCTCCTCTTTGGAGCTCGCCAGAGAGTGAAAATCTGCTTTGCTACTTTGACTTTTTTAGTCTGCATCCCTCCTGGAATGTTAGGTTTCTCTTTTGAAAAAGGGGAAAGGTTTAGTTTAATACAGTATGTCCTCCATTATTTTTTGTCATGGCCCCCCTATGAGCCAGCACATCTATAAAGCCTCCCTTGAATGTAAACACTAGGGCTGCAAATCTTTGGGTGTCCCACGATTCGATTCAATATCGATTCTTGGGGTCACGATTCGATTCAAAATCGATTTTTTTCGATTCAACACGATTCTCGATTGAAAAACGATATTTTCCCGATTCAAAAGGATTCTCTATTCATTCAATACATAGGATTTCAGCAGGATCTACCCCAGTCTGCTGACATGCAAGCAAAGTAGTAGATTTTTGTAAAACGCTTTTATAATTGTAAAGGACAATGTTTTATCAACTGATTGCAATAATGTAAATTTATTTTAACTATTACATGAACCAAAAATATGACTTATTTTATCTTTGTGAAAATATTGGACACAGTGTGTTGTCAAGCTTATGAGATGCAATGCAAGTGTAAGCCACTGTGACACTATTGTTCTTTTTTATTTATTTTATTTTTTTATAAATGTCTAATGATAATGTCAATGAGGGATTTTTAATCACTGCTATTTTGAAATTGTAACTAATATTGATACTGTTGTTGATAATATTCATTTTTGTTTCACTACTTTTGGATAGTTCTGTGTCGTGTTTGTGTCTCCTCTCAATTGCTCTGTTTATTGCAGTTCTGAGTGTTGCTGGGTCGGGTTTGGTTTTGGAATTGGATTGCATTGTTATGGTATTGCTGTGTATTGTTTTGTTGGATTTATTAATTTAAATAAATAAATAAATAAAAATAAAAATAAAAAAACATTAAAAAAAGTAAGTAATTGATTTTTTAAAAATGAGAATCGATTCTGAATCGCACAACGTGAGAATCGCAATTTGAAATTGAATCAATTTTTTCCCACACCCCTAGTAAACACCATTTAGGACTTGACATGTATTTATTTATCTGCATGTGTCAAGCTAGTAATTGTCCAGCACTTTGGTTAGATTACCATGTGTGAATGTATAATTGGCTCTCAGTGTAACACACTTTGAGTCACAAAACAGTGTATATAAATTAAAGTGCTATATATGTATATATATATATATATATATATATGTATATATATATATATATATATATATATATATATATATATATATATATATATATATATATATGTATGTATGGGGAAAAAAAATCACAAGACTATTTCATCTCTACAGGCCTGTTTCATGAGGGGGGGTACCCTCAATCATCAGGAGATTTTAATGGGAGCATTCGCATACCATGGTTTATATAGGGCACAGAGTGGGTGGGTACAGGCTGGCCTAGGGGCGTGGTGATTGGCTCATGTGTTGCGCTCTACTACGGTATCGAGCACTATTTTTTGGATAACCTTATTAAGACATATATATATATATATATATATATATATATATTTATATACAGGTAAAAGCCAGTAAATTAGAATATTTTGAAAAACTTGATTTATTTCAGTAATTGCATTCAAAAGGTGTAACTTGTACATTATATTTATTCATTGCACACAGACTGATGCATTCAAATGTTTATTTCATTTAATTTTGATGATTTGAAGTGGCAACAAATGAAAATCCAAAATTCCGTGTGTCACAAAATTAGAATATTACTTAAGGCTAATACAAAAAAGGGATTTTTAGAAATGTTGGCCAACTGAAAAGTATGAAAATGAAAAATATGAGCATGTACAATACTCAATACTTGGTTGGAGCTCCTTTTGCCTCAATTACTGCGTTAATGCGGCGTGGCATGGAGTCGATGAGTTTCTGGCACTGCTCAGGTGTTATGAGAGCCCAGGTTGCTCTGATAGTGGCCTTCAACTCTTCTGCGTTTTTGGGTCTGGCATTCTGCATCTTCCTTTTCACAATACCCCACAGATTTTCTATGGGGCTAAGGTCAGGGGAGTTGGCGGGCCAATTTAGAACAGAAATACCATGGTCCGTAAACCAGGCACGGGTAGATTTTGCGCTGTGTGCAGGCGCCAAGTCCTGTTGGAACTTGAAATCTCCATCTCCATAGAGCAGGTCAGCAGCAGGAAGCATGAAGTGCTCTAAAACTTGCTGGTAGACGGCTGCGTTGACCCTGGATCTCAGGAAACAGAGTGGACCGACACCAGCAGATGACATGGCACCCCAAACCATCACTGATGGTGGAAACTTTACACTAGACTTCAGGCAACGTGGATCCTGTGCCTCTCCTGTCTTCCTCCAGACTCTGGGACCTCGATTTCCAAAGGAAATGCAAAATTTGTTTTCGTCAGAAAACATGACTTTGGACCACTCAGCAGCAGTCCAGCTGGTGTCGGTCCACTCTGTTTCCTGAGATCCAGGGTCAACGCAGCCGTCTACCAGCAAGTTTTAGAGCACTTCATGCTTCCTGCTGCTGACCTGCTCTATGGAGATGGAGATTTCAAGTTCCAACAGGACTTGGCGCCTGCACACAGCGCAAAATCTACCTGTGCCTGGTTTACGGACCATGGTATTTCTGTTCTAAATTGGCCCGCCAACTCCCCTGACCTTAGCCCCATAGAAAATCTGTGGGGTATTGTGAAAAGGAAGATGCAGAATGCCAGACCCAAAAACGCAGAAGAGTTGAAGGCCACTATCAGAGCAACCTGGGCTCTCATAACACCTGAGCAGTGCCAGAAACTCATCGACTCCATGCCACGCCGCATTAACGCAGTAATTGAGGCAAAAGGAGCTCCAACCAAGTATTGAGTATTGTACATGCTCATATTTTTCATTTTCATACTTTTCAGTTGGCCAACATTTCTAAAAATCCCTTTTTTGTATTAGCCTTAAGTAATATTCTAATTTTGTGACACACGGAATTTTGGATTTTCATTTGTTGCCACTTCAAATCATCAAAATTAAATGAAATAAACATTTGAATGCATCAGTCTGTGTGCAATGAATAAATATAATGTACAAGTTACACCTTTTGAATGCAATTACTGAAATAAATCAAGTTTTTCAAAATATTCTAATTTACTGGCTTTTACCTGTATATATATAAAATGCGTTGTTTATTATTATTATTAGATACTAGAAATCCCATTGCTGCCCCACTATTTGAGAAGTGCTGGTATAATATATACATATATAGGCAGTGTTGGGTTAGTTACTGAAAACCAGTTACTAGTTACAGTTACTAGTTATTTTATTTCAAAAGTAACTAAGTTACTAACTCAGTTACTTACACCAAAAAGTAATGTGTTACTGTGAAAAGTAACTATTTAGTTACTTCTTTTTTTTTAAATTTCTTTTATTTAAAGCCCCCATTAATGCCCCTCTAGCCTTCATTTCAGTACTGTTATTGCACTGGAGAATAATACAATATGTTGATCAACTTGACATGCATTTGCATCACTGAACTCTGCTAAGCAATGTGCTCTACGTACAACACACAAAGACAAAGATATGTTTCAAAGGGCCAATTTATTTTGGGCCAGAACAAATTGACAAAACTATTTTAAATAGCTGCAGCATAACAAACCGCATAATGACAACATGTCACAACATGTCACAACATAGCTGTAAACCTGGCTTCACCCAAGGAAGGCACACATGACATGATTATATGTCATGTCACTATATACAGCACACATACTGCTATACACACGCCTAGCCAGGCGTGTGTATAGCAGTAAAATCATGTCTTCAGGAGATCAACACTGTACTGAAGCCCAGAACACTCTACACATTTCCCCAGTTTTAGTTTAAAGAAAAGGAAAGATTGGCCTGGCCCACTAGGATCCCTCTTTATGTTTGTGAACTTTATAGTCTATACATTTAGAGTGATGTGATAATCAAACACTCTAGAAGTCTAGAATGAAAGAGTATATAAGAGAATTGACAGAGTGTGTATACCTTCAGTGCTGAATGATGAGCAGAGGCAGAGTTTGGAGTGTTTTCTTTAGCTTGCTTTC